>NC_134701.1:188671100-189871100 GCF_043290135.1 Rhipicephalus microplus
GCAATATTTGTCATCTATCGCAAACAAAAAGTACGTTTGACTGGTTGCGCTGCCACAATATAGGAATCAAAATTTGGAGCCCCACAAGGAAGCCTATAGGTGTTAAGCTGTTCATAACATATTGTAAGTCTAAATCATACGTTTTTATATGGTTTTTTTTTCGAGAGCCTTGGTGCGATTTTTATAGGCGCTATTTATCGCTCGTTTTTCATCGAATATCGGATATAACAGCATAACTTACGGTCACGCACGCGTGTTTTTTTGATGACTGATATGTGGAGTTTAACGTCCCAAAACCACCATATGATTGTGAGAGACGCCGTAGTGTAGGGCTCCGGAAATTCAGACTACCTGGGGTTCTTCAACGTGCACCGAAACTGAGCACACGGCCCTACATCATTTCCACCGCCATCGGAAATGCAGCCGCCGCAGCCAGGATTCGACCCCGCTAGTCAGCCCCGAGTACCTTAGGCACAAGACCCCCGCGGCGGGGTGGTCACGCACGCACGCACGCACGCACGCACGCACGCACGCACGCATGTATGTATGTATGTATGTATGTATGTATGTATGTATGTATGTATGTATGTATGTATGTATGTATGTATGTATGTATGTATGTATGTATGTATGTATGTATGTATGTATGTTTGTATGTATGTATGTATGTATGTATGTATGTATGTATGTATGTATGTATGTATGTATGTATGTACGTACGCACGCACGCACGCACGCACGCACGCACGCACGCACGCACGCACGCACGCACGCACGCACGCACGTACGTACGTACGTATGTATGTATGTATGTATGTATGTATGTATGTATGTTTGTATGTATGTATGTATGTATGTATGTATGTATGTATGTATGTATGTATGTATGTATGTATGTATGTATGTATGTATGTATGTATGTACGTACGTACGTACGTACGCACGCACGCACGCACGCACGCACGCACGCACGCACGCACGCACGCACGCACGTACGTACGTACGCACGCACGCACGCACGCACGCACGCACGCACGCACGCACGCACGCACGCACGCACGCACGTACGTACGTACGTACGTACGTACGTACGTACGTACGTATGTATGTATGTATGTATGTATGTATGTATGTATGTATGTATGTATGTATGTATGTATGTATGTATGTATGTATGTATGTATGTATAGAGGCAGTGCGACCAGACATTGGCCACACCCATTCCTCATCTTTAAATACAGGGAATTTTCGCGCGTAGTTCACCTCCTCAATTGCTTGACGAACGTTATAAGAATTTACGCAGAGCTAACGAAGCACAATAAACGAGGCAAGAAAGGTTCTGTAACTCTTCCTCATTTTGTTCCTTGAACTGTATCCGTTCGAAAAACTTTTTTTGTCAACCACGCATTCTCCTGAACGAAAGCAGTATTACTTATGCCAAAACACGAACTTTCTCCTTCATACAGAAATTACATAGAAACCATTTTCGTCTTCATTTCAACTATCAGAGAAGAGAAGCCATTGTCGAAGCTAACGTGCCGCATACTACAATAGCTGGATATGTTTTGCGAGGATTGACTGTTTTGTCGGAACTTATTTGCTCCAACTGATGCACGCACGCATATAAGAACGGCTATAAAAATAATCATCGCACTGAGACGCTTGTGTATCAACCAAGTTTACCAAAAATAATTTTAGAGCAGTCTATTTTGTTCGTCTACACAACAGTCATAACAGGCAAAACTGGGGGAAGCTGCCTTGAGAGCCTTCTTCAAAAACCCTGATTATTTCGCACTTTTCTTTGTGCCAATCTTACTACATATTTGAAGCATCACTGCAGTTCGTCCTCTGTATTTCACAGCGATTGCAATGCCATTTCACGCCAAGTGTACTCTCTCCTTTAATAAATTGCCCCAGTTTTGACGCGGTCGGAACAATGGCAATACTGATGTGTATTGAGATTCTAAGCGCACAGTTCTTAAACAACGCATGCCTGGTCCGTACACACAATTCAAGAGATGTGCTTAAGAACGCCTATTTTTCTTGCAGGCTGGCGTCGACGAGAAGATAGACATTATTATTGGTGACGCAAAGAAGTCCTTAGGCAAGTCCTTACAATTGCTTTTGAGTGCTTTTAAATGCTCTTTTAAATGAGAATTGCATTTCTTTAGCAACTCGATGGACATTGTTCGTCAGAAACCAACCAGTGCATTCTAACGACACGCTGTAACAAATGTACACATCAGGAGTGTTCTTAGCCAAGTACAAAAGTACACCTTTCAAAATGCTCTGTAAACAAGCAAGAACGTTCACACGTTTACCGCTCTTCCCCAACGCTGATGGTTTCCTAAAAAAATCTGAACACCTAAATAAAGAGGGAGCGGGATGGTGACGCTTGGAGGCAACTTTAGGCATTTCTATATTCCTCCGTTTTACTCACACGCTCACACCCATGTGTCCAAGCCGCACGTGCAATATACACGTATACGTGTATCGAAGCCACTGCACATAAATCTGGATTTTCCGGCCTGCCCGCCGACCGAGTCGTGTGAGCAAATAGTCCTGAGCACAGTAAGGCCGCCTCGCTCAGCTCCGACCCATACCACTGTAGGTGACAAGGTTCAGGTCACTCACGAGGCTGAAGAGGTCACTAGAGCCCTAAGGATATAGACGGGGTACACGACTCATGTGCGTGATTCAGACAAGGCTTTACACTCACTCACTCACTCACTCACTCACTCACTCACTCACTCACTCTCTCTCTCTCACTCGTGCCAGGCAGATCTTTAAGACACTTGGCGCTTTTAGTCTAAGCTGGAGCGTCGTCGTCTAACCGTTACGTTATTAGCATTGACACTATAGATTTACTAATTGAAGGATATCACAATTGTGCTCCGCTTCTAATATGTGCATGAGGAGCCATAATTTCCTGTTTATTGTCATAATGTTTAAGTTATATATTCAGCTTTGTTTTTCCGTACCTGAAATTATGTCAAGATATAAAACGGCAGCCTAACATTAACAGCGAAGCGCCAAGCCAATGGGTACGGTCATAGCTTATGTGCGACGAGGTATACACTGGAAGGCATGCCTTGTTTGCCCCCCCCCCCCCCCCTGTTGAATCACACTTCGAGGCGCATAATGCCATTAAAACAGCACGACAATGTTCGAGAACGCTCGCGACTGTCGGGGTCGTTATTTGTCAGGCAGGTAGAGCGTGTTTGTGCATGTTGCAGGCAACCCTTGTAGAGTCACGCAACACGATTTTCAATCGCACGGTTTTTTCCCAACTTGCAGACGATCTGATCGCCCAGGGCAGATCAAACTCTTTCGATTTCATTTTCATCGATGCCGACAAGAACTCCGTCGACGATTACTACGAGAAGAGTCTGCAGCTCGTGAAGCGCAACGGCATCATCGCCGTTGACAATGTGAGTTGCTTGTCGCCTTCATGCCGCGAGCCGACAGACGGTTCGAACAAAGTGCGCCAATGATTTCGCACTCATGTGGTTACGTTCGGCTGGGTGCCGCCACGCTCTCACTCGGATTTCAACAATGCGGAGCCCGCTCTTGATTCGAGCCAGTGCAACGCGTGTCCGAGCCGAACGTGCAGCCGCTCGGCAGTGCATGCAGTCGGAGGCCGGAATAGAAAACACGCCAACGCATATTCTCACCCGATCAAATTTCGGCGCCTCTCCGAGGTCGAAGAGAGGCCACCTCAGAGCACCCCAAGTGGGCGCGTGGTGCTCCGAGATAGCCAGCTGAACGCATCTAGAGCCTATTATTTGCACCAGCTATTCGTGACGTGCGTGGCAATAACACTCTGGAGCACTTGAAAACGACCATTCAAATCTACTGTTACTATAGCGCCTCTGATGCACACTTGAAGTAAAATCCTTTTTCATGGAGCAGAAGGACCCCTTACGAAATTGAATTGAGAAAAAGATCACTATTCAAGTGTGTGACCGGACATGCTCTTTTCTACATCAAAGTGCATGAAATACCTCAACACGCTGTCTTCATTCTATTTTTTTTTTCAAAATTAGACAGCAGCGGTTAGGCGTGTGTACCAAGGAACGATAGGGGTACGCGTGTTTGGTGGCTCAAGACGTAATCCTTTGTGCCACTGTATGAATACTATATTCTGCGTGATTGCGTACGCAGGTTCTGTGGCACACGAAAGTGTTCAATCCGACAGTCAACGATCCCGAGACAGACGCCATCCGGCGGCTGAATCGCAAGATGGCGACGGACGATCGCGTTCAGATCAGCTTGGTCACCGTGGCGGACGGCGTCACATTCGTGCTGAAGAAGTGAATGCGCGAAGCTGGCGAACGAGCGTCGACGCCAATTATATAACACGTAGTACAAGGGAAGCGGTGTTCGCGAACAGTTTATCAACGCTGTGATACGGCCGGGGCCACAAGTGTAGCCCATCGCAACTACACCCGCCGCACATGTGTGTAGAATCTATGGCGTTGCGCTGCTAAGCACAAGGTCGTGGATTCATTTCCTGGAAATGGCGGCCGAATTTCAATGAATAAACGTTTCTCCAAAACCTGAAGTGTGCTTTGATTTACGTGTAGTTGAAAAAGAAAACATAAGAATTTTAAATTGTTCTGCCGTCCCTAACCACCACGTTCCTATGAATCAAATCGCAGTTCTTCAAAGAAAAAAGGGCAGTAATAGATTCATCTACAGGGTCCATAACGGTGAGGTAAAAAAACATTTATTTGTTTAAAAAAATGTTGCAGCGGCGCCATTGATCGTTTTTGCAGTTTACTGGGCCATCGTTTTGTAAGGCCCCGTTGCAGTAGGCATTTAATATTGTTTTCTTTGTTGCTTTTGTCTGTCTTGCTTTTTGTGGCCATTATTTTTTTTTGTCAAGCAAGACGGTTTTAGCAGCAGCTTCAAAAAGACATGTATACACGCGTGCTTCGAGCTAGCACTGTACTCAGACAAGCTGAGTAGTAGCACCTATTGGTATAAGAGTGTTTTAGGAACACGAACGCTAAAGTTTAAGAACGCAGTCCTCCAGGTTTGGTACGAAGATCACGCGTTCGCGTAGGTACACTTTGTGGCACTTTGTGCTGATGACTCATGACGCCGACCGCACGTTCTCTTCGGCACTTTCGCATGCTGCAACGAATGTCGCAGTGGCGTATATGCATATTTAGGCTAAGTGTAAAGCAAGTGAACTTAGCATGCGAGTACGACAGCTCTGGAAGATAAAGCATCATGGGAGGTGCTCCATGGCGCACCAGAAGGCGCTTCATTATTTGGCGAGTGTAGACAATAAAAGACGCTTATAAGGAACACACAGCACTCAACATCGATTGCTTACAGATAAACATATGTCACGTCGATCATAAAGGTGACAGGGTATTTGCGAGAATTGATGGGCAATTTTTTCATCATAACCTTTATTGCAGACGGTTTTCACGTCACTGTTTCCAAACATAGCCCCTTGATGACATCCGGTTTGGTTCACCGATGTGCCATAATAGCATCGGTGGGCAAGAAGAGTTTTAGAAAATAGCCCACTGATTTTCTACACTTTCTTACCCTTATTGGGCAAAATATATTTGAATAAATGTTTTTTTGAGCTACATAAAAAATAGAAGAGATTACTTTGAAGGTTATGCACGTTCCTTTTATCTGAAAAACTAAAGAGAGATATTTCTTAAATTAATAAGAAACTTGAAAACGTGCTTTCCGTTTCGGCGTTAAGAGCTGGTAAATGAGGTGACCGGAAGTTTTCTAGGGTACAACGCTTGTGACCTTGAAACCGTCTATAGGCAAAAGTCACCAGCGACAATCGCCGAGGATGTTCGACGATGGGGTTCACTTTTTGAAGACTAACGTGACTCCATCGCTCACGGTGAGCACGCTGATCTCGACGCGGTCGTCGGACGCCATCTTGCGGTTGAGGCGTCGCACGGAACCGTGACGGGGTCGTTGTGCTCCGGGCTGAATGCTATCGCTTTCAAAAACACCTGCGTAAAACGCAAACCACGAGACGGCTGCACAACGCGCTTTTTAGGTACGACTATGGTAGGATGCATTCGAAAGAACCCCTAAACCACTCCGAGTTCAACAACGGGTGAGAGATTTCTTTCTCGCCTTCACTACACTTCCTACAAGTGCTATCTTCTCCGTGCTCGATAGTCATTCGACCATGTTCGATAGTGATTCAAGGCAAGACAGACCGGGCTGTCGATTGAATGACAAAGCTGAGTAGGAGACAATCAACAACTTACAACCGACGTGTGTGGATCAACCGATAGATTATATCCTCGTGACATGACGTGAACGGACCACTGACTTCACGAATTTCGCCGGAAGAACCGGAAACTCCTGGAGAAAACAATTCATTCATTAATTGTACTTTTAGAGGTTGCTTTTTGGCGCCTAACGCTTTTCTGGGCACGCTAAAAATTGGCGTTTTTTCGCAAGTTGTACTGGAATTGTGAATACATACATAGAATACATACATAGAAAAACATATTACCTATAGTCAGCCAAAGGAGCATAGTGCTACAAAAAGTGTGTGACATAAGTGTTGAAGTTTCGTGCATGACATGCACAACGTAAAAACGCTCCTCCAGCACGTATTAATGGATGTACTGGAATACATGGTATAATAGCACGCAGGAAATTCGTGATTGGAAGCTCGATGTCAGCTTAATAAAAAAACTTTTTACAAAGAGCTACAGCGTGAGAAACCCGCGTACAATGACGAACACGTTATCAGCCGATGTTAAACGTTTTGCACCTCAACAACCCAGCGACGAAGCAATGTGATGACTTCAACACGTGATGCCACGATGACACCATGCCAGCTTCACAAACTTAAGTTATCTGTAATGCTTGCTGCAAGGCGTCAAGGGTGACGTAGGTCAAGTGGCGTTTTCGTACCACCACGTTCAACTGCCATATTAATCGCTTGAGAGGTCACTTAATGTGGCCCTTACAGCCTTAAAAATTAACTCCTTTTTAAGTGTGTAAGAGGCTGTAAAACAGGTAGCTTCCATAATCGCCACAGCAGTCAGTGCGCTCATACTATGTAGAAGTGCGTTTTCTTACTGCCTTGTCAATAATAGACAACAAACTTAACATTGATATTTTCATACATAATGAGACGCAATGCTATGGTACATCGTTAATGCTAAAAATCTGTCCCAAATTTTATCTATGTGTCGCATGCCCTCAAGGGTACACGTCATGGTGACAGGCGACTCACATTGTCGACAGCGATGATTCCGTGGCGCCTGACAAACTTCAGGCTCTTCTCGTAGTAGTCCTCTGTGGACTTTTTGTCGGCGTCAATGTACACGAAGTCAAAGAAGCTTGATTTGCCTTGAGCGATAAGATCATCTGCGAGAAGTAGACCACATCTGCTTTGTGAAATCCCTCCAGAACACGCCATAACATGATCACATTGTTTTCAGAATAACGAATTCGAACACACGTACTGTGTATAGAGTAAACAACTTCGCACGCCTAAATGAGCCCTAAAACACATCTCGTGCTTGGTGAAAAAAAATAAGGGGGATCCCTCGCCTTGTGACACTTGGTGTCATGCGAAGTAGTAAGCAAGTAATACTGCGTTTTTTTTTCGGCTTTTAACCAAGCGTTGCGAAGTGCATCAATCTGTTTCATAAGTGTAGCAGTTGTGTACACATCATAAGTTTACCAAGTTTCTCGACTATAGAGGCACACCGGAGAGAGTGATTGTTTCAGCGCTATTATTTAATATAGCAATGAAAGGTTCCTCAAAGATGCTCTGCTATAGTAGTCACACAATCTAAGCAGATGACGTAACTATATGGTGCACCTAGGGATGTGAGGGAGATGTTGAGGTGTGTCTTTAATCAGCAGTCAATGAGGTTGAATCCTACCTGAAAAGCACGGAACTAAAACGTTTTCCTAGTAAATCCGAGTTGCTCCTCTATAAACCGATCTCACGAAGTCCCAGGCCCGAAGGATGGAAGCCACTCGCAGATGTCGACATTAAGCAAACTTCATGAAATGAAAACTTCATACCTAAAGTCGAGTCCACATGCATGTTTGGCATGGTTATCGAATCCAATGAATCCAATCAACATTACAAGGAAAACAGAAATGGTCATCGCACTCATTACCAGAGTGTCGAATTGAAGAGAAGGCCTGAAGGAAGACAATTTACTCCGAATGTTCCGTGCCTCCCTCATGAGCCGAATCATCTACGTAACGAACATGTACAACTGGCACAACTTCGAGAAAAACAGCCTTAACAGCCTCATTCTCAAAAGCATCAACAGGGTGCTTGGTATTCCTACCACTGCTAGCACAGAATGCCTAGGTCAATTAGGCGTGCTCAATACGCTGGACGAAATTATTGAAGCACAGGAATTGGTCCAGCTCGCTCAATTATCTTGATTTTTGGCAGGAAGAAGAATTTTAGCCATTCTGGGGATCAACCTGGGGTTGGCCGAGGAGAGAAGCCATCAAATGACCGAGGAGCAAAGAGAAAATATTCTCGGTGCAACAATCTCTCGCAATATTCATCAGCAGTACAATGAGGGAAGGCGTAGAGTGAGAGTGACTGCGTTCCTGAAGATCAAGGATGATCCCCAGTCGATCTGCTTCGTAGATGTGGAACAATATGAGCACTTATGTCACTATACCGCGGTCGCAATAGATAACAGAGGTCAAATCACCTCGTCGACCTCCCTGTATGAGACCACCTCTTCTAATGTGGATCAGGTTGTTATTGCGTTGGTGCTCTTGAATGACAAGAGGACGCAAATATGCTGAGACTCTAGATCGGCCATAAGGGCGTTTGTTTCACTCTCCATAGAGGGACAGTCACCTGACGTTCTTAAGAATAGGACCATACCTATGCACATGATCACTTGGTTCCCGGCACACCTAGGTCGAAAGTTTTACTCACTCACCAACCTCAACGACGTCACCCACTCCCAAGCGCGCGTACTAACTGTCCGCGCGGGAAATGAAGCTTTGTCACAGTGAAAGGTTCAAGAGTTCTGAGACACTTTATTAATATTTAATGAATTCACAAAGGACTTCTACCTGGAAAGAACAGTATTTCCTCCACCACACAAAAAGCTCACGAGGCCACAGGCAATGACCCTTAGGATGCTACACACTAATTCTTATCCGAATCTCGCTTTCATGCGCTGTCTTTTCCCAAGTGACTTCATCTCGCAGGGCCCTCGCTTCTGGGGTACGTGGGATTTAGCTTACAGTCTTTGGCGGTGCCTCTCCTAACGTGTGGATGAGGCCCTCACAGAGCATAAATGCAGCTCGGCCCTCAATAGCATAGAATATCAGCATCAACTTTGGGCTGTCCCTTAAAACTCTTTGGGCTGTCCAGAGAGCCTGCGATGCAGTGGTTAGAATAGGTCTAACTGTGGCCATGTGGAGGCGGCCCGCGGTGTCACTCTTTGGGGTGGCACTTCTGCGGATTTTGAAATAAAGTTATTCGTACCGTATGGCATTTAAAACATAGCGTGTACTCTGAAGTAGCGTGTACACTCATGTTAGAACACAGACGTTAATACTATAGAGTTGAAGGGCACTTTGCAGGGTGATGATGTTAACATCATCACAAGCATGCTCACTGGAGGGAGAGGGGGTGATAAGAGAGTAAAATAGAGCTAGCAAAAGAGAGATGGAGATGCGCATTGCACACCACACACACAGTGCAGGGTATTACAGGTGGTCGCTTAGTGATATTGCCTTAAAGAACTGCAACAGGGCTCGTATGTCTTTGTGGACATGAAGTGTGCACATTTCCAAGTACCCTCTTTCCACACTGAGCCCCGCCTTTTTTCAGAAGGTGCCCCGCCACGGTGGTCTATTGGCTAAGATACTCGGCTGCTCACCCACAGGTCGCGGGATCGAATCCCGGCAGCAGCGGTTGCTTTTCCGATGTAGGTGGAAATGTTGTAAGTCCATGTGCTCAGATTTGGGTGCACGTTAAAGAACCCCAGATGGTCAAAATTTCTGGAGCGCCCACTGCAGCTGCTCTCATAATCATATCGTGGATTTGGGACGTTCAACCCCCCACATCAATCAATCTTTTCAGAAGGCGGCGCCAGACCTATTTCGTAACAAATCACAACGTTACTATGAGGCGATAGCTGGTACTGAACACAATTGGTTTTTGCGAAGTTTGTTTTCCTATGTGAACTAGGATTGTTGAGCCTGTCTGCATGAGCGCCGCAGGTAACTGGAGTGAACGCCGTTGTTTCTGTGCACTTCTGAACACTTTGAATTTGGTTAATTTTCAATTTTTGTCATGTCCATTGTGCACTGCACAATTTGAAATACCTTTTCTGAGACCAAGAGGAGTCGGCGTTCGCACGCAGGTAAGCTTACTCGAAAAAAAAAAAATACTTGTCCCCTGTGGCGGTGCTGAAATGGCTTACAGTTTGGGATGACGTTGAAGAAAAAAAAAAAGGCATTTCACTGCAATGCTCCGAATCGACGATATCCTGTAGAAAGCGTTCAGCACTATCGTGTGTGAGCAATCCTGGCGGCCAGCGCTTCCTGGGAGGGGAAGCACTTTGTTTACGGTAAGTATGCGAGGCATACGCGCCTTCTTTTTTTAATCACATAAAAAAATAAAACCGCTGAACTGCCGTCGTTTGAGGCATGAATCGTACGCAGCTGATCTCTGCGAATGACGGCAATAAAAAAACAGGTCCCTAAACTGGAAAAAAAGAAAGAATGAAAGAAAGAAAGAGAGAAAAAGAATGAAAAAAGGTATAGAAAGAAAGAAAGAAAGAAAGAAGGAAAGAAAGAAAGAAAGAAAGAAAGAAAGAAAGAAAGAAAGAAAGAAAGAAAGAAAGAAAGAAAGAAAGAAAGTGCGCACCTGCCACTCAAAGCTGATATAACCGGCGAGATTCGTACACACCAGACTTGGAGCACGTTTGAGCAATCGCTTAGTTTTTTTTCTGTGTTTTTTCTCTTTTTTGTGAATGAAGTCATGCGCTGACGTTACCATTTGGTAAGAAATTATTTGCGGTAATACCGGACAAAATGCTTTGCTACAGCGTCAGAACTATATTGGATGTTTTACACCACGGTCGATAACATTGAGCCCTCACATACCTGTGGACTCTTTCCGAAGCATTCGGTTCATATTCCAGTAGTTCTTTTGATAGTTCGTTCGATGGTTTAAGCTATCAATTTTAGCTAACAAAAGGGCGTTTCAAAGCTTGCGTTTCTCCCTTCTTAGTCCTCCGTTATTTCGGCTGCTTTGAACATTAGATTTTGAAGCATTTCCTTACTACATTCAAGCATTGTATGCGTTTACATTTCAACAAAAAGTACATCGACGACACGTCAACAAAGTCGGCTACGGTGGATCAGTGGCCAAGGTGCTCGGCTGCTGACCCCAAGGTTGCGGGTTCGATCCCGGCCATGGTGGTCGCATCCTCGATGGCGGCGAAATAGAAGATGCCCATGTGCTGTGTGGTGTCAGTGTACGTCAAGTAACACCACTTGGCCCAAATTTCCGGAAGCCTCCGCTACGGCGTGTCCCAAAGTCATACCATGGATTAGAAGCGCGAAAAAAAGGATAATATTATTGAACACCTCTACAAAAACGAACCATGATTTCTGTCCCTGTTTCTTGCACAACTACGAACTGTCTTGCGTGACAATTTGCATTGCTGAGCGCACTTGACCGCAGGTTTGATGAACATTGCTAGAACTTAGACAACAGTTGAGGTCTAATTATAAAGAAATAATGTTAGCGAACACTTAGAGTGTTTCTCGCAAAATACTTTAACAGATGCGCTCGATGCGAAAACCCGCTGGGGGAGACGCTCTAGTTGCCGACCAGTGCAAACGCGCGAAGACCGGCTGCTGCTTTCAAGAATGCTTTCCTGTGGAATCCACAAGTTTGTCGCCAATTTTTCAGTGACATTGTGTGCCTAAGTTCTCAAGAAATCAGTAGATGACACACACCTGTGCGCCGCTGAGTGGACTTTTAAGTCATTTTTGGAACATTTTTGCACGGCAATGCCACTGGAGTATTTAAGCCTAACCAAGGAGGCGATTACCGCCAATGTGCCGGCTTGGCGCCAACGTGACTCAACGCTCTGCGCGTTTTAGGAGCTGCAACTGAGAATGGAATGCCAAGTAGATGGAGAGGACATCTCTCCAGAGGATTGCATGGAAGACATGGGTGGGAAGGGAGACGAAGTGAGACGCTCAAGGGGAGGGGGACAACTTTATTGATGGAATAGCAAGGTCGGTCAACTTAATTTGCTCGTGGTTCGAAGCGTGGTGGCCAAAAGCTTGCCACGACCATTTCGGCCCAGTTAACCACTTCTGCCTGAAGACGGTAGTCAGCTGACGACAGGAGCGACTCCCACGCCTCGAGGGAGGAAGCTGGCAGTATTGTTTTTCGTGGGGGGTTACCCTCGCACTCCCAAAGAATGTGATTTTGGGTAGCTTTCACGCAGGCGCAATGTCGGCAGTTTGGTGTAATCGCTTATGGAGAAATTTTAGACAGCCGATGAGGGCTCGGCAAAGAATCTGTTTGGATTTGGCCCCAAGACTTGGCCTGTTCTCTTGACATATCTGCCTGCGGGGCCGCGTAAGTCTCGTGGTTCTCTCGGTAATGCGCTGTAATTCCTTATACATGGTGATCCCTTCATGCGGGAAGTCCAGGGTGGAGTGGTCCTCGTCCCGGTTGATTAAACCTCGGGCTATGTGGTGGGCCGCCTCTTTCCCTGGATTCCCCGCGAGAGCGGGCACCCACATAAGCTGTATTTCATTGTCTAGTTTCTTATTTGTAATAATGTCGGCCGCGATCGGCCCAACACAGCCCATCGTGAAATTCATGAGCGCTCTTTGAATAAGCTAGCCGCGGTTAGCGTTCCTGCTGCCAAGGGCTCGACCAAGGCTGGCGCTGGGGGAGACGCTCGAGCTAGTTGTAGTAGACATGACACCAAGCATACAATCGTGTGAGCTGGATGCATGCCGCCACTACCCAAGGACATTAGCTAAATTGTGCAACGACCACGTGGAGGATTAGATATCTCGAGAATTGGCACTAAAGCCATGGCAGATGTAATAGTACTGGCGGCCGGTGTCAAAAAGGAGGAGGCTATGGAGGACATCGTCTGTTCCAACTTATAGCAGAACATTATGGTGGCAAGCACTTCGGACCAGAACAAAGCTTCAAGATAGCTCAAAGTCAAGCATATTGACATTGGAGGCAACATTTTCGAGGTTAGCGCGTACGCCACGGCACCCCACCAAACTTGTAAAGGAGTGATTGACAGGATCCCCGTAAGCGTACTCAGGAGATTGTGACCCGAAAGATTGTGAACGCGAACAACCCGCTTGCGCTGCAGGCCAAGAGAATCAAGGACACTGGGACAATCACCATAGAGTTCGAAGGCCACAAAGTGCCGAGATTCGTGAGATATGGTCCTTCACTTTTGCAGTGCTCCTTTTGCCGCAAAAACATCGACATTTGTTACGTCCATTGAAAGCTGATACATCGGTCTGACGTCTGTCGGAACCCAGCTGAAACCATCTGCGCAGGCTGCGAGATCAATAACCCAGATTAGCTGAACCAGTGCAATCCAAGATGCAGGCTGTGCGATGGTCACCATCCCACGGCAGACAATGAGGGCAAGAACAGGTTCTTAGTGCAATACGTCGTCAGACGCAGACGTTGGGAAAGATCGCGAGCACCCGCAGAAGCCCGTGATGCATCAATCACACCGAGTTCAGACATGAACGACAAGCAGCTTATTCCAGCCTACGGGACCCAGAGCATCCAGACTACACAAGAACAGGAAAGGGGGCCCCACTCCGGGAGGAGGTCGCGTTCCAGAAGAGGTTCTAGACCAAAGACCCGCTCCCAATCACGGGGGCGCTCGAGTTCTCAATGTCACTATCTGGGTCAGGAGCAGCCTGGACGGCACCCGAATGACCAGCTGCCTGGCGTTCAGTTCGAGATTACGGCTTCCAACCGGGAAAGGACGCCTGCAGTAGCACCGAAAAGCAGCTTGGCTGAGCGAGTGCGCAACGGCGCGGCAGAGGTGATGACAGGTAAGCTGCCAGAGCATGATAGGTTTGCGAAGCTAGAGCAAGAAAACGTGAGGCTTACATAATCAAATGAGAGGCTATCAGCTGAGGTAAAGAAAATAAAAATTCAACAGATCCCACGTACCTGAGCATTGACCTTGTGCGAAGCATGCGGAGGGCAGGAGACTTTTATTTTTTTTTGAGTTACACAGCATGAAATGACGCTAAACATATCTACAGATGTTGCACGCACAGACATATGTTGAAGAGTGGCACATGTTTATATAGCCAGTTCTTTGCACTTGAGCAACGATGCCAACTGTAACACGCGCATTAGCAACACCAGAAGCTGATATCAAGCGCTGATGCTCACGAAGACGCTGGCCCTCGACACTGCTACATAAATCAACTTCAGTGCATGGCAACCAACCACAATTGAAGTTAACCTGACGTGACAGCTGTATCAAAGGAGTACATATGTAATGTTCATAAAATTGCGTAGGCAGCACTGTAACCAATACTGACGTTTCACAAACATTACCGTCTGTTTGAAAAGTATTTCCAAGACCTGGCATAGCTCTGTGGTAAAATGTTTCATTGCCATGCATAATGCTTGGGTTTGATTCCAACTGGAACCCTGACATTCATTCTTTCTTTGCATTCGTCGGGTTGACTCTACCGATGTCGGGTATTTCTTAATGATCGTGCGTTAAAATTGTCCATGTGTGTTCTCGTCGTTCCTGGCTAGATACTAAGTGTCAATCACCTGTGGCACATACCCGCATACCAGCGGCACATACCCGCCCATGGGTATGCACTACTGTCTGGCGGGAAGTGTTTGACAACGTACGCGACGAGATTGTGACAATATTCATGCCTTGACCAGCGCGTGATATACGGCAAACCATCTTACCCTACCATGCTAATTTTGGTTCACGCCAAGTTAA
Organism: Rhipicephalus microplus; assembly: GCF_043290135.1. Lineage (NCBI taxonomy): Eukaryota > Metazoa > Arthropoda > Arachnida > Ixodida > Ixodidae > Rhipicephalus > Rhipicephalus microplus. Next base: position 188,686,109 of record NC_134701.1, read on the forward strand.
AGGGGTGACTACAAGAGCACCCAGACGTAAGCGGATAGATAGATAGATAGATATATAGATAGATAGATAGATAGATATAGATAGATATAAAGATAGATAGATAGATAGATAGATACGCTGAAAGTCACCGAAGTTCTCTACAAAATGCCTCGCAATTAAAAAATCTTCTCACTAAGCTAACCAGCACGCAGTCTTCACAGCCAATGCCTCAGACAGTTGATGTACCTGAGGCTGAAAGCATGGGGGACTCGAGGACCGAAAAAAGAGGGCAGTCATGGCAGAACATGTGGAAGCCAACCAAACGACCATGTCAAATATGAAAGAGGTCTTTGACACGCCTGGCAAGGTAGTAGCCAATATCAGTGAGCAGATTGGTAGGCTTCAATCTAGCGTGGCAGCGCTGGAAGAGCATATGACTTTGCTTATTACAAAGGTTCAAGCATATCTGCACAACACAGCAGTGCCTCCTCATGCACGAAACTCACCTCTTCGGCCACCAATACTTGTGGTAGCAAACTTGTCGACAGTTGCAGCATCAGGCTCTGGTGGCCCATGTAATAACCATGATGGCAGCGCTAGGTGACGCATTCCGTATCTGGCAATGAAACTGTAGAGGTTACCTTAAAAAGAAGGCAACCCTACAGCAGTATATCAGGAGCAGCCAAGAAAAGCCCTATATTATAATATTGCAAGACACCCTTTCATCGCAGGCAACGCTGCTTAGATTCCGGCCTGTAATAAGGGATATCGATGGGAAGGGGGTCTGCACCTTCGTATGCAACTAACGCACGTAACCCCCGACCTCAAGATAGAAGCAGGCGGGTTGGAACACGTCATGGTAGAGATGATGCCGGGTACCAGGAACCGTCAGAGCATTTTTATTCTTAACATATATAGCAGTTCAAAGAAACAAAAGCAAGGGTTGAAGACGGTTCTAAAGAAAGCTGTTACTATCACTGAAGAATGTCCGATTGTCATAGCAGGTGATTTCAACGACCCTCATCATACATGGGGTTACAAGTACAACTCTGGAAAAGGAAATCGACTTTGGCATGATCTCATCCTAATCGCGGACCCCAGCCTACCAACAAAACTTGGTACATCCTGCTGCAGGGATTCCACCCAAGACCTTACATCTGTAAGGAACATGAAGAAGGCCTAGTGGATGAACCTTGCTGTAGACTTCGGGAGTGACCACTGCATTTTTGCCCCTACCTTCTACGTGGAGCATAAAAAGCAGAGAGAATTCCACTTCACAGACTGGGATAAGTTCAGGAAGTTGAGGATGAAAAGGGAACAAGATGGCCACACACCAGGCTTGAAGCAGTGGGTAGAACAGATTAAAGAGGACATCAAATGCGTCTCCTGAAACATTACCACAGATTTTCCGGTTGAAAGAATGGATAGCCGGCTTGCTCATCTTCTTGAGGCAAAGCAAACACTACTAAACCGTTGGAAGGGGCACGGCGCAAGGGGCACGACGCAAGGGGCATGGCGCAAGGGGCAGTGATTTCACTGATGCTGTTCAACATTGCCATGATTGGACTGTTCAAGAAATTATTGAGCATCGAAGGATTGAAGCATAGCATCTACATAGGTGACATTACCATCTAGTGCACAGGTAGAAGTGAGGGGCAGATTGAGAGCGCCCTGCAAGAGGCGATTGACGCTGTCTAAGAGTACCTTTGTCCTTCTGGGCTCAAGTGCTCCTTGGGCAAGTCAGAAATTTTACTGTGTCGTACTACACGCCGGGGACCAAAGCCCAGGGGATGGAAGCCGTTAAACCACATAGGCATCCACCTCCGTATCCCCGTACAAATCAAAGGGATGCCATCCAAAGGGTCGACTCTACCAAAGTCCTGGGCATGTTAATAGAGTCTATCGGGGCTAACAGCAAATCTATAGCCAAGTCAACTTGGAAAACAGACAGTGTCGTGCACCTTATACGCAGAGTGGCCAACAAAAGAAAAGGGATCAAGGAAGACATCCTCATACGGTTGATGCATGCGTTTTTTCTAAGCCACTTCACGTACGAGGCAGCAACGCACAACTGGTCTAGAGCAGAGTCCGAGAAACTGAATGTGCTCCTCAGGAAAGTTATCAAGAAGGTTCTGGGCCTACCCATACATACCAGCGCCGAGCCTCTACTTGAGCTTGGCATTCACACCACGCTCGAAAAAATGACAAAAGCCCAAGAGAGAGCATAGTTAGCAAAGTTATTTACAACAAGGTCGGGGAGAATGATGCTGAGGGAGCTGGGCCAATACCCAATGGTGATTAGACGCAAGTACAATGATATCCTCGACATCACAGAGAACATCAAGGTATCTTCTATACCACTAAACGGGCATGTAGAACACAACATCGGAAGAAGAGTAGCGAGGTCCAGGACTATACTTCGTCAAGTCTCAAACGAGGAACGAGGGGTCGTATTTGTAAACGCGGCTTCCTGCGCCAATAGAAAAGCTTTTGTGGCAGTGGTGGTCGATGGAGCTGGTCGTGTCGTCACCTCAGTGACGGTCTAGACGAAAGACGCAATCATTGCGGAACAGGTGACCATCGCCTTATAACTCAATATGAATAACATTGAAGTCGTTACAGTGATTCCATGGCAGCACTACGGGCCTTCGCAAAGGGGACGGTCTCAAAACAAGCGCTGAGAATACTACATGGCAAGGATATAATGCATCATCTTCTGAGTTGGTTTTCAGCTCAATTTGGACAAATCAACGACTCCCCTCCCAATCTCAATGAAGCAGCACACGAGGCGGCACGAGACTTCTCCAACCGCGCTTCTCCGGGCATGCGTTCTACCAGTGAAGGGGATAACCAGGATATTCTTACAACATATGACGAGCTCACTAAACATTTCTACCTGTCTACGAAGATTTTCCTTCCACATCACAAAACTCCAACTCGGCCACAAGCACTTACATTTAGGCATTTGCAAACGCGGATGTACGCTACTTTGAAAATGTTACACATCATGAACCCTGACCTATGCCCAAGTAATGTTTGCCCACATTGTGGGGAAATAGCTTCATTAGAACATATGCTCTGGATGTGTACCGAATTCGCTCATTTATCGAACATCACCTCTGCCAGAAGGGAGGCGGCGATCCGCAGCTCGTCCTTGGCAGATCAGCTCTGGGCTGTCCACCAAGCCCGCCAGGCGGCTGAGAAGCTCAGCATCTGAGCCCCGCGTGGGAGCGGCCCGCAACACAATGATCTGTGTTTTAGAGGACCAAATAAATGTTTATTCAATCCAATCCAAAAACCTCTACGGCCTACACGGGAAGGAAGTGCAGCACAGTCACAGCAAAAGCTGGAGGAGTGGCATTCCTAAAGCCCGTTGTAGATTATCCCAGGCCACTAGTTAGGCTAGTTAGTGTGCGCTGCGTCGTTACGGTGGGCCCAGCCCGGCCGTAATTTTTGTTGATTGTGGGGGCTACGGAACGGCTTTTATCTCTCTCATAACACAGTACCGAGTACTTAATATCGTTAACCACTTTTTCTAAACGCCCACACAGCTGATAGTTCGTGCTTCGGGTGTAAAAACAGCGCTAAAAAAGACAGAGACTGAAAAAGAGGCACCACATGCGCTGAACTCGCAACTAAAAATTTACAGGAAGACCCGCGCACATAAATCAAGCATCCCACCTAGTCACGTGGAACACCATCGCGTCTGCACAGCATAGAAAACAGGGTACAAAAAAGCATAATCATGGTTAAATACCAAACGTGTGTAGAGACCCGGCTAATTATTTTTTAGTTGCGAGTTCCGCGCCTGCGTTTTCTCTACTTGAGTCGTTGTCTCATTTAGGGGCGAAGCTCCTCAGATTGTGGTCGTATCTTCGTAGTGGCATGTTGTAGTAGCCACTTCTAGTCAGTTTTAAGAATTGCTCACTAGTTGGTGTTGTGTGTGTATTTGTAAATAATAATATAACTAGGTCATGTTAGGGGTTTTCGTACAATAATAAATTTACAGCATATCTATGGGCGAAGTGTCCGTCCGTCCAATGGGTGCTCTAGTGTGATAGGAGCGGACGCACGGATAGATGGACACACGGACGGATGGGCGGAAGCTTCACCCCACTCATAATCATTCACTCCATAGATATGCTGTGTTTTTTTTTCTGTGCTGTTTATACATACAGTGTATCCTAGGGCAACTAATGCAGGTAAGCTTGCATTGTACCTTTATGCTAGGTTTGTCAGGGCAAAAAAGGCAATGTACGCTAAACCACTTTCTGCTAAATTCGAATTCCAAGTGATGCCTGCTGCCCTCGAGTTACAATGATGCACCATTGGACATGTGTCTACTCCTCCACTTTGTTTCGTCTTCAACTTTGCTGCGTAGCATTTTCCTGCAGTATGTTACAACTCGCCCCCCCCCCACAAGCTTTTTTAAATGTTTCTACTCGTTAGAATGCATCACCTGTGAAAGGTGAGCATGTTGCAATTATATGCTGAGCCAACAATTTCCTCAACAGCCCACTTCATTCGAATGGTAACTAAACTATGCGATGTATACGACGAAATGAAGTTGCAGCCGATATGGCATATTGTGTTGCGGACGTGTTTATCCTTGCCCCCTTCTAGAGTATGTTTGGTAAAAAAAAGACCATTGTTTGATTTATTTGTTCTAGAGATGGTGAAATCTTTGTTGTTGTGCGCTCGTCATTGAGTCGTCATAGAATAAGAACGAACATATTAGTTCTCGGTGTGTATTGAATTGCTGCCATGTTTAAGTTTAATGCATCCCATGAAAGGGAAAAAAACGTGACTCTGTGGTAGAATACTATGCCACGAAATTCGCCCAGGATCAAATCGCGTTCTATCCTGGATACTTTTTTCCTTATTTCATTTTTCTTTATTTCGAGTGATATCGGTTACGAACACCGGTGGCGGTGGACAACTATGCCACCCTTGTGGAGATCTCATAACATTTTTGCTGTAAAGTGTAGTCTAATACAATGCGGATGTATATCACGAGGTCATCCATTTGTGGTCTCGAGGTCGATGTGCTATCCCCCGACCTATTATCCTTTTACATCTGCCTTAGGTGAGAGATATATATGTGGAGTTTAACGTCCCAAAACCACCATATGATTATGAGAGACGCCATGGTGAAGGGCTCCGGAAATTTTGATCACCTGGGGTTTTAAACGTGCACCCAAATCTGGCACACGGGCCTACAGCCTTTTCGCCTTAATCTAGAATGCAGCCATCGCAGCCGCGCTTTGATCCCGCGTCCTGCCGGTCAGCAGCCGAGTACCTTAGCCACGAGACCTCCATGGTGGGGCATCTGCCTTAGGCGATAATATCAAATATGTGTTGCACTTTCCTACTTCCCATTCGGGTCAAATTCCAGACCAATATTAGAAAAAGTGCGGCGATTTCTTCGCACAATTGCTGCTTTATTATTGTTTCTTACTACTGTAAACGTAGGCGTCACAATCTTAAGTGAGCATCAATATGAGAAATTGTGCACTCGAACTTGCCCAGAGACATTTCGGCGTCACCAATAATAATGTTAATCTTGTCATCGACGCCTGCCTGCAAGCAATGCAAAAAATAGAAAGTTGTTTCAGCTTGTCACTGACGATGGCACTTGGTCATTCGCGGAATATGACAAAAAACACTTGAGATTCACCTACAAGAGTAGAACGCGATAGCGTAATCTGGCCTCGTTCGCAGCAACTTCTCAGTTCCTATAGGTGGTTTCAAGATTGCAAGCCTTGCGCCCCAAAAGAACTTCTGGTCACCTCGTTTACCAGCTCGTAACGCCGAAACTGAAGAGATGATTTCAGGTCTTTTCAAGGGTAAGTAAAGTTGATAATTAGTTTTTCAGATAAGAAGAACGTCTATAATATTCCAGGCAACCTCGTGTAATTTTTGTGTAGCTCAAAAGAACATTCATTTTATATTGACTAAGAAAGACGTTGATACCATCGGCTCAACTATCATCAACACAAGAAAAAAGGCGTGAGATCTGTGTCCGCCTGCGCTCCTTTCGAGCTACTACCCGCTTGCTTAGTTCCTTCAATAAACACCCTTTACATTTGGTGGATCGTGTGGGGTACGTACATCACCTACACCGTGGAACTCTGATCCCACACCCTGCCGTTGACCATGCAAGTTGACGCTGCCCAACAGACAGCACCTCTCGCAGCCGCTACTTGCCCCCACCCGGTTCACCAGCCAGACCCCCCGATCTTTTCGGGCGCCGAAGACCAGGACGTCGAGGACTGGCTGTCGTCCTACGAAAAAGTCAGTGGACCAAACAGGTGGGATGACGCTGCTAAGTGTAGCGCCGTCAACTTTTACTTGGCTAATGTGGCGAAGCTGTGGTACACAAACCACGAATCCAAGTTTGAAAACTCGGCCGCTTTCAAGCAGGCAATATCCATGGTTTTCGGTCGCCCTGCCGTGCGGAAGTTGCGTGCCGAACAACGCCTGCGTACATGGGCACAAGAACCTGGTGAAACGTTTACTTCCTATATCGAACATACTCAATCTTTGCAGGCGCGTCGATGCCGCAATGAGCAAGAGTGCCAAGATCCAGCACATTATGAAAGGTGTCGATGACGACGTATTTCAAATGCTCCTTGCGAAGTCTCCTGGCACGGTGTCTGAAGTGGTAACTCTTTGCCAGAGCTACGACGAATTGCGACGGCAACGAACTTTCACCGGTCGTTCATTTCAGCCTAACCAACCACTCGCTGCACTGGACGTCGTGTGTTACCACTCCCACCTTCTAGCACAAATGAAAGACTTCATGCGTGAGGAGGTCGCACGTCAGCTTTTCTTCCTGCTGTTCTGTCAGCGCCAAGAGCTCCCGCAGCAGAAGCGAGAGCGTCAACCGACCCCCCGTTAGCTCCCATGCTCCGACATGTGCTTCAGGACCAGATTGCCGTAGACCAGATTTCTGCTGAAAGAGCCAGTGCCCTTTTAGCAGCAAATTGTCGCCGCGCCTCTTACTTATGCTGACGCAGTAAAGAGGCAGCAGTCACACCAGCCCTCGCCGTTCAATGTACTGCCGCATGTCACCGCTCCTACTCAGTCTTCCGTCGCATGGGCTCCTCCCCTCGCTACCACAGCCTCGACTCAGCCGTATGCCGCGTGGGCGGCGCCCCTCGCTGCAAATGCCTGGCGAACGCACGATAACCGGCCGATCTGTTTTGCATGCGGCGGCCCTGGCCACATCTCCCGATACTGCCGTCGTCACGTGCCCGGCTACACAGATGCCCAATTACGGAGCAACGACATGCACCGACCCCCTTTTGGTTTAGAAAGTTTGGATCATCAGTCAAGCACGTCTTCCTGTGACTATCCGGCAACTTCGTCTCGTCGCTCACCTTCACCCAATTGTCGCTCGTTGTCACCCATGCGTCCACGACCAGCCCCTCAAAATGAGGGAAACTAGCCGTCACAGTTCAGGAGGCAAGAACTGCGCTATCGAAACGTTCAAGGCCTCGCAATTTGCCGTCAAATGTCGTCGAAGTTTTTGTAGACAGCGCCCATGCATACGCTCTTGTAGATACCAGTGCCACTGTGTCTGTTATAGACGCCTAACTTTGCCGCAAGCTCCGAAAGGTGACCGCGCCACTTGATATCATGTCATTACGTGCAGCAAATGGAGAACCTGCTCAACCTATAGCCGCCTGCACTTGGGAGGCTTGGGGGGAGCACCTGCTCGGCTGCTCTACCTTGGCTGCGCAACGCTCCTTGGTGGAGCGCACACGGGCAGCTTCCAGCTCCCCTGGCGTCCCGGAATAGGGTCTGGCCACTCTAGCACGCCGATGCGCCACGTCGGCACTCTCTAGTAAACTTTTTCTGAAATGTTTTTTACCACCACACCACTGCCCGAATCATAATGGCGGAGGATCACTACATTGTAAAGTTTATCATCCTTTCCTCCTGCTCTCACGACATCATACTTGGCTGGGATTTCCTATCACGTAATCACGGCGTTATAGATTGTGCCCGTTCCGAACTTGAACTGCTTCCCTTGTTCGACCAGCCCTATGACCAAACGAATCAAGCCGCGCACAAGCTAGTTGTCAAAGAAGACACTGACATTTCACCGACAACAGCTGTTTTGCTTCCTGTGTTCTCCAATGACATGCGTGATGAAGTAGCATTTTTTGAGCCATCAAGCCTCTTTCTAAGTCGTAAACCACTTCTGCTTTCTTATTCAGCCCTCTCAATTTCTAATGGAGCCAGCGCTCTCTGCCTTACCAACCCTTTTCCGCATACCATCAAACTCCTTAAAGCTGAATCTCTTGGATGCGTACAACCCATTGATTACGGACAAATTATGCTGTGCCACAAGAATCATTCCAAAGTGACCTCGCTGCCGTCAGTGCTCTTAACCACTCTGACCTACAGGCTTCGAAAGTGTTCGATTTGCGATCGCAGACGGACCATCACCATCTGAACTCCTCCAACTGCTGTACCAGTACCGCGAAATATTTGATATTGTTCAACCTTCACTTGGCCGCACTTTTACCACTCTACATTACATCGATACCTGCTCCAATGCGCCACTACGGCAATGACCATACCGCGTTTCTGCGGTGGAATGCCAAGTTATTACCGGACAGGTGGACGATATGCTGCAACGCGGCGTCATTCAACCTTCACAAAGTACACGGGCCTCACCTGTAGTGCTCATTAAAAAAAAAGGATGGTTTCGTTCGCTTCTGCGTAGATTACCAGCGCCTAAATACGATCACTCGTAAAGGCGTGTATCTTTTATTCACGATTGACGATGCCCTTGATACTTTACAAGGTGCCGAGTTTTTTACATCATTAGATTTGCGCTCAAGGTACTGGCAGGTCCCCCTGCAGATGCTGATCGACCAAAAAAAAATGGCAGCATATGCACGGTGTGAATGATGGAGAGTGGGGTGAAGCATCCGTCCACCTATTCGTTCTTGCTTCCATCCATTCATGCGTGCGTCTGTGCGACCGTCTATGCGTCCATCCGCCCGTCCGCGCGTGCGTCTGTGCATGCTTCCATTCTTGTGTTCGTCCATGCATCCACCCCTGCGTCCCTTGTCCATCCGTCCGTGCAGGCATCCGTGCGTCCGTCCATGCATTTGTCTGTGTGTCCGTCCATCCAGTCAACACTCCAAGTGCCACCATTTCATTTCATTTTTTTCATTTTATTTTATTTCAACTTATCTTATTACATGAAAATACACAACACTGGTTAGACCCATAGCCACTGGCTAGTAGGGGGTCTAAATAAATATGCATTTAAAGGAACAGATTGTGTTAACAAAGCAGATATTTTATAAGTACACTTCAATTATACAAGAAAAAAATCGAAACAAAATATAAGAAGGAAACATATTTGTGATAAATCATTTGCAGTATCTTGCAGCATTGTTCCATGCAAACAACAGATTGTATGTATACAATACATCAAATACATAAAAGTACGTATACCATGTCAAGTATAATTTTGTTAGACATATAATCTATACATAATGAAGTGGAGATTACAACGAAGTGTGTGTTAGTGTACCTCTTTTCGCCTCTTTTCCTCATATATTTTTAGATATAGAAGCACCACCATCCGGCAGACATTCCAAGGACTAAACGGGAGGTGGCACACGCACACTTTCTTACAGCTTGCGCTTCGTGTCTACTTCCCACATTTAACCACCTCTAGTTCATGGTATTAACTAGTTCACTGTATTCATGGCACTGCGGCCCAGCACTCGCTAAACCTTTCTAAAACCAAGGAGGTTACGCCCAGCGAGTACAACGTAGCAACCCTTTCTTGTCAGATAGTGCTCAATGTACATACCAATGGCTGCTAATCTGGAATGAGGGACAGGAGAATTCGGCTTTTAGTTAACACGCACACTGCGAATTTTTATTGTTCAACAAGGCACAGGAGAAATCTCCCACCGGCACCGCCTTGCAGGTCAAAGCGTAAAACATGTTACGTACTACGACGAGGGACGAACGGGTGCCGCTTTAAGGAGCTTCGCCCCTAAAACAGCCTTTGTGACACCCGACGGTCTATATGAGTTTAATGTCATGCTTTTCGGCCTCTGCAGTGCGCCTGCCCCCTTCGAGAGCATGAAGGACTGGGTTCTTCGGGGTTTGAAGTGGAAAATATGTCTCTGGTATCTTTACGATATTGTTGTCTTTGCGCCAGACTTTGCAACACATCTCGAGCACCCGAAACACGTCGTCATGTGCCTGAAGAATGCCCAGCTCCAACTCAACCTCAAGAAGTGCCACTTCGCTGCTCGGCAACTTACGATTCTCGGGCACGTCGTATTAAAGTATCGTATACTTCCAGACCTGGCTAAATTACGTGCTGTCGCCGACTTCCCCAAACCAACGACTATGAAGCAGTTACGGAGCTTCGTGGGGTTATGCTCCTACTTCCGCCGGTTCGTGCGCAACTTCGCCTCTATCATTGCGCCTTTGACCTAACTTCTAGGCAGCGCCCCTGATATTTCGTCATGGTTTTCTGAGTGTGACTAAGCCTTCTGTACCCTTCGTCGTCTCCTCACTTTACCAACAATACTGCGTCACTACGATCCTACGGCGGCAACTGAGGTCCACATCGACGCCATTGATGTCAGCCTCGGTGCAGTTCTCCCGCAACGCAAGCCTGGACTCGCCTGGTATGTCGTCGCTTACGCCAGCAGAACTCTCACCAAGGCTGAATCGAACTACAGCGTCACCGAGAAGGAATGCTTGGAAATAGTTTGGGCGCTTGTCAAGTTCCACCCATACCTTTATGGCCGTGCTTTTGATCTATACAGTAACGGACCACCACGCATTATGCTGGTTGTCTTCGCTCAAGAATCCACCGGGTCGTCTTGCCTGTTGGGCTCTTCGGCTTCAACATCCGTGTAGTATATCGTTCCAGCCAAAAGCATACGATGCTGATGCACTGTCGCAATCTTCGCTATCCCCGGACTATACATCTGTTTCCTCGGACAACACGTTGTCAGCTCTTGACGAGGACACCATCTCTTCTGCACAACGCAATGATCCATGAATCGCTTCGCTTCTTGACGCGTTATCCGAGACACCGACACTTCCAACCACTCCAACCCTTTGTCGCCAGGCTCCAGGCTTCAGAATTCGGGATAACCTTTTGTACCGGCGCCACTATTCAGCAGATGGTAGGAAATAGCTGCTAGTCATTCCCCGAACTCTGCGCTCTAATATCTGCGCGTCATTTTATTTCGACCCGCAATGTGCTCATTCCGGTGTTTTCAAGACCTACGTGCACCCACGCAAAAGGTATTACTGGCGTGTAATATTTACCTTCGTCCACCAGTTCATTCGTAGCTGCCACGAATGTCAGCGGCGGAGAAACCCGCCACATCCTGCAACAGGTTCATTGCAGCCACTCCCATGCCCAGGCCGCCCATTCGAACGTGTAGGAATTGACCTCTACGGACCACTACCATTGACAACAGCAGGCAACCGAAGGGCTATCGTGGCTGTGGATCATCTTACACGGTACGCCGAAACTGCCGCTCTCCCTACAGCTGCAGCACAAGACGTCACAGCTTTCATACTCAATCGTTTTGTGCTTCGTCATGGCCCTCCTCACGAACTCCTCAGTGACCAAGGGCGTGTTTTCCTCTCCGATGTAATCCAAGCACTTCTTCAACAGTGCCATATTGTACACCGGAAGAGTACGGCCTACCACCCACAGACGAACGCTTTGACTGAGCGGCTTGTCGCACTCTGGGGGACATGCTCGCGACGCATGTCGCTTCTGATCAAACAAGCTGGGACTTCGTTCTTCCATTTGTGACATACGCGTATAACACCGCTACGCAAGTCACTACCGGGTTTCGCCCATTTTTTCTCCTGTACGGTCGCCAACTATCGCACACCATCGACACTTTACTGCCATACTCGCCAGATCACTCCGAATGCACGCCTGTCTCGGAAGCCGCTTGTTACGCGGAAGAGTGCCGCAAGCTAGCCAAGCGGTTTACTACAGCTAACCAACAGCGCCAGAAGGAGACCCATGACGACGACCATCGTTCTGCACCAACATTCGTTCCTGGAGCACTTCTACGGTTGCATGTACCGCCCTGCGCCCCTGGTGTATCACCCAAGCTACTCTCTAATTATCATGGTCCCTACCGCGTGGTCGAGCACACTTCACCTGTGAACTACGCCATTGGACCCCTCACGCCACCGAGCGACCGTCGTCGGCATGGGCGTGATATTGTTCTCGTAAACTGTCTCAAGCCCTACTTCGACCCGCTTGTCCCAACGTGTTAGATTGCCAGGATGGCTTCAACTTTTTCACCGGGGGTTATTATAGTGAATAAGAAAGACGTTGATACCATCGGCTCAACTATCATCAACAAAAGAAACAAAGGCACGCGATCGGTGATCGAGCACCGTCATCTGGGTCCGCCTGCGTTCCTTTCGAGCTACGACACGCTTGCTCAGTTCCTTCTCCTACACTCTCTCGCACCACATGCTCCAGTTACTTGAGGTGAGGATAAACACGCGCGCCCGCACGTGTTTATATGAGAGAGGAAGTTAGAGCAGAGAGATAACAGCTGCTGGCGTGCCAACACCGCCGCGGACAATGCCGGGTACCTGATATAGCCCGACTAAGAAATGCATTCGCACTTAATTTTTTTTCAGTGACTCTAGCTCGTTCCCGGTGCGTGATCTCTCGCTCGTCGAGAGTGAAGACAAACAGAAATGGCGGCAAAACTGCATGCGTAGTTGAGGGCTCTGGTTTCGGTACCAGGTCACACCGGATTAAAATTCAATGAAGCGGTGGACATTCTAACGGCAGCATCCGTTAAAGGACCTGCTCTAAATGTTCTAAAACCATCCCACAATAACACGTTCACACGATCAAGAAACATTTGTCTGCACGAGGAACGTACTAAATCTTCTGTACTAAGCGACCAAGTTGCCAGTACCTTAGGTGTCCGTTGAATAGCTTATGTTGCCGCACAAGACATTTGCAAGTTCCTTTAACGATATTGCGATGCAGACAACCGTCATTAAACTTTTTTTTAACACAGGCCTGGATTCGTTCCTTCCCCCGATGTAACTTTTTTAATGAAGCAGAAACCATCGAGCACTTCTTCATGGAATGTCGAAGATATCAAAACCTAAGGCAAAGAATTCTGAAACCACCTTTCCAAAAAAGAGGCCTTTCGCATTTTACATCGGAATGGCTCTCTCGGAGGGCGTCGGCACAAAAGCACTGCAACAGGGTCATTTACAATGCTGTAGTTAAATATTTCAAAGAATCAAATAGAGTATCATGGTAATACTTTTATTAAATCTACAACATTATATTTATTTTTATATTCACCTTGACTATATCAATATACTAGTTCATACGTTTAACATTAGGTAGCGTTGCATTAAAGGAACCAAAATTATAAGAAATGTCTTTGTTTCTTTTTAGATTATCTTTTTCGTATATTGTCGCCCTTTTTTCCTCCTCTCTCTTTCTCCTTTTAATATTTCTTTATTTTGTTTCACAACTTTTACTGCCGCACGCCTCTTGGTTGATTTCCCATGGTGAGTTGTGCCATTCTTCCGGGAGTCATCATCATCTGAGACCTTGCAGACTGGCTGGGAGGTTCAGCCAATTTGTAGCTCGACAAGTTCTCTCCAAATGTACTTTGATGACAATTTCTCTAATAGTGCTAAAGAACTTCCGAGTAATTTGTTAAGAGCTACTTTACAGGATAAAGAGTGCCTACCAGCGCAAATGACAGGGCAGGAGGGGACAGGACAAGAGACGAGACAGAGCGCTGAACGACAACATGAGGCTCGAGCGAAGAGGTCAGAAAAAGGCCCGTTGTATTAGAAATGAAACACAAGAGACAGTAGGATTGGGCGTGTTGGCATAACATAATAAAGAGTGCTTACCAGCGCAAATGGCAGGGCAGGAGGGGACAGGAGAAGAGGCGAGACAGAGCGCTGAACGACAACATGAGGCTCGAGCGAAGAGGTCAGGAAAGGACCCGTTATCTTAGAAATGAAACTCAAGAGACAGTAGGATCGGGCGTGTTGGTATAACATAATAAAGAGTTCTTCAAAGCGCAAATGACAGGGCAGGAGGGAACAGGAGAAGAGACGAGACAGAGCGCTGAATGACAACATGAGGCTCGAGCGAAGAGGTCAGGAAAGGACCCGTTGTATTAGAAATGAAACTCAAGAGCCAGTAGGATTGAGCGTGTTGGTATAACATAATGAAGAGTGCTTACCAGCGCGAATGACAGGGCAGGAAAGACAGGAGAACAGACGAGACAGAGCTCTGAACGACAACATGAGGCTCGAACGAAGAGGTCAGGAAATGGCCCGCTGAATTAGAAACGAAACTCAAGAAACAGTAGGATTGGGCGTGTTGGTATAGCACAATAAAGATTACTTACCAGCGCAAACAATAGGGCAGGAGGGAACAGAAGAAGAGACGAGACAGAGCGCTGAACGACAACATGAGGCTCGAGCGAAGCGGTCAGGAAAGGGCCCGTTGTATAAGAAACGAAACTCAAGAGACAGTAAGATTGGGCGTGTTGGTATAACATGATACATGTTGGTATAACATGATAGCATGATACATGATATGACACTCTTTATCATTTTATACCAACACGCCTAATCCTACTGTCTCTTGAGTTTCATTTCTTATACAACGGGCCCTTGCCTGCTCACGAATAACGTGAACTGAATCAAAGAAAATAACGCTTAGAAAAAGACTATTACCGCTTTCCAAAAGGGTCTCCCAACTTTCACGATCTCCACCTCGTTTTCCAGGCCAACTACGCTGCTATCAGGGGGAAGAGCGAGGGCAGCGGCCAGCGCACTCATGCCCGTATATACACCTACGGACAAAAAAATGCATTTAGTAATCTCCCCGTTGTGCACGCTAATTTACATATCAACTCCGGACATGGTTCCTTGCACGGAAGGTATTCCCCTTAAAGACACCTCTACCGGACTTCTAGAGGTGACCTATGGTGGAAAGTTGAAAGGTGAAGACGATGTGGCAAAAAAAGAAGTTTAAAAGTTAAAAAGGAAAAAAAAGTTGCTGCTGAAGAATCCTTAAAAGAAGCAGAGGTAACTGTAACAGTATTTTCCGTTACAGCTACTCTGTTCCCATCGGACCATCAATGGAAGGCTTCGATGCCTCCCCTGCGGTACCGGGGCATGACCTAATGAACACAATGCTATCACTTAACGGCAGGAATACGCACGGGCTCCTGTCCTTTGGGAATGCCGTTCAAGCTCCCTGTGGCATGCATTCCGCTGCCTGTACTCTGCCAACATATGAGCCACCCCGAAACGCCATCCCGGCTTCCTTGTTTGTGGATCTCGACACAGTGCGAGAACCACTGCATACTGGGAGACTGTGATGCTTACCTCTTCGGGCTTCACACCTGCGGCGTATCATCGTGCGACTCCACGTTGCGGTCACCGTCCTGACAGCGACGAGCTCCGCGCTGTTTTCTGCCATTCTGCTGGCCCTGAGCGCATGCAACGCCATGTTGAATGCAGCCGCCTCACTATACGTTAAGGCCTGGTAATCTGAGCAACTTAGAGAGCTGAGTTCGCCCTCCAGGAGCTTTCATACCAGCTCGCTACTTCGTCCTAGCGATGTCGGCATTCTCACGTGCCGCCCATCATTACCAGCAGTCTGAGAACTACCGGAATTTGACGGGTTCCAGAATGACACCGACAGTGGGGTGGCGGCCGCCAACGCACTAACAGTGCTGATATTGGATGGACCCTCAGAAATGGTGCGGAGCCATAGACTACCTTAGGGAAGGTGTCGTGGCACGGCTCCGGTATGAAGGCATGAAGCAGCAGTGTTAGGCGAACTGGGGCCACAAGATCATTACTTCTTTTGGTCGTATTCCTGACCACCTCTCCATCATCACCCCGTCCAACCAGACCACAGCCGAGGGTAGAATTCAGGAGGAGTTCCTTCTCAAGGCTTCAGCTGTGCACTGCAGTTCATTTCTTCAGGCCTCAGAATCGGCGTCGGGTTCCGACATAAATTCACCACGTACGGAAATCCCAACTCCGCTGGTACTTAACGCACCGTCATAGCAGGAATACGACCTGCCCACTGATGTAAGAAAATCTATTTTGGCCTTGTTGGAGCATCATCCTCGGCTTCCGGGGAAATCACCATATGAACAGGGAGCCCGTGACTTACTACGGAACACTGCCATACAAAAACACTGAGATGGCATGTATAATGAACGAGAAAGACTTGCCCCTACAGCTGACAGCCTGATTACTGAGAAGCATGGCTTTTCTGTGCGCATCTCTCTGTCAGGATTCACAGGTTCAGGCACATGTATTCCAACGACAACAGCTGCACATCCGGAATGTCGAAAAGCAAAGCCGAAGCTCACCCTGTCTTGGCGGTCCACCAATACGACCGTGGTTGTTCGCCACGTCTTCCGTGGCGTCTGCGCTCCGAAAAAGATGAAGCTCCTACGCATGAGTAGAAGTCATCGCATCCTAACATGCCTCCGAGCACTCATCAAACAATCTCGCTGCTTTCGCAGCCCTTTAGTGGCGGCAACCGCTCCACAAAAAAGTGCGTGACTACTCGCGGCATCACCATGCTAACATTGCCTGCCTGTCTTGCGACCATGCAAGAACAGCTAATTTCGTCCACCAGAGACGAATAACCCAACTTTCCGTACACTGTTGCAGCAGGTCTAAGACTACTCTTCAAGGACTGACCACAGCTATTAACCCAGTGTCGCCCACTGGAGGGGCTTCGGGCAGGTCTCTAGGACGAACCGCTCCGATGCGGCCACCACCACCCACCGGACACAATTTAGGCTGTTCCGCGCGTAGCAGTATGGTCAAGTGTGGTGAAGAAAGGGGGCACCGATGTTCTGGTACGGTCAGCTATAGCACGAAGTGGAGAAGGAAGAAGAGACAGACAAGCTCACCTACATCCAAGTAATGTTTGGAATTCGTAGCCTTGAGCAGTATCTGGAAGAGCTGTAACTGCGACGTGTCGCTCATCTTATAAGCATGGGGAAGGTTCTGGGTTTTCTCTCATGGCAGAGGAGCGTGCAAGTAAAATGATGAGAAGAATAAATATAAAAATCTAATTTCTTTAGATAAGACATATTTTTGCAATAGGGCTATGACAGAAAGGCTCATGTCGTCTTCGCACACGAGCACTAAATTGACGAGGAAACATTTTGCCATACCTTAAGGTGACGTTGAAGTATTTGATTAACAAGATCTTGCTAATTATTTTAACTATTGATATATATACGTTTGAGAATTGTAGGCACTTACACTTTATAGCATAACCAATTTGAAGATCACAAAAATTACGCCTAATTAGAGGTATTCATAACAGAATATTAACAGCGATATTGAAGCAGACCACGCCCGGCACACGGAATAATAAACCGCTCTGTTACGCAACACGAACTCCCTGTGTCAAGAAAGTAATCTGTAGTCTAAAATCTGTATTGTCAAAGGAAAAAAATGATTAACAAGTGCACAAAACATAATGTGCGAGAAAAGTGAATGAGGTTGAGAGAACAATGTGATAGTAGGTAACAGACTGGAGAAAACTTTTGGGTCGTGCACATTAGCTAAGACACATGGATGGAGACGTGCGTTTCTTATTACTTTATTTTATCTTCATCATCTTCACCGAGGCGGCCGCCGAGCACGTGCCGTCTCCTGGCGCCGTAGTCGGTAGTTACGAAGAACAACTCAAGTATAACAGAACGGAACAGAAAACATACGAATAATTCAGAAGATTTGATATGTGTGGAATACGTTGATGTGACCATGCGTCCTTTTTCGTAGGGCATTACTTTCACTACAAAACTTAAATTGAGGGGTTAAGTGGTAAAACCATAATAACTTTCAGAAGCACTGCCTGGCGAGGGACTTTAGATTAATACTGTTCCTCTGTTCTTTTTTAATGTACAGAGGGGTCAACTGCTAAAGGGAACACCGGAGTGCGTGTCGTCTGCTCAGCGACACCGCCGGCCGGCTGCCGCAGCTAGCTTCGTTCAGGAGCAGTGGAGCTAACAAGCCTCAGCACTTTCGCTTGAGGTGAAAGTGTATTAGGTGCTCGGTAAAGAACCTCAGGTGGTGGAACTTTCAGGAACCCTACACTATGTCGTCCTTCATAATCCTATCATGTTTTTCGGAGGTCAAATCACAACAGTTATTACTATTAGAATGAAACTTGCCGATTTAAAAACGTCATTGCGCTTTGCTGGTGTGCACTTTCGAAAACTAGGACGCTAAGTGGTTATATAGAAAAAAATGATGACAAAAGTGCCGATCCGTAGCTGTCTTTTCTTAAGGGGACACCTAAAAAAATCGGCTCAAAAAAGGAGAACGAAGAATGAAAGGCAATGGGGAAATAAGGAGATGATAGTTGGTAAAGGAGGAAAAACAAAAACAAAAAAGAACAATCTCAGCGCTGCCGAAAAAAATAAGAGTACGCGTAGTGAATGTAGAGCTATCTTACTCGGTTGAGCTTTGCGAGAGCCGGGTGCAGCGGGCCACTGTGGTTGGCCACATACTCGCCGACCCTGGGCTCGAGGTGGAACGGCTTGACGAAGTGCCCTTGTCCCTGGGTTTCAGATATATGTAATGTGGAGTGAATTGCAAAGTGCTAGGAAACTCTCGAATGCAAGGATAGACGAAGTAAGAGCGGCTATCAAGCTATGATGTCGAAGCTGAAGCAGGAAACGCAGAGTTATCTATATATACACGCGGCGGGGGAACCACACGTACCAGCTGTGGCAAAGCGACTGCCCACGCGCAGGGGGAATGGGGGCGGAATAAAAAAGAGCCCAACATGCTAGAAGAAACTGGCGAGAAGATTTATGTGCTCATAAAATGAAGTTTGTTGCAACGCATAAAGACACGGGCACTGAGTCACGACCACGGCACAATGGCAGTACAGGACGATAATACTGGCTGAGCATCGCAGATTAGTGGACAGTATGCATGACATATACCACAGGAACTTCTGCTGGCGGGTGTCACACCTGAATTATTCATCTCGATGCTGGGCATTGGAGGGCGCATACAATCCGAAAGTTCTTCTTGGGTGGCCTTGCATGTGGGGGAGGGGGGGGGGTGATTGACAACCCTGAAGAAACTGCCCAGCTATATTTTCGGTCCGGTTTAGGTGGCGGGGAGGTCAGCGGAGCTACGGGTTGATATGTATTAAGGATGGCCTTAGCAGACCACCCCTTTCCACGGAATCACTGTTTCTTTTTTCCCTACTTCGAAAAATGTTTTTAATACATTAAAACAGCGTGTCGTTTTTGCGCACATTTCGGGTCTCCTGCGGGCAATGGCAAGTTGCGGGATGCTATACGTCAGACGCATACGATGAAGATTTGTGTCTGAGTATAGTTAGTAATTTTCAATAAATTTCAGAAGATTGTAAGGCTTGTTTTTTAATAAATAAAAACTTAATATATTGACCGCGAAACAAATTCATTGCTTTCTGCCACTATGCACATTCCAAAAGGGAAATATACTTTTAAATTAAATTTCAAATAACACGTACCTACGACTTGAGGCTCTCTCCAAATAAATTTTAGTCAACGTGTCCGCGTGGTCATGATGTGCACTTAGAAAATTTAGCAGTCACAAAATTGAGCCCCGCAAGAGCCGGGACATTAAAGATCGTGAGAGCATTTTAGAGCTTGAAAAAAATTTTGTCACTTGAAATTCCATGTGTGGGTCATTCCGGCAGGAAATCCCATGCGAGGTGTCGAAAGCCATATTGATACTGATTTTCACAATAACTGAAATCTCGACGCCGATTCTGAAATTTCGCGTTTTCGTTCCATGGCGGTCTTTCAACTCGCAGTGACCGCGTGGAGCTCTTCACAAAAAGAATGCTTGAGACCAAACCCCTCTCTCTGGCTTACCCGAACAAAGATGGATGGCTTTATGCTCTCTCATAGCAGAGTGCCAAGTACTTAACATCGTTAACAACTTTTTCAATGGTCCATGCAATTTACTGCACTGTTGGAACGAGTGAAACTGACGGCGACGGTTTGACGCATGATTGTGAGCTCCCTTGTGGCGTAATTTTTGTCGCGACGGCCTGATCAAGTGCGAGGCCCACATGACGGCTTTATTCTCCCCCATAGTAGAGCAAGAGCTACTATAAATCGTTAACAACTTTTTCGAAACAAACACAAAGAGATTCTTGCTCTCATAGTAGAGTAAATCGTGCTGTAAATCGTCGAATATTTGTTCTAAGCACACAAACTCTTCGTCTGATACCATGAGCCGCACGCCAAACGTCGGTGGACCGTGTGTTTAAGAACCTGCAGTAAAGGATCCTTAGGTAATATAGGCAGCTGTGTAAGTGCCTGTACGACAAGGTATTACAAAATATCTGTGCGCCAACCCAGCACTAGTACCAACAAGTATTTGTCAGCACTGCGTAATACGTAATACAAAAATAATATCAACTTTAGAATGAAAGCATAAAGTACCGGTTCACAAGTGTCTACGAAGTAATGATGATTGATTTGTGGGGTTTAACGTCCCAAAACCACCATATGATTATGAGAAACGCAGTGTCTACGAAGTATTCCGTGTATTTATTGAAACACTCCTTACAGTCAACGCATTTTTATTTGTAGTTTCTCTCTATATATCCATTCTGTACGCAGCTTCCAATGTGGTTACATTCTTGTTTGTGCTAAATATGCAGGGCAATAAAACTGAGGTGGATGATCGCAATGCAAGAGCAAGATGGATTTGTGCGAGTTGGTACATGTCTAGCTTAGGAGACACAGCGCGAAAAAGAGACGAGCTGAACGGATTAGAGTACACAAGACGAGTGGTCGTAATGTGTGTGTGTGTGTGTGTGTGTGTGTGTGTGTGTGCGTGTGTGTGTGTGTGTGTGTGTGTGTGTGTGTGTGTGTGTGTGTGTGTGTGTGTGTGTGTGTCTGTAACCCCGGCTAAGTTCTCTAAGTGCCGGATGACGGGAAAACCAAATAAACATAATTATCAGATAAACGCAGTGGTTGTGAAATAGACAGGGTCCACTTCAAAGCGTTTTTAATTAGTATGCCGTGTTAACATTGTCCTTTGTTTTCTTACTTTATGACATGACATGGCCACTGATAGTTATCACAGCTTTGATCACTGCGTCACTCGCTGCCATTAATGTTCATTCTCTTTGGCTCAAAGTCATAGGTTAATAAAAGAGACACATATTATTCAGTTTATGAAGAAAACATTAAATTTATTTTTTAGTGGTATAAAATGAGAATTATCTGAGGTGGTAGTGGGTTACAACGCAGAACCTGTACAGCGATGGTTTATTGATTCGCATACCATCGACAGTTCTACATAAATAGCGAAAAATCAGTCGTGTCGACCCTAAACTAGTGTAGCTCACTGCATGAGCCTGCGCAGCTGTATATGGCCCAAATAATAGCTTTGCTGCCCGAGTTTGAGCGTAACTCACAAACACATTGAAGGAGGCCAGATCGCTCGAACATGCAAATGTGAAAGAACTGCTTTTTTCATGGAGTGACCAAAGTTAGAATAGTTTTCTTTTTTCCTTTTTCTTTTTTGTTCCCCCTTTTGTGTCGCAGCTCTTACATGTGGTTGTATAGTGTATTTCTTTCCTTCTTAATTTCGCTATATTTCTGGCCCAAGCAGCCATGAAAAATTAAAAGACGATAATTAGACAGAAGCAAACCAGGATGGCAATTTAAGAACACCCCTCGCAATCGCACCGGGTTTCATGAATAAACAAACATCTAGTATGCACTGGATGACAAGCAAATAACAACAATAACTAAAACAACTTTGCTAGTGTCGCTTGAAAATTAGCGTTTTACGAAATAGCTTTAGGAAGAGCGTTCTAGTCGGGCATTTTCTGTGAAAAATAGCTGCGTTCAAATGCGCGAGGTATTCTCTGACATCGCTTTCATATAGTGGCCATTATCGTGTCGATTTTTACTCATGTCTAAGGGCTTCACACGTGGAGGTATTCATGAAAGTGCATTAGTGGTTAAAGTGTTGGACAGCGATACTCTAGTACGTGGGTGTGACTCGATGCTGTATTTATAATATGCAAATTCAAAAAAAAAATTAGCCGCGTATCTCCGTGCTTTGCTGTAAAGGACGTCGAAAGACGATAGACGCTGCATGGGATATGGTGTCATCTGGCAATAATGCGAAGAAACGAAAGTGTTTTTAGAACGCAGAGCCACTGGTAGGTCGCGGCACCAGATTGTTTCTGTTCAAGCGCCTAAACTTTTTTAGTGAAGTGTAGGAAACACCCGTTATTTCGTTCATAGCATCGCATTGTGAGCGCAGCATATTAATTACTTCTGTCTTGAGAATTACGTATTTACGTATCTTATAAATAAAAAGTGCAAATGCCTAACATTTAAGTATCGGTGTTGCGCTTCAAATATGCTAATATTTGGTTTTTGATTGACAATGTTCACAAGTAGGCAAGCAGCTACCAGATTAAGACACGTAAGCTTTGAGCATGGAGATAAAGTTTCGCGGGCTAGTTGTATCGTTGGACAGAAACCAACAGACAGACGGACCAATTTCTCTTTTTTTTTGCTTTGAGGTATCCCAAGAAATATTATCATCAATAAAAACGTTGGCTTCACTATACGTTTACGTTAAAGAACTCGGTATATCAAAATGCAGACCACAGTTCCGATTACCGAGAGCCAGTTTCATAGGTCTCTCTCTCTCTCTCATATGGGTCTGTCACGTAAAACCCCGTATTATACGGCTCTCTCTGCCATGTACATTGACTTGAAACGTATCAGAAAGAAAGTCGCATGTATTTGCATTTAAGTAAGCATTCTGACATTGAAATCACGTTCGTAGAAGCGTGCATCACGTTAGAGAGAGAGAGAGGGGTTCAGGAAAGGAAAAGACGCAAGTTCTAGCATGAACATTAAAATAAGTGAGAATGGCGCGTGTCGCGCCTAGGTTGTTGCTCATTTTTCCCCGTTCAACATGAAAAGTTTTCCTATTAGGTAAAGCAGATGACAACGTACGGGATGGACAAAACAAAAGGCTTCCAGCGTTGCGCCATAACATGCCATCTCCCAGTAGGTTTCTCATATTAAATTAATTTGCAATTAGGACAAACCACCCAGTTTTTGGCCGGCTTATTTTTGTTGATCTGTACCGCATGTGAAGAGATAACTTGCGAACAATATGTTTTGCATTAAGCTTTTTTTGTACACTGTGCTCAGTGTCACAATAACATGCCATTTTCGGTGCGATGCCTGAAACATGCAGGACGAACTCCGATAAAAAAATGAAGGGGCATCAAAAGAGGTGCTCCTCTAGTTTTTCCTCTCTGTCCTTCCTTAAAACTCTAAGCATTGTTCCAGAAAGGACATGTGTAATGAACCCACTCGCGCTAGAATAAAGTGTTTCAGATTTTCAGTACTTTCAACCTTCATTCCGCTTTCGGTTACCATCTGCCTACAATGACGTGTCGTAATTTTGCTGACTCACTTGTCGCTTGGCGGGGACCGCTGAAAAACACCTGCTGTAAAGCCTAGTTCACACTGAAACATCCGCTTTCTACAGCGACCGAAATTCCCCTGCCGCATAAACGCAGCGTCGTTCGCACTGGACGCGCCCCGCGCCGCCGAATATGCCATCTACTACGGGGCGAACGCGGGATGGATGCGCTGTCACCCGGTTGTTGTCGCGGCTCGCAAACGCTACTACGCTATCCAGTGGTGCATACTTCGACGATTCTCGTACGCAAGAAGCAAGAAAAGACAGTACTGCTTACTTTGCTGGCAAGTGGCTGTCTTGTAAAGCACGAAAAGCAGAAAAACCACCGACGCCCGCGGCATTGGTGGGTTCGTTTTGCTCTGCAAGACCGCAACAAGCTCGGTCACGCCAACAGCAAGCTCGGTCACCTACTTCACAAAATACGGAGGCGAAGTAGGCACAGAGTAGGTTAAACTCCCGTTGGTTTCAACATTCAGTTACTTGCACTGCAGCATAACAAGTGAGTAGGGCTTGGCCGCCATTTTTCAAAATTCCGTGGCTAGCGCTCCTATTGGTCCGCGGTGACCGATTCGGCGGCAGACGCCGCAAAAATTGGTCCGAGAGCAATCGGCTCGGAAAGGTCAATTTCGGTGGATCTCGCCGCCGCCGAACCGGATTCGAAGCACTTTCGGCGGCCGGAATGCTCAGTGTGAACGCGGCCTAAGCGTATTCTGGCGCCTCGCGCAACGTTGGATGCCGGCATACATCACTACACACATTCCTTGCAGAGGAACTGGTAGGCAGTGTGCTTACAGAATAAGAAAAAAATATTGAACAGGGATAACTGCAGGACATATTAAAGAATCGCTCTATATTTCAGAAACGCAGAGGCAGAATTTAGAAGGCAATTATCTTTGCTGCTGGCCTGCCGACTTCGCAAATTATATTATCAGTCCTTGGAAAAAAAAATTGGCCCCGTATCTGCATCTTAATCTGCAAATGTCGTCGAAAGACGATAGTCTTGCATGTGGATAGAATGAACAAAACATTTATTTGATGTTCTGCGCAAGAAAATTGGTGAAAATCTGGAGGCGCTGCGTTAAAGTGGAAGCGAACGAGCGCATCAAGTCACGTCACAAGTGAGACATGAGTGTCATCTGGCAGTTTTCTTGGAAAACGAAGCGCGTGGCTCTGAGACGGGTGTGCGCACCTGTCTCAGAGGTGATAAGGTGTAGAACGCAAAGCGATGGGTAGTTGCCACCACCATGCATGGTCAGCGCAGCGTGATAAGCGCTACGGTGCTTAAAATTACTTATCTATGCCTTTTCTATTAAAATACGCACATGCAGAATATATACGTGTTGTTATGGTGTCCCAGACATGCGCATTATTTGCTTTATAATTGACAATTGAACAAGTACGAACGCTAAACCTTGGGCAACATTGGTGGGCGCAGCGGATGGGGTAGGCCGTTTCAAGTACCCGGTGTCGTTAAGAGTAGATAAACAGACAAATGTACCGACAGACAAACCAAAATTTTTTGTGTTGAAGGTGTTGAATTTTGCGTTGAAGATTCTGTAGCGAATATTTTAATCGAATTCTATTTATTTCTTTTTATTCCTACTGAGATGCTGGATGATGACGCGTACACCATATTCGAGTACATTATGACCCGTAACGCTTACCGTACGCATGCTATTTTTCAGATTTATCGTTGCCGTGTTAACGTGGCGTACGTATAGTGTACGCCAAACGTGGCGGTGGTTGCGTACGCCCCCTTCGAAGTGATTTCGGTGTAGTTGCTGAAAGATTCACTTCGTTCGCAGCAAGCGGCTGTTTAAAGTGACTTCGCTTGCCTTCAATTTGTTTCGTTGACCAAGATATATAGATAAGTTAGCGAAGTTTTTGAGATAGCTTCCCATTTTGAACGTCCCTAGGCCTATTTATGAGATCGATCTAAACAAATCAGCAACATTTTTTTAGTGTTTGGTGTGCGGTTCATATTTATTTACTTGTATTATTACTAAAAAATCGTAACATTGCTTCGCGGGCTCACACACGCAAACATGCTCGTTTCCTTTTCTTTTGCACTGTTATTTAACTTATTTACCTTCCACTAGGCGGCGCCACAGTCCCAGCTGGGGCACATAAACCACGTAAGTGCTATCCCGCTAAACAGTAAGGCGCCCAATCTTACCTCAAGCAAAAGAATATCCGTGTGCGTGTAAAGTGACTGTTTTATACCATCCTTAAAAATGAGTACGGCAAGTACAGTTGTGAAATACACGATTATACACGATACAAGATGATATTTTTGT
This sequence comes from Rhipicephalus microplus, assembly GCF_043290135.1. Taxonomy (NCBI): domain Eukaryota; kingdom Metazoa; phylum Arthropoda; class Arachnida; order Ixodida; family Ixodidae; genus Rhipicephalus; species Rhipicephalus microplus. The sequence continues at coordinate 188,711,956 of NC_134701.1, forward strand.
TTTCGAAGCTGTTTCAAACAGCGGCGTTACTCTGGGCTAGAACACTTACTTTCCACATAGAAGACCTTCGTTAGATTCTAACTCAAAGGAAATATTATTTTTTATATTATTTGCATCTTCCTGAATTTTTCTGTCACGGACAACACCGATCTTTAGTTCACAGCCACATACCCCAACAGCGGTATTCGTGCGAAACGAGTTCTTTAACACTATCGAGTTAAAATATAAACGAATGCACGTGCGTACCTTTTCTATTTCGGGCTGGCGTATACTTTCAATCTAATCAATGAGGCGCTTTCAATACAGCCGGCAAGTCAAGAAGATGTGCGAAATCGAATTAATGTTTACTCATCTACACAATAAATTAGAAAGTTTCACACTCCATTCTACATTAGAAACCCACGTGAACGAAATACCACATGACTGCACTTCAGTCGCAATCAGCACATTGTAGCAATTCTTTCTGCTTGTTTGTTGCTATTAGCCACACTGCATTTGCACCATCAGCGCTGACAGATACTTAGGCCATATTTTGTAAAAGTGTTTCTACTGCACTCATGTACCTCACTTCGACCCAAAGCAGAAGCAAGTTATCAGGAAATGATGTTAAGTTGTGGAGTATTTTGGCAGTACTTCGGATTGAACGTTCAAGGGAACTCCACCGAGAAAATGTTCATGCTAATTCGGCTGCAACAACAAATAAACCACTGCAACTGACATTTTTTAATGCTTCGACCTTTAATCCTAAGGGAAGCGTAGGCTATCGCTATATTACAAATATTTTCGTTAAGAATGAGATTGACTTTACAAGGCTACATCCAAATAAATTTAAACTTTCATTCATGTTAGCTTGTGCATGTGTGAGGGCACAAGCACCATTAGGTTTTAGCGGTAGAGTTGGTCGCGAGGACCTTCTGCTTTCTTGGCGTCTTATGTTGGGTTGCAATCACTGCGAATAGCCATCCGCATCTAAAGAGCTGCTTTAGAAAGCACGCGAACGTAAAGGATAATGCCGAACCCACTTTGTCCTTCTGCTGATGCAAGAAAGGCATAACCACATTTATCTTTGTACAAGCTGACGACTTGACGGAAACCTATGCCGAAATTACTAGGCTAAAGCGTAGAAAACGATCCAGTAATTCATTGATGTGTGGAGTTTAACGTCCCAAAACCACGAAATGGTTATGAAAGACACCGTAGAGGAGGGCTCCGGAAATTTCGACCACTAGGGCTCTTTAACTTGCACCCAAATCTGAGCACATGGGCATACAGCATTTTCGCCTCCATCGAAAATGCAGCCGCCGCAGCCAGGTTTCTATCAAATGACCTGTGGGTCAGCAGCCAAGTACTTAAGCTACTAGACTACCGTGGCCGGGCGAAAACGAGCCAGTAAGCGGACCGCTACCAAATCCCATATGAAAAGAATGCTATTGTCTCCGCATAGAATGTTCCTTCACAATGTCAGCTGCCTTTAAAGGCACTCCTAAGTGGAAGCTTGCGCGCGTTTTCTAATTTTCTGAAAGCTCAAACGTCCTTATCACGACGGCAAGCTATTCGACCCGTTGAAAGGAGATTAAAATGAATAATTGGTTTCTGTTTAGATTCGCCATGTGATCAACTTATGCGTCACATTGATTTCTGTTCTCGTGGCTAGCAACAAATAAAAATATTGATCCTACTCACTTTTCCTCTTGTGTTTCCCTGTATGCGTGAGTTGGCAGGTGAACGCAGGGAGTGGCTCGATTTATGGTCGCAATACGGTTAATAGATTTGAGGCATGCAGTTCAATATATAATCTGTTGTTGGCGCGACGTCCTAAGATTGACCGTGACTTTGTGAAATGCTTTGTTGTTCTTTCTTTATCTTCTTTTACTAACTTTCTTAACTGTAACTTATGTCGTGCCTATAACTGCTGTATGCTATCTATGCACTGTGCATTCTCGGTACATAGGGCGAAAGATATTGCTTTCAAATGAGTACAAAGCCTTGAAACGAAGGTGGGTCATGAAGAAAAAAAAACACGCGAACGATGTTTTTGCGGCACTATCTGCATGATTGATGAGTAGCACTGATATATTAGCATACATTATGCCGTGCAGTTCATGAGGTTCAATACAATAGGTAAGGCCAATGTGCCCTGTATGTACTTCTTTCACGCTCTATTTTACGCTCAGTAAAATATTAGTGTCCCGTGCGGCTTAGTCTATCACCTCTCAAGGACAAAGCCGGCTCGGTACATCATAATTATTCTTTTTACGAAGTATCCACTGCGGGTGCTTGGAACACTGTGCTGAAGATTTGAATGATGATTATGATGAAACGTTGCAAAGCACTACGTTATGAGTAATTATTGATTGATATGTGAGATTTAACGTCCCAAAACAACCATATGATTATGAGAGACGCCGTAGTGGAGGGCCTTGGAAATTTCGACCACCTTTTGTTAAGGGTAAAAATCTTTGAACCAAATCGTGATTATACAGTTCGCGTGGCGTGATACCTGGTTCGATTCTACGCCTCTGCGACGCAATATTACGTGTGTAAACGTGACTACTTGACCGTCCTGACACCTGTTCTGGGTCTTTTTCAGAATAAGTTTCATGCGCTGGATTGGTCCAGTGCTTTGTTGTCATGGAGAGTGTGCGGGTTTGACTTTGACTCAATTTGATTGATTGATATGTGGGGTTTACCGTCCCAAAACCACCATTTATATGAGAGATGCCGTGGTGGAGGGCTCTAGAAATTTCTACCACCTGAGGTTCTTTAACTTGCACCTGTCTGAGCACACAGGCATACAGCACATTCGCCTCCATCGAAAATGCAGCCGCCGCAGCCGGGATTCGATCCCGCGCCCTGTGTGTCAGTAGCCGAGTACCTTAGACCCCCACGGTGGGGCTCCCCTGATTGAGGGTGTGTAAATTCAGACTAGAAGTGTTCGGTCCGCAATTTATACGAAGATCGCTTGGTCCGCGTTCCTGTTCATTGAATACAGAAGAGTGTTTTATAGGCTTTCTCTGAGCAATTAACAAAATTGTGACGAGAAGAGAATAAACCAATTCAGCGGGGTAGGTTGCGCCAGATTAGTGAGGAACTGGCAACCAACCGATTGACGCGAGCTTGTGGGGTTTCAGACCACGGCCTGTGGTCTGCGCTATGCGGGAGCGGGGAAGGTTCAAAGCGTGTGGCAGGGCGTATATTGACATATAAAATGCACATCCTTAACAATAAATTTCCGACGCAGCTGAAAACGACGAATAAAAACGAGACAACGCAGGATCGGGCGCTAGTCTTTCTCGGTGTTCAACATGCTGTGGATGCTTTGTGCCCGCCTTTCCACGCAAAGAGCCAAGCTTTCGCGCGAAAATAAACATACGAAGCCAATTCTTCTTTACGTGGTGAACGTTCTTTACGAAGTTTTGTTGAGCGTTGACAATTCGTACATAGGCAAAACTGGTCACTGCGTTAGCAATCGCCTAAGAGAACATGTATCGTCGATTAAGAATGATGTGGCTGCGCACCATTGCTTGGAGAGACGCTTGTGAAAGAAAGAAGCAGGGGAACGTTAGCACACAAAGGTCTTGAAGCGTGTCTCATACAGAAGTGGTGTGGATGCACCACCGTTCTTCCGGTCTCTCCGTCCAAAATGAATGCTCTTCTTTAGATACGATAGTTAATTTTGGTAGCACTGTGTGCGTATTTCACAAAATATTGTTACGGGGAAGATTTATTCACTGAGAGCTGGTCTTGCTAGCGGCTTAAAGAGCGCACAGTCATGCAGGCCAACGAGAGAAGCTCGAGAATCCAACCCACAACAACCACGTTGTGGTCTTCTTCATTTGGGTGCCAATTAAGCTGTGTCGGGGTGACAGTTCCATACACGTATCATCACCCCGGCCCGTAAGGCACCGTCTCGGTGCCTGTTAAATGAGCGAGTCAGCGTTGTAGGGCTTGAGACGAGAAACGTGGACTACTTTCGTTTTGGGTGCAGCAGCTGATGAGTTTGTGGTAGCGGCAATCTCGTAGGTCACATGTGTGACCTGACGAATGACTCGGTAGGGCCCAACGTATCGCGATAGTAGTTTCTCGCAGAGGCCAACACGTCAAGATGGGAGCCACAGGAGAACAAGAGATCCCGCAGAAAAAACGGCATCTCTATGTCGACGGTCATAAAGGAACTTCTGTGCTGTCTGCGACGACCATAACCGAGCACGTGCTATCGCGCATGCCGTGAGGGCCCGGGTGATGGCATCCTGAGCGTACGAAGTGGAGGATGGGTGGTCTGATGAAAGCAGTATGTCGAAGGGCAGTAAGGGATGACGTCCGAAGAGTATATAAAACGGGGACTAGCCCGCTGTTTCATGACGCGACGAGTTATAGGCGAAGGTTACAAACGGAAGAGCTATGTCTCAATCAGTGTGGTCGGTAGATACGTACATGGCAAGCATGTCTGTCAATGTGCGGTTTAGGCGCTCCGTAAGGCCGTTAGTCTGAGGGTGGTAAGATGTGGTGAAGTTGTGACGGGTAGCACAAGATCGGAGTAGATCATCAGCCACACGAGATAGAAAGTAGCGACCACGGTCCGTGAACAGGTGAGACGGAGCGCCATGCTGGAAAATAATGTCGTACAGCAGGAAGTCAGCAACGTTGGTTGCGCAGCTGGTTGGTAGCGCTCGAGTGATTGCATACCGAGTGGCATAGTCTGTGGCCACTGCAATCCATTTATTTCCAATTGTAGAAGTAGGAAAGGGACCTAGCTAGTCTAACCCCACTCATTAAAATGGCTCGGCTGGAACTTCAATAGGTTGAAGAAGACTGGCAGGGGGAGTCGTAGGCTTCTTTCGGCGCTGGAAGAGCTAGCAAGATGCGACTTAACGGCGAACTGAGCGGTAGAGACCCTTCCATAATACTCGTCATCGAATGCGGTCGTAAGTTCTGAAGACTCCTAGATGTGCAGAAGTTGAAGCGTCGTGGAATTGTCGCAGAACATCCTTTCGCGGGTGACGCGGTACGACGAGTAAAAGTTCCGCGCCGTCGGGGTGTAAGTTGCGGCGGTACAAAACGTTGTCTTGAAGTAGGTATCTGCTAAGAGAAGGGTCAGCATAACGCGATTGAAGGTGGTCAATGATGGTGACTAGCGATGGATCTCGGCGCTGTTCGTCGGCCACGTTCTGAAAGTCAGTGATGGCTAAAACGCAGGCATCTGATTCCAAATCAGTGGAGCTAGGTGGATCAACGGGGTGCCGGGATAAGCAGTCAGCATCGCTGTGCAGCTTTCCAGATTTGTAAACAACCGAGAACGTGTACTCCTGTAATCGAAGTGCCGATTGGCCGAATCTTCCTGTAGGGTCCTTAAGCGTCGACAGCCAGTAAAGCGCATGATGGTCCGTGATGACTGCGAACGGACGTCAGTATAAGTACGGATGGAATTTCGCAATAGCCTAAACGAGGGCTAAGCATTCCCGCTCAGTGATGGAATAATTTTGTTCCGCTTGCGACAAGAGGCGGCTAGCGTAGGCTACCACACGGTTGGTGCCGTTCTGCATCTGAGCGAGTATAGCACCAATGCCATGACCGCTTGCATCGGTGCGAAGCTCTTTTCGAGCCGCTGGATCAAAATGAGCCAACACAGGTGGTGATGTGAGGGCGGTAATTAGCGACACGAAGGAATGTTCTTGGTCCCTTCTCCAAGAAAAGGCCGCATTCTTTTTGAGAAGATCCGTGAGGGGCCTAGCAATATCCGCGAAGTTCAAGACAAAGCGGCGGAAGTATGAGCAGAGCCCTAAAAAACTGCGAACTTCTTGTGTGGAACGCGGAACCGAGAATTCTCGGACTGCACGGACTTTGTCAGGGTTGGCTTGAACACCAGTGGCGTCAACAAGATGGCCGAGTAGTTCAATCTGCCGGCGTCCAAATGAGCATTTCGACGAACTCAGTTGGAGACCAGCGCAGCGAAAAACGTAAAAAAATTGCCGAGAGACGAGACAGCTGGCTTTCGAAGGAGGGCGAGAAAACGATTACATCATCCAGATAGCAAAGGCAGGTCGACCATTTGAAACCGCCATCATACGCTCAAACAGTCCATTATACGCTCAAAAGTAGCCGGGGCATCGCACAACCCCAAAGGCATGACCTTGAATTGGTAAAGGCCGTCGGGTGTGACGAATGCTGTCTTCTCGCGGTCGCGGTCGTCGACCGAAATTTGCCAGTATCCGCATCGAAGGTCAAGGGACGAGAAAGAGTTGGCGCCGTGGAGGCAGTCGAGCGCATCATCAATTCGGGGTAAAGGATAAATGTCCTTCTTGGTGATCCGATTCAGGTGGCGATAGTCGACGGAAAAGCGCCAGGTGTTGTCCTTCTTTTTAACTAAGACCACAGGGGATGCCCAAGGACTCAATGAATGCTCAATGACGTCTTTTCTCAGCATTTTTTCGACCTCCATCTGTAAAACTTGGCGCTCAGCATGTGACACGCGATAAGGGCGTTTATGGAGTGGACTGGCATCGCCGGTGTCGATGCGGTGGGTTACGGCACTTTTGCGGCCCAGGGGACGGTCGTCGTCGTCAAAGATATCCAGGTAAGAAAATAGAACACCCCGGAGCGCTGCAACTTGGAAAGGTAAGAGGTCGCTGGAGATCATTTTGTCGAGGAACGCCTTATATTGCGACGTGATGACAGGTTTTGCCATGGTCTTAGTGTCAGGAGTAAAAGAACAAATTGAACATTCATCAAGGGTGGAAAGATCGGCTAAAGTGATGCCCTGGGGGAGAACTTGGGTCGACGTAGAGAAGTTCAGAACTGGAAGTAGCACCGTGTTGTTAGCAACAACCACTATAGTATGTGGTAGTGTGATGTGGTGCGTAAGGGTCAAATCAATGAGGAGAGCCACCAGATAGTCTCCATCAGGAACGGACGGGAAGGGCAACAGAGGAATCTGCATAGCAGCCTGGGGTGGTAGCCGTAGAGACTCCACGGATCGTAGCCGAGTGCGACTTGGAGGAGTGAAATCGGAGCACAAAGGCAATTCGAGCCGTAAGATACCGGTAGAACAATCGATGAGGGCTGAGTGGGCGGTTAAGAAGTCAATTCCAAGGATGACGTCGTGTGGGCAAGCATTGAGGACTGCGAAGAGAACGGAAGTGTGGTGGCCAGCTACAGTAACGCGGGCAGTGCACATACCAAGCACCGATGTTCGGCTTCCGTTGGCAACTCGAACAGTAGAGAACATAGCTGGTGTGAGAACCTTTTTCAGGCGAGATCGAAGTGTAGAACTCGTAATAGATACTTGGGCACCAGTGTCAATTAGAGCAGTAACGGCGTGGCCATCAACGAACACCCGAAGTAAATTGCGTCTTGAATTTGTAGCCGGCTGAGGGTTTTCGTTCCAAGTCGTCAACGCAGCGCCACCTCCAGGAGCTGCACTCGTCAGTTTCCCGGGGAATGGCCAGAATACGTCGGTGATGGAGAGCGGTGGCGTTGAGGGGAGCGTGGCGGCCGACCCTGAGGTGACGGTGAGCGGCTAGATCAGTTTCTTTGGGTCAGTTTCTTTGAGTCCTGAATATGGTCATCCGGAAAACCGGGTTGCGAATAGTGTCCACGGTCCTGACGGCGGTTGAAATTAGGAAAGCTTGGCTGGAAATACCACCTGTTGCGGCAATGGCGGGAGATGTGCCCAACTCGAGAGCAAGAAAATCAGATGGGTCGATCATCGAGCGTGCGCCACACAGATGGATTTCGGTAGCGTGGTGGAAAGCGAGGAGTCGAAGCTGCCGCAGCGACAAGTGGAGCAGAGTGGTGGTCAGCGTTGTGGACGGGAGTGCTCATGGGCTGCGGCATAAGTCTGGCGGGCTTGGGAACCTGGACGACGAGGTTAGCAAACTCCTGACGTACGACGGCTTGAATAAGCGAGACTGTTGCGCAGTTATCTTGCGCAGGGGGCTGATAGGAAGCGGGTGCCATGGCTTCCAGCTCCTGGCGAACAATCCTTGCGATAATGGCAGGAGGCGCAAGTGAGGGGGGTGCTGCAGAATCTTCGCAAGACGAAGTCGCAGCAGTGTTTGGTAGTCTCGTGATGTTGTGGGTTATTCGCTTGCTTTTAGCTTGTTCAAATCGTCGGCATTCATATATGATGGAGTCGACAGTGGTGCAGTTCTTGCACAATAGTATGTTGAAAGCATCATCAGCAATGCCTTTCAACACGTTGCTGATGTTTTCCGCCTCGGACATGTTTTTGTCAGTCTTCCGGCACAGTGCCAGTACTTCTTGAATGTACGTGACGTACGGCTCCGTCCATGATTGAACACGTGACGCGAGTTCCTGCCTGGCTGCCATCTGACAAGCAACTGACCGACCGAACAAATCGGGAAGCTTTTGCTTGCATGTGTCCCAGCTGGTTAGTTCTTCTTCATGCGTCTCATACCAGGCGCGTGCCGTACCCCGTAGGTAGAATAGAATATTTGCCAGCATAAGCGTTTTGTCCCACATGTAGTGCTTGCTGACGCGCTCGAATAATGAGAGCCATTCTTCGACGTCCGTGATGTCCGTCCCGAAAAACGTGCCAGGGTCGAGAAGATGGGGGGAATCACAGGGGATGGAGCTGGCGCGGATGGCGAGGCCTGAGTGCCGGTTTCAGGCATCGTGGCTGGACAAAGCTGGCGTCTACTGCGGAGTTCCAGAGCCGTGTTGGGTGAAGACCCCGCATTTCCACCAAAAGATGTTACGGGGAAGATTTATTCAACGAGAGCTGGTCTTGCCAACGGCTTAAAAAGCGCACAGTCATTCAGGCCAACGGGAGAAGCTCGAGAGTCCAACCCACAACAACCACGTTGTCGTCCTCTTCATTTGGGTGCCAATTCAGCTGTGTCGGGGCGACAGTTCCATACACGTATCAATTTGTATACGCGTGTGATGGGCGAAAAGTAAACTAGTAGAAAGTCTGTCCCGACGATAATGATGATAGTTTCTATGTATTTCTTTCGTTTTTCTTCCTCGTTCTGAGTTACACTCCAGTTATTCCGTTAAGCTATCGGCCATCTTGCCCTATGTTACAGTCGGCTAATAAGCTCAAAATATGTCGGGTATATAGTATACGGTGTCCGAAACTCAATTCTTCGTTTAATTATGTAATGCATATATTCATATGATAAATAAATTGCTCGTTTGTTATTATCATAGTCAAGGACAATGTGCACGTGCCACGCACTGCACGCGAACAAGCGAACTCTCTGAATTCTTAGAAAATATTGCTAAAGGCTTGCAAACCAGGTTTACGACAATTATGCCAAAGTCCATGGTGAAATTAAGGGTGGATTGTGATTTCCAGGAGGTATCTTTAGCTGAATTGGCGGTTGTGATGAAGAGCTTACCGCCCGCTGCTCCCGGACCTGATGGGGTGACCTCTACAATGATTAAAGTGTTATAGGAAATATCGCCACATGAAATCCGTTATATAGTTAATTATTCACTGAAAAATTCTTGGATTCCGGCTGATTGGAAGCTTTTCAAAATAATTCTGATACTTAAAAAACAGGGAATGGAGTTTACTCTGGATAACATAAGGCCTATTTCATTGACATCTAACCTGGTCAAGCTTGTAGAGAGAGTCTTAAATGCCCGTATAATAAACTACATCAATGAACATACAATACTAAACCCCAGACAAATTGGCTTTATATCGGGATACTCCATTTGGTGTGCACATGTGGATTTGGAAAGTCGCATACAGCTGGCTCGGCATCGCCGCGAATACTGTGCACTAGTCACTCTAGACTTAGATAAAGCGTACGACAAAGTGGAATATCCCATCCTAATCCAGCAGATGCAAGACCATCGCTTTCCAAAATATATAACAGCATAGATTACAGAGTTTGTGAAAGACAGAGAATTTTATTGCTTCTTGGATGGATGCTCTTCTAAAAAATATAAGCAGACACGAGGTGTACCTCAGGGCTCAGTATTATCCCCGGTATTATTCAACATATTACTAAGTTCCATTCCAACTCATCAGGATATCCAAATTTACGTGTATGCAGATGATATTGCTTTCTTCGCAACAAACAGTGATTTGCACTCATTGTATCAGGCATTACAGAATTACATGAACATGCTAGAAGGATGGCTTGACAATATCCATATGTAATTGAACGTCAAAAAAAGCGCACTTCTGCCATTCTCTTTTAAGGATCGTGTCAACATTTCCCTGATGTATCGTACCGAGCTCATTCCCCAGGTCGATTTCCTGAAATACCTAGGCACCGTATATAATAGGACGCTAAATTGGAAAAGCCATATAGACGAGGTTGGCTGTAAAGCGTCACGTGCCTTGGGGTGGTTACGCAAATTGGGAAACAGAAAAATAGGATTGCGTAGGAGTTCATTGATAATAATTTACAAGATGTATGTACGGCCTATTATAGAATACGGGTGTGTATTATTTTCAGGCAGCGCGGCTTACAAGATGAGACAATTCATATTATTAGAAAGAGAAGCTTTGCGCTTGTGTCTTGGACTCCCAAAATTTGTGGCAAATAATGTTTTGTATGTGGAAGCGCGCCTTCCACCTTTGTTAACTCGGTTTAGAATACTTACAGTTCAAACTTTCTCAAAAATATACAATTTGCCTCTGCGACAAGCTTCATACGTTTTTATTCAAGAACCAACCGCATTATTTGGAACACAATGGTCTAGACTACACTCCCCTCAGATTAGGTTCGTCCAAGCATTGCTAGAGCCTCTCAATGTAAATATTCATCAGATTTGCATAACGAAGACACCTAATTCAAAACTTGAAATTAAATTTGATGATATTTTCTCCTCTAATGCAAAACAACTGCCCCTTCAATATTTAAATATTCGGTTAAAAGATTACTTGACTCATCTGTCCATAAACAACATTATTGCGACGGATGCATCCGTATTGAACGAAAAGGCTGGAATAGGCATCTGCTGTACTTCTCTCGACTGGTCTTTCTCAGTTCGATTACCAGATTACACACCTATATTCATCGCTGAATTTGCTATAGTTCTAGCGCTTCGTAAACTTCCTGCAAGTGAATCAGAAGTGGTCATACTTAGTGATTCTCTCTCAGTATGCACTGCACTATATACAGCAAAAACTTTGACGTTATTGAGTATGATTAGCAGTTTATTACCAGAAAACCTGAAAAAATTTCACTTGCTATGGATACCCAGCCACTGCGGGATTTATCCAAATGAGATGTCAGACTCGTTAGCTAAAGCATCTTCAAGCGAACCAATCGTACCTATTTTACCTGATTTTGCCTACGTAACAGCACTCAGATATAGAAAGGCTTGTTTGCACAAAGAAATAGAAAAATTATCATTGGATAAAGTCAGAGACTTTGTACATCTAAGATATTGCTGGAACAAACAGTGGTGTGTATCTCGGGAGTTAGAAACTACAATCACCAGATTACGATGCAGAATTCCGCCTCTGATTTACTACCTACATAAAGCTGGACTAACAGCATCTCCGTTGTGTCTCTTTTGCAAGGAATTGGAATCAATAGATCATTTCTTTTTATCCTGTAAACGTTATGCTTATCAAAGGAAAAGATACCTGGTTGAACCAATTGAGAAGCTAGGTTTAGAAGTAAACGTGGAACTAATTTTATCTTTCGGAAAGATTACATTAGGTTATAGTCACAGGGAGGTTTTCTCTGCTGTGTGCGAGTACATAAGGGCAACAAAGAGATTACTCTGTTAGCCTATTGTTATTATTTATGGCTACGAGACTGCCTGACTGCCTGACTGAACACACTTGATGATCCTGCCGCCCGGTTCTTGGCTGATCCCCCTTTGTGGGCGAGTGCCAGCAAAGCCGAAGGTTCATCATCATCATCATCTTCGTTCGCGTTTGCTGCCAAGCAGCGTTCATCGCCAAGGCCCGACCGCGCAGTTGCCGCTCCCGGGGCCGCAGCAGTCGTAAGACCCGCTGGACTGCCAGCGAAGGCCGTAAGCGGACACCGGAGGCGACCAAGGTGTGCTGGGGCGAGGAGAAATATGTCTAGGTCACGTCACGCCCGAATCGCTGCAACTGAGCGCGACGACCACGACCCCACACCTCCAGCGAAGAAACGCAGGACCGACGATGGCCCCAGCCAAGACGAGTCTCGAAAAGCAAACGTGAGTGCAGTACACAATGCTTCGCTCGTTAGCACAGACGAGGTTTAAGTGAAAGTGTCTATTCTTTGCGCCTCGAGCAGTGACAGCGTATTCAAACGCATAGCCGGTGTCAATAATGGCTTTGAAAACCACCATGTTGACACATTCCTTCTTCATGTTTTGTTATCGGCCCGGTACACTGTAAGTAATTATCTACGCAAACCACGCCTGGAGTGTTCGTGAAGTTTCAGGACTGTAGTAGATAATTTAAAGAGTACGTGCACAATGCGAACATTATAAATTATTCTGGAACCTACGCGGCCGCAAGGGATAACACTGGAATATTCGCCGGCACATGTATAAATGCCGACGCACTTCACCGCTTGTCAGTTGATCGACGGCCGACGCTGTGTTCGCCGCTATTGGTGTCGGTTTGTATTGATGTAGCCCGGCCTTCAGTTGTTCGGCCGCAAGTCCGGCCAAATAGAAGTTTCCTCTTTGAATTCCCGACCGTTGCTGATTGATTGATTTGTGGGGTTTAACGTCCCTAAACCACCATTTGATTATGAGAGACGCCGTAGTGGAGGGCTCCGGAAATTTTGACCACCATGGGTTCTTAAAACGTGCACCCAAATCTGAGTACACGGGCCTACAACATTTCCGCCTCCATTGGAAATGCAGCCGCCGCAGCCGGGAATCGAACCCGCGACCTGCGGGTCAGCAGCTGAGTACCTTAGCCACTAGACCAACGTGGCGGGGCGGGATTCCTCTTTTCAGACCGACGTAATTTACATTGTTTCTTCAAATGCATTTGATCGCGTGGCTCATCGGCGTCTCATGGCTAAACTCAGTTGTCTAAATCTTGATCCGTTTACTTTAAGAGCACGTTCCCAACAGCAACATGCTCATATCCATGTTCCTGTTGGCATCATTAGGCAACTATAAACAACTGGTGATTTAAAACATATCCGGCTCTTTAACGTATGTATATGCGTGCATTTGTGCATATCTTTTGCGCTATACTTCCTAAAGGTTTGCTCAATAAAAAAAATTACAAGACAGTCAGCTTGCATGAGCATGCTTCACATAACGTTGATTCCCAAGGTACACGGGATCTGCCGAATTTTCTGTTGCACGATTTTTTTCTGTTAATGGGCAAAAAAAACAAAGAATAGCAAGTGCTGTATAATGCAAGTACTTCAGCCATTTAACTCTATATTAGCCCGCAACTACGTGACTACGTGACTACGTGACTTGCTTCTATTCGTTCGTCATTAAATATGAATTTGATTCTGGTTCTGAACTAATTTGGCGGATGGTTTCATGTTGAGAATACTTTTTGAATATTATTCGAGAGAACCGGGACCCAATGGCTGAATATGTACGAAATATGATTTCTGTGACTGACAACGTCAGGGTGATGCTGATGGTGATGATGATGGAGATGATGATGGAAATGATGATTCTTACCTTATTGTCTTTGATGACGCGGTTCGACTAATGATCACCGATTCAATTTTATCTCTACTCGGATTGTGTGGGTCGGTGTACCGTGTGTCGCGATTATCCCACTTTTAAATCATATATACTTCCTCAAATTAGTATGATGCACAAAGGTTGTGGACAGGGCAAACCGGCGACGGGAAAGGCGCCTAAAACCTGTACGTGCGTTCGCTGTGTACGTCTATTTAGCGTAGTTGGTTTCTTTAACTATATTAAACTAAGCTCCAAATACAGGGGTAAAGAACTTAAGATACGAATGTATGAGCAAATTTAAGGAAGTATACCATACACCGATACAGATGTGTAAAAACAAGTGAACAAAACAACGTATACCACGGGAGCGAGTGCCAAAATAGTTGCCGGTGCCCTCTGGTGGCGAGCCGTTGGCTGTTCAGAAAATTACTGTGACCGAAAATTAATTAGCCAGAGCAATGCTCTCGACAGCAGAAGGCTCGCCGCCGGACGATGCAGGTATACCGATGTCGACACACGCTCCCATGGTCCGTATACTTTTGCTTCCGAGTGTACATATCCTTTAGTATCGGTGCATATAGCACACAACTTCTAATCAAGTGAAACGAAAGCAAGCTCGTTGGGCTGAGAACAATGGCTCATTTTCAGTGTTAACAATAGCTGAAGAAATAATATACCATACGGAGATTCGAGCTGACCCGTTTCTTGACACTTAAGCTGGAAGCAAAAATTTAGTGCGTATTGCAAACTAATCACGTCGTGCATGCACACATTATGATGTAATTAAACAAGCAAAAGTAAACTCGCATTTTGACATTATAACTGCTATATATTTGAATATTGAGAAGGGACGTTTTGCTCATAATAATACTGCATTGTTCTCTTCACTTCGGCTACTTCCATGCTTTCTACTGACCATGGCATTCTGATTTTGCCTGTGTTGGTAGGGACAGCAGGCCCCGACTGATTCGTCAGGACAGAACCCACCCGTCATCGATGAGAGCCTATACTCGAGGCAACTGTAAGTTCGTGGTACCACAAAGCGACCATTTGTAATCTGGCCTGTCACATAGTGTCGTGTTTTTCGCGCTGTGCCTGTGGCGTTCATTTATCTCTACGCGCAACTTATCCCCTCGCGTATCTTTCTGTGTTATTTTTTTTAGTTGAGCGTCAAATCTACCTAGATTTTGTACCGAAATCTCGTCAATTTTAGCTACCACCAGCATGGGTGTTATTTTATTTTATCATTAGGATAAGCTCAGTAAACCTATAGGACTATGTTATTGTGTAAATGTGAGAAATTCAATAAGGCCTATTGTCTTCTTGAAGCAAGGCATAATACAGTTTTAACGGTAACTTGTTTGTTCTGCCATAATGCCTATTCGAAAACACTTCTGTATTTTCTGTATTGACAATATTTCCTCCTTTATGACTACTTGAAAGACAGAAGCTAACTTTTAATTATTTTCATCTATCGTCGACTTCCTGCGCAACCAGAATTCGCTCCACTTCTTGTGGACGTCTGCTTCTAGTGCTTGCTTAATCTGGCGTAATAAGCCATTGTATTTTTCTGTACTGCTGACTGCTGTCTTAGTAAAGGAGTGTAGTTTTGCACAGTGATCCGAGACTACTGGGTTAGCTAGAACAAAAGGCTTCGAGAGTGGAAGACATTCGGAGATCCTACCAACGCGTTTAGCGACTTTCCCGCCACGGGAAGAGCCAATACGCAAGGGATCGTCAGAAAGGTGGATTGATTTAGCAAGTAGAACGTCTTGCAACGACGGTTTCTCACTAGAGCCCGTAGCCTTGCACTTCCTTATTTTGTAATTCATATTCTTAAATTTAATATCTCAGTATACTTCAGTTTGATATACCATATGTATGCTTTTGTAACGTTTCGTGGCCTTATCGACTCGCTCGTTCAAGAAAAATTAGTTGGACATAGCAATGCATGCGAAAAATGACTGCACTTGCACTGATCAATTTCCGTTCGCCAATAACGGGATACCACTCCTACAGCTGGAAGGCACAGAAGGTCGTTGGTGTACGTCGCAGACCAAAGCATGTCTTTCGCAGGACAATATGGCGTCGGCCATTACGCGAGGACAGAGGGGCAGTTAACATTTATTTGATAATAAATCATAAACCCGGTATACGCGCCACACAGTCGACATGGGATGAGCTACTACATCAGCGATTACATTCGTATAAGCTGCAAAAGTTCCGTTGACTATTCATCCCAATCACGTTTTTTTTTCATATCAGGCTTAAAACAGGGGTGTTTTATTGATTATTTGTGTCTCTTCTCTTCGTCCCGTCAGTTTGTGCGCTGGTACTGCCCATTATGATTATTTACCTTAAAAAATAAGAATTAGTCGCATTCGTGTTGTAGTCAGCACAAAGAGAAACAGTGCAACAGAGGCAACAACTTCGTAATCTTTCACACACCTTCAGTGTTCACTGAACCTTTTTTTTTTTCATTTTGGCCTACCTGTGACATCTTTGCCAGCTACGTGCTCGGGCGAGACGCCATGCTACGCATGGCGCAGTCGGATGTCCTCGTGTGCGGAATGGGAGGACTGGGCGTGGAGGTCGCCTAGAACATCATCCTGGGTGGCGTCAAGTCGGTCACCGTTCACGACGAGGCCGTGCGCACGAGGCATGGCCTGTCCTCGCAAGTGAGTGTTTCGTATTCGTACCGTATTTAGGTGGTCATCGAATTTTGTGGCTGAATATTCTACATAACTCCACCATTAGGCATTCTTTTTACGAAGTATCTTTCGTGATAATTGGATATGTGCACTTTACCTGTGCAACCATTTAGTCCCTCCCAGCTGGTCACCACCGCAATTCACAATTATTATGACTCATAAGGGCTCATTCCGAGTTCCCGACAGGCTTCGCTAGTGATATATGCATTACCAGGATTCGCTGGAACTCTGTCTTGAATAAAATACTAATCTGACTGCTGTCTTCATGATACTAGCGCAACGCGGGATTTGCGTAGTCTTTAGTGTCGGCATGCCTAAATTAGTTACTTCAGGATGATGAAACATTAATGAATAAGAGGATTGAGATCTTAACTCTCCGAGGTTAGCTCTCGGTTGTCCTTTGGGATTGAGCAATGAGTAAACATCTTAAATCTCTACTGTTTTCCTTATACCTTCAGTTCTTTTCAATAAATGTTCAACTTCGTCGCCATCGTATATGAGCCAGTCGACTTATACTACACCACTGTAAACAGACCATGTTAAGTACCCTTTGGCGTGATGCTTTTCTGCGCTTCGTTATTTTAAATGGTTTTCAATAATGTGACGTAAGTGTGTTCAGCATAATGGTCGATATGTGTAGTGCGTGAAATTAAATATATTAACTCGATAGCGTCGAAGAGCTCTTTTCAAGAAAATTCTGGTGTTTGTGTCAGTGTCGTTGGTTCTGAGCGACCAACATGTGTCATCCGTGAGCGAAAACACGAGATAAATGAAATGGAAATAAACTATTAATAAAAATCTATGGTTTTAGTGGTAATCGGGCCTTGGAATTCTGAGTGACAAACGGGTGTTCTACAACAGAGCTGCCCATGCTCAATATTGTTTCGAGAAAAAGAAATTATATACGAATATTATGAATTATTAGCTTTTGGGGTATTACGTCCCAAAACCTATATATATATATATATATATATGTTTATAAGTGATGTCGTAGTGTAGGGCTCCGGAAATTTGGGCAACCTGAAGTTCTTCAACACTCACTTCAGTTAGGTACACGGGCGTTAAGCATTTCCGCCACCAGCAGCAAGAACTTCACTTAAAGGTCCACCAATTGGAAATCACAAGAAAAATAAATATCGCCAAAAATAACAGCATGAACAACGCGTGTCGGCGTACAAACATATAGCGGGTACCTCGCCAACCCTCGGTAGGAGGAATTATGCATTACCAGGCACCTCGCCAGCTTACCGGCAGTAGGCATTCGATGATAGTTTCAAAGAACCTGTTTTTACGAGCGCACAGACGTTCTATTCTGCGAAAAACCGAGAATCGAAGCTAAGCTTGTGATTGAGAAGGTGATGCGATTAAGCTGTCACATTCTACGCTTGAAGGTGAAGCCAAAAGCGCCCTGCAAGTGTTTTTCAATCATAGTTTAGGTAATGTCTTCGAAGGCTCGTCTGGCGACAGACAAAGCTTATTTCATTTAACGCGTTTTTAGGTACATATGGTACATTGTACTGCTACGTGTAGTATCTACACTGTTTGAACTGTAATGTCTTGAACATTTTGCAGTACTACCTCAGCGAGGAAAAGCTGGGTGAAAACAGAGCCTCGGCTTCCGAGGCATCACTGACGCGACTGAACCAGTACGTGCGCGTGGAAGCCCACACGGAGCCCCTGAACGAAGAGTTCCTGAAGCAGTTCAATGTGAGTGACTGTTTTGGGCTGACGCTTGGGGGATACCTAATGTAGCTTAGGTCGGTTCTTTACAAAACTAAAGAGGAAAAATTAGTCCACTTGTGTTGTGATTTCACCTAACTTGGGCTCTACGTGACATATCATAGTAAACAATTTACGGATTCAGTGTCAGCGTGTGACCAACTCTGCTTGTACACATTTATGTTACCCATTCGCGACGTGTTATGTTTATGTTCTGTTCACGAACGCTAGCTAGCGTTGTAACCAAACTTTTGTGCCTTTCCAGGTGGTGGTATTGACGGAAGCATCCTTGGAACAGCAAGAGGACGTCGCCGCTATCACACGCAAGAACAACATTTCACTTGTTGTGGCCGATACACGGGGTCTTGCCGGGTCAGTCCTGCAGCCGAGAACTTTTTTCGTGTTTACCATAGCGCGGTGTCGTTTCTCAAATGCACCATGAAGGTACTTGCAGAATCAAGTCACTCGAAATTCCTATGTACAGGCGAGAGCCTCAATGATAATATTGAAGACAATCGAAGTGATATATTAATGACCATTTGGCATAGATCAGCGCTAGCCAATTCTTTGTATTTAGTCGAATAATATTCACCTTTAATGAACATAACCACCATTTATTTGCGCTAGCCAACATTTGCTATTACTTAGCCCTACTTTGTGAGCTTCAGTTAGCGCGGACTATCTGCTCGTCGTATAATAGTTAATATGGTACGCAAGAGCACCACATCCTTGTCTTAAGAGACAGCTATGTAGCGGTGGAGGAATCTGGAACGCTAAAACACGTGTAGCATGTAACACGGCATTCATCTTAATTATCTCGTATTTTCGCCCTGCAGGCAGATATTCTGCGACTTCGGGGAGAACTTCCGAGTAGTCGACCCGAACGGAGAGGAGCCGCTATCAGTTCTAATCACCTCTATAACTAATGTGCGTAAAAACATTCCAGCAGATTTCATGCACATTGTGAGAAGTGTTTTCATGGAAGCACTCATCGAGCAGCTGCTTAGCCGCTTTATTCTTTTTTTATAGGGGAGGGGGGGGGGGGCTTTGAGCTGTTCTGGCTAAGGTGTCTCGACATATCTGTGTAACTTGAGTGCTTTGTTGTAATCGTGGAGCATAGTGCACTATAAGCATATATTAATGAGTACACTATACCCAGAGAAGGGAAGCGGGTTAGGGGAAGACAGAAGGTTAGGTGGGCAGGTGAGATTAAGAAATTTGCGGGTATAAATTGGCAGCAGCAAGCACAGGACCGGTTTAACTGGCGGAACATGGGAGAGGCCTTTGTCCTGCAGTGGATGTAGTCAGGCTGATGATGATGATGATGATGATGATGATGATGATGATGATGATGATGATGATGACACTGTACCATGGAAGTAGTAGGCACGTAAAGAAGTAACTGGCTTGTAAAGAGAGTTTTCGCACACTAGTGGCTTATTCTGTTGGGCGTTTTCGAGTGCTCTGAAAAGTGGCTGCGCCTTCGGTTGGTAGAATTCGAGCACTCGGACTACCTTCGGTTGTTCTTTCAGAGCGTCAGCCTCTGAATGAGAGCGCTCCCGACCGCTCTGATTTCGAAGTGAGAGCGTGACGCAATCTGACCGAGAGGACGGATCATGTGACACAAGCCAGCCAATCGCGTGGCTCCCGGCAGGTGAACGAGTTGAGGAGCGCGAATGTGCGTTTAGGAAGGAGGTATCGCCGGGCGCTTGATACTTCGTGTATGTGCGTTCTTAATGGCGGTTTTGCGCGCGTGTGGGGCGAATTCACATCTACAAAGCCATAAATGTACCATGTCAATCACTAGGTGGCTAGCGAAGGCGGAAAATACGTCAATGCTGTCGTTACAGTAGCTCGCAGACAACCTCATGATTTGCCTTGAATATAGCAGCTCAGACGAGGTTGATCATTAGACATATGTGCTGAGCTCAGTAGGCTTTCGCTACATCCATACATGCCAGAGAGAGAGAAAGACTACACCAAAGGCCATACATGTCAGAGATGCCCACTGAACTGATCGGCACCATTTGTTGACGCGGTGCAGCAATGCTTACCATGGCTACACCTGCGTGCGAGTCTAGCCCAGCCGTGTGTTTACCAGGCAGCTTCCCGCGCTGGCTGCACGGTGGCGCTACAGGCGTGCTGCCATAAGCGCTCCGAGATCACCGATGTATTCGGTTGGTACGCTGCCTCTCGCACTGCGATTGCGAGGTGCCTCTGCATATGGCGACTCTGAGCCAGATGACCAGAGCGTCCAACCGAATACGTCTTACTTACTTTACACACCACGAACGTCTTACTTATAGAAACTAATGGCGAATTCCATTGAGAGAACAGGAGTACAGTTGCAGGGCACTGAGCAGTGGGGGGGCAGAGCACTGATAGCATGGCCACTCAACCTGCCACTGGAATGTGCCGCGCTCCCGGAGGGTAGGTGCGAAGGTGACAAGTAGAGAAACCATGTGACGGAAATATTCTAAGCCCCGGCATATTCTTTGTGAGGCAGCAGCAAAGTACCTGTGAAATCGGTAAGCAACATATTCTTCATTATCCTAATACATAGTATGCTTGTGCAACCACGCATTCGGCAAACGTCCAGCTGTCATTTGTTACGCCTGGGAGTCCACACCGAACGTCATTGCCTCTGCAAAGACAATCTGTGTCAAGGCCAGCGAGCGAGCCCACCTGACGTCATCATCTCAACGACTTCATGTAAGCGCCGCCATCCAGTCTGGCGAGTCTCACGCAATGCGTAGCAACATCACTCGTCCTTGGGTGCGACCCAAAGCAGCGGCTACGGAATTTAGGATTATGACGCAACCCAGTGGCGGTTCCTGACTGTAGGATTCTGACATCACGGCCAGCGGTGCTTCTGATTGGATGTTGGTGACGTGAAGGTCCACCCGCTGCCTATAAAAAAAAGCCAAGCGGCGCGTTGCCTGCAGCTGACCTATGCTTCAGAGAGCAGCCGACTTATGCGTCAGAGAGAAGACATCTCGGCTCTTCGAGTTTCTAAGCTGTCGGTTCCAGTGCCGAATTTGTAACGCCTCTATTTCTATGCTGTACATAAACCTCGCCTTAACTCACCGTCGTCTTCTCCGCTCATCTGCGCAGAAGCAGTCGCGAGCTGAGAGACACACGTTACCAAATCGCTGGTGAACTTGGCAGCGAGTTTCGGAGCAGTGGCGCCTTCGGGAACGTGTAGTCGTCGCGCCTCGTAACACCGTCCATGCGTGAGTCCGTCCATCCGTCCGTGCTTCTGTCCACCCGTTTGTCTGTCCGTCCATGCTTCCGTCCATCCGTCCGTGCTTCTGTCCGCCCGTTTGTCTGTCTGTCCACACTTTCATTCATCCGCCTGTCTGTCCGTCCGTCCGTCTGTCTGTCCGTCCATGCTTCCGTCCGTCCATCCGGGCGTCCGTCCGTTCTTCCGTCCTCCCGTCCGTCTGTATGTCCATCCGTCCGTCTATGCTTTTGCTATTCATCCTCTGGTGTGTCCGTCCATGCGTCCGTCTGTCGACGCGTCTGTCTGTGTGTCTGTTTTGGCACTCCCCCTAGCGCCATCTTCAGAGGGACAGGAGCTTAATTTGGGCGATGTGGTTCATCATGATTGTGTTCTAGTAACAGCTGGACTACTAAAGGAAGAGACAAAAAACGGGACAGGAAAGAGCTCAGCTGAGTGAGTCATACAACTAGGTGGTTACGAACTGGTCACAAAGAAACATGCATGGACAGACCCACAGCTTTAGGAGCTTCGACCCTAAAGCTTTAAGGGTTCCCTGCAACGCTTTGTCTGCGTGGTCGGAAAATATTGACCGGTACACGAGGCTCCTTTGAGAGCGTGAGCGAAATATTTTAGCACAGAATGCGTAAAGGAATTTATCATTAAAGTCAGTCAGACATATCTTGTTCTTCTCGAAACAAATCATGGCATACACTCTAGGCAAGGCTATTGACTGACATTAATGTCGAAACTTGTAATTACACACACACACACACACACACACACACACACACACACATATATATATATATATATTTATATATATATATATATATATATATATATATATATATATAGACGAAGGAACAAAGGGTATTGGGTCCGGTTCAATATTCACGGAAAAGTCGAAACAGACGCGTATGCGAAACAGTTTTATTGACGTTGACGTTTCCCTCGGGGTCCGAACGACGTTCAAAGAAAAAAATCACGGCAAGCCCAAAGGGTGAATTATGATGAGTGGGGCGAAACTTCAAAGAGTTTTATCGACAAACCATGAATCATCCACTGGCCGAGTCTGTTGGTCCGTCCATCCGTCCGTCCGTCGGTCCATCTAGTGAACACTCCAAGCAGTTCCATTTTCCATCTTTTCATCATACATTCATGAAAGACAAGTACCAGCATCCAGTGGGCATTCCAAGGACTAAAACGAGAGATGGCTACTGCATACAGGAGGCGCTTAAAGAGCTTCGTCCTCCCCTGTGTGCACGGTCGTCGGGGTGAAATGAACGTGACAGCTCTTAGAGCGCGTAACGAATTCTTGGGACTCCGCTCGTGCGAGACGGAATATCAAAACTTTAGCTGCAGTTGATTCGTGTAGCAATAAACTGCAATACGTTGCTCCCTTCATGATCACTTCTGGAATTGTCGCGGGGCGGCTTTACGTAAGGACAGCTTATCAGGTGGACACTGTTAGTAATACTGCAAGTTGGTATGAATGCATAGTGACTTATTTTTAGCACACGCTGACACACGGACAAAAGGAGGGAAAGACACCAGCGCCTTACCTGAATGAAGCCTTCAGTTCATGGTACCGCTGGCGTCATTCACTCTCCTTGTCCGTGTGTCTGTGCGTGCTAAAGAGAAGTTAATATGGGCACTATTGCTCATGTTCACGGAATATCACCAACTCACTCATCAAACGCCATGTGCTTCTTAACTCTACTTTCCCGCCTAGGACAGGGATGGCGTAGTGACCTGTTTGACGAGGCACGGGTTCGAGGATGGTGACTACGTCAGCTTTTCTGAAGTGAGGGGCATGTCCGAAATCAACAACTGCCCACCGATGAAGGTCAAGGTGCTCGGTGAGTGGTGACACTTCTGACGTCACTTAATGGCAGACTGTCTCTTGTGAAGTTCACTCCTCCGCTAGTGAAGTGCGATTAACTCGACCTATACCAAAGGCTGAGGATTAGCAAGGCGTGAAACAAGCCCTGTAATCGAACCACGACGTTTTACATGAACCAAGCGGATGGGTCACCGGAGAAACGCTGCCTTTTGCGCCTATGTTACACCCCACTTGTCCAACGAGTGAAAGCACAATTTAAGCTGTCATCATGCTAGCGTATAAGCATTTGCAAGCTTATGCCTTAGTTAGCAGTGGATTTTTCTATTCCATCTGTTTTTCTTTCGTACACCCATCAAGGACCTCATACTTTCTCTATCGGCGACACGACGCAGTTCGGCGAATACACCTTAGGCGGCGTCGCAACACAAGTCAAAATACCGAAGGAAATCAAGTTTGTGAGTGTATTACTCATTTATTTTATAGAAACCATATAGGACAGCTAGATAGTGGATGCCGCTATTCACCTGCTTGATGTCTTCTTTCTTTCTGGTTCGGCGACTTTTTCACAGGAAGCGCGAGTACGCCGCATTATTTTTTGTTACTTCTTTGCAGAAATCGTTCCAGGAGTCACTAGCCGAGCCTGACTTCGTTACGTCCGACTTTGCGAAGATCGATCGTCCTCTTCATCTTCACCTTGGATTCCAGGCTCTCCACGAATTCCAGCGCCTGAACTCGCGCCTTCCTCGACCTTGGAACAAGGTATAAGAATAATTCTGAGCTTCACCTTATGTTGGTGTTACATAGTAACTATTCAAAGGGGCTAAAATAGTCAACAGCAGAGAAGTACACAACTCGAGTACTATCTATAAGCTACAAGTGCTTGCCATAGCTTTTCAGTCAACTGCGTTAATGCACAGAGATCGTGCACGTGGCCCCCATGAAACTGAAGCACGTAGCTGTATAGCTTTGATGATGAATGGTATAATAATAATAATAATAATAATAATAATAATAATAATAATAATAATAATAATAATAATAATAATAATAATAATAATAATAATAATAATAATAATAATAATAATAATAATAATAATAATAATAATAATAATAATAATAATAATAATAATAATAATAATAATAAATAACAATAATAATAATCATTATCGTGATCATCAGCCTGACTACGTCCACGGCAGGACAAAGGCCTCTCCCATGTTCCGCCAGTTAACTTGGTCCTGTGCTTGCTGCTGCCAATTTATACCCGCAAACTTCTTAATCTCATCTGCCCACCTAACCTTCTGTTTCCCCCTGACCCGCTTCTCTTCTCTGGGAATCTAGTCAGTTACCCTTAATGACTACCGATTATTTTGTCTACGCGCTACATGCCCGGCTCATGTCCATTTCTTCTTCTTGATTTCAGCTATGATATCCTTAACCCCCGTTTGTTCCCTAATCCACTCTGCTCTCTTCTTGTCTCTTGAGGTTACACCCACCATTTTTTTTCCATTGCTCGCTGCGTCATCCTCAATTTAAGCTGAACCCTCTTTGTAAGTCTCCAGGTTTGTCCTCTATATCTAAGTACCGGCAAGATACAGCTGTTAAATACCTTCCTCTTGAGGGATAGTGGCAATCTACCTGTCATATATTCAGAGTGCTTGGCAAATGTGCTCCACCCCGTTCTTATACTTCTAATTACTTAAATCTCATGGTTCGGCTCCGCGGTTATTACCCACCCTAAGTAGACATAGCATTTCACAACTTGAAGTGCACTATTACCTATCTCGAAGCACTGCTCTCTTACGAGGTTGTTGTACATTACTTTCGTTTTCTACAGATTATTTTTAGGACCAACTTTTCTGCTCTCCTTTTCTAACTCCGTATTCATGAGTAGCACTTCGTACCCTGAGTTACTGAGCAATGCAATGTCATCGGCGAAGCGCAGGTTACTAAGTTACTCTTCATTAACTCTGATCCCTAACTGTTCCCATTATATAGGCCTCTGAAAACCACCTGTAATCACGCGGTAAATAGCATTGGGGAGATTGTATCCCTCTGCCTTACACCCTTCTTGATTGGTATTCTGTTTTTTTTATGAAGCACAATGGTAGCCGTTGATGCCCTGTAGATTTCTTCCAGGATGTTTACACATGCTTCATCGACGCCCTGATTCCGCAGTGTCTGGTGTAGCGATAAATTGTATAACGAATGCTTAATCGTCAATTCCCCGTTAGTTCGGAACTTTAGATAATTCAGACGAGCTACACTGCTCGGTGGCATCAAGATCTCGTTAATTCATATGGTTCATTCATATGAACTTCGTGTGGTTCATTCATATGAACTTCGGAGGAACGCGAAGCGTCGCAACTGCGCCATGTTGATAAGCGAAAACACCATTTGCCGAGAACCGAAGCGAGGCGTCGGTGTTCGCGTCACCGTCTTCATCAGTTGGTAACCATGGTGGCGAGCGCATATGGTTCCGGCATGCAGCAGCTTCGTCTTAATTTGACGCAATGTGCGCGGAATGTCACAAAGCCCAAACATGACGGGAGATGGGGAAGATGAAGAGCTTTCGTCCGCGATTGGTGCAATGCCGGCACAGCCGGCGCCTCGTTTGCTACATCGTGATGGACGAGCTATCAGTTGCCTGCTGTTTTACCTGCGAAAAAACTGTCGTCACGTACGCGGGGTGGTTGTGGTGGTGCGTAATAAGGCATGGGTGCAGGGTACGTTTCGCGCTAAATGAACACGGGAGTGTGGCGCCGTGGTGGCATGGAGGACGAAGTCGGAGGAGGACAATAATTGGGGCTTTTGCGCTGCCCTCACAAAAAGTTAGTACAAAATTTCGATAATTCTCCATTCGGCTAATTCAGAAATTCTTTTTTTGCTCCTGTGAAATCGGAACTAACGATCGAGCTTTTACTACATTCACAATTGACAGTGTTTTGGAAAGCCCAACCTAAGTGAGTGGTTCTTTGAAAATGTCTTAAAATAGCCATGCAATCACTTACTTACAATCGTGTTACTTGACCAAAACTATGGCTGGAAAAAAACCTTTATATTTGTTAAATTTGGTTTTGTTTTCGCGTTCGTAACTATTCCACGTGAGAGGGATAATTACTGCGGTAAAGGCAACCACTTCGAACCACTTCCCTGATTTCCTTTCCTTAAACAAGCATAAAGTATTGTGACGGGGCGAGATCTAGGTTTATAATATAGCGTCCACAGAGAATCGGCAGCCGAACAAGATGGTCGAGTTGCCTCTCGCGCAAGCGTGTAACACACTGTTGTCCGTCGTCTTCGCAAAGTGCCACGCTCTCTCCTGTCGATGATGCACCGTAACATCACTCCCTTGCGGCGGAAGCGCTGTCACGGCGCTTGGTACGGCAGCGACTAACTAGCAGGGTGATACGATTTGAGTCTGGAAACGTGGACAACGTCCATCTGGAGTGAGGGGGGTCAAAGAGGCCTTGTTTAGGGGTGTGATCTCGTAGCTCACGTCACTGAGTTGTCGTAACACTTTGTAGGGACCATGGTAGTGTGGTAGTAGCTTCCCTGATAAGCCGACTTGGCGGTTTGGTGTCCAGAGAAGTACCAGATACCCCGGCGAGAAGTGCACGCTTTGGTGGCGACTGTCATACAGGTCTTTTTGGTACTCTTGCGACAAGTGCAGCCGATCATGGGCAAGCTGGCGGGCTGCATGGGCTCGAGGAATGACATCGCTGGCGTACTCAGTAGACAGGGGGGCAGGCTAAGGAAAGAGCGTGTCAAATGGTAACGCTGGATCTCGGCCAAATAGCAAATAAAACGGAGAATAACTAGCTGTGCCATGCCATGAAAAGTTGTACGCAAAGGTGACAAAGGGGAGTGCTTCGTCCCAGTCACGGTCATTTGGTGAAACGTACATAGACAGCATCTGCGTCAGCGTTCGACTCAGACGCTCGGTCAATCCATTTGTCTGTGGATGATAAGCGGTGGTAAGCTTGTGCTAAGGGGAGCAGGCGCAGAGAATGTCATCCAAAACGCGTGAAAGGAAATACCTTCCTCGATAAGCAAGCAGCTGCCGCAGAGCTTCGTGATGAAGAATGACTTCATACAAGAGAAAGTCTGCGACGTCAGTGGAACAGCTTGTCGGCAGTGCTTTAGTGATGGCAAAGCGTGTGGCGTAGTCTTGGTGACTGCAACCTATTTATTTCCGGAGGTGGACATAGGAAACGGTACCTACAGGTCAAGGCCAACACGGAAGAATGGTTCCGTTGGTATGTCAATGGGCTGTAGGAGGCCAGATGGTAGCACAGAGGGGCGCTTGCGGCGTTGGCAGCGGTCGCAAGCAGTGACGTAGCGAACCACAGAACGATACAGTCCGGGCCAGAAAAAGCGACGTCGCACACGATCGTAGGTACGAGAGACGCCTAGGTTAGTGGCTGTAGGTACGTCGTGTAGTTGTTCGAGAACGCTGGTACGCAGGTGATGGAAAGCACGAGTAGTAATTCCGGGCCATCGGCGTTGAAGCTGCGATGGTACAGAATGTTGTCATGCAGTTCGAACAGGCGAACGGAAGCGTCTGTCGGAGCAGAGGTCAGATGGTCGATGATGGAGAGTAACGATGATTCACGTCGTTGTTCGGTGAAGATATCACCCAAAGCGTGGATGGAGAGCACACAGGGGTCTGATTCAAGATCTGTCAAATCAGGCGTTTCAACCGGATGACGCGACAAACACTCTGCGTCTGTGTGCAGGCATCCCGACTTGTAGTGGACCACGAACGAGTATTCTTGCAGAGGCAGCGCCCAGTGACCTTAGACGTCTAGATGGGTCATTTAGCAATGAGAGCCAGCAGATAGCGTGATAGTCAGTAACAACGGACAAAGTTCAGCCATACAGGTAAAGCCTGAAGTTTGTCACGGCCCACACTGAATCTAGGCATTCACGCTTTAGTGATGTAGAACTTCCGTTCGGCAGGTGAAAGAAGACGACTGGCGTAAGCAATCACGCGGTCCTTCCCGTGCTGTCGTTGACCGAGGACCGCCGCGATTCTATGGCCACTGGCATCGGAACGAAGCTCTGTAGATGATGCAGGGTTGAAATGGGCCAGTATTGGTGGCGTAGTTAGTAGATGGATAAGAGCCGAAAAGGTGTCCGCTTGCTGTACGCCCCATGCGAAGGGAATGTCATTTTTGAGAGATCAGTATGTGGTCGAGCGATGTCGGCGAAGTTGCGGACAAATCGACGAAAATAGGAACATAGCCCTACGAAACTTCGGACGTCCTTGATTGAACGTGGTTCAGGAAATTCTTGTACTGCTCGCACCTTGTCGGGATCCGGTTGAACACCAGCGGCACTAACAAGGTGGCCGAGTATGGTGATTTGGCGACGTTCGAAGTGGCGTTTCGCAGAATTAAGCTGGAGAGCGGCTCTTCGAAAAACATCCAAAATGGCTGAAAGACGTGTGATATGGCTGTCAAGGGTAGGTGAAAAGACAATGACATCGTCTAAGTAACATAAGCAGATGGACCACTTATCCTCAGAGAAGAAAGTCCATCAAGCGCTCAAAAGTTGCCGGCGCATTTAATAGTCCGAACGGCATGACTTTGAATTGGTAGAGGTCGTCGGGCATAACGAAAGTGGTTTTTTCGCGATCCATGGGGTCGACGGAAATTTGCCAATAGCCGGACCGAAGGTTGATAGACGAAAAGTATTGGGCACCATGGAGGCAATCGAGGGCGTCATCAATACGAGGCAAAGAGTAGACATCTTTATGAGTGACTTTGTTTAAATGGCGACAGTCCACGCAAAAGCGCAAGCTGCCATACTTCTTCTCAACGAACATGACTGCGGAGGCCCAGGGGCTGGATGATGGTTCCACGACATCTTTGGTATTCATTTTGTCCACTTCATTCTGAATTACTTGGCGTTCCTTGTAAGATACGCGATACGGACGCCGCCGCATATAGGACTGGCATTACCAATGTTGATCCGGTGAGTCACTGCAGTTGTTTGGCCGAGAGGGCGGTGGTCAAAGTCGAAAATGTCTCTGTATAATGTTAGCAGACGACGGAGGGTGGCAGCTTTCGCTGCAGTTAGATCGGGAGCAATTATCTTGTTAATGTCATCGGCAGGCAGAGTAATTGCGGCCAAGACAGGAGGATGTAGCATCGGTGTCCAAACCGGTAACGTTGCAGCTGGCGAGCGGAGATAGGGTGGCCAATAACATGTCTTGCGGAATAACTTGAGTCAAGAGACTGACGTTCAGTAGGGGTATAACCACAGTATTACCAGCGACGGAGACAACAGTGTGAGCAAGGGCGACGTCTCGGGCCATCAATACGTCGACTATCGGTGTGACGAGGTAGTCGCCATCGGACACATTACGTGAGCACGACAAAGTGACATATGTGGCAGCTAGCGGAGGCAAGCGAACGTGGTGACGAGAGCATAAATGTGGAGCATTGTCAGCTGGAAAATCGGCAAGCTGCGGCAGCTCAAGCTGAAGAGCACCAGTGGCACAACCAATGAGCGCAGAATTACGTGACAGGAAGTCCAAGCCAAGTGTTAGTTCATGAGGACCCATTTCAATGACGACAACTGAATTAATGTAGGATGATCGGCAATGGACACACGGGCCGTGCACATCCCTTGAACGGCAGGGGTCCTCCCATCAGTGACTCGAATTGTGAGGGAAGTGGCAGGCGTGAGCTCTTTATGTAGGCGTCGGCGAAGGTTCGCACTCATTACAGGAATGTGCGCTCCTGTATTTATAAGGGCAGAAATAGCTACACCATCATCGTCAACGTCTAACAAACTTTGTCTCGTCGGAAGCGTCTAGAGTGGATTTGTGGAGGGATTCAAAAATTCAGCGTCACCTCCGGGCGCTGCACCGTTTAGTTTTCCGGGTAGGCAGGAGCGGGGTTGAATGGGGACGACGGTTTGTGAGTCTGCGGTGAGCGAGACGACTGGCGACGTCCAGGAGGCGAATGTGACTGACGACCATGTGGTGACGGAGATCGGCTGTTGAATCTTCTGTAGTTGTTTGGCGAAGAAGGCTGCACGGTATATGCACAGTGGGTGCTGTCCTGACGGTAGTGAAGTTCAGATGACGTCCGAGGTGGCGAAGACCATCGGTAATAGCAGTAACGGACGACATGACCGATACGGTGGCAATGTCCGCGCTTGTCCTTTCTTCCTTTCTGTTTATTCGTGAGCTTGAACTGACAGTTATACCATGCATATCCAACTAACCCAACTTTCGATTCTGTTGCAATGAAAACAAATCAGTCGATTGTCGGCGATTGTCCACGCAGAGGGGTTGCGAGATCGGGCCGTAAACTGCTGCTCGTGATATAGGACGAAGGTGGACGCCATGGAGCTCGCTGCGGGCTGGACAAAGCGCAAATTGAGGGAATACCTATGCTGGCTAGTTCTTGGCAGACGATGGCTTGAACCATGTTAGTTGTGAGTGGGGTCGTGTCACTTGCAGCAGTGTGAGCCGGAGCAGGGGCAATGGCTTCAAATTCGCGCCGTACAATTCTGGTCACCTGATCCGATAAAACTAGAGGTGGCGGCTATGTTCTTGTATGGTCTTCGCAAGACGACGTTGCAGCCGTATTTGGAAGGTGGGCAAGCACGCTGTTAATCCTCCGGCTCTTCGCTTGCTCAAAGGCCCTTTTTAGTTACCTGGGGACTCCTAATAAAACCATGCTTGGTAAAATGAGGTACAACATCAGGAAAAAAGAAAAATTCAGTACTTTATAACAATTTGTAACACCTCTTATTAAGACAGTTAGGTTAATACTTTGGCACACATTGCCTCTTACATTTATTATCTTCACTATTTAAGTTGGTGTCTTAGGATGTTCAAAGAATCGGGAAGACAGTGAAGTGAAAATATCAGTCTTGGCTCATAACACGCTTACTATACTTCCGCCAAGAATATAAAACGTACGTCTTATATTTTCAGTGACAAAACTAAACTCCTCGAACTTCATTTCGACAAAGTCCTTCAGTTCAGAGCGCACGTCAGTTAATTGTCAGTGACTCGGTGACAACGTCAGAATTGGCATAGGTTCCGTCCATTCGTAAAAAAAGTCGAGTTGAAATACGGTCCTCAATACAGCACTCAACATTCAGCACAGCATATCACGCCTGGTAAATTCCAGCACGTCATGCCCTCTTTCGTTTATGTTTATTTTTCTCTTAAGGTCTGTTTTTGTGTCGCTGACGCTCGTGTGGAACCTTATCGTTCATATATGTACATGTTCTATAGCTGACTGATTGTGCAACCACGAATATCCCCGTAAAAAAAACGAACGCCTAGTTATCACCATGATAGCACCTATATTGACAGAGCGTAAATCGTTCAAAGGTAAAAAAAACATCTCCAACCGGCGCGGACCCCTTGCGGATGTGAAGGGTGAGTCCACCATGTTATCGTTGTGAATTGAAGTTGAAGTGAATTGAAGTTTATTTCGTCCTGAAATTCTTACAGGATCGGGAACAGAGGCTAAAGGCTATATAGCCTGACATGGGGCCTCTGCTCCTAAATACAGTTTGGCACGCAGGCCGCTCAATCTGCGCATTTTTTTTCATAAATAAGTATATAACACAACAAGTAACACACAGAAATAAATAAATAACACAATAAATAAACCATAACACAACAAAATTTAGCATGGTCTTGTCACACTATTTCAGGGAAAACATTAGAAAAATCACTTTATCACAAAAGCGTCATCTGAAAAGAACCTTCAATACAGAATTTAAAATAAAGCATAAGAAAAGCAACTACAACACACAACTCAAATTGATAGATAGGATGTAACAAATCAAGTACAGCAATTTAATAAGCATACTCAGTATCATGGTTCATTAGGATGGACTTGGTGATGGTGTTTGAAGGTACGGAATTGAAATTTATGATACCATGTAAATGATTTAACATTGTGGGTATTTGATACTGAACGTGTTGCTTGCCATAACTTGTCCTTATTGCTGGGATTTTCCAGCGATGCTGACGCATAGTATGAGTGTTGTCAGGCGGGTTCTGAAGACACTGTGGCTTGTTTTGTTTAATCCACTGCAGAAGTTTGAAATAATACAGTTTTGTTATTGTTAGTAATGCGTATTTTTCAAAGAGTGGTTTGGTTTTCAGATCCCTGATAATACCATGGTATTGCTCGAATGCTCGCAAAACTCTTTTTTGCAGAACTAGTAATTTTTGATAGTTTGTTTGTGTAGTAGTACCCCATACCAAAATACCGTATGTCATTTTAGAGTAGAAAAGGACGTAATACAATTCTATTTGTAACCATTTTAGTAAGACCGGGCTGAGCTTATATAAACATCCAACGGTTTTACTGAGTTCTACCATTAGTTTTTCGATACGTGTGTTGCATGTCAATCCCTCAGAAAACCATACACCCAGGAACTTCTGGCTGGTGATTTGCTCTATCTCTTTGCCCTCGAATAAAACAGTTGAACGATTGTTACGCGGCTTATTAGGTGGGGCAAAGACAATGTATTTCGTTTTACTAACATTTAGTTGCAGTTTATTCAAACTAAGATACGCGGACAACTTTCGTAGGTAGTTACTAACCCGGTGTTCAAGCTCTAGAATGGATGCGCCACTAAAGAACATGTTAGTGTCATCTGCATACATTATTAACTTGGGAGAACATGGGATATCACACAGGTCGTTTATATAAGTTATGAACAGTAGAGGACCAAGAATTGACCCTTGTGGTACTCCTCTTGTTATGTTTAAGTAAGTGGATGCACTTTTGTTTATGCAAACATATTGATGGTGGTTTGTCAGATAGTTTTTCATTAACTCAAGAACCACACCACGTACACCATACTTGCTAATTTTAGCCGTTAGTACTTCATGACATACCGAATCAAACGCCTTTCTAAAGTTTATGAACAAACCTAGTGAGTACAGTGTATGTTCGATGTTTGTGATCAGTTCATGTTTAATATTGAGCAAAGCTGCTTCACAAGATTTATTTTTTTGAAAACCATACTGAGCCTCACTGATCACATTGTACTTGTCAAAAAATTTGTACAAGCGTACGTTTATTGCATTCTCAGATACCTTAGATAAAACAGGACGAACGGATATTGGCCTGTACTTTGTGATTAGCCGTTTATCACCACCCTTGAAGACTGGGCATGCTCTCGCTATTTTTAGGCCGTCTAGGAAAATACCAGTTTCAAACATTCTATTTATTATATAAACAATCATTGGAGCTATAATATCAGCTACGTATTTTAGCGGAGTTGCCTTGATCTCATCAAAGCCAGCGCCTACGTTATTTTTAATCTGGTTTATCAATTGTATTACTTCCTCTCTTGTCACTGGGGATAGTGACACGGAGTTTATAAGACCACACTCCTTTAATGTAACGCAGGGAGCTATGTTGCTATCGTCTTTATATTCTGCACTGGTGACAAAGTAATCATTCGTCTTATTCGCTGCGTCACTATCAGATAAGGTACCTGCATTAGTATGAAAACATAGCGGTGGTGGCTCTTTTTTCTCTGACATTAGATTCTTAATTTCGTCCCACACCTTCCTAGAGTCATTTTTTATTTTCGTAAATAACCTTTCATAATATGTTTCCCTCGCATGCTTTAAGTCGGTGTTCAACCTATTTCGGTATTTTTTAAACTCTGACAACGCCTCCAAGTTCCGTGACCGAACAAATGAGTGGTACATTTTATTTTTGTTTTAATCATTTTAAATAGCTTCTAATCAATCCACGGCTTCCTTGCACGTTTGGGTTTTGGTTTTCGCAAGGTCATTGGAAATGCTTGATTATAACATAGTCTAAGTTTACAGATGTCACCATCTGTAGCACTACGAGCATAGAAAGGCGGGCTTGGTTGGTGATTCGTCACATTCTTTGCCACGGGAAGCACATCACTAATATGTGAATGGTGACACATATGAAGCTGTTGATGTGACTCACTCACTCACTCACTCGCTTACCCTAATTAATAAAAGTCCACACTTCCTGTACCTCATACTAACCGTCCTATTCTGCTTGGAGCTTCATTGGTTAGGATAACTCCCCTTTAATGTCCATAGATTATCTCGCTTTATTCATTACCTTCACTGTGAAACACATTGTGTTGGCGCATGTGGTCATTGCAGGAGGATGCAGAGGAAGTTGTACGATTGGCGAGACAGAAGAACGCTAGGCTGGCCACGCCACTGGGAAATATAGACGAGGGGCTGATCACGACGCTCTCCTACGTGTCGGCCGGCTCGCTGTGTCCCATGCAGGCGGTGATTGGAAGCATCGCCGCACAGGAAGTGATGAAGGTGGGTCATTGGCTGCTCGTCCCTTTGACGTTGACTTCCAGGCTGGTGTGCACCACGAAGCGTGAGCTCTTTAATTTTTCACAAAATTTGTTAGTGCGATGAAATTGGAACTTGTGCTTCACGCCACTTTATAATGCCTAGATCAGTCATTCGTCGTTGTATATTCAGTATATCATTATTAGTTCCCCCCACTTTTTTCTCCGAGGAAGGTGGAACGGGGCCAGCACTTTAGAGCCTCACCGTGTTGGCGTGTATCGTCGTCGTCTGCTGCTGTCGTGACGGTCCATTTGCTTGATCGCAAGAGAGAGAGAGAGAGAGAGCGATCGGCGCGCGTTGTCTATCGAACTGATCCCTCGGCCGCGAGAGACAACGTGCTGCGCACCCGTGCGCAAGCCTCCTTGTATATATAGTAACTGGATCTTGGCCTGCAGCGTAGTGCCGGTGGAAGATTTCTCGTGTGCGTAGTTGAATTACAAACATTCGTAGCGTGCCCGTTAAGCATAAGCGACCTGCATCATTCGCCCCTTCCCGGGCTTCTTGTAAGAGGAGCAGAAATGGCCTTTCCTGCATGCTTCACCTCGCCCCAGTTTCGATGCTCAAGTTCGGTTCGCGTGGCGGCCAGACTCGGCATAGAGTATTTTAATCCTTTTTTTTTCTTTTACTGTTTCTATGGTGATTTAAGGTTGATTTTCTTTCTTTGCAATTCTTGGGTACTTAATGGGACATACATGCACGTGACTAAATTACGCCGTATGTTACTATCGGTTCCACTGAAGTTATCAAACTCGTGCGGAAAATAGATAAAAAAGCGTTGTAATAGAATTGCATAGCTGCTAGAAACCGGAACAGCCACAAAAAAAGCTGAATATTGAAGCTCGGCAGGAAATTCTTTCCTTATTACATGTCTCGTAAAGACAAGCTAAATGGAAAGTAAAAAAAAAACAGAAAATTTTGCACAATACCAACATTTCTCGATTTGGAATGGGGATCATTTCGTGTGAATGGGGAATGTGTCATTTGTTTGTTTGCTGTTTCACTGGGAAAATTGTTTTTTTTTATGATTAGCATACATTGCTCGTGAGCCGTTACGCAGATATTAAAGCGCGTAGAACATGCAAATGTGGCTGGAAGGCACACTTTGAGGTCTTATGATGCATACACCTAATGCGAGGTTACAGCACCGCACGTAGCCACAGCTGTGTGCGGCTAAGTAGGATATCTTTGCTGCGTGTTCAAAGTAAATGACGGGTCTTAGCAAGTATAGTGATGAAATTTCACAGCCGTATTTGGCTCTCGACTCACTCGTCTTGCGTTAATCTTGCCTTCTGTTTCCTCACAGGCGTGCAGTAGGAAGTTCGGGCCCATCCAACAGTGGTTCTACTTCGACGCTTTCGAGTGCCTTCCACAGCATGCAGACGTATTGGAAGCGAGCGCCAACGCAATGGTGAGTTTCCTAAAATATTGGAAAGAGCTGTCGCTCACATTAAAAATATGAAAAAGACGGATGATCAGTCGCATTGCAATGAACTAAAGTGCACCTATGCCGTTCTTGCGAATTTCTTTATAATAATACTTTGCTTCTTTGCTTTTTTCCTTCTTTATAAATTGTGCAGAACAACACCCGTTATGCTGGACAGGCCTGTGTTTTCGGGACCAATGTGCAGGACGAGCTGATGTCCCAGAGCTACTTTGTGGTAAGAGACTCTGTTGAAATGTCTCGTCGTTGTTTTTGTTTTTTGCCATAGTTATTGCGAAAAACTTTTTCAGAAAAAACTTATCCTTTTTATTCCCACTATCAGCATGTTATGCAGCAAAAATTTTTAAAACATTTCTGCTCCCATAACCTGAAGTGTCGGAACCGATGGTCAGACATACCGCATAACGCAGCAAACGGCACCAACAGTGGCGAACGGAGCAGGTTTAAATACGTATCCTGTGTTTCAAAATGCACTTCTAGAGATAAAGAAAGCACATAGATTATTTATCAAACTTCGCCGCTATCCACTGACAGCCCCGCCGTGGTGACCAGTGGCTAAGGTACTCGACTGCTGACCCACAGGTCACTGGATCGAATCCCGCCTGTGGCGGCTGCATTTCCGATGGAGGCGAAAATGTTGTAGGCCCATGTGCTCAGATTTGGGTGCAAGTTAAAGAACCCCAGGTGGTCGAAATTTCCGGAGTCCTCCTCTACGGCGTCTATCATAATCATCTAGTGGTTTTGGGACGTGAAACCCCATATATCAATCAATCCACTAACAAAACGCTTCGTAGCCATACTGAAGTTGCGCGCTGCTTTCCATAGATTAACTCATTGAAATAACTTTAATGGGAAAAAAATAGGAGTGAGCACGCCTAGCCTGCACAAGCTGACCTGCTCTGAAGCCGCCTGCTCTTCACGTTTGTGTAACCGTTTCCCATCCTCAATGATGTGAACATTTCGCAGAAGTCTGCCTGGTGGGAATGGAAACATAAGGAATGAGGAAACTCCAACCAAAATACATTTTAGGGGAAAACAACGATGTTTCCTCAAGGATCAGAAGATCTGAGATGTGCGGTTTTATGTACCGTGTACGGTTGATTACCACATGTGAGAGGTTTTCCATGTTTCGCCGCAAGTCCTGGCAGTATATACGGGAAGGACTGTGTCCCCGGGAAGTGGTTGATACTCCCTGCTGTCGGCTGAATGTGCCAGAACTCGGGGAGTAGTTGCCGGCGAGGGTTCCTTTTAACGCGATAACCCACCGTCGGTGTCGGCCCCTTTGGTTGTGAGTGAAAAATCGTCTGTGCATCTGTGACCAAAAAATGAAGTTACTGAGATAGCCGCGGGAGGCCGCTACTTGTTCACGCGTGCGATCACACTGAGAAGGCCGCGCGTTCGATTAAAAAAAGTGCTAAAGGTAACGAGGTGTGGTAGTTTCTTTGCCCTGCCACCCCTCCCTGCTTAGCTTCCAGCGCTTTCGCCGGGACGAGAGAAGAAAATGCAATTGCAGCATGCGACGGGCTTTTGTAACTCCACTCGCACTGGACGTATTCTTAAAAATTTTTCGGCGTTGATTAAGTGACGCAATATGCTCTTAGTGAATTCATTCCATGGTTACTTGAAAAGTGTTTCAGGGCCCCTTTAACGCATTTTGTTCGACAGGTGTCACGACGAAAACGAGCCTATTCTGCGATAATAGCGCGCGCTGGTTCATTCTACTCTGTGTGTTTTTGTGCGTACCTGTGTATGTAACAAAACATATTAATAAGTATGCACTTAGCGGTTGAAGAGTGCACTAGAGGCCGGATTTCGCTATCGCATTCAACTCGTAAAATCGAAGCTTAAGGGTCCCCCAATTTTTTTTTTCTGAATCGCCACGTCGTCGGGACGGATGCGGTGGTCAAACCGCTCGAAACATTTTGTTACTGCGCTCCCTTCGTTTTTCAATTGACATAGGTTGGGTGGTTTGACCATCATATTGTTACGCCTGAGAGTTCATGCCGAACGTCAATGCCTCCGCAAAGGCAATCTGTGTCAAGGCTAGTGATCGAGCCCGCCTGACGCGATCAACTCAACGACGGCATCAACCGGCAGTGCCGGTCTGTCTTACGCAACGCACGGCGAGCTACCTCAGCCCACGAGCCCAATGAAGCAATCGGTGCCTTTCAGTCTGGCAAGTCTTAGGCAATACCTGGCAACATCACTCGTCCTTGGGTACAACCACACGCAGCAGCTCCGGATTTGATGATCATGACGCAGCCCAGCGGCCGATCCCCGTTAGAGGATTCTGACATCGTGGCCAGCGGCGCTTCTGGTTGGACGTTTGTGACGCAAAGATCCACCCGGTGCCTATAAAAAAAGCAAAGCGGCGCGTCGCCAGCAGTTGACCTATGCGGCAGAGAGAAGCCGACGGATGCGTGTGAAAGAAGACACCTCGGCTCTTCGAGTTCCTAAGCTGTCGGTCCCAGTGCCAAAGTTGTAACGCCTCTATTTCTATGCTGTACATAAACATTGCCTTAACTCACCGTCGTCTCGTACGCTCGTCTATCAGCTCCGCGCAGAAGTCGCGAGCTGAGTAACAGACGCTACCACACGGCTGGAGACCTTTGAGGTGGAGTTCGGAGCAGTGGCGCCTTCGGGACCATGTTGGAATCGCGCCCTCGTAACAATATCCCCCCCAAAACATCACCAAAAGGCATACACGAAGCACAGGGAAAGAGAAAATTGAAGGACGCTCGAGATTCGCCTTCAAGATCAAGTCGCTGTTGCGTAGTCGGGTCTCTAGCTCATCACTTTCTGCATTGCTAGCCCGCTTCGGTACTCGATGTATGCCTCAACGGTTTCTGTAGCTTTAGATGTAAGGAAACGAATGACTGCGCGCGTAACATTGGCCGTTTCAAAGTATCATTGAATGCCTATTTCAAGCACTGTTAAGTGCCCACTACGCCGTAATTATTTCTGGCGCCAATACATAATGTGATCACTACACGTCCGTAGGGCGACACGCCAACTTACGCAGCTGTTCACTCTGTTGATGGTTTGGTGGTGACTCATGCTGACGATTAACTATGTTTCAGTGCTTTGTAATGAGTGGCCCTTTAAAACACTCGCTCGTTGTCCAATTTGAATCGTTTGACGTATGGCACGACTGTATGCTCCTGCCACTCCATGCATTACGTAGAACACCTGCTTACCACGCAGATGGTCTGGGTTCGATCCTCACTCGGGGACCGTATATCTTAGGGGCGAAGCACCTTATGGCGGACCGTGCGGCGTACACCCGGCGTAGCCATCTAATTACAGTTGTGGTTTGCAACCGCTGGGAGCGGCAGCCACCAGCACACTGATCGTAAGTGGAAGAGAACTATAATCGCGGGTGCGATCGTGCCACGCGATTAGCAGTAGGGAGTTTTCATATGCGCGCGCCTGAGCAGGCACGCTCATGAAGGCTCCCAGTCACCCGCCGCTGGGAGAGAGCGAGAAAAAACTTTATTATATCTATATACAGGGAGTATGTGGGTGGTGGCCCGGTGCGAGCCACCCCTCATGAACACTATAGGTGGGCTCCTCATTACATAAACCCATTGGTGTCCAAAGCGACTGGGGCTCGGTTGACCAGGGCCTTCTGGCTCGCCAAGTCGGAGCAGCCGAGGAGGGCCGCCTCTCAGCTCTCCCGGGTGGGATTCGGTTTTGGGGCGAGGCGAGGGGTTGACTGGCATGCCCACACCATGTGGAAGATGTCCGAAGACTTCTCCGCACAGTGTGGGCATTTTCCTGTACAGGCAGGATCAAGATATTTAAAAACTGACGGGCACAGCAGTGTTTTGGTGTAAAGACCCTTACAGGGTTTAGGATAAACTAAATGGCCGAATCGGTAGAATTCAGTAATTTCTCGAGATGTCAAGGACCGGATTGGGTTTGAGATCCGTTTCGGAAGGATCTGAATGCATAACTCGGAGAGTGACCACGCGGGCGGTGGCGTCAGCCATTTCATTGCCTTCGAGGCCCATGTGAGGTGGAGCCTATATGATCCTTCAGGACGCGGGGGTCCCGACGTAATTGCTGTTTTGTAAGATGTGGTATGCCAGGTGTGGGACATACCCACGTTGAATATTTCGGCTGGCCCCTCTCGAGTCTATAATGATGACGCGCGAGTCCAGGTCTGCGGCAGCTAGTGCGATGGCAACTTCCTCCGCGTATGTTATGTCGTGTGCTTTGAATGTGAGGCCATTCACCGCGACATTTTGCTGGACTGCAGCCGTGTACCACCACCCGTGGTGAGGGCCGGAGGCGTCCACGTAAAATATGTCGTGTTTGTTCCCATAGTGGCGAGCTAGTGCCTCCACCCGCGCAAGGCGCCTGCCACTGTGGTCGTCACGTGTCATGTTGGCCGGAAGAGGGTGCACGTTCAGGGCATATCTCCAGAATTCTGGAATGCGTGCGCGCTTCTCCATCACTGTTAGATGGTGGATGTGTAGTCGGGCTAATAGGCAGCGACCCGACGGAGCCTTTGAAAGTTTCATGTATTGCTTGGTCAAGTGTGCCTCCCGGAGCTTTGCAAAAGTGTTTATCGTCTCTAAACCCATAAGACGCTGGTTGGAAGTGGTTATAGGGAGATCGAGGGCACGCTTGTACATCTTCCTGAGAATCACCTGAAGGGCGTTCTCGTCGAACTTGCGCAGGCAGAGGTAAGGAGCCGAGTAGAGGACTCGACTGGTTACGAATGCATGCATCAGCTGCAAGGCGTCTCTGCAACGTAAGCGTGGAAGCGTTGTCCTAGACCCATAACCGAAATTGCCTCAAGCACAAACTTGTGCGAGATATTATCAAAAGCTTTGGCTAGGTCTAGAGTTAGTATGCCTCTAGTATCCCTGGTGTTGTTGTCAATGATTTGTCTTTTGATAAGGAGCATCACGTCCTGTGTGGATAGTGCAGGTCGGAATCCTACCATATTGTGTGGAAATAGCTCTCTGCTTTCTATGTACTCGGATACCCGATGGTGAATCGCATGTTCGGCCACCTTGCCTACGCAGGAGCGGCACGCGACTGCTACGGATTCCCCCTGAACGGGGCCGTTACAATGCAGTTCCTCAGGACCCGAATAAAGTTCTTTGTCTGTCTGTCTCTGCAACGTAACCCCCCGCGCTTGTTGGAAACCCGGCGTACCATACGGCCTACCTGGTCCCCCACCTGACACTGTTTTGTCAATGTTGTATCGATTCGGTGATGTTTGTGAATAAGAAGACCCAGTGCGCTGATCTCATCGTGTTCTGGGATGGGTCCACTTTGCAAGGACAGCTCAATTTTGGTAGTGCACTTAGGCGAGGAGCGAATGTGCACAAATTCCGATTGGGTTGGGGAGCATTCAAGGCCACAGCGGCGGGCGTAGGTATCCACGATCTCTGCCGCTTGCTGCAGGTTGGCATCTATGTCTCCTACCGATCCGTGTTTAGCCCATTTGGTAACGTCGTCGGCATAAAGCGCGTGTGGCGTGCCTTCAACACTCTCCGGTTGAGCAGGTACGTTCATAATAGCCAGAATAAACAGTGGGGGTTAGAGTACCGTGCTCTGTGGGTCACCTCTCGTTCCTAATTGATAGGGGCCGTGTTCTTCAATTTGTATTCGAATGTATGACTGTCGGTCAGAGAGGAATTGCCTAATGTATCGAAACGTGTTGTGTCCACAGTTGGTTTGGAAAAGGTGCGTCAGAATGATGTCATGTGTGACGTTGTCGAAAGCTCCTTTCAAGTCGAGGGTGAGTACTGCCTTGTCATTAAGGGGGTAATCGATGGGATTTCGAATTTCGCGGTCTAACTGAAGCAAGACATCCTGTGCGGCCCGGTGCGGGCGGAACCCGAACATGGTGTTAGCAAATACGTGCTGGTTCTCCAAAAACTCGGATAGCCGATCTCGCACCATAGTCTCCATCAGCTTTCCGCACAAGACGTGAGAGAGATGGGGTGAAGGTTATCCGTGTTCATGGCTTTGCCGGCTTTTGGAATGAAAGTGACCTGGGCAGTCTTCCATTTGGTTGGGAGGGGTGTCCTACCAAGCCAGATAGTGTTTATGTACGCCAGGAGTGCGTCATACGCCTGGTCGGGGAGATTGGCAAGTAATTTCACTGTTACTTTGTCTCCTCACCCCGGTGCCGTTCCTCGCTTCATTTTAGCCAGGGGCACCTTCAGGTCATAGAGCCGGAACGGCTGATTCAGCTCCGCGTTCTCGTAACGTGCATACGAGTACGCTGGCCTTTGAATGTCACGTCGGACACAGAGGTATTGATCCCGGAATTTGCATGCTAATATTAAAGTGGCTCCATCGAAGACATGGATAGCCCGTTGGAGATGTTTTTGTGTCTTGGCTGTGGTTTGGGTCCGACCTATCAATGCGCGAAAGAGACGCCAAGTGTTCCGGCTGGACATTTGTCTAGCAGCCGTGTTGCATCGTTCCACCAAATTCGAGTCGGCGAGCTGGGCCGCGTACTCAGCCGCTTGTTGGGTGAGCTTGGCAATGCAAATTTGAGTTTCCGATTGTGTTTTTGGCGGTGCCATCTGTGGACGAGGCTGTGCCGCGCCTCCCAGAAATGAAGGAGGTGGTTGTCCGCCCTTGGCGAAGCCTCTGAGAGTTGAACTTGAGTTTCCATCGAACAAAGGTGGGTAACCAATTCTTGTGACCACGCGTGGTCCTGTTTCGTGAATCGGGGCCAGGTTGGTGTAGTCTTTCCGAAACTTTGTCCAGTCGGGTAGGCGGGCTTGAACGTGGGGTCTTGCCAGAGGTGTGGTTGTGACCATTGTGTGGAGTATGCAGTGATCGCTGCCGAGGGTTTTCTCGGTGTTGGCTCAGTCTGCGTGTCTAATATTTTTGGTGAAAATAAGGTCCGGACACGTGTCCCGAGTCACGGAGTTACCCAATCGCGTTGGATATGCAGGGTCAGTGTGAAGAGTGAGGGCCAACGTGGACGCAAGTTCCGCTAGCTTGCACCCACTCTTCTCATCACGCACGTACCTTCAGTGTGTGCTGTGAGCGTTGAAATCGCCCACAGTCACAAGGGGATCATGCCCACAGCCTTAAGGGCGCGACTGGAGAGTGTTGCGAACAAAACATTTTTAAGTTTTGGAGAACAGTAGATGTTGAGTATGTGTAATGGTGCATCTTGTTTCTTGAGCGGAAGGAGGGTGACCATCGCATAGGAATATTCAGCATTAAGTTCCAAATCCCCTTGGTTGGCTGTATAATTTTTGTGCACGAATATACAGAAAGAGGGGTCTGGAACTCAGAATAATTTGGAAGGCTAGCGCCGCTACCTGGCTCCTGGAGGGCAACCACTGCAGGAAGCGAAGCGAGGCTTGATAGAAAAATATACTATTTTTGGAGTACCACCGCTTTCAACAAAAAACTATCCCAATTCCATAAAATGAAAGCTGTTGAAACAACGAACTAGTGGTTGTTTTATGCTTCTCTATGCTCCTCTATTATATTGCGTCACAGGATGGTATATGTGGCCTTATTCACGCTTTTCTGTGGTTTTGTGCGATTTCGCGCGATTACCGTTGATTATGAAGAAGTTCAGGGCAAGGTTGAATTTTGAAGAGATAAAAAATGCTTGGAATACGAAACGTCGCTGAAGCCGAAGCTTGCCAAGGATGGAACTGTTGCATCCCTGAATGGATATCTTTGAAGAAGACAAGTCCGCAAGTTGAAACGTTAAATCTAGAACCATCACGTATTTCAAGTGCTGTTCATCTACAGACAGAGAAGCGGACAGACAGAGAAGCAGACAGACAGAGAGACGGACAGACGGACAGACGGACACGCAGACAGACAGAAAAACTGTAGCGAGAGAGGAAGATGGGAGGGCGGCCAACGTGGTCGTGTCGTTCTCTCGCCACTTTATTCCACGCCTGAAGCGGAGCCGCGTGACTTTCCACGTCCGACACACCAAGTGCGCTAGCTTTTTCTAATCCTCGCGCCGCTAGAGCTAGCATCAGCTGCGCGAGAGGCGCGGCGCGGTGATTGAGAAATGATGATAGTGATGATGGCACTACAAAACAGAGAGGCAGACAGACGGACAGACAGACAGACAGACAGACAGACAGACAGACAGACGGACTGACTGACGGACAGCTTCATTTAGTGCGGTCCTGAGGAACTGCATTGATGACGCCCCCTTTTAGGGGGAATCCGTTGGAGTCGCGGGTTACACCCACGTTGGGACCGGAAGGACATGCCCCTCCATCCTCTCGCAGGCCCTCTGGACAGCCCGAAGTTGGACCAAAAGGTCGCAGCTTTTTGGGGCTTACTTCAGTCCTCTTCTTTTTGCCAAATGCTGCCTCACGTAACGCAGGACTTTGCCAGAGCATATGAGTTCATGAGCAATACACTTCTCCGCAGTCAGGACAACGCGATCAGTACATAGCCGTGCTCTTACGTTTCATTTTTTTGGACTATTCCTATA
The DNA here is from genome assembly GCF_043290135.1 of Rhipicephalus microplus. Classification (NCBI taxonomy): domain Eukaryota; kingdom Metazoa; phylum Arthropoda; class Arachnida; order Ixodida; family Ixodidae; genus Rhipicephalus; species Rhipicephalus microplus. The sequence goes on from NC_134701.1 coordinate 188,756,306, forward strand.
ACTCTCGTTCATCAAAACTCAAATCCGAAGCAAACCTTCCCAGCCTTGTATAACGCCTTTCTCTTTTTCACAAGTTCTTTTACAAATCATCCCAAGCTGATCTCATTGTTCCCGCACATCACCACTCAAGCCGGACTAACCTCGAAACGACCGTATAACCCCCTCAAGCTCACAATGTCTCCCATGCATCCTCCCCCTTCAACCTGACATCAAAGAACTGGAATGGCCTTCCCACCAAAGCAGTGCTTCTGTCTTACCCAACCATGTTCAAACTTATCATAGAAGTACTCATGTTGTAGATTGCCCACCCCTCATGTAAAACCCCTTCTTTTAGAGGCCTTTGAGGTGTGATTAAAAAAAATGGCAGCATATCCACGGAGTGAATGATGGAGAGTGGGGCGAAGCATTCGTCCGTCCATGCGTCCGTCTGTGTGACCGTCCATGCGTCTGTTTTGCGCCCGTCCCTGCGTTCTTTCATGCATCCGCCCCTGCGTCCGTTCATGCGTCCATCCATGCATCTGTTTGTGTGTCCGTTCGTTCATCTATTCAACACTCCAAGTCCCACCATCTCGCATCTTTTTATCATATATTCCCCATATAGAAGCACCGCCATCCAGCGGACATTCCAAGGACTAAACGAGAGGTGGCACACGCACACTTTCTTACGGCCTGCGCTTTGGGTCCACTTCCCACCTTTAACCACCTCGAGTTCATAGTATATTCTAGTTCACTGTATTCATGGCACTGCGACCAAACGCTCGCTAAACCTTTCGGAAAACCAAGGAGGTTACGCCCAGAGAGTATAACGTAGCAACCTTTCCCTGTCAGATAGGGCTCAATTTACATGCCAATGGCTGCTAATGAGAAATGAGAAACAGGAGAACTCGGCTTTTACTTTCTTACGGCTTGCGCTTCGTATCTACTTCTCATTTTTAACCACCTTGAGTTCATTCATGGTATATACAAGTTCATTGTATTCATGGCACTGCGGCTCAACGCTCGCTAAACCTTTCTAAAGATAAGGAGGTTACACCCAGCGAGTATAATGTAGCACCCCTTTCTTGTCCGATAGTGCTCAATGTACATGCCAATGGCTGCTAATGGGGATCGCAGCGTGCGCGTTGGCTAAAAGCCGAATGCTCATGTCTCTCATTCCCCATTAGCAGCCATTGGCATGTACATTGAGCACTATTTTTTATTGTTAAACAACGCACAGAAGAAATCTCTCACTGGCACCACCTTGGAGGTCAAGTGTTATACCTATTTCGGGTATGTGCCACTGGTGGTTACATACGAGGGACGCCCAAGCCACGCCATAAGGAGCTTCGCCCCTAATAAATAACTAAATGAATACATAAATAAATAAATTCGTTGTTTTGGTGTGCATCTGTGATTGTGTGGTTTTCCGGGGATTTGCTAGTGGTTATTGGTGACTGTGTGCACCTACTGCGAGTCTTTGTGTTCTATAAGTTACCGCATTTAACCGTGGCTTTTGGTGGCTTCCGTTAAATTCCTGCATCGTGCTGTGCGGCTTGGTGTGCGGTGATGTCATGCGGCTTACTGTGAGTCTTGATCTTACTCAGCGAGTTGAAATTTCTGCCAGAATTAGGGGTTCATTTGCCTGTATTGACGATCACGGTTCGGCTTGCCTTTAATGGTGCTTGATCTTGGTTGCTCTCTCTTGAAACTCTGGATTAGCTTGTCTTTCCAGCATTTCGCTTGCGCTTCTCTTATTTGCTGATCGGGCTTCGCAGTTTCCCGTCGCTGTCGTTTCGCATCTTCTTCGTTTCGAGCATCATCCTTGTGATCATCATGGTTTCTCATCATCATCATCACCATCGTAATTTCCAGCATTGCCCTTATAACCATCATTAAGCATCATCGTCATCACAATTTTGAGCATTATAATCATTTGGTTTTCTTTATTTCTTCGTTCACTCCCTTCTCATGTCACGGACCTGCGTGACACTGGACAGACATGCAGGCAGTGCAGACTCGACTTAGACCAGCCAACTCACTAATAAACTGTAAGGCAATATGTATTCGTAAGAAAATCTTTCATCGATCTCTCTGTTGGAACGACAGAAGGATGAACTACTTGGTAAGGATCTATGATAAAATGTTATAAGTGCACACGTAGACACGAAAGATGAACCACGTTGTCGTGCTTTCTTCTCTTTTGTTCCACCTTACCCACCTCACTTATTATGATGAATCTGATGTTACTGTTAAATGCGTCTGGCAAATGGCAAATCGCACCTGCGTAAGAAAGCTTGATGATTTCGGCCCTTAAGGTTTATTTCTAACACGTTGCGATTCCTTGTCAATGAGAAGCACTGAACTGAACTGTTGTCTTATGCCACACGCGAAGGTTGGCGCGGGAGCCATTGGGTGCGAGCTTCTCAAGAACTTCGCCATGATGGGCCTTGGTGCGAACGATGGCCTCATCCACGTCACCGACATGGATGTGATCGAGCGGTACAACCTCAAGAGGCAGTTCCTGTTTCGGCCCGAAGACGTTGGCGTGAGTCATACACCTACTACATCCGGTTTCCGACGCTTTCGTATACTTTCAGTAAGAAAGCATAAAGTACAAGGTCGACCATTGCTAGTGGGAACATGCGACCCCATGTGCCCGTGTTTTGTGATACGCGTTGCGGGATCGCACTTGTGTTCACTGTCACAGCGACCGACGTTGTACGCCACGATGTTTTCATCTGTTGTGCGTAAAAACGAGTACGGTTCTTTTTCTTCTCGGCTTCTGACTCTCGAAACAAAGCATTTGTGACCATTCTCCCTCATGCATGCGCGCGCATACCCGCAGTTTTAATGCATATATCCCCTACCTTCATGGTTTAAAATGTGTGCTAGCTTTCTCGTGTGTGCCTGTTAAATGTGGACCCATGCTTTTGCCCCAAGTATTGTGGTAGTTCGAAGGCCGCGTCATACTTGCGCAGTAGTTGCACATGCACTGTTGGCTTTCACTTCTCATTTGTACGATGCCTTGAGTGCCATAGCTTTTACGGCAACTGTATTTGTTCAAGAGTTTGGTGCCGGATGCAGCGGATGAAGTCCACGACGGCCACGAAAGCTGTCCGTCAAATGAACCCCGAGGTGAACATTGTGGACCACGAAGACAGAGTGGGTCCAGAGATGGAGAACGTTTACAACGATGATTTCTTCGAATCTCTGGACGGTGTGGCCAACGCACTGGACAACTTGGACGCGCGTGAGTGCGCAGCCATCTTGAAAAATAATGTGGGAAATTGACTATATTTGGGTACACTTTGAAGGAATGCTGTGCTGTGGGGGACATTAGAAAAGATTATCGTCTCACGTGTCCTTCAACATAATCATGGTGCATTTAAGTAAGGCCTAAGTTTTGACAAAATATAACTCACAGCGCCGCTTCTTGGTGGAACCTATACACGAGAGCATGATTGATTGATTAATTTATATGTGGGGTTTAGTGACCCAAAACCATCGTAAGATTATGAGAGATGCCTTAGTGGAAAGCTCCGGAAATTTCGTCCACCTGAGGTTTCTTAACGTGCACCCAAATCTGAGCACACGGGCCTACAGCATTTCCGCCTCCATCAAAAATGCAGCCGCCGCAGCCAGGATTCGAGCCCGCGATCTGCGGTCTGCAGCCGAGTACCTTAGCTACTAGACCAGCGTGATGGAGCTATAGCAGAGCATGTGAAGCACACATCATGGCGTTGCAGGTGACAAATCCTTGTAAATACGCTTGTACCTAACATATTCCAAAAGCTGCAGTCATAACTAATTAGCGTAAAAAATAACAATGGACAAGGTAAAGACAACAGATGAAAGTTTGCCCTGTTCGTTGCCTTTCGGTTGGTTATGTATGCAGTTAATTCGCACCAACAAGCTCAACGTGTTTTTCTAGCATTCTAAATAAAATAATTTGTTTGCCACTGACAGCACATGATGCAATAACCTTTTTATTCAAAATGTTGCAAGGCCTTTTGAAAACGAAGCAGGAATGCCCTCCAAATTTATAACTGTGATGACAGTTGCTGCTCATAGCGCATTGCGAATAATTTATATTGTGTACAATAACCAGCAACGCTGTCCGCAGTGAGTGGGTTCGAGCTGGGCTGATCGAAAAACCTCGTGCAGGCCTGTACATGGACAAACACTGCGTGTACTACCGGAAGCCGCTTCTCGAGTCCGGCACAATGGGAACCAAGGGCAACGTGCAGGTTGTGAAGCCTGACCCGACCAAGTCCTACTCGTCGTCTCACGACCCACCCGAAAAATCCATCCCCGTCTGCTTAATCAAGCACTTTCCCAGCAACTTCGAGCACACCCTGCAGGTCTGATCAGTTTTTTTTTCCTTCTCGAACAAAAAATTTTGTGTTTTTCTTTCTCCTTTCTATTCGCTTATTAGAGAAATGCCAAGCATCGTAACAAAATAAGTCATATCTGTTTTGCTGATACAGTTAGAAACGATCACCCCTTATACATTGTTTCCCATCTGCGTTGGTGGCGTCATATTTGACACAAACCGTAAAATGTCAATATGTTGTGCTAACGCAGAAACCAAACAAACAATCAATGGAGTAGGCGCCATTTTTTACGTCAACGCTGGAAAAAAATCCCAACGCTTTTGTTACCAACTGGTTCCATTTCCGAACGGCGAACCTCAATGCAGATGGCTTGCAGCGTTCGGATAAAAAAAAATGGTCAACACGTAACGTTATTCTAAGGAAAATGAAGATGCTTTGTGCGCAACTACGAGTGGCCTGAAATATTTACTGAAAAAGAATAATTTCCCCGGCAGCTTAAAGAACCTCATTTTATGGACACCCTTATTATTACCCGTACTTCTAGAGAACAATGTAACTTTTTCGTTTATATCTTTTTGTACGCTTAGGTGAAGAGCTCACTATATGCAAACACGGATAAATAAATAAGCTCAAACATAGTAGTTCATATGAAAACGTTTATGCCACTACTAAAGTTTTGCTTGAAGATATTTGCCTGATTTTGGAGACAGCAACGTACGGGATCAGAGCAACTCCGGAGAACTTATAAAGGCGAAACCCGCGTGCAAAGTGCCCAACCACTGAGCTGTTAAACGCATTAGTGAACCCACACAGTTTAGTATAAAACACTTTATTGACCTTTTGAATTTTTTATAAATATTTACTGTCACGGCTTTTTAAATACGCACTTGAGGTCACGTATAGATGCAGATTTTAGACTGCACTGTCAGTTCTTACAGAAAAAGCATTGATTATTGTGCAAAACTTTTGGTGCCTTGTCGTGCCGATAAACTTCAAAACTCTGTGATTAAGCTATCACCCAGAATTTCGCCCCTATGTCACATAGTGCTCCGTCATATGATCAATCAGCACCGTGAGAATGATTCATGTGAGCTTAAAATATAGAATTTGTCAAAACAGCTCATAATTTCTGTTGTTTGTTTTCACTTCATATGTTTATTGCACGCTTCAACGTTTTGATGTTAGCTTGGCAGCGCACAGAAACGGCTCTGTGTCTGGAACTATGACATACGTCATGGTAAAATTTGGCAGCTGTCTCTTCAAAAGCCGATGACAAATAACTAAGTCGTTTTGACGGCAAGTGTTTTCTCGCCATAAGAATTCAGCATTCGGTAACAATGTTGCCACTCACGTCACTATACGTACAGCAACAGTATTGGCCTTTACAGAGAGTCCAAGCGTAAGAGGCCCTTGAAAATGTGAGCCCCGTATTTGGGCGTTTCTTAGTAGCGGCGGTGCTATGACAACTTCGTTCAACTCATTCGAGTCGCTTGTCGTGGCACCAGCATGTGCTGTCAAACTCGCAGCCTGGTCTCTTGCATATTTCGATAGAGGCGAAAATGCCCGAGGCCCGTGTACTCAGAGTAAGGTGCACGTTAAAAAATTTCAGGTGGCCGAAATTTCCGGAGCCCTTTACTACGACGTCTCTCATTATTCTGTCGTGGTTTTGGGACATTCAACCCCAACTATTATTATTATGGTATTTCACGCAATCTGAAACGTTATTGTAAACGTGCTAACTGAACCGAATCTCCTTACTCGCCATGTTTAGCGGGATGTAATTTCTAGCGTGACCTGCCAGCACATTGAGCAAAAAAACGAAGCAAGTTAAGCCACTTGCATTCACTTTGAAACCATTCGTAAGAACAAGCGTTAGAACCAATCATGACGCTCGACACAATAATATTGAAGGTGGGCTGTCGATAGTATACAGGCGTTATTGAAACTTCGAGCGTTCAAAGCAGTGGAGTTGAACGTACATTGCTCATATACAGCATTGGTTAATTAAAGATGCCATGTTGAATAAGCAGCTTTTTGTTATTTTTTTACAGTGGGCACTAGATGAATTTGAGGGCCTGTTCAATCAAGCAGCTGCTAACGCTGTCCAGCTATTAAAGTGAGTATAAAGTGCAGAGCAAACGCGAATTCATGGTACTATTCGCGATATGATTGTACATTCTATGCACTGCTTTCTTACACAACAGAAAAACATTAACTTCACACGAACTCGCCGCACACAAATCGCGAGATACGTTTCTTAACCCGTTTCTGAAAACATATACCTGCCATAAATGAGCGCTTGTTCCGAGTGTAACCTTGTGTGTCGCCTCTTTTCTCGCGCACGATCACTTTGTCATTACACCTCTTTTAACATTTATTTTTTTCCACAGTTTCGTTATCTTTCTGGGGATTCATATATCATAAAGTAAGGTAATTAAACTGCTCACTTCAAGCTAGCCAACAAAACGACGCCCCCCCCCCCCCCTCCTCATTTTTTTTGCATTTGTCGCGCATTTGTTCAGCATTGCGTGTCGCTCACGATGGTTTACTTTCCATAATGTGGTGCCTTTTTCGGGTGTTTTATTGTTTAGAAAGCAGATTTATTATGCACATACTTCACTTTTCCTAAATATCTTGAAATCGAGGAACGTTATTGTAGTGGAAAACACAATTTCTTGCTATGAGTCCCCCGTTGAAGGTGAGTGGTGATGAATGCACAACCCCAAATTTTTGGGGTTGTCAGCCCCAAACGGTTAATATACGAGCAGTGCACCTGTTTCGTGCCGTTCTACTGTTTCCTGATGTGTAATTTGCTTCTGGATGCACATCCGATCTATAAGGCTCGCCTCGTCCCCTTTTCCAGTTAGCGCGTCCCGCATTTCGCTAGTAGCAAAATTGTCGCTTTAATCAAACTGGTCTGGGCACTCTCACCTCGTGACTGCAAACTGTAGTGGGAATTGTGACTGTGACAGAAACTGAAACTGCCACATTTGACGCAACGCGAGAATAGTGCTGACGAGGCAACCAGTTAGCAACTCTAAGTTGTGTTTTAGCTCCACATGACGTCGCAGTCATTTCGCCCCCGTAAAGTTTTTTAGAGAGTACTAGTGAGCGCATCACGTAAAATTAAATAAATTGAATGATGTTCTAACGCGATAGCGTTAAAGTGCTTGTTCCCCCGAATTTCCCATGTCTGCTTTGTTGATTGTGAGCGAAAAGTCTTGTCCGTAACTGGAAAAATGAAAAATATGCATGTAAAATCAACAATAAAAATATTTGGTTCGAGGGAGTATCGAACGCCGGCCATCCGTGTGGCAAGCGAGTGTTCAATCACTAAGCCCTGATAATGCTTGAAACTTCTCCTGAATACTTCTGATCTTGAAAAAGAAATACACACTACAATAATGCTATGTAGCATGGGAGGAGTTTCCTTACTGCATGCAATATTGCGCGGCCGAAGCGTACAATCACACCAGGTGGCAAAACATCTCAGTTACGTGAATAGTTGTTCTAAAGGCCACCCATTACAAAACACTCGGACACATTTTATCATGATCAGATGCAAAAACACCAACAAAGTGAGCAGCTGCGTAGATTTGCGTGTTGCCTTGCGCACGCGTCCTGGGTCCTTCGCTAATTCTCAAGTGGAAGAATCATGGAGGTATTCTATAGGACAGCTTGAAACGGCCTATGTAAACGTGAACAGTCGCTTGTTTTCTTGTGACACAGCTGAGAAAAGCACAATGAACAGAAAGTCACGTGAGCAATCAAAAAACTATGGTTATGAGGCCCGGTTAAGATATTGTGATCTGCTCTTGAAGGCAAAAATCTAGAGTCAAGTTTTATATCCACTTACTTTTACAGCGACCCCGACTTTCTGCCCAACGTGATAAAAAAGCTACAGATTAACCAGCAGGTAAGAAACTAGTTTTCCCTCCATTCCTGTTGCCTTCTGCAAGTGCTTCAGAAGTTGTCGTGCATTAGCATTCGCTAACTATACTCCGCAAACACAGCCTTCATTTGGAGCAGGCCGAGTAAATATAGGTTTATTGCTCCGATTTTCGCCGCAGGTGGTGATTCTAGAGGAAATAAAGAAAATTCTTCTCGACGAGCGAGCAACCGTGTTCGACGACTGCGTTGCCTTTGCCCGAGTCCGTTTCCAGGAACAGTACAACGACGAGATACGACAGCTGCTCCGCAAGTTTCCCGAGGATTTTGTAAGGGCACACTCATTTTGCGAGCAATGCGAGCGAAGTGGTTGGAGACGTGGGGCTACCACGTATCTGCCCCAAGTAGATTCCATAGACAAAATATACCTTAGTTTAGATTAATATACGCGACGCTTTTGTTAAATGAAAACTAAACAACAATTTTTTGTATCAGTGAATTTTTCTTTCACAATGTTTTCACAATGTCGTGAGCAGCTAGACGCTTGGTAAGAGAATCAATGGGCGAAAAGAAAGAGTGATGCTATACCTTTAAGTTCTCATGCAAATCACCATCACGTTATATATTCATAAGGCGTCTACGAGAGCCTACATACTTCGTAATTCGTATATACAAAGTACGCTCCATGACAGCATGCGAATAGACGTAGGAGTACTCTAGTGCACCTAAGTATAAAGCAGACCAAGTAGGGCAACATTGCTGTGTGCTATTAACAGTGAATTTCACAAGGTGGTCTCATTAGTCGAAGATAGAACGTAAGAAACCACTGGGGGTGTCGTTCTGCTTGTATGTGCGCGTCCGATATTGTTTGACCATTGCATTTGCGTATAGTCATTTGCTCTTTTGGCAATTTGCAAGATTCTCAATTAGGGTTCACAATGAGGTCGTGCGTTTCTCTCCTGCCGATATCGACACTTGTTATGGAGACTTTACTCTTCGCAACTGCTTCTCTTTCTCGCAGATCACGAGCTCCGGTGCTCCGTTCTGGTCTGGCTTTAAGCGGTGCCCTCACCCCATCGAATTCGAGCCTAACAACGCGAGAGTGTGAACATTTCGCGATCGCTTCTGTGTTTCTGTGTGGGTATTTGTGTTTTCACATGTGCATGGTGCCTTTGAAATGCCACAAGACAGAGCTAGTTTGTGTGTTGTTATGATGTTCTTTGCGCAAAGCTCTTGAAATGGACAACCGATGCATGAAGAAGAAATGTACAGATCCTTGACCAAACTTCAGTGGACTAAATAAATAATCCAGGCCATACATAGAAGCACGTTTGAAACTTCAGAAGTCACTCATCTTCAGGGGGAAAAGCGTGCACTGCGTCTCATCGAAGCTCACCACCCATGCCGATCAAGAACTGATATCCGTCCTCCCACAGCTGGAATAACCGTTAGCATATTGAAGAGCAGTCACAACAAAAGTGCCAATTTAGCTTCCCTGTTGATCAATGTCCTTATGAATGTGGCAGCCCCACATTTTTTTCTTTTGTAAGAGGTGTTTTTATTTCTTATATCACAATGCAATGCTCGTGATCCTTGTTAAACCAGCAACATTATCTTCGCGTTCTATCGCAGTCCCTCCACATGGACTACATCGTGGCTGCAGCAAACCTGCGTGCCACTATGTTTGGCATTCCGCACAATACCGACCGTGAGATCATCGCTGAAATGCTCGAAGAAGTGGAAGTTCCAGCATTCAATCCACAACCGAACCCGGACCCTAACAACGCCACCGGCAATGCCGCCGACAATGCCGCTGACAACGACGCCGACAATGCCGCTGGCAATGCCACCGACAACACCGCCGACAACGCCACCGAAAGTGATGCCGACAACGAAGCTGACAACGCCGTCGACAATGCAGCCGACAACAATGTCGACAACGCAGACGATAACGCAACCGACAATGCCGTCGACAATGCCACCGACAACGCTGCAGGCAACGCCAACGTGGTCGTGTCAAATATGGGTGCGTGTTTCACTTGCTACATCAGCGTTTGCCTTTGAATGTTCATACTTCGCCAATACAGCGCAATCTCATGAAGCCCAGATAAAGTGAAGCCAAGGAGAGTATAAAGAACATAAGCAGGAGCTACACTTCAAATGCCGAAATACCACAAAAACTGACCTGAAAATGACCTGCTTACTGGGGATACTACTGAAGTGACATTCATAGTCTTGTGCTAATATTTGATTGCGCCAAAAATTCGAACAAATAGTGAAGTATTTGAATTTGCTTCGATTTGAATTTAAATTATTGAAACATTCGAAGTATTCGCAATGAACAAATTTATGTATATTAGGTCACATGTAACTCTTTTTTAAAGATCGTTTCACTGCAGTGTGAAACTACTAAACCGTGAAAGCGCTCATCTAAAAAATGCGCTGCCGCGAAGCCCCACTTCAAGTATAAAGGCCCTGCAACAATTTTCGAGCATAGTCAGAAAACGCTGCCCATCGGTAGTCGAGGCTAACAAGAACACACGAGGCAAACAATATGACGTAGCAGGTGACCTGTCATTCACAATAAATTCTCAGTCAGCTAAAAAAAATTTACGACATCTTCGTAAAGAAAACCCTGATGGGATGCGAAGCAGCAGCGTTGCGTTAAAGCAACCGGGTTGCTGCGGTGAGCGCTGGAAGATTCATGTAAAGTGATGGCTGGAGTAAGTCTTGTCGTTTCTTCAAAGTTAACACGGGCGCCGGACTGGAGCTGGTGCGTGTTTCGCCTTCACTACCACAACCTTGTGATCGGTAAAGTGCACGCTGAGAGGTTCCTTCAGGCTTTCTACGTTGAAGTTGGCAAAATCAGATCGATGCACGTTCCCCTTACCGTGGTGGGCAGTTTCCGTTTCTTCAATACTCACTCTGCACGTCACACATGTAATTGATGAGCCAATCTCCTCCTCCTCCGCTGACATCAACGTTGAAGTCTCCTGTGACTATAAGGGGCGCATGTCGGCGTATGTTTCGGCTGGCAAAGAAGCTTCGCTTTCCGGCGTCCTCAAAGGGGTTCCGAGAGAGAAAGAAAGAGAAAAGCGAGCCCCGTAACTGTCTGCATCACGGTGCGACACCTCAACAGTAGCTCAGAAGGAATGGCGGTGAGGAGGGATTAAAAGAATAGGATTAAAGGTATATATAGAGAGAAAGATGCACTAAGCCAGCGAGCGAGGACATATCGAGGGGATAGGAGAGATACGAAAGATGGAAACACGGTCACAGGAGTCCGAGGACGGGGCACCACTTGCGAGAGCTCTTGTCGGCGTCAGGAGATGGCGTAGGGCAGTAGGTCAGAGCTATACTGTCGTCGGAAGTCGGCATCAGGAGATGACGTAGGGCCAACCCAGTCGGCCAGAGCTACGCTGACATCGGAGATTGCGAGGGCACAACCTGTCGGCACGGAATCCAGCGAGCGTGGTTTCCGGCGTCCTCTCTATCGCGGATAAACGAGCCGCAAGAGTGTTCACTCGATGTGCGCTCGAATCTCGCGAGCAGTGGAGAGGGTAAAGGGAGAGAGAGGCAACACGCGGCAAGCGCGCTGCAGGTGAGGGAGAGAATGTTGTCACCGCCCATCTCGAGGGAAAGTGTGACTTACTTCGCACCACCCCAACACCTGCGGCGAGAGGCGCGCAGTGCGGCGCGTTGGCACGGAGACACGAACGGACCGAGTTACACAGTTTAGTTAAAGAGCAGAGTTGCATTTATAATTGCTGTCTTCTTTCGGCAACGAAAACGCGCAGCGTATTACTGAACTTTGGAGAACAAAACTCTGGGTGTCCCCGCTTCCCCGCAATATGTTCAGGGAGGCGCACCAGGGTAGAAGGCAAGCGCGCGCTGAGGCACTTGAACAACGGCTTGGCTCCCGTAATGGGGTCTATTACGTCGATGTGGCCGGGCCGTCACATAGGGGATACTACACGGCGGCGGTAATATATCAAGGAACGCAGGTGGACGGCCTCACTTTCAAAGCCACAAACTCAAGTAAGGTGGACGAGGTGGCCATTGCACTGGCAGTATCCCATCCAAACTCAAAACAAATAGTTACAGACTCTCGAAGAGCCTGCGAGAGCTATCTTGCAGAAGAAATCTTTCCGTTGGCTAATATACTTTTGAAGTTCAGCGTCAGGAACCGCGATACTACCCCAAAACGTCTTATATGAACTCCGGGACATCAGGGTCTACAAGGCAACGAGGCTGCACATGCAGCGGCCCGCGTGCTTACTTCCCGGGAAACTCCCCGTTCCCCTGATAGACCTGAACGTCCCACACCTTCAACATGGTTTCGAGAAATCAAAGAATACTACATTGAGCAACGCCGCTTGTATCCCGCAGCAGCGAAGGGACTCTCGAAAACGGAGGAGCGCGTCCTGCGGCGCCTACAGACAAATACGCTGCTCTGTCCAGCCATACTCAAATATTACGACCCAAAAATAAGTGGGCAGTGCCAGTACTATGGGGAAGTGGCCAACACTTATCATATGGTCTGGGCCTGCCAAATGAACCCAAAATAACCCCCTTTCCCAACTTCACCAAAGAGGACTGGGAGATGACACTACTCAATAGCTCCACACTAGAGGAATAGCGAACTCTAGTCCACCGGGCTCGGGTGGCGGCCTCGACTAATGACGTCCCGGACTAGGGATGTCAACCAGCCCGGTGGGGATAAGGGCTATATGGCACAGCCAGCATCAATAAAGGTTTTTTACTCCTCCTTCCTTTCGGCAAATGACTGCACAAGCTCAAAAATCACTCATTACACGCATTGTATCAGCCACTTACTTATTTGAGCATGGTGCGCGAGGCCACGAGGTGTCCACGAGTATGTGTGCGATCGTACTGAAAAGCCGCGTACTTGAAGAAAAAAAGAAAAAAAGTTCTCAAGGTCACGAGACGAGCCTAACGTATTTTCTTTCCACATGTCATTCTTCCCTCCTTAGGTTCCAGCGATTTCGTCGAGACGAGAAAAGAAAATGCAATTGAACCATGTGACAAACCTTTGCCACTCCTGTAGACGGAGAGAAGAACTTTATTCAAAGTCCGGCGAGTTGGCTTAGGTTACGGCCAGGAGTACTTGAATCCTTGCGGCTTCCTCGGCCAGCTGGACGGCCCACATCTGATCTTCGAGGACGAGGATGAGCATTGCGGCTTCCCCGCCAGTGCGAAGGCGGTCACTAGAGGCCGCTTACTCGTTAAGGGTGCTAATCTCTCGACACGAATTCTAAATAAATTTATGGCGATGAATTTGTCAGATAAATAAGCTTCTTCAGTGATTTCTATCCAAGAATACTTGAAAGTGCTGCAGGGCCCCTTTGCCCTTAAATCGGTTCATCATTTAAGCTTAAAAGCTTGTTATGCCAGCTCGTATGCTCCAAAGATAATAGCTTATAAAAGCTTACGTATTTTACAGGCTTTCACTTGCATCTTCCCGAAAGTAAAATCCTGCTACTACACAGTGTTGTTTCGAAATCCTTTGAACGAAAAAAATGGCATTTGCATAGAGACTTTATATCAAGTTTCGAAAAAAATATTGTTCCGGTTAGTTATGTCATGATAAATATGCCCATTTTTATATATCATAGGCAGCCTTCCAATTGGATCCGAAATTATTCGACCGAAATCACTATTCGCTTTGAAGTCGCTTCGAACCTAAAATTCACTATTCGCACAAGCCTAGACATTCATGATCAGATGCTTAAAGATGCTTCAGCTTAAAGGCGCCACATTGAATCGAATTGTTGTCACTGGGGTGCAGCATGTGGACCCGTAAGGAAGTACACCCAGGGCGCAGTGACTAAGATTCATCAATCGGCTGATCATGTGCTTGCATAATTGCGGTGTTGGAAAGGAAAAGTCAGTAATAGATAAAAGGGTCAGTCTGTTGTAAATGTTCTAGGGGAAGGTATGAATGCATAGAAGTACTTCTAATGTAAATGGAAAAAAATAAAAATGGACGAAAAGATAACATGCCGTGCGCAGGGACGGAACCTGCGACTGAGCTATGGCGGCGGGTTCCTTCCTTTCACTCTACGAAGTATATATGTGCATTTGATGCGACGCTGTTTTGAAGTCGTCTTAAAGTGTTGGGGCATCGGATGCGTTATTCACAGTGCCGGTGAGTGTTACCATGTACTTAATACTGCTACTAATCTAGACTCTCCGCTGTCATATTGGCGTTCATTCACTTTCGATTCAAATATGGGTTCGTATAAATTCATACACAAATCAAGTTCGATCTGTCTGAACACTCTTTTCTCCCTCACGTGCAGGCTTACCGCGCGTAAGAAAGCTGCTGGAAGAACTGCCGGATCGGGATGAGCTCGAGGAAATGCACCTTGAGACGCTGGACTTTGAGAAAGACGATGACAGCAACTTCCACATGGACTTCATCGTGGCGGCCTCGAACCTGCGCGCGGCCAACTACGACATCGAGCCGGCAGACCGGCTCAAGAGCAAACTCATCGCAGGCAAGATCATTCCGGCCATTGCCACCACCACGTCGGTCGTCGCGGGTCTGGCCTGCCTCGAGTTGTACAAGGTGACGTCAGCACCCACAAATTTCGGTGCTTATTCTCACCGACACAGGTTGACGCCAAGCTGAAGGCTGACTGTGTGTCGCGCTTGTCACCTATAGTGCTCTAAATATACAGAACTCGTAAAGTGAGGGAAGGACAATCTACTATGATGGGGCCGTGAAGTTGTCCTGCTAATCCTAAGGTTGCAAACTTGATTCACAGCCACGTAGGACTCATTTAGATAGGAGAATGTAACTTGAGAAATTATGCTATTAAATCTTGGCGCAAGTTGAGGAACCCAGGCGTTGAGAATTATGGGGCTCGCCACATTACCACGAGCCCTATAATCATGTCGCCGTCTCCAAATAAAATTATGATGCAATGACGTAATCGAAAAATAAATATTGTATGTCCACAAATTGTCTTAACAGGCGTGTGTTTTTGATATACAGGGTAATCAAAAACATGATCCTAAAAAAAAACCGCGATGGTTTTTAATCAAGTTGCTGGAATTTTCTCACTCTGTTTCCTTCTATGTTATCTCGTTTTATTGCGGCAAACGTCAAAACGTGTGTCGGACCATTTCAATTATGCAGAGTTAATAATAGGTGGCAGTAACACAGGTGGCAAAATACTGAAAAGTTATTCTAGCAGCGAGCATTGCTCCCCGCCATGGTGGCTTAGTGGCTAAGACACTCGGCTGTTGACCCGCAGGTCACGGGATCAAATCCCTGCCGCGGCAGTCGCCTTTTCGATGAGGGCGAAAATGCTTGAGGTCCATGTGCTTATATTTACGTTCACGTTATAGAACTCCAGGTGGTCGACATTTTCGGATCCCTCCACTACGCCATCTATCGTAATATTATCGTGGTTTTGGGACGTTGAAATCCGACAATTATTATGCAGCGAGCGTTGTCCGCAACGGGAATTTTATGCGCACTTAGTAGCTCGGTGCACTGTAAAAAAACAGACAACCATAGGAGTGCCTACGAGGAGGGCAGAGGCCAGGCCACTCCCCCCCCCCCCCCATTCATATAAGAGGGAGGTGCGATGTCTGTTTTATACATTGACTTAATATGGAGGGGAGGGGGGGCGCTGCTGCGACAAACCTTCACTACCTCTGAGATGGGACCCTGCGCAAGCCTATGCAAACAACGAACGACGAACACCTATACTGCGCGAAAATGCACCACCAGCAGTTGCTGCGCAGGTGCGAAGAGAAATAAAAACATAGTCACCATGCGAATTCTAAGGCCCCAACACACTGCTCATTCTTTCAGGCGCACGACCCAATTTGGCAGTGATACAGAACTATGTAAACTTGCCCAGTCTTTTGTGTTGCGGGTCGCCTTTCATGCATTTACTAGTTACGGGAAAAGTGCTACACTGCTTTCTCTTGGCCGCGAGATACATTCAATAGCACTTTCAAATCACTAATGAGTGAATGAGTAAACATAGAAGCGTCGTTTTTGTTTTTGTTCTTTCTCAATCGCGTCTTTCGAACAGCTGGTCCAGGGTCACGAGAAGCTGGAGCTGTACAAGAACGGTTTCGTCAACCTGGCGTTGCCTTTCTTCGGCTTTTCCGAACCCGTTGCTCCCGAAAAGAAAACGGTCAGTAATTGTTTCTTAGTGCATCAGCAGTAAAGCATTTAGGAGCAAAGTTATGGTAAGTTTTGATGTTTGTTTCCTGCTGTGTTATCGCTCGTCGTTAAGTTTCATCAGTGTGGAGGTATGGGTATAATTATTATCCTCCTTCAGCTGTGTTCGTTCGTGGTTACTTCGCGTTCTGCAAATGAATTATCGCCGTAACATTGTAGGATAACTTGAATCATATATGGGATTGCTTTTACAAAAAGAAATGTTTTGTTGCTCTAGGTCTTCGTGAGAACAGGCGCCCGCAGAAAATTATTTTAAGTATTTCGTTGAGGATGACAGCCACTTAACGAGAGACCGCAGACACGTGTGGAAGGCTTCGTGAGTACTGGTTAAAACGCTACATCAGCGCCACGCATTCTTATCAAGTTTCTAAAACCAATATGTTCACAATAAAGTCAGTAACGAAAACCGCACAGACGCCAAACGCTCATGGTAGGTGATACCGTACAGAACGAGAAATATTGCCCTATGCAATGTACTCATTCATTCAACATTCGCAAAATCTAAAACCAACGTTACGAAGCTGCACCAAGTGGGGACTCCGCCCTACGACCGCGATCTATAGGCACCTTACAAGTGGCCAAAATGTTACATTAACAACATGTCTACATAAAAGAAGATACGTGTGCAATGCAAAAGTCGAGCAAATCCGTCGCAACCAACTCAGCCAAGGACTTTTCTTTTTCGACTATTCTGCGACAGTTCCGTGACCAGGAGTTCACTTTATGGACAAGCATTGACGTTCAAGGCGAGATCACCCCCGAGGAGTTTGTCCGACGCTTCAATGTAAGTCAGGAATCATCGAGCAGTCGGTATACATTGGAGTATACTGCATTTACTGTAGTTTTATGCCTTCGCGATTGATGTTTGGATATCTTATGGGGCGCAACAGGTCCAAGGTCTGTTTCAGGCTTCCCAGGCTTTTCTTCTTTAACTTCATCCATAGCGGTCCTATGCGCCTTTCACAAGCGAACAGTGACACTATACTGGGCGTTCAAATTATCTTTCTGCAGAAAGAATTCGAAGTTGACATTATCATACTGTCTGAGGGTCCACGGATGTTGTACGCCAACTTCACGCCTACGTCGGCGGAGCGTCTAAAAATGACGTAAGTGCTGCCTTCAACCTTCCGTATGCGTTCCCGTCGCTGAACATGGTAAATTAGTTTAAAGGTGTACATACCGTGCACATGCTTTCATAGGCAAATTCCAGGCTGTTCATGAGAAGGGGGTGCACCAAAGGATTCATTTCGGGCTAAATGTGTGGGCTTTCATCTCTTGTAGAGCTGTTTTTTTTTTTAAGATCCTCACTGCTGTAAGGCGTAAAACAATTTTCTGGTATACGTGTAATACCCCAAGAAAGTGTGAAGTGTCAATGAAAGCCATCGCTGTCCCTAGTTGTTAGTGTGGTCTAGACTGGTGACTCTGGTTATATTCGAAAAAGAACTTAACAGGAAGACTGGACGTGACGTAGCCGTACAGGAGCTCCCGTTACAGCTGCCAAGTTCTGAATATACTATCGTGCAGCTGAACCTATGGTGTTTGAGGGAACTGAATTAATGAATAAATCGGCACTGTCATCAAAGCCTGCATGATAGCTCTAACTATCTGAATACATCCAAGTCAAGTACATGTACATATTGCTTCGACGTCCTATATTAGAAACACGAACAACGAGTGACGCACCTAATTCTTTCGGATGCAGTATAGACAATGGCCGATTAAAAATACTCAGCTTAAATCTGAATCATGACCCCATAAGAATTGTATGCAATGAGTTATTGTAAACTCTAACAGTTTAATAAGTGCGCTACGTCGTAGATCTACAAGCACAGAATGCATGATCTTATACATACCATGCTGGTGGCAAACAGGCATCTATACACGAGAACAAATTTGCGCAGCTTGCCAAGCTCGGTCACACAAGAAATGGCGGGCGCCAGCTTGCCCCCGCTGCGCTACGCTTTTACACACTTCTCTTTTTTTTTAACCGATAGCGATACTATACACTACATGACAATACTTGCTCTCTTTAATAAATATTTTCTTGTCTTCGTCTTTCTATCGTATACGTTCGTATATTTGCTACTCTGAATTTTAATTTTTTTCCTTTTGTTCATTTATCTACTTTTTTATCTTTCTATTTATTTCATTATAATTGAGGCGCACTAGCAATGATGCCAAGGAAAGCATAGGGGACATTATGAGAAGGAATCGCAATGTCAACGAAAAGAGACAAAGGGGACGAAAAGATAACTTGCCCTGCCAGCGGCGTCTTCCTTTCGTCCATTTCTAGTTCTCTCCACTAACATTCCCCACACTTCCTTGGCATCTTTATCAGTCAGCTCTCATCATTATTGTGTCTAACAAAAAAAAAATTGGCCATCAAAGTTCTACTTCTTTCCTTCTTTTTCTTTCAATGCAATTTTGTGAATATATAGTCGCTCTCTCGCGTTCTTTTTCGACCATAACAGCGCTGTTGTAAAACTCTGATAGCGCATACGGGCCGCAGAAAGTGGGCAACTTTAACTACACTAATTTATTGATTTGTGGGGTTTAACGTCCCAAAACCACCATATGATTATGAGAGAAGCCGCAGTGGGTGGCTCCGGAAATTTTGACCACCTGGGGTTCTTTAACGTGCACCCAAATCTGAGTGCACGGGCCTACAAAATTTTCACCTCCATCGGAAATGCAGCCGCCGACGCCGGGATTTGATCCCGCGGCCTGCGGGTCAGCAACCGACTATCTTAGCCACTAGACCACAGTGGCGGGGCTACTCACTACACTAGTTCACTAAACATTCACAAGGAAACACCCATTAAGGGCCGCACATTTCAGCTTCTCTTGTCCTCTGGCGGCGATCGATCGCTCACCACTTCATGGGGATGAGAATTTCTATCTACGACGCACAGCATATTTCGACCGCGTATAAGAGCTATGCTGTAAAACGAAATGGGTAGACAAGCACAATGATTTTGACCAGCGTGACGCACACACTCTTATTTTTTGCAACTAAACTCCATGAAACGACAGCATGAAAGTTACCGGCACGTATACCTTAAAGATAAGCCAGAAATCTGCCCTCGCCGTTGGAGCGAAGAGGCCTGTAAGCTATCATTGATAGCAATGCATCATTGCTCACAGTGCAAAGTCACGAGTTTTGAAGCGGCAGTCTCATAATGTGCATAGTCGACGCAACCACACTCAGTCGGGAGGCGTAATCGGTGGGCGAAAAGTGATTCGTATACGGTGTACGAGAGCATATGAACTCATGACCTCGCACAAATTACCTATACGCAACGTTAAATATAGACAGTATGTGCGCTGTGTAAATCATAGATGACTAATCATTTTCTAGGGAAGCATACGTTCGAGGCGCATGACTTTGTCATAAAAGCTAGTTCTCAGACAGGTGCACATCATGTCCCGTAACAATATCCTCGCTTTCATGGACATTTCCTTGCCCATTAGTTTTAGGCCATGAAGAGCGTGCGGCGTTGTGAGCTTCGTACGAGTTATTTAGTGTAATAAAGGTGATAGAGCACTCTGTTTTCAAGAAAAAATACGCTTGCAAAGTCGATGACACGCCTATTATGAAAAAAGTAATGTTTTGAAAGTCGGCGATTAAAAACGACTTGTCTGTCATTTAGATCGGCCATGTTGAAGTACCACTCTACGTATACGCATTCGCTTCTGTCCACTTTAACGGAAATAAAAGTTCATGAATCAATTTTCTGGGCATATGCTTCGCTGCCTTCCATGTATTTCCATGAAATGACCGCCGTAACTCTTAATGATGTCGTGACTTTTTTATATTCGTGTAGTTTACTCTGACAAGATTCAAGCCTGTGTTCTGAAAATTCTTTGGACTGACATATACGTAAGAAAGTTAACTGATCATCCGTAATAACGAACACGGACGCCTTGAGAAATTAAGCAAGAAAGCTTTCGGCGTAACACACGGGTGTGCCGGTGCACGACTCGCCACATATTGCTTACGGCGTTAACGCCCAACGAGGAAGCTATATTCTTCTTAGTGCGCCAGGCCGATAGCATTCACCAACTGTGCTGTTCACGCAGTTCCTTGAAATTGTCGCAAGCGAAAGTGCGAATGAAGTGCAGAGGCAGCTAACGTAACCTTCCCTGAAGTGACAACCAGATACCATTATCGTTCACGTCTGCTTCCATTTATATTTTTCAAATACAGGTGCGCTGTTTAATGACTATGTTGATGAGGGTCATGTATTACAGCATGTACAATACACATAACAATATCATCAAATGTGTCCAGACAATTCGGAATCACATTTTTTTTCCGGCAGTTTGCTCGCTTTTGCATTTGAGACCTTCACTCGTTCTATGCATTTGCGACTTCGTGCCATTTTCTTATCGCAGCATGAGCGATGTGGTGGAGAACGTGTCCAAGAAGGCAATCGACCCGGGTAAGCGCTTCCTAATGTTTCAGCTGTTGTGCAATGACCTTGACGGCAAAGGTGTCGCGGTGCCTCAAGTACGCTACCATCTGCCGGCTCGACGACAAGACCCGGGCTCTCCAGAATGAACGGTATTCGCGCATTGAAATTCTTGGAAGAGAATTCGTCAAGCCTGGCGTTAACAAAGAAATGCTCCTAGGTCCGCGAAAGCTAAAGCAAATAATTTGCGATGTTTGTTTGTTTGTTTTTGCACTTGAAGTTGTTCGTATAAAAATTATTGCGGAAATGGTGGCCGAGCGTGAGAGCTTGCATCTAAACCTCGACCTTAGAACTGGGAATGGTAAATTCGCCTGTCACTACGATGTTTTTGTAATGTACAAAAACTTCGTGGGTCTCTTTAAAACTGGCTCCCATTCATTCTAAAGAAAGAAAAAAATTTAAGATTACGTCCGATGCGAGTGGAGTTACAAAGGTTTGTCGCATGCTGCAATTGCACTATCTCTTCTCTCGTCCCAACGAAAGCGCTGGAAGCTAAGCAGTGAGGGGTGGGAGGGGCAAAGAAACTACCGCGCCTCGTGACCTTGAGCACTTTTTTTCTTCGAATGCGTGGCTTTTTAAGTGTGATCGCGCGAGTACGCGTAGACAAGTAGCGGCATCCCGTGGCGATCTCGGTAACTTGATTCTTCGGTCACAGACGCTCAGAAGATTTTTCGCTCACAACCAAAAGGGCCGACATCAATGGCGGGATTTGTGCGAAAGGAGCTCTCTAACGCTATCGCGTTAAAAACGGTAGGCCACACACGCAGCCTTCAGATCGAGCAATGCGATTAAGAGGGTAAATAAATGTGGATAACATTCTGCACTTATTGTTGGGGTTTAATTACCGAACCCACAATACATTTACAAGGGACGCCCTATTGGAGGACTCGAGAAATTTCGGCCAGCTGTGGCTCTTTAAAGTGCACAAATAAAGTACTCGGGCCTCAATTATTTTCACCTCCGACGAAAATGCGGCCACTGCGGCCGGGATTTGATACAGCGACCTTCGGATCACCAGCCGATCATTTTAACCGCTGGATCACTGGATAACATTCTAATTTGCATCTGTGATAGGAAGTGATAGGAAGTTTAGCATGCAGAGCCGATAACTTTTCAGCAAGTCTACGCGAGTGGATAGAAAGGATCGCAAGAGGACTAAACGAGATAAATTTAAAGAAATGCATGTCTCGATGACGACCCTGCAAGCAACTGTAATCCGTAACACTTGGGGTAACTGCGGTTCTATAAGGTAAATCGAAAAATGCATGCCCTGTTCTCAAAATTCGATTCAAAGTATTTGACTAGCCTTACGAATAAAGGTTTCTGCAGCAGTTCGTTAACTTTTGTATGCACTGCCTCCTTTTATTATTTTGCTGTTTTTTGAGCCTCAAAAGACAATGGCATTATGGAGGCGAGTGGTGGTATTTGAAATAAGCTATCAAATTCTCTGGTTGTACAAGAGTGTAGCTAATTACACGAAAAACAATCATGTTCCCCTTTTTGGTATGCACAGAATGATTTATTTATACATGTAAATTCTGGTTACATGATGTTTTTTCCTAATGATTCGCAAAAACAAACCATGGCTAAGGTAGAGATGATGACCCATACCTGTGCCGAAACAAGGTATCTGAACTTGGACATAACTATGCTTGAGTAAGGCTGACATCCAATTATTGAAGCATATGTGGTGTATTGTGCAGACGAATGCTTTAGGGTGCGAAGTGTCAGTATCAGTTCCACCGGTGCAGCTGCCTTCTATGAATTTACATGGATTTCTAAACTCTATGACGTGCTTTTCATAATCTCTCTCTTTCAGGCGCTATGACAACTGCTTCACTGGCCACGTGATGCCGAAGTGCAAACGACGGGTATCTCTTTTTTCATTCACATCTCATCGAACTCGAAGTTTTTTAGCCCGAGCATTTCTACGTTTAAATTTTCACAAATTAAATCAATGAAAATCAGACCAGTGGTTTGCTCTCGCGAATGTGTACCGGTACACAAACACGCGCATATAAGCTGTTAAATATTGTTGAATATTAAATAGAAGAAAGAAGACAACTAAGTGTGCGCATGAGCCGAGAGCCTGTGGCTTGGCTTCGCCAAAAGGAACGTTTCGCCGGTCATGGATGCGTTTGTAATCTCTTTAAGCCATTACAGCTTTGTTTTCGCTCACTCCACTGGCGAATACAATTTTCTTCAACATATGCAATCGCTTTTTTCAAAATTTTTTAATAATATTTAGCTCTGCTGAAGAGTGGCTGTGATATAGTTACCACATGTGTAACGACGTCCTCCTCTTCTGCCACCACCATGTTCCCCGCTACACAGGTGCACATACCTAAAATCACATGTGGTAACAATATTATTTGCGTTAAATTTAAAGCATGACATATCATCATCGTCATCATCAGCCTGACTTTGTCCACTGAAGGACAAAGGCCTCTCCCATGTTCCGCCAGTTAACCCGGTCCTGTGCTTGCTGCTGCCAATTTATACCCACAAACTTCTTAATCTCATCTGCCCACCTAACCTTCTGTCTCCCCCTAACCCGCTTCCCTTCTAATATGACATATATCATGACATATATCAACTCCATATCAATCGTCATCATGGTTAAGCGAATTCACCACCGTCCGAAATACGCACTCCATATGGCCTGTAAAAGATGTTACTTTGCACTTACCGTACAGCTGGCATGACTCTACCTTCATAGACTCTGATGTTTAATTTCAGTGATAGCCAAAAAGATACCCAGTGTACGTCGCGATACGTGATGACAAAGCTATGGAGACCTAAGAAATGTCTCAGTGTAGATGAATCTTAATATTCGAGAATGAATATCAGCGTTTTTATGAAATATGCACTGCAAGTGTACGACCATTCAAGTTATCTGTTATGTGAATATCAACAGGCTAAGGTATATTGCTTGGACGCCTCGGTTTAATAAATGTTTCTGCATTCACTCACACTTTGTGTTTGCATTGATTGGCGTGCTTATTTGTCATGAAGGCTATGCATGCCTGGGCATGCTTGGTGTTATTGCTATTCAGACCACCTGCGCCAAAGGACCAAAAAATTAACACACATTATAATACTCTTGTCGTTTTACTTTTGTCATGACACCTGCTCCTTTGTTGCAAAACACCAAAACGCGTAAACACAAGCTTATTTTGATGAACGATAGAAATTAGACTAGTCCATCATCGCTTTTACCTGAAAATGTTTGTAGCGTCTAGAATCCTGCCGAATCTCGACTTTACGAAGTTGCCGATTTAGTGAAATAATTCCTGGGTCCCCATGACATCGTTAAAGGCAGGTTCAACTGTGATAATGAATCTGCCAGAGTAACATAAGTGACATAACAAAGTTGCGATGTAACGTATTATACAGCGCGCACACTTTTTGCATTGAGAACACGAAGCGCAGCACAACTGCATATGCATATTTTTCTTTCATTGAAGGCGATTCGTTTATTAGATCAAACATGCCTATTTCCATTTATGAACCAAAGAATGTTGTATCTCAGCATTGCGTAATTTGTACTGATTTCAGGTATAACCTATAGCTTAATGAGAATTAAAATTAGTGAGATTAATATGCCCGTTCGTCATAATTTAATCACCTATCTGAACATTGCAGTTGTGGTTCTCATATGAAGGTAGGTGGACTCAAACTTTCGCCAAGTTTATTTAATTTGCATGAACATGTAAAGTATGATCCTCTGTACAAAAACATTTGGTAAAAATATTTGGTGGAAGAATCACCTTTCTTTCTTTATGTGAAACGCTTCCAGCACCTCTCGTGTCGGCGAAGCCTGGCTCCTTCCGAGTAGTCGCGTGTGATCGAACTGCGGTGTAAAGCCACACGCTGTACAGCAGAAGAGTAAAAGAGACCCTATTCCATTCCTAATTGATAAAGAATACTTTCTGAAGCAGTCACGTGTACGTCGCCCTGTCTGGCCTATGTAGACCTTTCCACGGCTCGGGGGGGGATTTCACAAACAGTGCCCACGGCACAACGCAGAAAGGGCTTTACACGCCTCTTGCCACACGCTGCCTTGGCACCTCTTGAAGATAGGCGGGCACACAGCCTCGACAGCTTAGTCAGAGCAGAGACGACAACCGGCACATGGTGCCCATGTGAAACATTCCTTTAGGTTGTGGAAAATTTCGTGCGCGTATAGCAGAGCATGCGGTATTTTTTTTTCTGTCCAAGCATTGGCATTCCTGTTCGTTTGTTTGTTGCCTGTAAGCACTGGCACATATTCACTTTGGGGTATTGGCCAAGAAAGCTTGTAGTAGCCTATATGTGATACACAGAGTGTGAGCCTATTATTAAAAAAAACAAAAAGAGAATTTTTAAAAACTATTTTTTTGAAAATAAAATAATAGTATAAAGGATCAATTCATAAAAGAGACGGCTAATACTGTTTTAAAAGACTGAAATTTCGAGTAGACAGACAGTTGAATTTACCTCACCTGATCAAAATAGAATGATTGAGCAACTTTCATTTACATTATCAATCATATCACAAGAATTCGCGCATAATATAGTAAGCCGGAGTTATATTGACATGCGTTTAGATTCTTGAATAAAATTGCATACCGCGTCACGTTTCTCTGGCAATGTGCCAAGCCGGAGGCGCCGACACTGAGAACAATATCTGCAGTTAAATTTAACACTAATGTGTAAAACGGCATAAATAGAAGTCTTTTCCTAATGAATGAATAGTTCCGACATTATATAAAGCAATGCTCAATTGATTCTGTTTTTTCACAGAATGAGCACAGGGGAGATATTCCCAGACCAGATCTGTGTAAATAATAGTTTAATGGGAGACACGACATCGAAATTTGGCTAAAGTAACTTCCAACTTTCTAGAATGACTCCACTGAGGTTTCCAGAGATATATCAGGTGCTGATAGTCCGTCCAATTAGTAATATTTTCTATCATATCTGTATAGATAGCTAATTTTCTATAACCGATACTATGTATCCTATTTCTGGGAGTACCGAGATCAGAGGACCATCTTCGTTCTTCTCGTTATGAGCCCTGTGCCACGTTTTTCGAGCAACCTTTTCTTTTTTTGCGAATCTAAGGAGAGGTATAAAAACTTGTTCAACATCTCGCTCTCCTGGCCTGACCACACGATAGTGTCTTTGACCACATTAACTTTGCGGCATCAATGAGTGATACAACCCTTCTGCGACAATGCGTTATTGGCTGTCCTCCTTGTGGGCGGTGTCTTGCGCGCGATCGTGTGCGACTGTCTACCATTAAGGTGGATCCAGTGTGAGGTGTTATAATGACGATGCTGAGTGTCACACAAGTCCCGTTAACTAGGGAGGCGATCGCCGGGCTAATTCCAAGGGCCGAAGTATCGGCCCCCCGAACCGCACCACGAAAGCGTGGACAATTTAGAGGTGGTCCTTTTTGGCGCGCCAGCGGACGCCGGTTGTGGCCCAAAGAACAAGTCAGAACTGGGAGTTGATAAACAAACAAAATTATATTCTCAATAGTGGCAGATCGAAAACAATACACAAGTATGCACACTCCACAATAGTTGAGTACAATATGTCACCAATCAAACAACGTACTACACAGTACAATCAGCCACACTCGAAACAACGGACACAGACAACGATACGCACTACAATGCAGTCGCATGCATTGAACAACCTAGACAATTAAAGACTAAAGAAATAGAAAACCTATCCAGTCCAAAGTTCTTGGAACAAAAGTCTGGATGATACTCTTCCGAGAATCACTCACTCAAAAAAGTCCAGCGTTGTTGTCGTTCCGCTGCCCTCGAAGTTTCTTTTCCAGGAAACCTCGCCGAAGTTTCTCTTCCAGGCAACCTCACGTCTTCAATAGGCCACTCTCCAAGCTTCAAACTTCTTCGCCGGAAACACGTCGGCTTCACACACGCAGCCGTTGCCACGCGTCTTCGCTCGATAGCGGTAAACACACACTCTTGCCTGTAACTCGAGTCGTCACCCCTCAGGTGGAAATCATCTTCTTCTCCTGCTTTGTCTTAACGGACAAAACCTTCGCCAACTACACGGTGGAATCCCTACGCGCTCTGGCGCTAACTTCCGTTTTCTCCTGATCTCTCACCCCGGCTGCTCGATTAAATACCTTCCGCGCGAGATTCCAGAAGGTTCTCATCATTTCGTCGGCGCGATACGCAGCGAAGGTTGGGGAGAGGGCGAGACGGTTCGAATGCTGGCCGCGACAGATGACTCAACCCGGCTTCAACCACGTCCCTTTCCATCTAGAAAGTTGGAGTGCTTGCTCGGCCGCCGTTGTGGGGTGAGGAGGTTCGTCGACGAATCTACGCTTCCGAGGAAGGGAGTCGCGCCCGGGGAGTCTGGAGGTTTGTTTTCCTTTTTTTTATCGTTGACCTCGCGGCGTCACTCCGGCGTTTCATCGCGAGGAGTTGGCGGCGCGCTCTTTTTGAGCGCTCGTTCTGTGACACTGCCCCCCACTTTAAGAATATTATCTCATAATATTCAAAACCACACAAACGAGCGCGAACAGTCACCAAACACTCTGACAGACTGTAATACAATCCGTCGCTCATGACACTTCACATTCACAATAGATCACTCAATACAACTGTACATTGCAATTTAATCTCACAACACATAGAGTATAGCCACAGGTACATGAATACATTGCTCCATCACATATTCCAAACAATACAAATATACAAAGCTCTCGTTACCACAATTGTACAATACTATACATCACGTCACAGCACAAACACTTCGACACTTGTGACACAGGATTACAAAAACATTAACACAACATATAGCACTCAGCCCTGCCAAACATAATTCCATTCCACCTCAGCACTTATCCTGTGCATTTATAGCGGCGCTTGCGCCCTTTCTTACGGTGCTCTCTCGATCTCTTATTGTTTTTGGTCGTTTTGTTCCGGCGAGCCCCTTCCAACGACGGTATCTGAGGCGGCGTCTCAGCCATCGTTGTCACTTCCGACACTGCAAACGGGTCATGACGCTCAACTGATCCTGCCCGGTTATTCACCCGCTTGTTCACGTCCCGACATTTGGCCTGGCTGGCCAACTCCGTCACTTTTACACGGTCGGTCGGTTGAGGTCGTGCCGACGTAAGTCCAGCTGCCCGGCCCGTGAGCTCATTCAACAAGATCAACTTCTCATTCATTGTCTCTTGCGCCGCGGCTTCACCTTGGGCTCTAGTGAGATCCGTCACGGGCTGCTCCTCCACTGTATCTCGCGGTCGCTGGGTTGGCGAGGGCTCCATCTTAGGATCTTCTCCCAAACATTCCGGATCATTCGGTTCTCGCGCCCCGTCAGTGTTTCCGATGACAAGGTCGTACAGGGGGGTCGTCATGCATAAAGCGGTAACCTTCCCGCTGAAGTGCGGGGTTTCAACCTCAATTTCTGCTTCGGGAAGCATTCGAACCGTAAGGTCATTCAGGCAAACCGGTTTCGTTTTGCCTGTTAACTCACTTTCCCGTACCAAATTTCTCCGCACGATAACCGTGGAGCTACCGGTGTCTCTTAACACCGTAACCTTTTTGCCCGCAACTTTTCCAGGCAGCGTTGGCATTCCCTTCGTAACACCGGTTGGCTGTTTTGCCATTACAGCACCCACAATAGGAATTTTCTCTCCATTTTTCAACTCTACGAATCCATCTGTGACGGCATTATTACCGGATTTTGGTGCTGCTAGCACACAGGATACCTGGTGAGTTTGACTCGCTCCGTTTCGTCATGCGTCTGCTTTGTGTCCAGTCTGACCACATTTGAAACATTTTACAACCGTGGGGCTCGTGAAGTTAATTCGGCAGTGGTTAGCACGGTGACCCACTCGGTTACACAGAAAACATCGCGGAATGCTCTCCGGTGCACGCTTCTTTTCTTAGGGAGCCGATTTCTTCTAATCTTCGGGCAATCCTTCTTGACCTTGGCCAAATTAGTGCCACCATGCGCTTCCAAGAATTGATCAGCCAATTCAAGCATGCCTTCAAGTGACTCAGCCTTCCTCTCTTTCAAGTACAGCGACAGGCTCGGGTGGCAACTAGTAAGAAATTGTTCTCTAATTAGGAGCTCTCTAAGTTCATCGTACTCCTGCGCTGTCCCTGAAAGTTCAATCCATCTGTCGAAATAATGGCAAAGTCGGGCGGCATACTGCGTAGCCGTCTCACCATCAGCTGGCTTTCCTGTCCGAAATCGGTCCCGGAGTCCTTCCACAGTAAATCTAAATCGCTTCAGCAAAGCAGCCTTCATCTATGCATAGTTGGCTGCATCGGTCGGCGTCAGCCTACCGTACACACTGAGCGCTTCATCACTCAGGCAAGTACTCAAAGCAGTTGCCCATTGATGTTCCGGCCAATTCTGGCTCCTTGTAATCGTCTCAAATCTGTGAAGGTACGCGTCAAGGTCGTCCTTCCTTTCATCAAACGCTACGAGCAGCTTGCTTGGGTTCAAGCGGAAGCCATGCTCTTCCCGTTCGCTGCTTACAACTCTAGCTTGGACGGGAGTTTCACTTCGCTGTTGCAAACGGAGCCGCTCGAGTTCCATTTCGTGCTGCTGCTGCCGTTCCCTTTCAGCCATCTCCGCTTCTCTTTCTTCTCTCGCCCTTTCGGCTGCCAATTTTTCTCTCTCCAACTCCAACTTCAATTGTTGCTCTCTTTCTTCCTTCAGCTGTCGCTCCTGTGCCTCTCTTTCTTCTCTCGCCCTTTCGGCTGCCAACTTTTCTCTTTCCAACTCAGCTGCTTTTTCTTCCTTGGCTCTCTCAGCTGCCAACCTCTCTCGTTCCAACTCAGCTGCTTTTTCTTCCTTGGCTCTCTCAGCTGCCAACCTCTCTCGTTACAACTCAGCTTCTTTTTCCGCTTTGGCTCTTTCGACCGCCAACCTTTCTTTTTACAGCTCAGCTGCCTTTTCTTCTTTGGCCCTCTCTTTTTCCTCTTTCTCCTTCTGGGTGACCAACTTCCGTAGTTCGGCGCCAGAAAGACCCATCTTCTCACCAAGAGTGACTAACTTTTCGAGATCCATTGTGTCTCGCAAATAAAGCCTTGCCGCGTGCAAAAAGTATCTGTCTAAATCAGGCTATCGGAACACTCCACTGCACTCGTTAACGTGAACACTGAACAACACACAAAATCGTTCCGATAGCACTATCAACACTCGAGGCTCTTTTTCACTACTTCGGACACACTGTGCACCAAAAGGTCCTGTCGCGGACGCCAGATTAATTGTCACACAGGTCCCGTTAATTAGGGAGGCGATCGCCGGGCTAATTCCAAGGGCCGAAGTATCGGCCCCCCCGAACCGCACCACGAAAGCGTGGACAATTTAGAAGTGGTTCTTTTTGGCACGCCAGCGGACGCCGGTTGTGGCCCAAAGAACAAGTCAGAGCCGGGAGTTGATAAACAAACAAAATTATATTCTCTATAGTGGCAGATCGAAAACAATACACAATTATGCACACTCCACAATAGTTGAGTACAATATGTCACCAATCAAACAACGTACTACACAGTACAATCAGCCACACTCGAAACAACGGACACAGACAACGATACGCACTACAATGCAGTCGCATGCATTGAACAACCAAGACACTTAAAGACTAAAAAGATATAAAACTTATCCAGTCCAAAGTTCTTGGAAGAAAAGTCTGGATGATACTCTTCCGAGAATCACTCACTCAAAGTCCAGCGTTGTTGTCGTTCCGCTGCCCTCGAAGTTTATCTTCCAGGAAACCTCGCCGAAGTTTCTCTTCCAGCAAACCTCACGTCTTCAATAGGCCACTCTCCAAGCTTCAAACTTCTTCGCCGGAAACACGTCGGCTTCACACACGCAGCTGTTGCCACGCGTCTTCGCTCGATAGCGGTAGACACACGCTCTTGCTTGTTGCTCGAGCCTTCACCCCTCAGGTGGAAATACTCTTCTTCTCCTGCTTTGTCCCTACGGACAAAACCTTCACCGACTACACGGCGGAATCCCTACGCGCTCTGGCGCTAACTTCCGTCTTCTCCTGATCTCTCACCTCGGCAGCTCGATTAAATACCCTCCGCGCGAGATTCCAGAAGGTTCTCGTCATTTCGTCGGCGCGATACGCAGCGAAGGTTGGGGAGAGGGCGAGACGGTTCAAATGCTGGCCGCGACAGATGACTCAACCCGGCTTCAACCACGCCCCTTTCCATCTAGAAAGTTCGAGTGTTTGCTCGGCCGCCGTTGTGGGGTGAGGAGGTTCGTCGGCGAATCTACGCTTCCGCGGGAGGGAGTCGCGCCCGGGGGGTCTGGAGGTTTGTTTTCCTTTTTTGTATCGTTGGCCTCGCGGCGTCACTCCGGCGTTTCATCGCGAGGAGTTGGCGGCGCGCTTTTTTTGAGCGCTCGTTCTGTGACACTGAGTGAGACAAAACACTCTAGGCCCTGTGGCAATGGCTCACCCTGTTCGCTCGTCACGAAGCTCTCGATTTTGCAATATGCCAATAAGCGCAAAACATTTCACTCAAAATTCATTTATTTTTGTTTTACCAACTTCTCAACATCAGTTCCTCCACCCGAAGACTCGGTCACACTACCGAACGAGGTCTGAACCCAACGCAACCATGACGCCACTTTAGGCAGCGTTTGGATGAAACTTTGGATGAAACCACATTGCCAAAACATTGAGATTAATATGTCCATTTGTCATAATTTGGTCACCTATCTGAACATTGCAGTTTGTGTGAAAGGAGCGTTCATCACTTCAGGAAATGAGGTGGAAAAGTCTTAAGTGGGGTATATTTTCATGTCACTTGCTATGCTGCTGAAGCTAACTAAAGTTGCACAATTCTTTCAAAGTTGAGTGTATATGACATATGGCACTTCTGTTATATCTACTGCTTTGTACACTAAAACTAAGGAGGCGGGTACTTTTTTAGGTCATCAGGATAACTAAGTCCCCGACTCCTTACATTTTTCTCAATAAGTGAATATAAAGTGTGAAGTAAAAAAAAGGACAAAAGTGACCACGGCCAAGACCGTTATATGAAGGCTGGAAAGTACAGCAGGCGATGTATACGTTTTTAAGACGTGACAATGCAGCTCGTTAATCACCGTACTGCTTGGCTTCGGGAATTCTTGTTCAGACGAGGGTAACGTGTAGGATCGTGCTCAATATTGAGCATTCACCGCTTAAAATGACGCACTGCAGCTTGACAGAAATAATGTTACAGGCAAGACCTTCGCTAGAAAAGTAGAAAGAAATAGAGTGTTTCATATAGACGTGATTGATCTTCGATGTAGGTGTTCTATTCCAGAACAGCTTACACATCGCACTGCATGATTCGGACCTATTCAGGTATTCCGGTAGCAAATTGTGCCCACTTCCTGAGTAAGCCTGTGATGCCTCGAATACGCCCAAATGAAAACAGAGCGCATGAGAACAATGCGTTTCACTCTTTGTTATACGCAGCAAAAGTTGAAGTCAAGGCTAGACCATTGGTAGCCTAAAGAACAAAGATAAACAAAGATAAAGCCGATCATTGAACCGAATCCTTTCTTGAACCGGTCGAAGAGTTTGTCGCCGTGATAATGGCTTTTGAAAGAAGCGGGAGACCTGTGAAAGCCTGCACTCAAGCATTACTGTGGCTTTAAAAACAGTTATTGTTTTCACGTGCCAAGGAACATTTTGTCGGGGGGGGGGGGGAACAATTATTTTTGTTTTGCATGTGAGCTTGTGTAGTGCTCCACTGATCGTGTCGCTTGAGACGTTTTAGCAGAATGGTTTCGGCTCAGATTGCTGTGAGGGCGTCGACTTGTACACGATTGTAAGCAGATCGGCATGTATTAATTTACTGCATCACCGGCAAGAGAAGGTGCGTTCAGTTATCTTTCTTGCATGTTTGTTTTGTTTTTTTCTCTCGCTAAGGCTAACGCGTCTACGTGTAGAGTGATTCGGAGCTGTCGCAACACAATATGAAACAGAGAAGCGGAAGGTCTTTGCAATCGCCCCTTACAACCAATTTACCGAAAATATTTAGCAGAACTAGTTCCATAGACGCTAACGTGTGCTGTACATTTTTTTCAACTTGATAATTCTTGCACGCTGCACTAGGAAGCCCAGCATTTGAAATGTCAATTGCAGTTGTTTATTTATGTAGAGGACAAGAACAACAACACAGAAGGCAGGGAGCTTTTATCTATGTAGAAGGACCCTATAAACTCGCAAGAAGACAGTGTGAGGTGAACAAGTGGCGATTCAATACATATTACCGGGAGTTTCAAGAAATGTGTCCATACTGCTCGAAATTCAGGAAAATGCAGTCTTCGCTCTCTGCCTTCAGGGTTGTCTTTTTTTTATCCTGATGGCAGATGTCTTGAAATGGTTGAGGACATCGTTAGGGACAAGAATTGTTCTTAGCACAATCAAAAGTAATTGTGGTAAGTTTCGGTGAAAGTGCGCAGATCCTTAAGCGACGCTCACAGACTGCGTTCGTCAAATCTTCTTCTATGCTGCATGTTGTCTCGTACCAAGGCCAGTTTTTAGTGCATTTGCCAAATAGCATTCCAACACACGCTCCTTGGGTTTGTCGATGTAGTATGGGGAATCAGTGCCGCGCACTTTTTACAGCTTTCACGTTTAGTGCAATGGCATAAATTATATTTATTTATTTATTTATTTATTTATTTATTTATTTATTTATTTATTTATTTATACGCAACACCTGACAGGATTCTCGGTGAAGCCCAGTGCAACGTTAGATGGCAAGTACATTGAGAAAAAGGTGGATTCCTAAATACAGTAAAAGACAACAGCAGAAAAAGTAGGTCTTGTCAGTACCTCGTCCAAGTAGCAGAAGCATGTCCGCGCACGTGGAAGCATATAATTTTCTATAACTACGCAACAGCAAACTGTGGCGCTAGTGTCTAAGAGAGCTGCAACGCACGGTGCCTGAGCGAGCAACCATGATAATGACGGGTAGTACACGGATTTGTCTAATCGTCGTTCTTCTGGCTCCGTCAGTCTTCGCGTGGTTCGGAACTGTTTTATACCGAAACAAAAATCAGCAAATGTTCTGCAGTTGCACTTCACCACCTTAACTTTTTAAACTGGCCATTCCAAATCGGCCCCCGAAGTTGACAACTATCGATTCTTTCATTCAAAACAAAACCAATAAACAATAAGCAAAGCCACAAGTTCGTTCGATGCCTGCAAACACAAAGGCATGGTGAATCCATGCACTAACAGTCATTATTATGGTAGCTGAACGATCGGCGTCCCACAGTCTCCTGTGGTCAAATTTAGGAGACTATATACGTGAAGCACGGCATAATAGCATAACGTAACATGCTCATAACGTTGCTGAAGCGTGAGGTCAAGTGGTATCCTAATAAATATAGCGTTAAAATGATTGCCCATGACCAGAAGAACAACGTGGCTTGCCTGATACGTACTTCACGAATATCTTTTCACCAGTCACGTGTGACATATACCCGCCTACCAGGGCTTTAGGTATGCGGGTATGCTACACGTTATCCACAAACTGTATGAACTCAGGAACGGTGAGAATGGAGGTTGGAAAACTTACAAGATTCCTTGCAGGATTTAAACGAGACAGGCACCATTTGCTGTCATTTGCAATTTTATTGTAGCAGACAACCGCTGACAAAGGGGCTGCCAAGAACGAAAAATCTCAGGCCATAGTTGTATACAACTCGAGAAATACAATAGAACACCCCCAAACGACACAATCGCGACAGCCAATCACCCCCGGGACATAACAAGTGGTCCTACTTATTCACTGGGCAATGTTTTTTGAAGGTGGCTTCATCTGCGACCTGTCTCATGAACCTATATAGTCTATTTTCCGTAAGATCTATGGGTGCCGTCATCTTGGGTTGTTAAGTCGAGGCTTTCTTGCTTCTGTATATTGCGTCGTCAATTAATAAGGCCAATAATATCGTAGGCACCAACCCAATTTATCGCATGCATATGAGTCTACCGTAACACTGTGTGTTTAGTTGTTAAAGATGCAGAAAGGCTAACATTTCAATATGGTGGCACTGAAACCTGTCCATAAAAGTCACAGCTTTGCCGCAAAGGTGAAGCAATGGACGCGATAGCAACACATTTGAAGGTCATGTGCAGATTGGCAAGCAGATCGAAATGTGCCCCGCGTTTCTCGCGCACAAATGACGCACTAAACGTGGTCACTGGTACAGATGAACGGAAATAAGCGTCTCAGTTGTTACTTCGCTTTGTCTGAAAAGCGCACTTTTTTTCGCAAACAGAGGCTGTGCAACGATTGCAGTGACCTCTGTGCGCCTGCGAACTATAACAGAATCGTTCCGACAAAACCCCAAGGCTAGCCAAGATGTTCGAGTTTTCCCACTACAGGGTAGGGGCACGCGATCAAGCGTACACCCCCTTATTCGCAACGCGGGTCAAAGTACGCATGAGAGATGAGAGCTGCCGCGCTCTCACTGCACCATCTTGCTGATAATGCTGCAAACGCGATACCCCCCCCCCCCGTGATGCCCGCCAGCAGCGGTAAGTGATAGATACGAATAGCTTGCCGTTCGAACGTTGAAGGAGGTACCTCTTGGTGGCTCTGTGGTTAACGCCACGCATTCACGACGTGGAGGTCCCACGTTCGATTCCGCGCATCGGAGTCCCCTTTTCTGGGATTTCTTTTTCTTTCTTGCATTTTCATATATATAGTATAAATATACGTATAGTATACATATACATAGTATACATATTAATATATTATGCATATACATATACGGTGCATGACATCAACGCCGACGCCCACGCCGAAGCCAGCAGCGAAGTCCAGCCGAGAGTGTCCCTATAATTGATATCGCAATAAAATAGTGTATGGAGAGCACGCCCACGGGCCCGGCTTTTGTGCATCCACGTTTTAGTAGGATGTGTCGCAGACTCCTAAGATTGGACATAGAGGCTAGTTTCACTTCACTTAACTATATGAATCTTCGATGTGAATCGTAAAACTGGTTCCCAGCTCTCTTATGTTTTTCCCTCGTTGTCCGCACCAAAAAGTGGTGTCTGCGAGTGCTCCTTGCGGCGTCCACTATGAATCTCCTTGCCTCTCAGATTACAAAAACATCTACTGCTACACTTGAGGCAGCGTCCACCATAGACATCATAGCAAAGGTTGTGATGACGTCACGTTTGACGCTACCGGAAGCAGTGTCGGCTACGCGCGCTCCTTTCCGTAACTCCTCTGTACTACGAGGAACCACTCCTTTGATAAGAAAAAAAATTGGGGGACCCTTAAGCTTCGTTTTTACGCGCTGAACGCTATAGTGACATTCTGTCCCTATAGTGTGTACTTCAAACACTTACTGCATACTTTTGTAAGGTGTTACACAAGAAATTGAAATTATGCATTTCTACAATGTGATTGATAAAGTTAAAAGTGGTTTCTGTCAGCGAAGCCTTCGCACGTGTTTGCATTCTGCGTAAATGGTACTGTGCTTTGAACCCCGAGCAATCATGCGCGTGAAATAATTTCGAAGCTTTGAGGGAATACGTGCAATAAAGTGCAGTCCTTTCGTTATGAGTGGTCGACTTCAGACCATGAAGTCCTTATGGCATGTTCTTGCGCCCGATGGTAATGCACGCTTTTACCACGCACTATTATATACTGTGACATTACATGTTCTATAGTCAAGCCTCTATACAATACGTGTGTGTCTGTAATGAATGAAAGTTCATTTCACTGCATCTGCAAGCGGAGTAAATTATTTTCAATGCATTTATTTATTTATTTATTTATCTATTTATTTATTTATTTATTTAACGATACAGCCAGACCCATCAGAGATTCTAGCTGGGAGGAGGGCATATGAAAACATTTGTTTACACAAAGTTATAATCGTTAAAATCAGAAAAATAAAGGAAAATTACAAAATGACATAAAATTTCTAAGCAGAGACGCGACTGTCACCAGCAGAGCACGACTGTCAGAGACGCGACTGTCATATTCGGGCCTAGTCACCTAGGCCCGAATATCGGGCCTAGGTGACTGTGATGAACAGAAAATTAAGTCGACCCATGTGCTCTTTCGCATGCTATATACTTGTGCTTTCCTTTAATGGGAAATTGTGTAATCTCTTATTATTTAGTTTATCTCCATCTTTCTTGATTTTCGGTCTTAGACAATATGATTTTTTGCTCACAACCAATGACGCAAACACCAACGCCGACGCTGGAATTTCTTCAAAAACGAGCTCCTTAACGCTATCACACTAAAATATAGCGTAGCTGCACCGAGCTGTACCTATTTCTTTGCCACCGCACCTCGGGCCAGCGCCATTTGTGGTGGCAGCTTCTATACAGTAAGCGTCTCGATTTTGCCACTAGAGAGGTAATCTAGTTCATTGCGCCTGAGACGTCGTGCGTTTCAAGGCCATAGCATTAAAGCGCTCGTCTCGCAGAAATTCCGGAGTCGGTGTTGATAAAAACGCTTGTGCAGTAATGTGGGTGTGACGTTGCGAAGTAATTTTTACACGCCAGTCGGGTTGAGGTACATGGTAAGGCATCGATATGCACATAACTATTGACTTTACACAAGACGCCGACCAACTTCTTTAGACTCGGCACAAAGTCATTATATCTGGTACACGAATTTATTCGCAGACTGTTTTGCATAAGGTCGATTCCCACAATGCGCGAAATAAGCTCGAATATACCTTTTCGTTCTTTTGTACACCTGCGGAGCTGACCGTCTCGTAATGCCATGAGCACTCTAACCTAAATCTTTATAAATAACTCACCTCGCAAATAGCTGTGACTAAAGGGCTTCAATCGCTTGCTGCATTAACTTTCGCGTGTTACTGCAGCGCAAATGCCATCATCTCTGAGCAGAGGTGGACCCGGCCGCCACGGCACGTGGCGAGCGTGCGGACAGGTCTACGGCCAGTTGGCACTGGACTCCGGCCTCCCGGGTGCGGACGCCTTCGTCGAGGGTGGAGGCGTGCGCCGCTTGCTCTGGACCGGTGCACTTCTGACGTTGCTGTACTACAGCACCTCCGAGACTCTCGCCATACTGAAGGAGTATTTCACGTACAGCGTGGCCGTCGCGTTCGAGTACAACACCAACACGTCTTTCGAGCTGCCCGACGTCACCGTGTGCAACGTCAACCCGTTGCGTAGGTCAAAACTATGCGCTCTCAACGCCTCAGAGCGGGAAATGAGCTCCGAGCTGGAGAAACGCATCTGCGGCGAAGGACAAGACATACGAGAGGTATGAAAACGTAACCGAAACATTGGTTAGCTGAACATCTTATTAGATGCGGAAGCATCTTATACTCGCGCCTTGTAGTGCGCCGTCCGCGCCGTCCGCGCCGTCCGCACCGCTTCTCGAACATTCGACAGCTGGCGCGCGCGCATGCGCCGTCGCGCCGTCGCCCACTCTTCCACCATCTGTGCATCCCTTCCTCCTCTACACACCGCGCGTGCTTCACTCCTCCACCATCTGTGCACCCTTCCTCCTCTACACACCGCGTTCGACATCTACAATTCTCCTGATTCTCCAGTGGACGCGCATGTGGCGTCACGCTTCGAGAACATTCAACAGCTGACAGTGCATGCGCCGTCGAGCTGTATATATACTCAAGGTCGGCGCTCGCTCGCTCAGTTGCCGCTCGTTGGTTGGTTTGTACGGCGCGTCGACGTCCAAGGTCGCGGTGAAATGAATTCCAACGAATCCACAAACACAATGATCGACGTCCCTTCGACCAGCGCCGCCCTTTCGCATACGTGTGTACGTGTTCACTCATTTAACACCACCTCCTACAACCACGTTAACCAATTTAGCCATCGACCCAGGTAAGTCGCACTTTAACACCCCGTTAACCAATTATATGCTCCGCATCCTCCTCAGTGTTCCCCCGAGGGAAGCTGCGGGCAATTTTTTTGTTCAATGTACAATTTTCATTGATATGTGGGGTTTAACGTCCCAAAACCACCGAATTATTATGAGAGACGCCGTAGTGGAGGGCTCCGGAAATGTCGACCACTTGGGGTTCTTTAGGTGCACTCAAATCTGAGCACACTGGCCTACAGCATTTTCGCCTCCATTAAAAATTCAGCCGCCGCAGCCGGGATTTGATACCGTGACCTGCGGGTCAGCAGCCGATTACCTTAGCCACTATACCTTCACGGTGGGGCTTAATGTTCAATGTTCGCTCGGTAGGTACGTCGATAAGCCTTGAGCCAGCAAGCGAACCATTCACCTCGTAACTCACTAACTTGATCAATAAACCAATCAGTAAATGAATCAAATAGTATTTCTAATTTACTTACTTCGTTGACTCTCCACATTTGAAGAACCTGTGGGTTCCTGGTAGCAACATTGTCACTGACATCCGAGTCAATGTCGCCAAACAACGAGCAAAACGTCACCTAAAGTCGCCATTTTTCTTCAAATTTCACCGACAAATATCACCACTCTTGATATGTGCGGCATGCCTAGTAATAAATATTGCAAATTACGTGTCGCCCTGTGCAATACAGTACGATTCATAATGCCTAAATTCTACTGACTGTTTTTCCATCCCACTCGCATCGCTCATTTCATCATGCGGCTGTTTGGTATACCAGGTTTTCTTATTATACCTGGAACCTGCACTTGGAGGTGGAGGTTTACCATCCGTTCCGAATGGAACGCTCATGATAT
The DNA here is from genome assembly GCF_043290135.1 of Rhipicephalus microplus. Lineage (NCBI taxonomy): Eukaryota > Metazoa > Arthropoda > Arachnida > Ixodida > Ixodidae > Rhipicephalus > Rhipicephalus microplus. The sequence goes on from NC_134701.1 coordinate 188,795,901, forward strand.
CCTTCCAACTGATTACGCTCAGTTCAAAAGTGAAAGTATAATAAACTATGGATGAAAAGAGCAAAAGCGTTGTCTGTTGACATCTTTGTGTCTCAACATGTGAATCAAAAAGATTATTGAGAGTAACGCTGCGAAAACCTTAAATAAATCAATCATTATATAAAAATATAAAACATGCGCCGTTAACAAAATTGAAATTGTTCGAAGGAAGGCGGTTCGTTTCATTTGCCATCGCTATGATCGTACCTTTTCACTTTCATCTGAATGGAATTATTCCTCGAAACTCCCTATCATATTTAGCAGACGTGATACCGGTTCTCTGAAGAGCTTACACTCATTTCTTTATTTTTTTATTGACTATCTTCACATAATACATCTCATATGCCAATACTCTTTCAACTACTACACCCCCAATGTGATGCCTTTCTCTACTCACACGAATATTTTCAAGAACAGTTAATTTCCTAGAGTCATTCAAAGGTGGAATGAATCACCCGGTAGTATTTGTGAATTGTCATTGTCGGATTTTGGAAATTCACTGTTATAGTAAATCATTGTTTCCTAGTTTTTTGTTGTTTTTTTTTTGCTTTGATTTCACCCTTGTAATCAGCATATTTTATTCATGAAAATGTACCACACTCCTGCAGTAGCCCTGCAAGGACTGCACTATTTGAAAATAAATAAAGAAATAAAGAAATATTCTGTGATCGGAACACGTAGCCTAACCGTGGCCTAGCCATCTCTGAAATCAAATTTAAAGCACCTAAAGAACTTAGTCGAACACCCCTGCCTTGCAGCACGCGAGGTTCGCCGTGGTCGTCTAGTGGCTAAGGTACTCGGCTGCTGACCTGCAGGTCGTGGGGTCGAATCCCGTCTGTGGCGGCTGCATTTCCGATAGAGGCGGAAATGTTGTAGGCCCGTGTGCTCAGATTTGGGTGCACGTTAAAGAACCCCAGGTGGTCGGAATTTCCGGAGCCCTCCACTACGGCGTCTCTCATAATCATATGGTGGTTTTGGGACGTTAAACCCCGCATATCAATCAATCGCAGTACGCGACGCAGCTTCTCATTTAACTTTTGATGGAAGCTTGCTGGGGACGTAGTTGTACTTCAGGTACTCGGAGGAATACAGGAGATATTCATAGGAGACAGGATGGACGTGCTCAATAGCCACGTGCCGTCAACAAGTCATTGGAAAAGATATGAGCATAAAATGCATAACTCAGACGACACCTAAACCTAAAATCAGAAAAACTCGCCATGTCGGCCTTCGTAAATTTAGGTCGCCACCAGCCTCTAGTCCCCTGTGACAACCCAGCTACCCGGTAGTATTGGAAATTGAACTCAGTCGTGATGTGCTCAAATTCATTGCTAGTGTCATCCTCATGCGCCCATTGGTATTTCTCATTAGAAATGTAACACGACCTGGCACCCAGTGCGTGTGGCCTCTCTTTTCAGTTCCCTTACATCTTTCACTCCTCTTGAAACCATTGTCTCTAAGAAAGCTACATGCTCGGTAGTTCAGTGGGGTCTAGGAGCTACGGACGTGTTTTAGCCCATATATGAGAGGCTTGAGGAACCAGGCGTCATTTGACTGCCTCGGTGGCACTAATAATTGTGTCGAAGCCGAGCCACAGCAACGTAAATTTTTATCTCTGTGCAGGCCAATCCAGACGACCTAAGGCTACAGCAGCAGATATCGGATTGGATTGCGCACCACAAGACCAAGAACCGTGAATGGCTCAGAGCCCTCGGTCATCAGTTTGCCGGCACTTTCTTCGACTGCACTTACCACAACCAGGACTGCAAGGACGCGTCGTATGTCATGGGCCTAGATACTTCCTTTTATATTTCGCGAAATCGCAATAGCATACTATTCAGAACATCATTATATTTAAGTTTACGTCTCTTAAAGAGACGATGTTGGATGCCGATTTACTCTACAGGTGATAGAACCTATTCCGCACAATTCGCCTCTGTAGATGAGCGTTATCGTTCTGTGTACAACGAATAGTGAGTGAGAGCTTAACGGAGCTCTCTGACACTTTGTGGCAATGTGTCAAGGTGGAGAGAGTGGAACGCAGATTAAGCGAGGAAAACAACGTAGTCTCGCTAACGATATGTAACTTAACTTGCTAACCCGCACGGAGAAAATGGGAAGCTGGCAAAGTAAAAAAAAGGAGGCGTAAGGAATGCATTATTGTGCACCCTCCTCACTCATATGAGCTGCGGAAATTGATTGATTTATATGCGGGGTTTAATTTCCCAAAACCACGATATGATTATGACAGACACTGTAGTGGAGGGCTCCGCAAATTACAACCACCTGGTGTTCTTTAACGTGCACCCAAATCCGAGCACACAGGCCTACAGCATTTCCGCCTCCATCAGAAATGCAGCCGCCGCAGCCGGGATTTGATCCCGCCACCTGCGGGTCAGCAGCCGAGTACATTAGTCACTAGACCACCGCGGCGGGCAGCTGGAGAAATTCATGAGTTTGTTATTAGCTTAACTGTAACAAAAGGAAATTGTTTGCGAGTCATATCCTGTTCGAGGCAAAATAAAGACAAGCCGTACTTCTGGGAGCATTTTATCATGTCATTTAATCATTTTAAAAGCAAGCTACAAAGTAAACAAACTACAGGACAACAAGCTACATAGGGTAAACGTCTCTGGTGAAAATAAAAAAATTGCCCGCAGCTTCCCTCGGGGGAACACTGAGGAGGATGCGGAGCATATAATTGGTTAACGGGGTGTTAAAGTTCGACTTACTTGGGTCGATGGCTAAATTGGTTAACGTGGTTGTGAAATGGGATGTTAAATTGCGACTTACTTGGGTCGATGGCTAAATTGGTTAACGTGGTTGTAGGAGGGGGTGTTAAATAAGTGAACACGTACACACGCATGCGAAAGGGCGGCGGTGGTCGAAGGGACGTCAATCATTGTGTTTGTGGATTCGTTGGAATTCATTTCACCGCGACCTTGGACGTCGACGCGCCGTACAAACCAACCGACGAGCGGCAACTGAGCGAGCGAGCGCCGACCTTGAGTATATATACAGCGCGACGGCGCATGCACTGTCAGCTGTCGAATGTTCGAGAAGGGAGAGAAGCGCAACGGCGCATGCGCGCGCGTCAGCTGCCGATGTTCTCGAAGCGCGACGGCGCATGCGCGCGCGTCAGCTGCCGATGTTCTCGAAGCGTGATGGCGCATGCGCGCTACATTATACAGCTAGCGAATGTTCGTGAAGAGGAGAAGCGCACGCGGTGTGTAGAGGAGGAAGGGTGCACAGATGGTGGAGGAGTGAAGCGCGCGCGGTGTGTAGAGGAGGAAGGGATGCACAGATGGTGGAAGAAGGAGGAGGAAGCTTGCGGACGGCGCCGCACTACAAGCCTCGAGTATTAGATGCTCCGCATCTAAAAGCCTTGCAGTCGCAAAACTATTTACCCTAATCCGGAATATGAGCCTGATACCGGCGTTTTCTCGCTATGGTCGTAATCAAGTGGGGCAAGGGGGGGAGGGTTGATCACACTGCTATAGGGTAAATAAATTTATATTTCGAAGCAATGATACCATGAACTAGCCAAATCAACTCTTTAGAAGCCGCCAAAGTTTACGCATGGCGATCATGGGGCAAAATGTTAACACACAAGCATTTGAAAGAACACTATAAAATAGTTCTATTTTTCTCGCCTCGCGGACTTCCCCGCGGCTTATTTACAAGTAAATGCCACTGCGACAGTAACACGCGGCTGAGAAAAATGTCAAAATTATAAAGGAAACACGAATTCTCAAATTATCAACGATGCAGAACATTAGGCAGACTATGTATATGGCAGAACATGCATATACGACGCTCTGCTTCGAAGCATCTTGAGTGGGCCTTGAGAAATTGCTAAACATGAGATCTCACTGGTACCAATGCTTCGATCAGAGGACTCACCTTCGTAAAAACAGTACCTCCTCTTAGACCTAACGCCACAACCTAGTCAAAAATTTCGTCAGAGTTACAGAGCAGGCTTCAAAGACAGGTCTCCGCATGCGGGATACTGTGAACATACCCTGCTGCTCTGTCAATTTTCAATGAATTCGAGTCTCGTTGAGTTCCTTTCTTCTTCGAATTTACGTAACTCTGTAAAATAGAACGACGCGAAACGCGTGAATGAAATGTTCTAGTGAGTCCTACAAGTTATATCGCCATAACCACGCCTTGTGTTGAACTGCACACAAGTACGAATAATGAAGTCTCACTTTACGTCTGTTTCACGTGCACTGTGCCGAAAGGAACAGGGGCAGTGCATGACAGGTGCATTTCGTTTCGCAGGCTCTACCGTAAGATCATTAACGTGCTTTACGGAAACTGTTTCTGCTTCCTCTGTGGCCACAAGGAGCGAATGGAGTACAGCGCCCTGTCGTCACCGTACGATGGTAATGGTACACGTTTTTTTCAAAAAAAAAACAGACAGAAATGCCTGCAGATGCGGTGAATCCCGAACGTTTTCCTTGCGTTTAGCGTTAGCTAATATCATATATAACTCATAATGCACGTTACAATTGTGGTCAGAAACTTAAAAAAAGTTTGCAGGTTTAGTGGCTAGCCACTCCGTAACCGTTTAGTTCGTGTTAGTAGGCAAAAATAGCCTGTGCGAAGTTTTTTGTGAACCTAGTTCTAACAGTGGTCTTAACACGATTATCGCAACGATTGGTTTTGCATGTGCTAAAACCTTGGCGAATTCCTTCGGCCGAATTCCCCTGGGTGGAGTGAAAATGGTGAATGAAAAAAAAACAGAGTCTCACCTCATTTTGTAGCACAAATCGATGAAAAGATTTGACACAGATTTTTTAAACTGAAAGCTTCTTCAGTTGAAAGGAAGACCATGCTAGAAACATAATGCTCGTGAACAGCACACGAACAAGCAGAAAGAGACCAACAACGTCAGAACGTCTGTGTCTCTTCGACCGTCTACTGTTCGCCACTATCAAGTTACATAGTGATAACGAAAACCAACTGAGTCAGCTGTCCTTAAGCTCGTGCTGGAACGGGATCCCAACCCACTGATTAACGCCATTACGGGACTGCGGAACTATTGCGCCACGCCACGTGAAGGCAAATTAAATCGACAGACCGAAGCTGGGAAGGTGATTGAATATGGGACGAAGCCACTTCATCGTTGAGTTAGCAACATACCTAGCAGTAATCAAACGACAGGGATTATATTCGTAGTGTATAATGAATGTGAGAACACCACAAGAGACGAGAACTGACAAAGATAACACACACTTCTTAAGCGATAAGCTGCAGTGATCTCTCGCAGTTAACGCGACAGATTATTGAAGCTTCTCATGTCAGTAAGCTTGACAGCTTGTGAGTAAGTTCTCCTTCAATCGTGCCATTAAAAAAATGATTGCGTAGCTTAGCCATTTCTTAAGTTATAAATGGCTTCTTGCTCAATCAACACGCGACAAGAGTGTTTGTTATTGTAAAACCATCGAAACGGTTGATAAATGCGCCCTTCCTACACATGCCTTTATTCTACTCATAGGTATATGTATATATACGTCGCTTCGTTATTGAAAGTTCTTGAACGTCAGGGCTGTGCGCCTCATCTCCGTCATTTCTTGTCTGCTGCACTGTTCTTATATTCATTAGACGTTCATTAGGAACATCTAGTTTTACTAATTTATTGATTTAGTTTAGTGGGTTGAAAAGACGAAAAATCCCTCAACAAAGGTGTTGATGGAGCCAATTTTTTAGCAAGCAGTTTTTTTATTTTGTTTAAAACAGCAAACACATGTGCACGTATGGTTTGCACACGCTTTCTGAACCACAAAGACGGAGGAGGAGAGGACACGTTATTAGAGGATATTTCATCTCTTCGAGCCTCCATCGACTCCAGTGCCCCTGCATTTCGTGGACTCGTAATTTAGTAAGGTAATCAATCACTTTGAATGAATAGTTTCGAGAAGTTTGCAGAATACATTTTTTCTATTGCTTTTGACAAAAACATAGCGTGTCCGCCTTTTGATAGCGTGAAAATTGATTTTAAAAAGGCGAGAACAAATAACACGAGACAAGGACGCACTTTCAGTCAAATGAGGACACCGCTGTGACTCTCCCTTCTACTCCCAGCTGTTTCTGCAACGCAACAAGGATATCTCAGATTTCGGTCTATATGTGCTTTAAATTAAGTGTACAGGTACTAACTTTTCTCAACCTGGCAAATAATTCATTACTCCTCAGAAATAGGCTATTGGTAATGTAATAAGATTACTTTCAGACAACTGTATTCTGTATCATTATTTACATTTGTTTTTATTTTCGGTAATGTATTTATCAAGTTTTTTATTTACTGTTTAGAACTGTTTACTATCTCAGTCTGTCACGCTGCCGAACATACTATAGTCATTGAGCTTCGAAGCGTTGATTTGCTCAATCTCTTGTCACGCAGTAATTCCGCGCATCCGTGTTCCTTTACGCGCTTATTTCGGTCTCATGCAGGGCTGGTGATCACGCTGAATCCAGAGCTGCATGAATACCTGCCCACTTCTTACCAGGCAGGCTTCATTGCTATGGTGCACGCACATGGCACCAGGTGAGCGTGCATGTTACATTTAAAGCGTTGAGCTTATCGATTAAGGTACGATTCAGATACAGTGTAGAAATCTCACACTCTCGAGAAACGAAGCCTATAAAAGGAGGCTCATAACGAAAAAAGGGAGTCCCGTGGAACACTTCGCAGCAGTTATTTGCGACATTGCTGCAATTTTTACGAACCATTGAGCTCTTAAATTGCTGTGTGTGAACTTTAAAGGTATTTGATTTGATTGTTAGCGAGCGCAAACACCAGATGCGAAGGTCTTAACTGTCTCGTTGCAGGTTCTCGGTGTGTCAGGATAGCGTATACCTCTCTCCAGGCTACACCACGTACGTCGGCCTAAACCTGGTAATGTCTCCTCCACAACCAACCCTTGTTCCTTCAATAACGTCACTTACCTTTTTTTACATTTTGCCATATATGAGCAATGATGGTGCTTACTTTCACAAGTAGCAAAATGCACCATAGACACCGCACATAGACAAGAACGCTTCACATCTCGCACTTACTACATCAACATCGTGCCAAGTTACAGCCAGTATATTTGGGGGACCTATTTACAATAAGACAGTGCGCAATTATCTAACCGACTTCGGTACCCACCTGTGGGTTATTGCGAACAAAATCTGTGATAAAAGAATAAAGCTTGTATGTTTAGTGCGGCCAAAATTTATTTGCGGTGTTTGTGCTTCATGCTGAGGTTAATTTTTTTTTTTGAAAATTTTCTCTTTCTTTGTAACTGTCAACGTAATACTGCCTTACTGTCCTATTATTTGTAATATTTGGGTAGCAGTAACATTAGCGATTTTACACAAGCTCTCACAAAAAAAAAATAGTTGATGCTACAGATGGCCTGAACTCACATCACTCAAACCACTGCGTTGGAGCACCAGCAGGAAAGGACGCGACATTTGCTATGTCGCAATAATGTTGACAAAACATCACATGCACTTATTCAACTATTCACGCTCAGAGATGTTCCTGTCACGTCCTTATCGCAATAAAGCAGATTAGCCGATACGTTTTTAATCTGTAATGAAGCAGATTAGGCGATACGATTAGCCACCATTGGCAGTACGTTCAGAAGCTGCGCTTATGCATGCAGGTCACATGCAACTTTTAAATATAGCTAATGAGTGCAACTGCTCAATCTTCTAATATGAACCCGCGGATTTTCCAGCTGCTCGAGTTGGGATCTCGCGGAAGCGTCGTAAGGGATCTGATAATGCCAGTGCTGACAAAAATAAAAAGGCCGAGGGGGCAAAACCAGGAGTTCGCATTCAAGCAGCTTCCAAAAAATGACAAAAGCCTTTTTCGAAACGCAGGACAGAAGCGACGTATCTAATGGATTGAACATGGACGACATCTTCCTTAAAACAATGCCGCAAATGTTTTGATGTTGCTTGTGGTCCAGAATTCTCGCTTTGATTGCGGGACAATTTCCGGGGCTAAAACCCCCTGGGGCCGAGCCTTGTTGTCGCCCGCGTCCGTCACGTTTCATTAAACCGAAACCGAAAGTGAACACCTGCACAGCGAAAAACGAAAATATTTGTAAAACCGATTTTATGTGTACATCAATCAAGTATATGACAGCTTATTATATGATCCACTGCGCTGTCCATCCTTCTGTCCTTTATACTAATCGGTGACTAAAACTGACTGCAACGTTGACATTATGGACCTTGTATAGGACCTAGCTTGGCCCACTCGTCATCGTTCATTTCGTGGTGATGCGCGGATTTCTTTCTTTTCTTTCTTTCAGAAGAGTCATGATTGTGCCGCATGTAGCCACAACTCAATAGATGAAACGTTATGGTTTCTAGATACCTATGGTCCATTTTCGATATAAGTGTGGCGTATCTTACACGCGTAAAAACGTAACATCCGTTCTTATTAACAGCAAATGCACCACTCACGAAAACACGTAGGCGTACATGCTTGCGTTATCGCTTGCTCTTTGGTGTCATAGATCGACGCCAGAACATAGCAGCTGTTCAGTTTTTGTTTTGTTGATGCGTCTTCATTAGTGATAAACACTGAGAACACAAAAGGAGGGAAGGGCAGTGGATGCGGCTGCTGCTGAAATTGTCACAAGCTATAAGTTTATGTGTGCATGTTAGACTGACGCCAAGTAATGTAGTAACTTTAAAGAAGCTGGGTGACATAAAGAACAAAATAACGTACAAGGGCGAACATCAACAACTGCTCTCTTACAGCATTGGTACTTGATATTTTGTTGTCTTTTGTTGGACTATACATGTGACGTTGCGTGAAGGAACTGCATGTATAATTGAGTGGATACTGGCGTGCTCGCAGTTGGCGCAGACGAATTTACCAGAGCCATACGCCAATCCCTGCCGCTCCACGTGGCCTCCCGGACTGTTCAACCAGATGGACCGCATGTATGGCGCCTACACTCGCGTGGTAAGCAGGTCATAACATAAGGCCTAATGTACCCGTGTTTCGTCATCATCATCATCATCATCAGCCTGACTACGTCCACTGCAGGACAAAGGCCTCTCCCATGTTCCGCCAGTTAACCCGGTCCTGTGCTTGCTGCTGCCAATTTATACCCGCAAACTTCTTAATCTCATCTGCCCACCTAACCTTCTGTCTCCCCCTAACCCGCTTCCCTTCTCTGGGAATCCAGTCAGTTACCCTTAATGACCAGCGGTTATCCTGTCTACGCGCTACATGCCCTGCCCATGTCCATTTCCTCATCTTGATTTCAGCTATGATATCCTTAACCCCCGTTTGTTCCAGTTCATTGAACATTGCATTATAATAAATAACGAAGCATCGGTAGCGTGGCCGAGTGGTCTAAGGCGCTGGTTTAAGGCACCAGTCTCTTCGAGGGGTCGCGGAAGTCGTGGCCGAGTGGTTAAGGCGATGGGCTTGAAAAACCTTGTGTTATTACCCGTGTTTCGTAATTCATCCTTAATTCGGAGCGTGCTCACACATTGGCTGCCATTCTCACCTATCAGCCTGCAACGACTGGCGCACTGCTTGACGAACTGCTTGGCTTCCTGTGTCCGCCGCCAAGTGTTCCTTCATGTCATCGTGGGCATCGCATCTTTCCTCCATGCATAGTGTCGAGCAACAAGGCAAAAATAAATGCCCTCGAGCTCCTCAACCGACTTCTCTAGACCCCAGTGACAAATTGTGGCATCTTCATTCTTTCCAGGATGAAGCGGTACTCTTCGTTCTCCCCGTTTTTCTTCCTTTTATCCCGCATTCTCTTTTCCCTGCCCAGAGTAACGAAACGGACGCTTTGGTTCATTGTCATGCTTTTCCTCTTCCTCTTTGTTCTCATCTCTCAATCTCTCTTGCTGTACGCTGATTATAGAGAACAAAGAACTTTAGTAAGGTTGATAACTGGGCTAGTTAGTAATCAATCATGTTGCCGTAAGGTTAAGTAGCGCAGTTTTTCACATAGACAACGGAGATAAGGACACGACACTCGCTACGAGTGTCATGTCCTTCGTATCCCTCTTTTCGATGCTAAAAACTACGACACTTGACCTTACGGCAAAATGAAATGAAGAAAAAAGAACCTACCTTCTTTTTTATATAATAAATTACAAGTATTAAGATGGCAAGGACAATAAGGGCGCAATGTGAGGCTCGTGTTTGTACAAGGAAGGGATTGGACAGGAAAAGACATTACTTTATGTCCTTGTATTTATCGTCACGACTCGGCCAAATCGTAAGTTCACAAACCGAATATAAATAAAGGCCGACACGGATGGTATATAATTTTCCATACGATGCAACGTCCAGTGTGGAAGTGCGGCATCTTGAATGGTCCCGTCTGTCGCAACTGACCACCGCATGGTGGTGTCCGGTAAGCACCAAACCACGGCCGGACTCAGGAAGGAGTCGAGGCCCGCCATAGCCAAATTGGGCAGATATTTTAGTCGCGTTATCGGACCGTCGGACAGGTGCAGCCAATGATAGCTCGCGAGTCGTGCGATGTCACGCCACTATGGGTTTATTCGGCTTCTCCCTGTCACCGCTACGACCAACGTGGACAAGGCGACGACTACGAGTCAGTGGAGTCGAGCTTCGGAGCATTTGCCAATACAGCAGCTCACCGCGACGTGATGAACATCGAGTACCATTTGCTTGTGGCGTGAAATCATACCTGCATGAATAGATCTTCAAGTGCGTCATTACTTCAAGACAGCGCCCGTTTCTAAACCGCTAGTGAGATCGCAAGCAGTGATGCAATGCCATTTCGCAGGTAAAACTGGCGTCTGATTACGAATGGCGTAGGCTAAGGCCGGTTTTCACCTTGTGAGCTAGGCCTACCTATCCGAGTCATGAGGGACGTGGGCTGTTTCGATGTGCTCTTGTTCGCCAATGAGTAGTTTCATTGATTAGTTTCTTATATAGAGAAGCATGGTCGTGTGAAGTTTGTTTTGTGCTTCAATACGAGCATACAAAGTCTTCCCAGAGTGCATACCGGGGCGCCGTTTGCGGGTGGAGCCTGCGGGTGATTGCTCGTTCACCACAAGTGTGCTGAATCGTCGAACGCCGCGTGACGGATCATCCAACACTGCACGTCAGATCGGACGCAAATCGTGCCGTCTGTTTCGCTCTTAAGCATTTTAAGACTGGGGTTAGGTTTGAGTAACCACGAAGCGTCAACGTTTCTGGCAGGTGGCGGCACGATCATACAACGCTAAAACACAGTTCAATACTCGCTTCCACTGTTCATTTTACCACCAGGGCAATGAAGTTATGGCATTCGCGTTCATCTAATGAATGCAAGTGCAGTTATGACATTTGCATGCTGTCGTCTGAGCGCTTGTAATTTAGAAATATGAATCAGCACTAATGAGCTCGCCTTTCCGTTTCTCTTTCCTTGTAACTCTCGCTGTCCATAGAAACGCGCGGTTTACCCTTCCCTCACCCAAGGCATTCCAGCCCTCCCCCACCCAAACCACGACGCATCATAGGTTCGCACACACCAAGGCAAAATCCTGCCTACAGCTACGTTTCCGCCATTAATATTTGTGGCGCTAGTGCTTAGCGATGTTATGGTACTTGCCAAGTGACATCCGGTCTGTATCTGGTCAACTGGTAGCTGAGATTTCCTGCTGTGTCGCAAAACCTCAAGTAAACTCATATAAAACGTCGTTCAACGCTGCGAGAAGTATGGGATAGACATGAAATCGGAACATAAGCTGAGTAGAAAAAAAAGTTTAGATAACCATTATGAATAATCAGCATTGATTGAATGCAGGTACGCTGGAAAATACAAAGTGCAATAGTCAGATCTGCCCTAATTTACCATAAGTAAACGACATCTGGCGTGTACGCTGTACCGAAGTGTAGGGCTACGTTTCACACGTGTACTAGTTAGCAATGCTTAGGAACGCAGTAACACAGTCCAGCCGACAGGCTCCCTCCGACAGGAGCTAGGATTCACACATTTTGCCCAAAAAATCAGATAGCGTTATTTTTCAATCCCTCATAACCATATTTATGCGCGATCAACTGTTCACGATACGAAAGTGAGCCGGCCATAGGCAATTAAAGAGGACCCCCTTTTTACCCACTGTATCCATAACGTCCTCTCTGCGCAGGACTGCCTGAACATATGTCTCCAGGTGAAAATTGTGGAGACCTGCAAATGTCTGGCTGCACAGCTTCCGCAGCTCTACACGCTGGCGCAACGATACGGGACCTGCGTAGACAAGAGTGGGTAACGGCAGCATCTCGCGTACTATCTCTGTCCCAGTGTTTCGCTGATGTATGCTGCAATTGTGAGAGAGTATATGAAAGGGCTGTGGTTTAATTGAGTGGGGTATGACACCGACGACGCTAACAATCACCGAAGTGAATTAGGCCTTATAGAGGACATCGGGTGCTTCTGTGTATCGTTGGTGACGAAGGCATACGCAAGATCATTACTTTTACTCGTATGGCCCTTAACATATCGTCTCCACTCCACAAAAACGTAGTTTTGGAAAACGGGGACACCTAAAAATTAGATACGGCTCTTAAGATTTAGTAACACTGGGCGGCCAACGTTTGCAGAAGGTGACTTCACAACCTGCACGCCCAAACAGCAAGATTTTCCTTTTCTTTCCCTCTGTTCGTTTATATGGTTATGGCATTTGCGTCCATGTAACTAAGGTGTCTTCGGAGCTTTCATGAAAGAGAGCAAAAAAGAAAGTACTGTAAAGCTGAGGGGTTATTCGGCCTGTATTAGCCTGCTTACTCTGCAGGGAGATGAGAAAACGGGTAAAAAGAACCTAGGAGAATGCGAGCAGAAAGAAGTCTACGGAGAGATAAAATTCGAAAAAAATAACAAAAAATGAAGCTTTTGTAATGTGCTATCTGTTTTGTCCATTCTAATTCTGCTTATCGTTTATTATATTGGTGAAATACAACCATCGTGAATGAGCAGCTTCATATATAATCCCAGCACTACAATGCCACAATACTTAAACATAAACGGGCCGCTGCATACATGATTCCAATACTACAACATTTAAACATGAATGGCAATTCACATAGCTAATCCCATTACAACAATATTTAAATGCAGATGGGGATTCACATAATCAATTCTTATATAACAAAGTTTAAACATCAATGATGATTGGCATAACTACTCACGTTAGACTAACAATTAAACATAAATATGTACTCTCATAACTAATGCTGGTACTACAACATAATTCTTGATGCAACAACAACCTTCACACGTTTTAAAATGTTCGCACATGAGACACGAGACATCCACGTGATAGTTAGGAGTTCGTCAGAGTGGTCCCGCAACAGCCTCTGGACTTTTTCCCTCACTCCGAACATAGCTGTCATGATCAGAGGAAAGAAACGTTGATGGGCACGAAAACTCGGATAACATCTCTACCGGGAGTACCTGTTAATAATTACTCTTTTGAAGCGAGCTACACGAGTGGCGCGCGTTTTTAAAAGACGTGCATGTTCTAGCTGCAACGTAGTCACTGCTGTCGCTGCGTCATTCGACTGTTGTCCATGCGTGTTATGTTACAGTGCTGGAGTGTGCGGAACATGTCGCTGCAATCCAGACAAGCATTACGCTCGAGCTGGAGTGCAGTTGCTTCCACGCCTGCACGTAAGTGGTTCTCAGTCCCAATGACTTATGAAATTTCTGACGCCTATATGGAAACGTCCCATTCCATTAAAAAAAAGGAATGCGTGGATCATCGTAGACTTCGAGGCTTCATAGCAGCTGGAAAGATGTATACTTACATTTTGTATCGAGCTTAGTCGACGATACCAACGAGCAGCCATTGGTTTATTTCTGAAAGGGCTGTTTGCCTAAGTAAGAACTAGTTTGTATCACGACGAATGCCACTGCTCTAATGAAAACGAACCTGTATTTTATTGACAGGGTTTTACGGTAACAAGTGGTCCGCTGTCGAGGTGACAACTAAAATGATCAGTGTTTCGGCTATGGATAGCTGAATAAAAGCCTCCCTGCTCGTCTTTAGGTCATCCTATTCTCTCTTGAACATCTCTACCAGGCATTTCCTATTCATTCTCTTCGCTAACTGTTCAATATTTTCGACAACCATTACGCCCACTTCTTTTGTGTATTTTGTTCCCGAATCACTAAGTTTATGGCTGTTGAAACTTTGCCACGATAAATTAATGCTCGTGACGTCGAGATGCTGATCCACAGCATGCGTGTTCGATCACTGCTGTGACAGGTGTATTTGAATAGGGAAGAAACAGTAAACTGTCCTTCTGAACGAGTTGGACTCAGTCATGAAAATTTATTCAATATGAAAAGTCAGGTAGTGTGATTCCGCAGAGCCCATAAGTTCAATATATTTCTCTCGCATATATATCTCCGTCATCGCGATTTGACTGCGACAGATTAAAAGATATCCTAATGAGAACCGATGGGCCTTGGATCATCACCGGTGACTTCAACGCTCATCACATGCTCTGGGGGAGCACTAGGATGAATGCCAGGGGCCGGAACATTGTTACATTTGCTTCCGATTACGACCTTTTCATCATGAACGATGGTACCCCTACATATCTGCGGGATCTCACGTATGGCAGTTGCCTTGACCTTACATTGGTGTCACGGTGCTTCTCTCACAAAGTTAAGTGGTTTTGCGATATTGAGACTCATGGGAGTGATCACATACCCACCGACGTGACGATCGATGGTGTCATAAAAAATTTCTCTTCCGGTGTTGCAATTGGCACTGACTGGTCGATGTTTGCATCGCGTGTTGAGAACGCTTGCCAAGAAGGCCTCGCCTGCAGCCTGGAAAATACCATAGCGGAAGCTATGCAAGCGTCTAAATGTAAATTACCATTTTCGTCTAAAATAACACAGTTTGACATCGAACTGGAAAAATACGAGCTATACGAAGGCGTGCTGAACGACGATACAGACGCACAAGATCAATTTACGATCTTAGGGAAGCAAGGCGGCTCCAGAAAAAGATTCAACGACGCATTTACAAACTGGAGAGCGAACGCTGGAAACCATTCTGCGAATCTCTAGACCCTCATAAACCGCTGTCATATTTCTGGAGAACAGTTCGTGGTCTTCGCTCCTCTCCGCAACAACGGCACCCTTTTAAAGCTTTGGCACTCCATTCATGGAAAAACAGAACTCGAGGTGGCTGAAGAATTTTGCACGAGAGTTGCCGGGAATATTATGAACGAGAGCATCGACGCCGTGATCGTTCCTGAGACGCGATTACCAGAAATGGACATTCCGTTCACCATGGAAGAACGGGAAGGTGCGTTAGTCGCTTCTAAGCGCATGTCATCACCAGGTCCTGATGGTATTACTTATAGTGCGTTGGGACACCTTGGACAAAAAGCCAGGAAAAAACTTTTAACATGCTTCAACAACTCCTGGCTCAGCGGCAGTGTTCTCCGAGAATGGAAAATAAGTCGATTAATACCACTTTTGAAATCGGGAAAATCATCATTGGACATGACAGCGTATCGCCCTATTGCCCTCGCAAACTGCCTCGGAAAAGTGGTGGAAAGAAAGGTTCTATTTCGTCTCGAGTGGTATTTGGAACGATACACCAAATACCCTTCTTGCATGGCAGGCTTTCGTAGGGGCCGCTCCTCCATTGACTGTGTCCTTGACATATCGACATTTGTTCAACAAGAAAAAAGTCGCAAGCGCATATCAGTGGCACTCTTTCTTGACGTGAAGGGTGCATATGATAATGTAGCTTACGATGCCATCCTCACTTCTCTCGCAGCAGTGGGCATTGGTGGACGAATGTTTCAATGGATAAAAGATTATATAACTGGCAGGGGTTTCTTTGTACAAACATATGAGGGTACAACTGCCCAACATTACACCTACTGTGAAGTACCGCAGGGAGGTGTTTTAAGCCCCACATTGTTCAATGTAGCCTAATTGGTCTGGTGAAGGTTCTGCCAAAGTCGGTGTGCCTATCTATATACGCCGATAATATTTGCCTCTGGAGTACTGCAGTTACTCGCCCTCAGGTGCGTGCACGAATACAGCGGGCAGCAACCCTCACAACAGCCTACCTTCAGAAACAAGGCCTAAATATATCAACTGTGAAGTGCGCGTTGATGGCGTTTACACGCAAATCAATGACTCCATACCCTGTTTACATCAATAGGCCGAGTGTCAAATATGCACGGACGCATCGTTTCCTGGGCATAATAATCAACAGAAGTCTTTCGCGGAGCCCACATTGTGCGTACTTGAAGAAGAGACTGCTATCTATTGTGCGTATCAGGAAATTCTTGTGCGGTAAAGCATGAGGAACTTCTGTGGCCTCCATGCTACAGCTGTACAGGGCCCTATTTCTGGGTCTATTGCGCTATAGCTTGCCGGTACTGACTAACACTTTCAAATCGAATACTCATTCATTGGAGAGTTTGCAGGGTCAGGCACTGCGTGTCTGCCGAGGACTGCCCCGATGCGCTTCTACTTATGCCAAAATCATGCTTGCCAAAGACCATCCGGTCAGGACATATATAGTTGTGGATTGCCTCAGAGCGCACATTCGACATGCTAGCCGTGTCCCCGATTACCACTTGACCCTTCTACCTTCCGGAAGACCACGTGCTACGTTTTCAGACGTCATAGCCAAGCACCTAAACAACATTCCATCAGGATATACGCCAGCTGCGAGAACGACATGTCCTTTGTGGTGCCTCGACCAGCCGCAAGGACGTCTAGAAATTCCGGGAATCAAAAAGAAAAGCAGTCACTCCAGAGTAGCATTGAAGCAAGCAACACTGCTATTATTACATGAGTTGTGCTTAGACCAAACGCGGATATACACTGATGGGTCCGTCTCGTCCAGCAGCTCATCAGGTTCCGCTGTAATTCCGGCGGCAGAAATGACAATCAAGTTTAAGTTGTCGCATATGACTACATCTATGGCATCAGAGCTTGCTGCTATAAGGGCTGCTTTACAATATCTCGTTCAAGAACGTTCAGGAAAATGGGTCATATTGTGTGATTCGAAGGCAGCGCTTCAGAGTCTGCAGTCTGCCATGCGTAGGAGGAGTCATGACCAACTGGTACAAGAAATAAGACATTGCCATCATGAAGCTCTAGCTCGAGGGCATGATATTATATATCAATGGCTGCCTGGACATATCGGTATTACCGGAAATCAATTAGCCGATGATCCAGCCCGCTCAGCCCATGAAGAAACCCGTGTAGTCCCGATTCCTCTATCAAGGAATGATGCAGCAAGACAACTTTACCTGCTGGCTCGAGATCTCACACGCACGTTCTTGTCGTCTACCAGCTTCCAAAGGTGTCAATATTATGAACTGGATCCTTCGCTGAAGCTAAAGCTACCATCACAACTTTCCCGCTCCGATGCGACACTGTTATGCCGCCTTTGGTTGGGTGTTGCATTTACAAAGGTGTACTCCTTTCGCATTGGTATGGCAGACACTCCTACATGCGACTACTGCGGAGCTGAAGAGACCATCGAACACGTCCTGTGCAGCTGCGCTTCCTACGACACACAGCGATGCCAGCTCCGGAGGGTTTTGAATCGACTTGACCCCGGACCATTTTGTGTGCAGAATATACTAGGATCTTGGGCATCTGCCTCAGTTGCGCAGAAAGCAACTAAAGCACTGCTACTTTACCTTAAGTCAACAAACCTGAGCGACCACCTGTAGACTGTGTTCTCCCCGAGTGTGCTCGTGATTGTGTGTACCTTCTCATCTTTCTGCAACCTCTTTTCTCCCCTTTATCCCTTCCCCAGTGCAGGGTAGCAAACCAGATGTGTGTCTGGTTAACCTCCCTGCCTTTTCTGCATCTTTATCTCTCTCTCTTGTTCTCGCATATAACATATGCACTCTTTAATTGCGTTATTGCATCGAACTTGTCCATACCGAAGATCATAAGCAAACTGAAGCCAAATTGTTGATCCTTATGAATGCCTCCACTAGGCCAGTGAACGATGTCTCCAGAATTATTTCTGTTTGCGGTGACGAGGCATTTACTTCAGAGGAACATCGACAGGATTTAAATGTTCCTGAGAGGGGACCTCGCTTACCGTCAGCTGAATGTGGAGATATACCCAGTGTTTCATAGCCATCCTTTTCTCTGTCGCTGATTCGTCCGCAATCATTTCACGGGGCACAGAGATGACTTACTGATTACAGATTCATGTTCAAGCTGTTGTCATTCTTTTCAGGGATATAAGTTACAACCGCGACGTGACCATGACGGAGCTGAGAGAGGTAAACGCACGTTCAAATAAAGCACTTCATATTTCACACTTAGCCTTAGGGAGATATTTAAGCGGAAAGCCGGTTGAAAGCTCAATGAGACGTGTATGAACGAGGTGCTGGGTCTCGTAAAAAGCCTTCGGGAGCTTTCGGGGTGGACGTTTGCAGTGAGCAAAAGAGGAAGAGAAAACAGTTCTGTTAGTTTCAAGGTGCTTAGTCAAGTACCAGGAGACAAAATAATGAGTCACATGGCAGGCAGGAAGTAATGGTCTAAGCCAAACATTTTAATGATCTACAGCACGTCACGTTGGGCGCCTGATAATATGTGAAAGCCTGGTTGAGTGTCCTTTCAGAAAGCTTTGCTTACTTACATTGACCTCCTGCTGCTGTATCACGTACGAAGTAACATTTACACTGCCATTAGTAAACTATGCAATTGCAGCGTGTTGTCGGCGTCGAAAACAAACGACTGGGCGACAAGGTATTCACTGCCGGTGAGAGTAGAGCAGGGACCTTGTGAGCTCCCGCTGCTCTCCTCACAACCAGAAAGAACGGGCAGCATTTTATTTACTCTGTATTTACTCCCTCCAATTCTTAGATTCCATAAGAGTACCGAGGAAGTTGCCTCGTTAAACACTTGTGCACTGTGCATGCCGCATGTCTTATGTATTACATAGAACTTCGCGCGTCGTTTCATGCGTCAGCTGTGCATGTGCCGCTCAACTGTGTTTTACTTTTGCTGCAGGGTGTCGCGGGGCCGATCAACGAAAATGGGTATGTAGCATGATCAGTGTGATCACTTCGTTCATAACACAGTTCAGTCAAGTTTGCTGAACCCGGGGATCGTTTCTGTAACAGCTACAATTGTTTTTGAAAATCCTGTGCTGCATACAGTCGGGGTCTTCCTCCGCAACACTTCTGCACGTTACTTCAATATTGTGACAGGAAGAAGCTTATCAGGCAACATATGGTAAATAAAACGGCACTTCTTGCGCGTGATTAAGAATTGGAGTAGTGAAAACTTGCATTTCGTTCGCCGTCCGACAACGAGGTTCGCATTGCGTCGCAACCAGAGAACGCAGTTATTGATACCTTTTTTTATAATATTAAAAGCAAGAGTTGGACATTGGGCTTTAAAGTTTTTAGCCCGTGCTACCAAATTGTACAACTGAAATTTATACGTACGATCATAAAAATTACTTTGATAGCAATAATCTCTGGGTGACCACTCGTCAGATGCTGTATATAACGCCGGAGTAGGCCTAATTGGAAGTGCTCGGGATATCGGAGCAACGGATAACGTAAGCAATGTACACATTCCATGTTATGCTACCTAAATGTTCACTATGCTATTCCGCTAATTCTCTGCTTTCGTACGGAATAGATAAAAAGTCTATTTTTCAAGTGTTTAAAAGGGTACTGAACAAAATTTTTTCCGCCAATATTTTCAGCCAAATCAATAGATTGGATCATGAAATCGATAAAGACAACCTTCATTCAAAGCAGAAAATACGGAAAAATATTGAATTTATTGCGTTTTTCAACAACGGTAACGTCTAGCGGCAGCACCGTGAACAAGACGATGTGACGTTGGGTGACGTCAAAGTCACCTGAAACTGTCAAGCCAACAATGCCAGCTATCGCCCGCGTCTCTCCGCTCGCTCATCTTCCACTTCGGTTCCCAGAACCAGTATGAACAGCAACAGCAGTGGACAATGCTTCCGGCTGGGGCTAAGCCCCAGCGCTTTTGTGGAAGGGAAAGAGCAGTATATAAACGATAGGACAAAATTCATACAATACCTTCTTTTTGCTCACTGTCGTAGGCCACCGGCTCGCTTGGTCCTGTACTTCAACTCACTCACCTACGAGCATGTACGTTCAATGCCGAAGTACGACGTAAGTACCACACTGCAATGTTATACACAGTGTTTTCACGAGTCTGAAAACACATACAGGCACAAGCCGCACACTGGTTAGTTGCAGATAATGCTGAGAACTGGGGAAATGTGAATGTTAATAGAGTTAATTAAGCTGGTCTTCCATACATTGCGACATTTAGGCCCGCAAGAACGTTAACAGCGATTTCGTGGTGCGTAACTCACATGTGGTGCTTTGCCATCGATACCATGGCGTTGTATGTGTTGACAAGAGTTTATTTATTGGTTCTTGAATGGCGGTTCATAAAACCCATCCTCAAAAAAATTTTTTTTGGAGTCATGTTCCTCGTAAATACGAACCCTTCCATTTTTTAATGCTTAGCATCATAACACTTCTTCATTGCGATGGCGCTAATTTATGTTTCCACCTCTCTTCGAGATGTATGCAAACCTTTTGCTACAATTTTCTATGACATATTTGCGCAAGCAAACTCATCTTAGGCTTGCACATTTTCAGAGTGAACGTAGCTAAAGATTTGTTGGAATGCGGCTACGGACCGCACAACGTATTGACAAGCTTTCGAAGTCGAATTGGCGTGGTGCTTTGGCTCTTCTGTGCCACGGGAAGATGAAAGGCACCCATCTCACTGTGCATTTTGAAATAATTTATGAACCAAACCCCTTTTCCTTCACTACAAGGGTCCCCCACCACTTCCACCAGTCCACAAGAACGTTATATGTGACAAGAACTTTATTTAATAAACCCGAGGGAAATGATGAAGGGAGACCTAGGGCTCACCATTCAGTCAATGGCTCTACCCAGAACGGAACCTACAAGCGGCGACTCTCGGCGATAGCCCGGGCCCTCTGGACTACCTGTAGTTGAAGAGGAATGCCTGAACTGTGAAGAACTTCACCCCACTTCATCTGATTGTGTATACCAGAGCCCACGTTGAATGTGCACAGCCAGAGCATATGATTCGGAGAGAAGGACCTGTACCCGCATTTAGAGCAGGACTGTGGAAAGTCAGGATCCATAGAGAGCCCCCGAAGCATTCATGGCGGAGAACCACTGGTATATGCCATAATAGTATCACCCAGAATCCGGAGTAACACGTTCAGCGAATAGCCAGGCTAACATCTCCAGCATCTTATTAAAGCGATTCTGTGTGTTTGTGTCTTGCATAGGGTAAAACTGAATAGTTAATTAAGAATAAGCAAGTATTGAATGAGACAGCGTGTTTTGTCCAACGGTACATATTTTCTTTAATTTTCCCTTGCTCCGCCCGTTTGTTTGTTTTTTGTTTTTTATGTGTACTTGCTGTAGTTGTATTGATGGCCTCAAACTTTAGTGTCCACACTGACTATGTCCCTCAAGCTTCTCGTGAAAATTGCGTCCCGTGCAGGAAACCCACGTGCTGGGAAACCTTGGCGGCATCATAGGCATGTACCTGGGCCTGTCCTTCTTTGTTCTCTTTCAAGTCCTCGACATCCTTGTGGTTGGGACGCTGCGACTCAAGAAGATGCTACACTGAAATGCACTCGAGTGCCGGCTGATGGCGCTCGTACCAGCACGGGCACAATACAGGGACTTAGTACGATGCAGGGACTCAACGGTTCTAGTATATGTCACTGATTCTCGCCATGTTTGTTCTCTATTCCCCTCCTACACCACAGAGCCAAGCTTCTGCACGGAAGAAATATGTCGATACAGTGTTACCTATCGAGCTTTCAACAATTCACGTCCCCGTAGTGGCATTTTAACGCTCAATCAGCACGCATTGTTGTTTCTTCAGTGACACTTTAATGATCCAGTACGCCACGCGTGCCACCCGTGGGAAGAGGAATTCATCACTGCGCGTGGGACAAATATACCGGGCATTTCTTGTGTCCTATGCTTGCCTGGGGTGATCGCATCTATAACTGAACTAAATGCCAGCGCGACATGGAAAACACAACCCGAATAGTTTGAATCAGCGTACTGTATTCAAAAAAGTTCTTATGCGAAAATTTCTCAGTTTTGCGCGTTTTATTAACGATCAGTCAATGGCGATCAAAACTTAGGGAAAAAATCTTTGCGAATTGGACGCCACAAAAATATGACGCACGGAACAGCTTGCGAGATAATCCAACAATACTGCCAGCCTTCACCGTCAACACTTACCCTGCAATGTCCACCGGTGAGTGTATACCTGTAGAACCGAACATGATATCCTCTTGACTCTGTCTACAACCTTGGAGGGTCGACTTGTCCTGCCACCTGCTTGCCTGTCTCTCAACAACCAACAGTTCCGCAAGTCACATTTTATAAATAAACTTACTTTTCTTCAATCGATCACTTGGTCTCGCGAATTCCTGTTTTAAACCTAGCGTGTCTCATCACAGAAACACCCTGACTGTTGAATTGAACTTAGCTTGCCCGTTAGCCTGATTAGCTTTTAGTGCCGCTGATTCTTTGGCAAAAAATTGCTGGATAAGTGAAAAAAAGTAGCAAAATGTTAATAAAAACTGACGTCGTTGACTGTGTAATTTACGTCAGTGGTGTGTCTAACTTTCACAGCTCAAAGATAGAAACATCTGTGGCAAATGAGAACAATGGGCAGACTGAAAAAATTGTAATCTAGTTATAAATACAACATATAGTGAGAATAACTCTATGAAATGACCAGTACAGAACTAGGATATAGGGTGGGGCAAAATGAGACACGGAGCAAAACACGTCATTTTGACTTTGCCGACCTCCGTAGCTGATATCATAGGTGTTTTTCTTTGTTTCTTTGTTTCGGTGATAAGTGTAGTAGCTGTCGACCTTTTTATGTGTAAAAGTTTATCATTGGTAACAGCATTCGCGTGAGGAAAATTAAGCGGCTGGTGTCGGTGTGTTCGTGACGCCTCAAAAAGAGGCGAAATTCTGCTCGGGCACATTTTTTAATCCGTGCATGAAACTACTCCGACATCAGTGCAACAACGTACGTTTTTATTTTGCTACTTTATACTACTATGTGCATACCACCAAAAGTTTGGTTCATTTGGTGCTTGGTGTCAAAGCAGAGTTTTTTTCGGGCATGTGTGCGGGGCGAAACGCGACCCGTCGTGGGATCGAGCTTTAATTAGAGCAGTTTCATACGAAAATTTTTAAAATAACAAGCGATAGAAAATTCGAAAGCCATCGTCTCACAAAGCCCGGCTGACGGAGTTGAAAGCCACAAATTGCCCATGTAGTTCTGCATCAAAACGGCAAAAAAATCACAGCATATTCACAGGGTGAAGATGACAAGTGGGCGAAGCTCCGGAGAAAATCATCGATAATGCCGTGAATATTCCGTGCGTGATTCGCCCAGTCGATCATCGTGTGAATACATCACGAGAAACACTGTATGTGTATACATTAAAATCAAATTTTGTATCTTCTTAGAGACGATAGATTGCTTGCGATATCCCTTCATTATGGCCCGTGAAATGAAGGGTGAGCGGTTCTGTGAAGGTTGCAGTGGAAAATTTACAAATACTAGGTCTATGCATCTTCCTCGGATTGTGGTAGGTTTCATATGGTCAAATAATATACATCTGAGTACATATCTAGAAGCCTTATGTTCCGTGCTTCCATCCGTCCATGCGTTCTTGCTTTCGTCCGTCCACGCTTCCATCCATCCGTCCACCAGTCTGCTAGTCTGTCTGTCTGTCCGTCCGCGCGTCCAACTAGTGAACACTTCAAGTACCGCCATCTCCCATCTCGCAACCCCTGTGGCACATACCCGCTCTAGAGTGGGTATGTGCCACCGGTGGCTACATACATACATACATACATACATACATACATACATACATACATACATACATACATACATACATACATACATACATACATACATACATACATACATACATACATACATACATACATACATACATACATACATACATACATACATAGGGAGGAGCGACAGACTCACGCCATAAAGAGCTTCGCCCCTAAAAGGGGTGAAGAAGATGCGTCAGAACATATCTAGCCTTCAATTATTGAATAATCTAATGAAGTGCAAGCGCGAAATAAAAGAAACCATTAGCACAAAGAAAGCCTGGAACGCTTCATCTTCTAGGATTTTTTGAGAAACTCAGCGCTGGGTTCCCATGATGTCCTTAGTGTTTTTTTTAACGCGAAGCATTTCTTAGCGAACTTCGGCGACTTTGAGCGTATCTATCTATCCTTCTATCTATCTATCTATCTATCTATCTATCTATCTATCTATCTATCTATCTATCTATCTATCTATCTATCTATCTATCTATCTATCTATCTATCTATCTATCTATCTATCTATCTATCTATCTATCTATCTATCTGCCTACGACTTGTAGCTCTCCTGGCCGTTTCGATAGTGGTATCAATACCAAACTAGGTATGAGATAACATGACTGTATGAAGAGCATATCTGACTAGTCATAACATGAAAATCGTGATATGTATGTCATGAATGTCATGATTTACATTTCATGGTCCTGCAGATTTAGCGGTGGTTTCGTTCACATGGCATGTTGGAAAACTTGTATGGTATGACTTAATTGCATGCCGAACGAAAGCTACTTACCCTAACATGAAAATCATGACATGCGTGTCATGTAACAACATCACTACGTGCCACGCTCATGATGCGCTCGTGGCCATTTCGCTAATGTCACATATACCAAATTTGGTATTACGGTATGTGAATGGATGACGAAGGTATAATACTGGTGCAAACATGATAATCATGACATGCGTGTCATGTAACATGACTACATGCCACACTCATAACGTGCTCGTGGCCGCTTCGCTAGCTTCACATGCCAAATTCTGTATTACGTGACGTCAATGGATGACGAAGGTATGCGACTGGTGTAAACATGATAATCATAAGATGCGTGTCATGTGAGAACATGACTACATACCAAAGTCAAGGCGCCATTACATTTCGACGTGACGCGGTGTGCGTGCTCACCGGCGTTCATTTCTTCGTGATCCTTGTTGTTATCTACTAACAGCTTTCGCAGTAAATATTAAATAATGAGCGTTTGTTAGTCCGTCGCGCCAACGTCAATTACGTTGAAGCTACGTATTTCCACCTCGACCTTGCACACGTGTGCGAAAACGATGGTCATGGGTCTTTTATCCATATATATAAATATATGTATATATATATATATATATATATATATATAGTCTAAAATAGGTTGTGCAATTCACGTGCTAAATACGTTCTGTAGAACACTTGTCCTCTTTTGCCACAAAATATATCCAACCTTAGACCCAAAAGTAGCTTATGTATAAACTGTTGGCAAAACTAATTAAAGGAGCATCAGTAAATGTAAACAAACTTGTTTCACCAGAATTGACAAGCCTGAGTACACCTCATGAAAGCAAGAAATTGACATCCGCCAAAGGTAGCGTGAATCTACATGAATAAAAAAACGCCAGGCCTGTGTGGAAGGCGCAGCACAGTCACAACGAAAGCTGGAAGAGTGGTCTTTCAGAGCCTTTTTTAAACACCCATTGTGTAACTGCTGCAATCACCTTTGCTGCGTATCCAGTCTGAGATTATCGGACTCTAATAGCCGTAATCTCTGGATAGGTAACATCCGCACCCTGCGAGGCCGGGGACTTCCTACACGCCGGATGTATAAATAAATGTTATTTCTCTCCCTCTCCTTCTGCGTATCCACTACGGCAATAAGAATAATCATTTCTGGATAGTATACCAGCATTCACTACGCTAATTTCGGAATTCATCTGAAAAGCGTTGTATCCGCTAAACGCTTGCATGCAATTTTGTGCCAATTGTTCATGTAGTGGCTGACGACGATGGAGAATTATGCCTGAAGTGAGAATGCGCCACAGTTAATATGTGATCAAAACAAGCTCTTGTAATGGGTTGGACGATTGGGCGACACACTCACTACGCCATTCGCTCTGTGTGACGTCTCGTTGTTCTTTTGCTGTTCGAAAACGCTTTATTACTCATATTAACGCGATTCTTATGCCGACATCAAGCCAACCAAAGGCAAGTTTGCTCAACATACCGAAGCAACGGCGTAGCTCAGTGGTAGAATACTGGGCTGGCACTCAGTGGGCTCGGGTTCGAGTTCCACTGTGTGCTTAATGCTAGGTTTGTTTTCTTTTTTGCGAAAGTGGTTACGGACACCGGCGGCAGCGGCGGCGGAGGACAACCACGAAGCGGCGCGTGACCCAAGTTTTGATCTTATAACAGCTTTTGCCGTAAAATATATTGGTCTAAAATGGGACGGGCAAGTATGAGGCTGGGCATTTTTCGGAAATGGCAAAATCGTGTGCTGATTTGGGCAGTTGTATAAAGTAAGAGGACTACATAGGAACGCAACCTAACGGCTTCACACGCTTTCAATTCCTTGACAGCAGAGTTGTTTTTGTATGCCGGAGGCATTTAATGCGCACTGTTATTCTTACGCGAGCACCAGTGCCGTTGCGCCGTCGGAAATTATCTTCTCGTATGCTCTTCTGATGATACATAAAATCCCACAATCATGCAGCATCAGAACATTAGGAGTGCGCCCTTTGCACAATAGTTCTGCGGTGGTTAAGTCCCGTGACTGTTGCTACAATGCCGAATGACCTGTGCCATGAGCAGCGTCATGTGCCGGGGCCGTCAACACGCCAGTCGCTGCCTTTAAATCAAGCTTTTTCACAGAAATATGTTTATTGAGAGAAAGCAAACTGCTGCTAAATCTCTCGTTTTTTTATTTTTTAAAGACGATAGTCTTTCTTGGGGACCTTCGACGCAAAAATTTTGGTCTCTATGTGTGGTGTACATTTGTCTGTTTGTCCACCCTTAACGGTACCTTAGACGGCACCAAAGAGATTAAACAATACTCTAAACGGCCGACCCCATTGTCACAAAACGAGCGCTCAAAAAAGGGTGCGCCACCTAATTCTCGCGACGAAACGCCGGAGTGACGCCACGAGGTCAATTATAAAAAAAGAAAGAAAACAAGCACCCGAAAACTCCCCGGACACGTGTCCCTCTCTCCTCGGAAGCGTAGGTTCGCCGACGAACCTCCTCACCCCACATCGGCGGCCGAGCAGGCCCTAAAAGATTCTCGATGGAAAGGGGCCTGGTGATGCCGGGTTGCGTCATCCGTCGCGGATGGCCTTCGAACCGTCTCGCCCTCTCCCCAGCCTTCGCTGCGTATCGCGCCGACGAAATGATGAGAACTTTCTGGAATCTCGCGCGGAAGGTATTTAATCGAGCAGCCGAGATAGGAGATCAGGAGAAGAAGGAAGTTAACGCCAGAGTGCGTAGGGTATCCCGCCACGTCTGTCGGTGAAGGTTTTATCCTTAGTGACAAAGCAGGAGAAGAAGAAAGTATGCGCCAGAGTGCGTAGAGTGTTCCGCCTTGTGGGCGAAGCCTTTTGTCATCCGTGACAAAGGAGGAAAACAAGAGAATTTCCACCTGAGGGGTGAAGACTCGAGCTACAGGCAAGAGTGTGTGTCTACCGCTATCGAGCAAAGACGCGTGGCAACAGCTGCGTGTGTGAAGCCGACGTGTTTCCAGCGAAGAAGTTTGGAGCCTGGAGCGGCCAAGTGAAGATGCGAGGTTTCCTGGAAGAGAAACTTCGGGGGAAGTGGAACGACAACAATGCTGGACTTTGAGTGAGAGTATCATTCAGTCTTTTCTTCCAAGGACTTTGGACTCACTCAATAAGTTTTCGAACTCTTTCGTCTTTAAGTGCCTTGGTTGTTCGATGCATGTGACTGCATTGTAGAGCGGATTGTTGTTTGTGTCCGTTGTTTCGAGTGTGGCTGATTGTACTGTGTATTAGGTTGTTTGATTGGTATCATATCGTATTCAACGATTATCGAGTGTGCATATTTGTGTATCGTTTTTATCTGCCAATATTGAGAATATAATTTTGTTTTGTTTATCAACTCTCGGCTCTGACTTGTTCTTTGCACCACAGCCGGTGTCTGCTGGCGCGCCAAAAAAGGACCACTTCTAAATTGTCCACGCTTTCATGGTGCGATTCGGGGGGCCTATACTTCGGATTTAGAATTAGCCCGGCGATCGCCTCCCGAATTAACGGGACTCATGACAATTATTGTGGCGTCCGCGACAGGACCTTTTGGTGCACAGTGTGTCCAAAGTAGTGAGAAAGAGCCTCGAGTTGTTGATAAGGCTATCGGAACGGTTTCGTGTGTTGCTCAGTGTTCTCGTTAACGAGTGCAGGAGAGTGCTCCGATACACTGATTTAGGCAGATACTTTTTGCACGCGGCAAGGTTTTTTTTGCGAGACACAATGGATCTCGAAAAGTTAGTCGCTCTTGGTGAGAAGATGGGTCTTTCTGGCGCTGAACTACGGAAGTGGGTCACCCAGAAGAAAAAAGAAGAAAAAGAGAGGGCCAAAGAAGAAAAGGCAGCTGAGCTGGAAAAAGAAAGGTTGGCGGTCGAAAGAGCCAAAGCGGAAAAAGAAGCTGAGTTGGAGAGAGAGAGGTTGGCAGCTGAGAGGGCCAAGGAAGAAAAAGCAGCTGAGTTGGAGCGAGAGAGATTGGCAGCTGAGAGAGCGAAAAAAAAAGAGAGCAGCAATTGAAGTTGGAGCTGGAGAGAGAAAGACTGGCAGCTGAGAGGGCGAAAGAAGAAAGAGAGGAAAGGGAACGGCAGCAACAGCACGAGATGGAACTCGAGCGGCTTCGTTTGCAACAGCGAAGTGAAACTCTGGTCCAAGCTAGAGTTGAAAGCAGCGAACGGGAAGATCATGGCTTCCGCTTGAACCGAAGCAAGCTGCTCGTAGCGTTTGATGAAAGGAAAGACGACCTTGACGCGTACCTTCAAAGATTTGTGACGATTGCAAGGAGCCAGAATTGGCCGGAACATCAATGGGCAACTGCTTTGAGTACCTGCTTGAGTGGCGAAGCGCTCAGTGTGTATGGTAGGCTGACGCTGACCGATGCAGCCAACTATGCAAAAGTGAAATCTGCTTTGCTGAAGCGATTTAGATTTACTGTGGAAGGATTCCGGGACAAATTTTGGACAGGAAAGCCAGCTGATGGTGAGACGGCTACGCAGTACGTGGCCTGACTTAGCCATTAATTCGACAGATGGATCGAACTTTCAGGGACAGCGCAGGAGTACGATGAGCTTAGAGAGCTCCTAATTAGAGAACAATTTCTTACTAGTTGCCACCCAAGACTGTCACTGTACTTGAAAGAGAGGAAGGCTGAGTCAATTGAAGCAATGCTTGAATTGGCTAATCAATTCTTGGAAGCGCAAAGTGGCACAAATTTAGCCAGAGTCAAGGAGGAGTGTCCCAAAGATTCGAAGAAATCAGCACCCGAACAAAAGAAGCGTGCACCGGAGATTGTTCCGCGATGTTTTCTGTGTAACTGAGTTGGTCATCGCGCTCGCTAACAACTGTCGAACTAACTTTACGACTCCCACGGTCGTAAAATGTTTCAAGTGTGGTCAGACTGGGCACAAAGCAGATGCTTGACGTAACGGAGTGAGTCAAACTCACCAGGTATCCTGTGTGCTAGCAGCACTGAAATCCGATGATAATGCCGTCACCGACGGATTCGTAGAGTTGAAAAATGGGGAGAAACTTCCTATTGTGGGTGCTGTAATGACAAAACAGCCAACCGGTGTTACGAAAGGAATGCCAACGCTGCCTGGAAAAGTTGCGGGCAAGAAGGTTACGGTGTTAAGAGATACTGGTAGCTCCACGGTTATCGTGCGGAGAAATTTGGTACGAGAAAGTGAATTAACAGGTGAAACAAAACCAGTTTGCCTAATTAACAGCACGGTTCGGATGCTTCCCCAAGCAGAAATTGAGGTTGAAACCCCGTACATCAGCGGGAAGCTTACTGCTCTATGCATGACGACCCCCCTGTACGACCTCGTCATCGGAAACATCGATGGGGCGCGGGAGCCGAATGATCCAGAATGTTTGGGGGAAGACCCGAAGATGGAGCCCCCGCCAACACAGGGACCGCAAGATACAGCGGAGAACAATCCCGTGAAGGATTTCACTCGAGCCCAAGGTGAAGCCTGGGCGCAAGAGACTGTGAATGAGAACATCATCGTATTGAATGAGTTTACGTGCTGGGCAGCTGGACTTACGTCAGCTCGACCTCAACCGACCGACAGTGTAAAAGTGACGGAGTCGGCCAGCCAGGCCCAATGTCGTGACATGAACAAGCGGGTGACAGGATCGGTTGAATGTTATGACGCGTTAACGGTGTCGAAAGTGCCAACGATGGCTGAGACGCCGCCTCAGATACCATCGGTGGTAAGGGCTCGCCGGAACAAAACGAGGAAAAACAAGAAGAGATCGAGCGAGCACCGCAAGAAAGAACGCAAGCGCAGCTCGAAGTACACGGGATAGGTGTTGAGGTCGACTCGAAATGTGTTTGACGGTGCTGAGTGCAATATGTTAAGTTAATGTGGTTGTTGTCCTGTGTCACAACTGTATGTCGAGTGAATCAAAATGTTTGTTGCAGTGATGTGATGTATAGTATTGTACAATTGTTGTAATGAGAGAACTTTGTACATTTGCATTGTTTGGAATATGTGATGGAGTGTTGTACTCATGTACCTGTGGCTATATTTCATGTGTTGTGAGATTGAATTACAATGTACAATTGTATTGAGTAATCTATTGTGATTGTGACTTGTCATGAGCGACAGACTATGTTACAGTCTTTGAGAGTGTGGGGACTGTTCGCGCTTGTTTGTGTGGTTTTGAATATTATGAGATAATATTCTTAAAGTGGGGGGCAGTGTCACAAAACGAGCGCTCAAAAAAGGGCGCGCCGCCAAATTCTCGCGACGAAACGCCGGAGTGACGCTGCCAGGTCAACAATAAAAAAGAAAGAAAGAAAACAAGCATCCAAAGACTCCCCGGGCACGCGTCCCTCTCCCCTCGGAAGCGTAGGTTCACCGACGAACCTCCTCACCCCACATTGGCGGCCGAGCAGGCCCTAGAAGTTTCTCGATGGAAAGGGGCGTGGTGATGCTGAGTTGCGTCACCCGTCGCGGACGGCCTTCGAACCGTCTCGCCCTCTCTCGAGCCTTCGCTGCGTATCGCACCGACGAAATGATGAGAACTTTCTGGAATCTCGCGCAGATGGTATTTAATCGAGCAGCCGAGATGGAAGATCAGGAGAAGAAGGAAGTTAACGCCAGAGTGCGTAGGGTATCCCGCCGCGTCTGTCGGTGAATGTTTTTTCCTTAGTGACCAAGCAGGAGAAGAAGAAAGTATGCGCCAGAGTGCGTAGAGTGTTCCACCTTGTGGGCGAAGCCTTTTATCTTCCGTGCCAAAGGAGGAGAAGAAGAGGATTTCCACCTGAGGGGTGAAGACTCGAGCTACAGGCAAGAGTGTGTGTCTACCGCTATTGAGCAAAGACGCGTGGCAACAGCTGCGTGTGTGAAGCCGACGTGTTTCCGGCGAAGAAGTTTGGAACCTGGAGAGCGGCCAAGTGAAGACGCGAGGTTTCCTGGAAGAGAAACTTCGGGGGCAGTGCAACGACAACAACGCTGGACTTTGAGTGAGAGTATCATTCAGTCTTTTGTTCCAAGGACTTTGGACTCAATAAGTTTTCGAACTCTTTCGTCTTCAAGTGCCTTGGTTGTTCGATGCATGTGACTGCATTGTAGAGCGGATTGTTCTTTGTGTCCGTTGTTTTGAGTGTGGCTGATTGTACTGCGTAGTAGGTTGTTTGATTGGTATCATATCGTATTCAACGATTGTCGAGTGTGCATATTTGTGTATCGTTTTTAGCTGCCATTATTGAGAATGTAATTTTGTTTTGTTTGTCAACTCTCGGCTCTGACTTGTTCTTTGGACCACAGCTGGTGTCTGCTGGCGCGCCAAATAGGACCACTTTTAAATTGTCCACGCTTTCGTGGTGCGGTTCGAGGGGCCGATACTTCGGCCCTTGGAATTAGCCCGGCGATCGCCTCCCGAATTCACGGGACTTGTGACACCCATCCGGAGCACCCAGCAGCGGTTCAATAGTATCCACCACCCCCCACCAGAGGTTCAGCGTTCATACTTTTGCGATTGTCAAGTAAAAAGCAATTATTACGCATATCCGAGGCACCATAACAACACGTAAATATTTTGTACGTGTGTCTTTTACTAGAAAAGGCATACATAAGTGATTTTAAGCATCGTAGCCTTTATAGCGCTGCGCTGGCCATGCATTGCTTGCACGAAACGGCAAGTGTTTCTTATGCTTTGCTAAGTCGACACGGTGGTGTCACCTACCCGTCACCTTGCGTTCTACACCTTATCACCTCAGAGACGGGCGCTCATGGCACGCGCTCCGTGTTCCAGGAAAGCTGCCCATGTCCCACGTGTGACGTGACTTGATGAGCTCGTTCGCCTCCGCTAAACGCTCGAGGCCCTCTAACGCAGCACCTCCAGAATACAATTCATCAATTTTCTAGCGCGGAACATCAAATAAACGTTTGGTTCAGTCTTTCCAGACGCGAGACTATCGTCTTTCGATGACATTTGCGGTGTGACATGCAGATACGGGGCCAATATTTCTTTTTGTAACAATGATATGAATGACCAAGCTTACTTTATGTTACTGCCATTAACATTGTCGCTGACGTTTTGCTGTCACAATAACAGTGCGCGTACGTTGACCATGCGACCACGGAGAAGCCTGCAGAGATCCGCAGCGGGTTCAGTAAAAAAGGCGGTGGAGTCACGTGTGAGGGCGTACCGTTAGGCTACGCTCGCTCAGCTTTGCTGATGTCGGAGCACCATTACGGCTTCTACGAGTGCGTGAACGCTCTGCTGACAAACATTACAGTTCCTGCTAAGCAAGCTGCGTGCCAAGGAAACGATGTAACATACAGTGGCGCTAAGGATATATACAAAAAAACTGAAACGAGTGCTTTCTTCTTAAGACAATGACGAAGAAAGCACTAGTTGATGGTAATGATGATGATGATGATGATTATGATGATAATAATGTCTCAATAATGGCTCATACACACTATGGTAATTCGGCCAAGAAAAGATTGTAATTTGGGCTTGAAGGGGGAAACATATTGCAGCAAGATGGCAAATTGGGCCAGTTGGATTACATTCATATTTGAAAGCATGGGGCAAGCGCTGTCCTTGTCAGCCTCTTCTGTCCGTCTGTTTTTTTAGTTCGCTTAAACAAAATTTTCAAATTCGAAGAGGAAAATCTCCGTATTCTATTTTAAGATTCTGATTTAAAACATTTGGTGCAGGCACATCTCGAATTTAACCACCTATTCTGTCCAGTTGTTTCTGAACAAAAGTATCCTGAGTTGCCAGAAATCATGCCCAACGGGCAAGGAAAAAGAGCCTGAATCATATGTAAAAGAATATTTAGATCGTCTTTGCAGATAGCTATAAAACTTCAGATATGCCTGAGCCGTCAGGATACGGAAACGACGAGGCAATGTAGGCAGTCACACTTCCAGATACCTAACGTACCCACTTACAAACCTAGGGCGCCCTAGATACAGTCGCGAGGCTTCTCATTCCAACATAACCAGAGCCTTGAGTTTGTAAGCAGGGACACCCGAGAATATTACGCACCCAAAGTCTATTATTGCTCCCATATACATTTTTATATCATCATCAGTGTGGTCCTTCGTAGTCCATATCAACGGCTGCTAATCTGCGAAAAATACTTAAAGCACGTTGCGCTTTAGATGCGACGCTCTTTATGTGGGGAGCCCAGTTTGTCATTATAAATTGCTCCCAAATTTACAAGCGACTCAACCTGTGGAATGGGTTTTTGTTTACAGTACATCGAAAATGAGATGAGATCTGCTAATATCAACAATACACTTTTATTTACATTTAGGATCATGCAGGAACTCTCTAGCGATATCTACAGCATGTGCATATACGTCGGAAGTTCTTTAAATAAAGAGTATCTATAACTATCTGCCACAAAAATGCAATACCATTTGCATATACAAATACCTTCATGCCTTGACTATTCAGGATTGAGCTAATTAGTATGTTAAATAGTATTGGCAACAAATCAGCGCCTTGGGGGACACCACGAGTTAGAACTTTGGCAATGCACAACCATTCTTAGAGCAATAAAACTCTCCTGCCCTCATAAATTACCACGCCAATGCAATTATATATTTTGGAAAATGGTGTCTCTGTAATATATCCAATCAAATTGAGTGTTCCACACTGTCATATGCTTTGGCTATGCCTAATGTGACTAGACCAGTATGTTGTCTCTGTTTGCGAGTAATTTAAATGCAGCTTTCTAAGTCTGTGTGTGACCCACGTAGATGCTGACCCATTCTGAGCGGTTTCAAGCCCCAACACACCAAGACGCAAACAACGTGGGGCGGAAACAATACATGTGATCCGTCGGATTGTCCAAAAATCGGGCGGCGCACGCACCACAACAGCAGGCCACCTTGTCAAGGCTGCTCTTCAACCACGCCTTGTGTACCAAGCCCAGTTCCACCATCTAACAAAAGCAGAATGGGCATGTCTCGAAAGTATTAATCACGTAACTAAGCGTGCGATCACTGAGCTTCCGCGCATGACGATGATTCCGACTCTACAAGCAGAATTACAACACGATTGATGAATTGGTACATCAGCGCCGTTCGGCCCGTGCACTGAAACTGACAGCATTTCCAAGCGTTGCAGCGTTAGATCGATACATGACATTCGCAGTACCCATTCCGACCATTACGGCCACTACCGCTCTCTGGCAGGGTACACAGCTCACGGACAACAAGCTGCTTGGCCGTAATCATCGCCCGATTCCCCGCCAGGCGACTGCGTTGGTCTCCCATCTTCATCGCACCGACAACACACCAGGTATCCCTGTAGGATGTGTCGATGCCAGTATCAACAATGGCATGGTTCATACTGCCCTAACCTCCCTGTCCTTCCTCATTTATTCCTCCTCCTTCTCATACTGCCCTGGTATGCCCCCAACTACCACAAGCAGGACAAACATGCACGTATGCAGCTAACCCTGAACGACCGGCATATCTCGCTGAGCTTGCCGCTATACGGGACGGCCTAAACGCATTGCAGCGTTTCGTCGAAACAAACCACTTCTCTAAGATTGTGCTTCGCACTGATTTTACAGAAGCGATTCACGGCATCTGCCGTGTGGCCCGATCAAAAGCGTTTTCAGGTGCCATCCATCAGCTGGGAAAAAACATCGGCACAACCATACGCATCAAATGATTTCCACGAGCGCCAATGTCTGGTCAGCTAGAGGCGGATGACACTCGCTCCCCAGCCATAATTTACCCACTGCCACTATTTTCCCAAGACAACAGCGGAAAACTGCTGCGCCAAAAGGAATGCCTTCGATGCACCACACGAGCACTCAAACCACTGTGTGGTTCTGACCTTCCTGGTGAGCTTAACCGCTTAGAGGAGGTAGCGCTTCGGAGACTTCGAGTGGGGGTTGCTCTTACGCCGGCATTTGGAACCACCTGCCCCTTTTATGACGCTCTTATAACTACCGTGGACGTGACACACTTGCCCTGGTCATGACCGGGCCTATAGCAAGCACGCCTTCGTCATCTTCGAAACACGGGTCACCATCCCGGTCGCCCTCCGGACTTACAAGAATAAGAGGACCATTCCTTCGATCTCTGTTAAACTTTATGCACGAGTGCAACTTGTTTATTTATGTGTGATGAACCTGTGTTTATCTATGATTTTTATGCCAAAGGGCAGTCTTTCGAATAAAAAAAAGTCTGCATGTGCACACCGTATTGAACAATCCACTCTGAAGCCAATTTGATTGATTGATATGTGGAGTTTAACGTCCCAAATCCACCATATGATTATGAGAGACGCCGTAGTGGAGGGCTCCGGAAATTTCGACCACCTGGGGTTCTTTAACTTGCGCTCCAATCTGAGTACACGGACCTACAACAATTCCGCCTCCATCGAAAATGCAGCCGCCGCAGCCGGGATTTGATCCCGCGACCTGCGGATCAGCAGCCGAGTACCTTAGCCACTAGACCACCGCGACGGGGCAACTGAAGCCAATTTGATTTCGATTTTATATTACATTCTACGCTATCCAAAGCATAATTCTTTTACGGAGCACCCAATCAATGAGCTTCACCATATTATCAGTTAGGGAAATAGGTCGAATGTTTTCAATGGTATAGCCGAATATTTGTCCTTTTTGTATCGGAGTTATTTTGGATAATTTCCAATCATGCCCCTCTGCCTCATCTTCTTCGCCACCGAAATGCAATAGCTGCGACATCATTAGCAGTGTTTCTTTCCTCTTTCTTTTTCCGAAAGCGTGTTTTATTATGATTGCGCTTGTCCAAGACGTCTACCACTAAGAGCGAAACTTTGCCATCACTTTCAATGCTTCACCTCCGGGCAAACTGGAAAAGATTTTTCCTCGATGTTGGAAATGTCCACATGAGAGAAAGGGAACGCTTTTCTTTAGCGAACAGTTCTAGCTTAAGCTCCGTACCAGAGATGTTCCGCGCAGGGAATTTTCTCTTTTTCGGAAAAATTTTGCCTGTCATTTTCAGCCAAAGAAAAAAGGGAACCTTCATGATATTGCAGAAATTTTCAGGAATGGTTGAATTCACCTATGACGACCGATAAATAGTGGTCACAGTGCTTTTTTATCCGCTGGAATCGGTTCTGGCGCATGCACCACGCAAGCAAAGCCCTTAAGATTTGTTTCTGATATTTACGCGGAGCAATTTCTAGTTCACTAGTGGTGTTAGACTTGACGCCCACAATGTGCGGTGTACGAACGGTATATGAATTAATAAAGTCATGCTTTTGTTGTGCGGCAGTGGAAGGGCTAGTCGAGATTTCAAAAGTCGCCAGTACGTGAGACACGCGTGCATAGATGGGGCAGGGAATTAATGCTATTGTGTAGGGAAATATGCTCAGAATTTTCTCAACGTTTGCAGGGAAAAATTTCCCGAAATAGAAAGTTTTATGTCTCCGAATGGGAATTATGCGGCGTAGTACGGAACATCACTGCTCCGTGCCAGCACTTCCAGTCAATTGGCCCGGTGTTCGAAAGAAATATCGGGAAGAAGATGGCCATGCTTCAAGGACGTCTTATTTCTTCCTTCCTCTCAACACCCCGTACGTTTCACTAAATTATTTCTTTGTATCAGCAAATTGATTATCTGTTTGGTTCTTTCAACTATCAGCCAACCTTGTTACGTTCATTTTGACTCTAGCGCCAGAAATAAGTTACAAACATTTGTAGGCACGAGATGGAGCTCACTCAGACTCAATTATGAACTATATTTAACCCTTAAGTCTCCTTCGCACTCCCACTCATATAAATATTTCTCA
The DNA here is from genome assembly GCF_043290135.1 of Rhipicephalus microplus. NCBI lineage: Eukaryota > Metazoa > Arthropoda > Arachnida > Ixodida > Ixodidae > Rhipicephalus > Rhipicephalus microplus. The sequence goes on from NC_134701.1 coordinate 188,833,444, forward strand.
CCAGGACTCACTCATACTCTGACTCACGGTTTGCTGACCTGTGGTTACAGATTTCTGCACAGCTCTAGCATTTCGTATGCAGGTCGTTAGGTAGTGGCCTATCTGGAATCTCTTTAGGTATATTCCGTTCACAAAACGTAACGCTGTGGAAGCATAGCAAGAAGTTCGGCTATCATAATACATAACTCCGTGTGTTTTGTGCCTACATTTAGTGTTTGCAAATGTTCGTGCAAGCCGATAACAAACCTGTGCTTGAAGCGCCGCAAGGAGCTGCAAGTCGGAAATCACATAAATAAAAATTATTCTAGAGGGGTGTTCTAGCCCCAGTTTTCCACAATTTTTGGTCAAGGTGTCAAGCATGTTTGTACGTTATCAAAAGTAAATAAATAGCAGTTTCAAGTTTTTTGGTAAGAGCAAGCTCCTTGCAGTAAGTAGCATGGCCAGAGCTGACACATTCGGTATGTGCCCCTCCTGAAATTTCTTTTACCTTGAGAAACTGAGCAATAAATGGCATTTAGGCCACACTTACCTGCCCAGCCCTCGCTTCAAACTGAGGACGTGCCTCCCCACTACCTGCGAACAAATTGTCGGCTACGATAGTTCTTGTGTATTTATTTTTATCGCGTTGTGTTAACATTGCTTTTTAAATAAAATTTATAGACTGTTAACTTTAATTGCTACTGCGTAGTGTTGTTGCCTGCACTGTAAACTGATAGAGCTAATAAACGAATGCATTAACTTTAAAGCAAGTCTGGCTAGAACTAATGCTGCATTTCTTTAACTTCTACACTGTATTCTGGTTTGTCCCCTCTATTATGTACAAACTGTACACTGATGGTCTTATGAAAATATTTATTATTATATAAATAATTAGTTAATACTTAGAACGCCCAACTATTGCTTGGTTCGAACACAGCTACAGCGACAAGTCACGCCAGTTTCTTGACTGTCGCACGCTATGTATGAGATGGAATACGAAATTATAACCGTTATGAATCTCGACAAAAATGACTGCCGCTGCGCGAGCGCGGCAAAATGAAGAGCCATTTTGTTTGTACTTATGTCGACGTCTTACTACGATGAACCACTGACAGACTGAGCTATAAATATGCAATAGTATAGATAAGAGAGATTCCATATCTGTCTCTCTTTCTTCCTTTCTCTCTCTCTCTCTCTCTCTCTCACACTACACTTATTACAAGTACCCAACCACGCACGCGCACACATAGTACTTCAGCCCTATGATATTGGCGACGCTAGAGAGATCGCAAAAGCAGTTCTGAGAAAAATTGTAGCGTAATATAAGGTACACCCAAGAAGAATCATGAACCTCCCCCCCCCCCGCCAATGTTGTTAGCATGCGAGAGGAAAACTCTGGCACGCTAGCTTCGAATTGCCAACCTCAAGGATCATTCATCAATCAAAGAAACTTCCTTCTACTTTCTGTGAATCTCAGCTTCGCGTGACAGTTACGCGGAACAAAAGAACAACGAGCTGAACGAGAACGCTCAATTTCGGGGTCGATACGGCACGTTTTTCAAGTCGAAAGAAGACGGGTGTCGCGTTTAAGGAACGTGGAAAAAAAAGCCCTCGTCTTAGCTTCCAAGTTCAGGGAGGTCGTACGAGAAAATAACCAGATTGGTGCATAGGAGAGGAGTACAAAAAATGAACTCCGTCTTATGGTAGATTTCGACAGTCACAGCGCCAGAACGCGACGTCCGGTTCAGAACAAGAGTTTGTGCGAACACAAAAGAGCCTTTTTCCGAGTGACTCCTCATACGTATAGGGCATACGATTCGCAAATAGCGTGCGAACCTTCGAGCCTTCTGCTTACATATCGGTGAGCCACGTTCAAGAATATAAAGACAAGTTCATATCCGTAAACCAGTGCGCGGCAACACAGCCGCCACAGGAGCCCCGAGATGTGAGCTCAGTGATCGATCAGTGATCAATCAGATATCCTTCAAAGGTCTTGACACGAATGAGCTGGGTGTAACTTTGAGGATTCATGAAGCGTGGTGGACAATATTTACATGCTTGCAAGAGTGCACTTGTCTCGGTGTAGCTCTTTCAATGCGTCAAGTGAAATGTTCTCATAGTTGGTTCGACCACAGCCCTACACGCTGACCATCTATCTCTTCAGTGGGCCCGAAGCAAGAGAACTTCTGTCCAACCCCAGGTGATAGCGCACTTAGTTCACTGCACGTACAGATCTAAGAAGCACCGTTTCGTTGCGGAGGACAGAGTGGAAAGGAAAAGCGTGGAGAGGAAATCAACTATGCTCTCTCCGGTTTGCTACCCCCGATACGTGGAGAGGATAATAGAATGATTGAAGTACAGGAAAACAGGCATCGCAGGCTAGGCGCGTGCTGTGGTTGATGTCCAACGCTTCTGCAGCCGGTTATTCAAGTCTAGCGTAGGTACCGTGAGTGAGTTAGCGTGGCTTTCATGACAGGTTATCTGTGAGGCCATGGCGCCGGAAAATATTAGAGTATAGTAAAGTTGCATGACGATTAGTGCGATTTTTGCTTATCACGAATACCAAACGTCGCTAATATTCTTGTCAAGCACACTAGCCAAAGAAAGGAAACATTTAATTAGGTTGAGCTTTGACAATTTGTTCTACTAAAGGTTGTGCTATAAACGGCATGAATTTCACCAAAGTTTATCATTCGGGTCATTCGTTCGCTGTTAAATCAAGAAAAGATCGTTTGAAAACGGCCAACAAGCTCACTCGGAGACACGGACAAGGCTCTTCTTTTCTTTGGTGTTCTAATACCCTAAAAAACTTTGGTAATGCTTTCAAAGCGTTATATCACCTAAGGAGTTCCAAATTTACTCAGTAATTAGATACAAACTATTTGTAACATTACCTTATGAAAAGTGTGAGCTTATATTTTATAGGTTATGGTTCATCAACTCTCAACCATTTGCATCAACGTTATGAATATTGTAAAAAAGCAATATTTGTTTTCCATTCACGCCAATCACCCCCTTAAGCATTAAGCGTGCTATCAGCTTGAGTCCGATTCCGCAGCTGTCAGTGTTAATTCGATACGTATGCCACTCCCATTGCTGGTTGCTCAACTTTGATTCTGACGAAAGCACTAAGTTCTTAACATCTGAATTCACGCAGCTACTGTCAATAGGTAAGCGAAGACTGATGTTTTTATTCTTTTTTTCTTTTTGAGAGCGAAAAAATGGGCCTTTATTTCATGATATACATGGCTCTGCACGCATCAGTATAATGTGACCAGTCAACATTCTCATCATTATTCGACCTACGCTCACTGCAGCGTCTCCCCCGTGTTTCGCCAAGAAACCCGGTCCTGTGCCTTCTGCTGCCACGTTATACCTGAAGACTCGCAGATCTCATTTGGCCACCTTATTTTTTGTCTCCCTCTCACGCGTTCACCTTCCCTTGGAATCCAGTCAGTTACCCTTAATGACCAGCGGTGATCCTGCCTACGCGCTACGTGCACGGCTCATGTCTATTTCTTCTTTTTTGATTTCGATTATGATATTTTCAACCCCCCCCCCCCCCCCCCTCTTTCCCTGACCTACTCGGCTTTTTCCCTGTTCCTTAAATTTACACCGATCATTTTACTTTCCGCTCGCTGCGTAGCGAGCGATGGAAACGCAGTAAGCGATACAAAGGAAAATGTGACAAGAAGTGCGCATTACCTACTTCCAAAAATATGATTATGATGGTTAATTTTGGTGCCTAGTAGAATGTTACCATTATTTCTTACGCATACTCTGACGTGCAGAACTTTTCATACGGAAAAAATTATGGTTACGTGGTCCGTAGAATATGATTGGTTGTCAGTGCATATTATTACTGGCGACTGTTATTTAAAAAGCGAGTACACGTTGGGGACGAAGAGCCCTGCACGCGTGCGCCACTATTACGCGCGTTCAAAACTAGTTTGGCTCCAAAGTGGCTAGTCACAACTAACAAGATTTCTCATTAGGAGCATCGCAACAGATTTTTTTTCGAAGGAGATGTTGCACGCGTTCTCTGCATGAAGTGAAACGTAAGGCTATTTCTTTTTTTTTACATAGTGCTCTGCGATAATTTTTGTTGCTCCTGTTGAGCCCCATAAATGGTTGATCTCTCTGGCAAGCGCGGTTAAATAGCGCACTGCGTAACTCTGCAGATTAAATGTCGACAGGAGTGATCAACAATGGCAGCTTTTCCAGTAATGCGTCATTTGCAGCTAGGTACGCGGAACCATGGCGAGTGCCGCAGAGCGTCTGTTCGTCTCGATGCAGGTAAGCATGAAGAGAAGGCGCACCGACCGCGTCGATCCCAGCGACCCGAGCAGCGTGAGTGTGTGGCGGGCGTGCGGTCAGGTCTACGGCCAGCTGGTGAGGGACTCAGGTCTCCCCGGCTCCGACGTGCTCGTCGAGGGAGGACGCGCGCGCCGGCTGCTCTGGCTCGCGGCTCTGCTCACCCTCGTCTACTACAGCGCCAGCGAGACGGGGGCCATTTTGAGGGAGTACTTCACGTACAGCGTGGCCGTCGCCTTCGAGTACAGCGCCAACGAAACGTTCGAGCTGCCTGACGTCACCGTGTGCAACGTCAACCCGCTTCGCCGCTCGAAGCTGTGCGCCCTGGAGGCATCGGAGCGAGCCATGGACTCAGAGCTGGAACGGCGCATCTGTGGCAAGCGACAGAAGTTCAGGGAGGTAGGCACTTGAGGAACGTTCATTGCGAGCACTTTCGTGAGACATAAGGAACCTGAAAGCGAAAGCTTTGAGCCCCTCGTACATTCGCCTACGGCAACTGCAAGGTGAAAACCATCTTGTTCTTTGTTTTTTCTGATTAGTCAATTTATTTACTCTTCTCCCGCAACCTTCCGAAACCTTTCTGCATATAATGTGGTTTCGCAATGCCTACGGGATTCGCGGCGTTGCAAGATTTCTGCAGCTTACCTGCCTTTGCATGGCCTCCGTGATCGGCCTACCTTTCACCAAGTGACGGCGTCATGGGACGTCACGTGACATCATAGTCACACCATGGCGTCACAAATTCTGGCAATCTTCAGCTCCACGGTGATGTAAAATGGTGCATGACGGCGTCAACTGATGATTATTTCTTGCATCACTCGTGCCGAAGCCAACGCCGTGGTATGCCAACGCCACTGAAAATCAATTTTTGGATTCGATGTGGCATCTAAGGATTTTACCAAGAAAATATTGAGCCGATATCACGCACCCGAATGTTCCTTCTCTGACGGGCACCGTAGAGGTGTCTGTCCACCGAGAGGCAAGGCCAGCCAATCAGGACACGATGCGAAAAAGGCCTAATAACGCTACCGCGTTGCCCTTATAAGGGAAAGAATTAAGCGTCATTCAAGTTCTTATTTCTTCTTCTTTTTTTTTTTTTGCTCTAAGAATGCAGCTGAAACACCCAGACGAGCCCCGTTACGATAAAAATTGTATCTAAGGTATACAAACACGCCTACCACAGTCGGCAAGTTCTTGAGACAGACCAAAGAAACATCCCCGCGTGGTTGAGCTCGCTGGATAACAACCAGCGATAGCAACAAGCTGCATAACAACAAGCTGCAAAACAACAAGCTGGATAACAACAAGCTGCATAACAACCTGCTTTCCGAGAAAAATATTGCATTAATCAGAATTAAAATGGGGGCAGTACTTGCTAACATGAATTCTTTCCTCAACGCAGGCAAACACGCATGATCTGAAGCTGCAGCAGCGAATATCGGATTGGCTCGCCGAGATGGTGGTAAGAGACGCGAAGCAGGTCAGCGTGCTCGGCCACCAGTTCACCGACACCGTCGTCGACTGCAGTTACCACGAAAAGGACTGCAAGAACTCCAGGCGAGTCTGACCATGTTTCCGAAGCCGAGGCTTTTCTTAGTTTTACCGCCATGCAAGTGGCCGTAGACTGTAATGGTGTATGCAGCACGGTGCGGCAATTTTATACCTTACATTTTCTGCCATTCGTCTAATTTTGTGGCGACACGCCACGGCTACTCTGTGGACACCAGAGCAACTCACTGCGCCTTTATGTTACTCTTGCGCACCACCTGCCGCTAACTACCAATTTAATTATGTAGTGAGGGCTTCGCACCAATGTCCGGCACAGCCTTTACGCTGCGCTGATCTTTCTAAAATATTTACCGGAAGTAAAAGTTGTCAGGACATTAACTGGAAGTAAAAGTCCTGACAACTTAAATTTAAAAAAAAACTGCAATTTCACGTAGCAAAACTACGTTACGATTACAAGACACACTGTAGTGGGCGATCCCGGATAACTTTTGGACCTCTGTTCTTTTTTAACGTGCACATATTATCGAGTGCACAAGCGTTTATTTTATTTTTATCTAAAAGTACCTTTCATGCCCCAAGAGGTATGTCTTTGCACTGTTTCCATTCAAACGCGGTGACCACGGAAATCGAACTTATGTCCTCGAGCTTTACCGCGAAATGCATCATCTGTTAATCTCATCTCATCTAGCTTACGTCAGCTGTTAAAGAAGCTAATTATAATAAACGCTGATTATATTAACGGGGCATCTGTGCGGTGAAAAAGTAGCTCAGGCAGTGAACGACTTTCGCCAAGTTTTTATTGGTGGCTTCTTTCCTTTACGCATAAAACTGCAACAAGGCGTTGTTGTCACTATAATTTTCATGCTGCCCTGATACCAGACGGGTGAAAAAGTACCGTACTGTTTACACTCGTTGGTCGCGTCGTAAGACGTTTGGTGCTTTTTGGATTTACAACTATTGCAGGTACTTCACTAACAACACTAACGTCTGGTTCGGCAACTGCTTCTGCGTCCACTGTGAGAAAACGGATGACATCTTCGAGTACAACGCCCTGGCATCGCCTCGCCATGGTAAGCGACATTGGCGTCGCATGGCGCATAAATCACTTTAGTTCGCGCATCAACCGTGGAGCGTTTTCTGTGCTCACTGTTTTCTGTACGAAACGTAAAAAAAATGGCTCGGTGTATTCCTTTTTTTCCTTCCCCCCGTTTATTTCTAAACAATATCCTCGTAAATATAAATACGCGTTATCGAATGCAATCAAATGAAGGTGAGGATAGATTCGTCATTGTGTTTATCCAATAGTGACTACATCTAGTCACATGCTTCTATTTTTTTACAATGTAAGGATTGCTTCAGGAAAGAAAATTTCAGAGTGAGAAGCTTTATTTTTTGCGAAATCGCTGTAATTAAAAAAAATGGAGGTCCGTGTTTACAAGCTAACTTGCCCGCTAATCCTACCATCATAACGTAACTTCTTTCACTTGTAGTAGTCGAAAATAGCAAATAGCTTTCAAACTTTCTTCCTGACCATTTGCATTTCTCGTTCGCGTTAGATCTCAGGTTGCTTGCGTGCACAAGTTAAGCGGGTCACAAATACCAAATACATTCTGCTCGCTGATGCACACTTTCTCGCCAATCCGTATTCTGTCGCTACTAAATAAAGAAGATCCGAAACAAATTATCAGGGCATCTTCGCGCTAGGGGTGCCAGGCTTGAAGGCAGTGTGGGAGTGAGCAGCCTCATTTGATTCTCTTCAAATTTTCCCTTTATTTCCTCCTCGGTTTCTTTTTCTTTTTTCCCTTTTTTCCTGTTTTTTTCTCTGTTTTTATTTCTCTATTTTTCTTTTTAGTTCTTCTCTTACTTTTAATCACTTTTTATCTGTCGCTTCCTTCCTCTTGTTTTCATTCAGTGTTTCATACATGGTTCCGGCGGTGTTACGCCAGGTGACGACATCGTACGACAGCCCAGGCCCCTAAAGTGTTCTGGGCTTTAAAAAAAAACGAAGCGCAGGAGACAAGGTGACCTCAGGATGACGTGTGATATCCCATGAGAGCTTTGTTGTATTCGAGTTGTTGCCTGTTGTAGCGCGTATTTTTTTAGCGCTTCCTCATAGTGTAGTAAATTTGTAGGTCCATAAATGACCCAGCCTCCTGAGGTATACTGCATCGGCGTGATGTGTCTCAGTTCCATGGTAACAGTACCTAATTAGTCGCGAGGGGATTGTCTTGGTGTTCCAGGTCTAGTGATGACGCTGAATCCTGAATTGAATGAGTACCTGCCCACGTCATACCAGGCGGGATTCCTCGTCATGGTACACGCTCACGGCACCAGGTAGGTTACGCAGCCACTGCATGCGGCCTTCGACAAAAAATATACATATATGCAAAAATGAATGCGTGATTGATTGATTGATTGATTGATTGATTCTATTCGCGCAGGCATTCGGTCTGCAGCGACGGCGTGTACCTTGCGCCAGGTTACACTACGTACGTTGGACTTAACGTGGTAAGCCAGATTTTGCGCGTCAGCTTTGACCACTATCATAAGTGAAATCTCGTTAACACGATTCCGCTTAATACGTTTTTTTGGTTTATATTGCACTTTCTTTTTTTACGGCCGACGCCTCTACAGGCAAAGCATTTTTCGTACGCCTAATACGATTTTATTTCCCCGTGGGCGTGGGTAATACACTCGCGAATGCTTCTGAAAACATCGTGTGGTTTCAATTACTACATCAATCAAGGGGCCATACGCCCGCGCGGCGCTGGTCCATAGAGGCCCTCGAGTGCTTCCGGTAGTGTGATGACGAGAAATAAACCGCAGGACGTTGCACCGGCGATCATCTGCTAGTAACTGCACACCAAGCATTACATGGGTTTCGCAGCCTCGTCGCAGGGGCTTGTCGAATTCAGTGATGAAACAGCTACTCGTTTCTGCGAATTTCAAAAAAATATACTCCCGCGGGACATGGGAAAATAATATCTTCAATGCAAAGAGACAATCTCTGTTAGGGTTTTTTATTAACAGCAAGTTCTGTGTCAAATTCGTACTCTTTGTGGTCTTTCGGTTCCTATTTCAGATAATGTAGTTTGAATATAATACGTTTTTATTCTTATTGCCTTTGAGAATAGTATCAGTGATATTCGTTAAAGAGTACTCTTTTTTGTGGTTCTCTTGGCACTAACAGCCTCAAACGTGAAAATGAATTTTTATTGACTCAATAAGCCAAAGCACGACTTGGACTGAAACAAGATAAGTTAGGGAAACCATGATAAAAAAACTTTTGTGCTTTTCTTGTGGAACGCATCTTGCGATCTGTGCTGTATTTTCTGTGTTCCACAGTGCCACAGCAGGGTCTCTCGCCCCCTACATCGCAGTGATGTTTGTACAATCCCCGGAGATCCCGCCCCATACCGGTTCATCCATGGGCATTGCTTCAAGAAAACGAGGTAACGCATCTAGTGAGAGTGAGGACACCGAGCTGTACTCCGCACCAGACGACGAGTCCTCGGAAGACGGCATTGAACCTGTGCTATCCCGCAAGGCCAAACGAAGAATCATGAACGCATCGTCGGCATCAAGTACAGCCACTGCGAGAACTGCGCCTGAGCCAAAAATGCCCTTCAAGTACTGGACGTGCTGAGTCCTGTGCAAGCAGCCCTAGAGTAGACCATGGCTAACCCACCACTGTCTTTCAGAAATGAGGTTTGTAAAGCAGCAATACTGCAGTGAAATGGCAGTGGACAGGGATAGCGCGTTGCTGATTTTCGTCGATTTGTGTACGTCATTACGTTTCCCGAAATCGTCATCTGTGAGCAGAACTTATCGAGTACAATAAGACTCTCCGGATACGAACCTTTTATGTCGTCTACTGTTACTGAAATCAGCAAGGTTCTGGTGGTGATTCGTCAAGACCTCACTTACATCTTTCAACTAGTACCACCTCGTGACGAAAATCAATACGTATGCTTAAGAGTGAAAAATAGCAGGCTCAACATCAATGTGGTTGGCGCATACCTATCACCATCACGTCGGTTCGATAAAAAAGACTACAAGACATCATAGCGTCCACGCAAGACTGGTGTGTTATCATCGGGGATTTTACGCTCATCAGACGTTATGGGGAAGTCAGAAGGCCAACATGAAGGGCAGAAATTTGGTGTCTTTTGCCTCCGACAACGAACTTTGGTTACTGAACGATGGCAGTCCTGCATTTTTACGTGGCTCCGTATGCAGCAGCCGTCTCAACCTCTTTTGTTTCGCGAAGCCTATTGAAGCATATAGAATGGTTTATGGATATAATAAACGCGTGGGAGTGATCATATTCCAACATACGTCTACATCAGTGGATTGTCGCCTCTAAAAGTTTCCGACACGGTTAAAAGAGTGGACTGGAAAAAAAACTTTCAGTCTCGTATGGAAGACCAATGCCAAGAACACATACCAGACTTACAAGAGGCCATCAAGAGCACTGTGCAAGAGAGAGTGTGTACGATTTCATGCTCTGTAAAAGTGACAGACATCGACAAAGAGCTGGAGCGGCTTCGAGCCTTACGATGACGTGCTGAAAGAAGGTATTTGTGCACTAAGGACATAGAGAAAATTTACGGAGTGCTAGACGTATGCAGAAGAAGAACCAACGTCGGTTGGACAACCTAGAATCCCAACGCTGGATTAATATCTGCGAGTCACTCGACCCCCTTGAGCCTTTATTGCAGTTATGAAGGATATTACGAGGTTTTCGGTCATCCCTCATTCAGAAGTCATCATTCAGTGCCTTGGCCATTTACCAAAATTGACCAGATGTTGACGCTGCTGAAGAGTTCTGCGCCGAAGTTGTCCACCACCACGTCATTCCCGTATGGACCTCCCGTTCGCCGTTCAAGATCTTAAAGCAGCACTCGCTTCGTGCAAATGTACCTAAGCTTATGGCTTTTCTCACGTTCAACGCATGTGATCAAGTCGACGACGCTATCAATTGATGAACGACCACGTTGAAAGCCAGGCATGGCATTTGGGTAGATCTCATGATATACCAAGTACCACTACAGGCGGCCGCAGATCATTCTCTCCATCCCTTTACCCAACCAACTAGCCAATGCCATCGGGCGATAGGAGGAGTGTTGCAATGGTGACTTGCCAGGTTTTATCAGCGGTACTAGACGACTAGTTTTTCAACTTAAGGGGCGGGGCGGTGTGTACAGGTGGCCTAGAAAAACAATATAACCTAAAAAGACAATATCTTCGTAATACACTAAACAAGTTAGATGAAGACTAGCCCCTGCCCCGTCCTCGGACTCCTGCAACCGTGTCCATCTTTCCTGTCTTTTCCTTACTTCCGTCGTTCGCTGTCCCTGCGCCTCACTCTCCTTCCTCTCTCTCTATCCTTACATTGCTCCGACGTTCTGATGTACGCTGATGACACAGCTATAGTTATTACAGGTAACAATATCGAGGAAGTTGAATCTAAAACAAACTCGGAGTTATCAAGAACTTCCTAATGGTTTTGTGCCTACAACTTAACGATTAATACCAAGAAAACTACATATACAATTTTTCATTCTCGTAACAAGACCGTAAATGTTAACTCCATCAATATAGCTATCGACAACCATTCTCTTCTCCATGCAACCTCTAACCTTGGCGTTTACTTCTATAACCACTTAAACTGGCAAAACCCCATAACGGAAGTTTGCACTAGTTTGGCGTCTGGATGTTATGCTTTACTGCAGGCGCGTAACTACTTCGATAGAGACATTTTACGAACATTATACTTCGCATTCATCCACTCTCACATTACATACTGCATTGAATCTCGGGAATGGACTTATGAGACTTACCTAGAACCTATTCGAATATTACAGAAACGATCTCTAAAATCAATAACATACTCTAAGCATGATCTCCCGAGTAAACCACTGTTTAACGACGTGCAAATTTTACCTTTTGATGCATTGCGTGAAGCAAAGACAGCCTGCTGCGTAAATAACTTCCTACGGCACAACAATCCTTTCGATGCATCCTTGTTCTACACTACTTCTTGGCCCACTACACATGCTGCGTCGGGTAACTTCAATCTGCCCTCCACAACTAACGCGTATAGAGAGCGTCAGTTGCCGTTTATAGGGGCAAAAATATGGAACAGCTTGCCGCCTGAAATAAAAAAAAGCCCAAAATTTTAACACTTCTATAAAAAAATTATCTAAGCTTGAATGATGTGAGCTAACTTTGCGATTTTTTGGTTCCTGGAATGTCGCGTTGCAGTCACAGAAACATCATACGAGCTGGATGGTTATTTGGTGTGTGCAATTTTCAAAATGCGTGCCGCTGTTCTAGATTGTAAATCTTGTTGTGGCCTAGCAACGAATGTTGTATTTGTATTGCGTTTGGGAATACGGATACTGGTATTGTTGACTACTTAATATGTCTCTGAGTTGTCTTGTTTATGTTATTATGTACACTTTAGTGATTTGCTTGCGTTGGTGCACCTTTGGACACTATTGCGATTATAGATTTTATTGTCGTTTGGCACGAAGATCGCATGCTAAAAAATGCTTGTAGTTGTACTGTTGAACACCCTGTGTTTCTGAGTGTTCGTTTCTTTTTTATGTAACAGTAAGCCTGCATCACTGCATACATTTTCTTTTTGGACCCAGGACTAGCCATTGGCTATGGGTCCAAGCAGTCTGATGATTTTTTGTATGATTCAACAAATAAAAAAATAATAATACTAATAGTATCGCTTTATCTTTTAATCATATCCTTTTAATACCTTCTCTACCCTCATTACTCGTGAGCTACTGTTGAGGTGTCCTCCCCCTGATAGACAGTTACGGGGCTCACTTTTCTCTTCTTTTCATTTAATATCACTTCCCACCCAGAAGAAAGTACACTGCGCCATCGTCACGACTCATCATCACAGAAGGCCGTGCAAGCGCTACTGGACTCCTTGCGAACTACTGGCCTGGCGAAATGTTTCTGAGTGGATTGTGCGTGCGTGCGTGCGTGTGTGTGTGTGTGTGTGTGTGTGTGTGCGTGTGTGTGTGTGTCCGTGTGTGTGTGTGTGCGTGCGTGCGTGTGTGTGTGTGTGTGTGTGTGTGTTTGCTGTTATTTATTCTTTACCTCTCTCTCTCTCTCTTTTTCTCTCGCTTTCAACCCCCTATTCCCCAAGCCCAGTGTAGGGTAGCAAACCGGATACTAGCATCTGCTTAACCTCCCTGCCTGCCTTTTTTCTCGTTTCTCTCTCTCTGATGGAACACAGCTCAGATTTTCGTAAATAATAAATGCATGACGAGAAAGTTCCCTCCTTAGGAAATTGCTGCATCTGGTCCTTGATAATATTTTTTTACTGTAAGTCAGTATTCTGGTACTGGTGGCTGCGGAAACTTCATTGAGTTCGCTCTTAATTTATTTCATTTAAAAACATTGAAAATTGGCATAGTTTGAAGTATTTATTATGAGCGTTTAAAGCTTTTCCAATGTCTATAAGAATACATTTTTCAATGCTCGAAACTATAGTTAGTTAAACGGATATCCCTGGTATATCTATGGGACAGAAGTTACATCTCATACATCAAAAGCAGAGAACTTCTGCGAACACGAGCAGCTGCGTTTTTGTATTTAGATTTCTTGCGCGAATCAGATTTCTGGTTTGCATGAATTCGTTTTTTATCTATACTGTTGCGGCAAATATAGAATATAACAAACTAACGATCCCGCTGCTACTTTGTCGTACGGAAGTTCGGATGCACTTTGCATGTTCAGAAAAGAATCACTCATTCACAGACGACTAAGTGCTGAAGATTTATTTGGAAATATGCGACGCCATATGGCAATTTCGTCACTACAGTATACACTAAATTCAAGAAATAAAGCTTTGAACCTCATGTTCACTTGAAATAACAAGCTCATAGCCCCAAAATGATGGAAAATATTCTAAACGATATCTTTTAGAGCTTAAGCCGGCTAAGTGGTCGTACTTCAATTTTTCTTTCATACGATGATGCTTCTCACAACGACGCAGCTTGCGCAGACGGGCCTGCCGGCTCCCTACGCCAATCCATGCCGTCGTACGTGGCCCAAGTGCTTGCTCGAGCAGCTGGAGGAACCCTACGGAGCGTACACGAGAGAGGTGAAGATTATATCGCTACTTCCTTATCAGCAAATTAGTCTTCGAAATAAGCAGGAAAAAATAGTAAAACCAGTTACATGCCTGTGCAATCTGAGTAAACAGTGGAGCTAAAGCTCCAACACCTCAAACGCTGATTAGCTTCTGTTTTCATCTTCTTTCTTTTTAGATGCGAAACAGCTATAGCCCCCCCCCCCCCCCCCCGCAGTCGTTGAACGATGCCAAGTAGGTCAGTCGCTGCTGCGCGTTGACGTCACTCTCTCTCACTCACAGCAGTTGCCGGCTCCTCCCAGCACACCTAGGCGGCGTTGCTCCTCCGCCCGCTCGTAACTCGCTTCCCCCTCTCCACCATCCGCAACACTCGACCACACGTCGAGTGGCAACACTCTTTCGGCCTGTTTATCTGTGATAAAACTTACATGAAACCAACCCCGCCACCCGTGTCTGCGTTTCACAGAAACGTTTACTCGAGTAAAGGCTACACCGAGTTTCGCTGCTAACCGTTCTACCAGCACCCGCGTCGACGCCCGTTTCAGCCAGGTCAACGGCGTGCACGCCGCTGCTGCTTCACATTCCATCGTGGTACCCTTTGGAAGATGGTTCATAATTTTTTTATTTCTTTCTTTTTTTTCTTTCTACATCTCCGCCTTCTTTCTCTCTTTCTTTATTTATCTCGGTGATCTCACACCTCATCTACCCAGCTATATTGTACAATATGCAAGACAGATAAGTGCAAGAACTGTAATTCTAGAGCAACTCTGGAGCACATACTACGGGAACGTCGAGGGACAATGATCAATACTGGGGACGCAGCCTCTAGTGATCGCCTTCGCACGCACTGGGACACCGTTTTGCCCTGCTTTGCCCTTGACGACCAACTCTGGGCTGTCAAACGGGCCGTCACCTAGGCGTAGCCTTTTGCCCGTCCCTCTAACTTGCAGGACATTTCAATAAAGTTATTCGTACGTACGTGTTCATTCCCATCGCTCCTCACTTTCCTCCCCATAATCTCCTTTCCTCATTGCTCTATCATAGAATATGCTGTGCTATGGTGGCATAACATGGCGATGCTATGCTAGAAGGCGTTTGGTACATACCCGCATTATCTAGCGCTTAGCGCCCAGTTTCGCTCTCACGACAACGGTGCTATCCTGGTGTTTTAAACTAGAGACGAGTTATAGTACTGAGTATACTACACTACGGTAAAGGTGGTCGTTTAATGAGACTTCTAGTTAGAGCACGTGTGTTATGATTAAAGTAATTTGTGCAATGTGAAGTGTATTCGTGTCTTTCCTCACTTATAATACGCGCCAATACACAATACACACAAGGTAGGGGGTGGCGAAGGCGTATCCTCACCCGGAGCCATGATAGCAGACTTAAGGAGGCGTCCACTGCGTAGCTCCATTGTCAAAAGAGTACCCAGCACTTCCACCAAAATGTTACGTGGAAAATAACAGTAGTTAGTCCGTAGCCACAACGCAGCTCACCGACAGGGTCCACTTCTTCACTCTCAGTCTAAGGCACCTTTTTTGGATATGTCCCACTATGCCCTGTTACATTCAGCCGAAATCACGCAACAAAATGATGGAATACGGATAAAAAACGGATGTTACAGTGTTATGCAATTCATGCAGCGGTAATGGTGCGCAAAGTGCGTCATCGAAAGAGCAAACGGGAATGGAAAGGGGCAGCCTGCTTGACTGCAACACTTCTTTGCTCCTTGACTGTGGTGTAAAGGAGGCGCAGAAGACAGTCCGGTAAAAGTTCTCAAAGCGTAAAAAATTAAACTGAATATTGCTCTACTTTTTATCAGCAGACGGCGTAACAAAGCACAGGGAAACATTGACGAATTATAAACACACGGTGGCTTGCTCGAGAAGCGCACCCATGGAAAACATTTGCGCGATGTGCTTCTTAGCGGGTTGTTGGAGCTTATGCTTCTGAAGCACAATGACTATGCTTAAGTGACCGGTAGTCTCGATGTAACCAAGAAACAAGAAAGCAGTGAACAAGTGAGAAACTTACAGTGCAGTTATCAAAACCGCAACAATGAAGAAGTGCCCCTAATCATTGCTGGCCTCTTCAAAACCGATTCCTTTCACATGGTGATTGTATTTGCGCAGCGCTCCTGTACATGCCCTGCAGCATAAGATCGTTTGTCGTTCTGTATTGATTGCTACCTTTGCAGCGAATACTGTGCGACCAGCGTGCTCCCCACGTTCTCTCGTTGTGGCTGCATGCAGGACTGCCTCAACTTGTGCCTGCAACGCACCGTCGTGGAGAAGTGCGGCTGCCTCTCCGCGCAGCTGCCGCAACTGCAAAAGTTGGCCAAGAGGTACGGCGCCTGCGGACGACACGGTAGGCTATATTATACTGGCTACGCAAATTTCAGGCATTTGGTTTTGCCTCAAAGTCTGAAGTGCAATACGTTATGTTATCCGCATTTGCCTCTATCCGTTTCATACGCACATATACAGTATTCATAGATTCAAGAGTGAAAAACTTAAACTCGCCTATACCAGATTCATCCCATATACTGTACTTACGGATTAAAAAGTGAAAAACTTGGGCTAAGCACTGGACGCACCTTCGTTTACGGCGTCTACATTTTGTGTCTTATCGGCTTCATTTCGGCTCGAACACTTACCTCAGAGCCCACATTAATTTTAGTGACTGGATCGGCAGTGTCATGATGTGGTTATCACGAGCAATTGCTCATAGTAGTCGTACAAAAAAATTGTGTCGCGTATTAGTTCGTGAGTACTATATTCTGCATGTGTACATGCCCATGACATATGTGAACAAAATCACCATAATAATTGTTGGGGTTTAACCCCTTAAAACAACATATGATTATGAGAGACGTCGTAGGGGAGAACTTCGGAAATTTGGACCACCTGGGGTTTTTTAACGTGCACCTAAATCTATAGATTTAGGTGCAGATTTAGGTGCACGTTATAAGCACACTGATCTCAAGCATTCTGGCTTCCATCGAGAGTGTGGCCGCCGTGGCCGAGATTCGAACCCGCGACCTGCGGGTCAGCCGTCGAGTGGCTAAAATTGTATCTGTGCATTTGATGTCATGAGATGGACAGGTAGGCGCTCGTTGGCGAAGGAACCATCGGAGAAGATACCACAAGATGGGAAACGAGCCAAGGAAGACGGAGGTGCGGTGATTAAACCAAGAAATTAAGATGTAGTACGAAATCAAATTGCGCGAGACAGGCGAACCTGGATGTGATTGACAGAGACGTTTATCATATATAGAATAGGCTGATGACGATGTTCAGGATGATTATTCACGAAAAGCTGTTTCAAGAAGTTCAACTACTCCCGGGACGCGACGCACGTGACTTCAGAAGAGTTCTTATTGAAAGGCTTGAAACTATGAGTACAAATAAAGGAAGACCATTCACAAAGGATTTACGAAAACGAAAGCTTCGACGCACTACTCCATTGTAGAGTAGTGATAGTATGCAGTTACATTATTGCGCTTAATTCGTGACACGAAAAATACAGCAATGCAATGACACGAGAAATGTATTACAAATAAGTTATTGTCACATACTTACACATGCGTGAATAATTATGTCTAAGAGTTTCTAAAATAAACGTTGAAGTCTGCGAGACTACGGGTGATGGACATGTGTTTATTGAAGGTTTCATAGCTTACTGAGAAATAGCTTACTGTGGTAATTGAGGCCAAATAAAGCGTACCGGATCCTTCATTTGACTATCCTGCTCTCTGAATAAGTAAATTAATTAATTGGTATTTGCTTCATGTGGCAACTACAGAGAACAAATGCTTTTATTTATTTGTGGCAACAGTAGAGAGTTTAATTTGTCACTTCATATGTGTATATTTGATTGTGATGTTGATTGATTGATTGCTTGATTGATTGACAACTAGACAACGAAGAGTTCGCTTTTCACAAAACACACACTTTTGTTCTGTTGTGCCAATGGTATACAATGTGTCACATTCATACATGTAAATTGGATGTATGACTGTCTAATTATTAGGCAAACTTGTCTAATAGACTTTGACATGTTTTATGAGATCTGCAGCAATGCCGAGCTACTGCTGATTCTAGAAAATTCAATTCTTTCTCGCACTCTCTCTCTCTCTCTCTCTCTTTTTCACAAAAGAGAATTACTGTAACACGTAGTATCATCAATATTGATCAAACGATATTACTTCTTGCAATGTCATACACACTCGCATATGTTCATGCCTGCGAGTTTCTTATCGCGGTTATCTAATATGGGAAGCCCTATGTGCGAACCAAAAACTGCTGCTTGGAACAAAACTACAAGAAGAACGAGAAGTTCTAGCGCGGATATTTTGCCCATGCTTACGCCATTCCGCGTCTCATTCCAATAATTCCACATGCTTCCGTAAAATTCTTATTGAAGTATATGATAAATGTATGGAATAGGTGTGGACTCCCTAGGGAAATATACGGAATTATTGCAACGGCATACGGAAAGTTTAAATACGAGGAAGCAAACGGCACATCTCTTGTGTTTCAGAGCTCGAGTGCGCGGCTGAGGTGTCCACGAATGAGACGAACATGCAGCTTGAGAAACGCTGTCGGTGCCGCAGCTCCTGCGTGTGAGTGCAACCTTCGTGTTTCGCGTTCTTTTTTTTTTTTTACAGTAAAGGACTAACTTTTGTGTAAAAAGAACACGTAACCGGTGGAACTTGGCGGTCATCTGGTCTTTACAGCGTCACTGAAAATAATCATCGGTGTATCTTTGCGGCATTGTGAGGTAACAAGTGAGTGCTAGAAAAGATAACAACACCGCAAAACTTCATACTAGCCTTTTCGGAGCCTTTCGCACGGTCTTTGTATAGAAAACAGCAGGCTGAACAAACAGTGTACCTGCGTACCAGAAAATAAAGCGTCGAATAAGGGCGGTCATTTGAGTGGACCAGTATACAACGTCCCGAATTCACCGCTTTAACTTCCACTGCGGCAGGCAAATTACTAGACAACGGATAATGCCGCAAAGAGCCGTGCTGAGGTGACCCCGCCGCCGGCAATCATTTAAGCCGTAATGTAGTCATGGCTACATCACTTTCAAACGGCGGCTTTATCCCAATCTTTGGAAGTATTGCCAGCATTTGCATGTAAGATTCTTATGCATGGTCGTGGCCTAATTATTAGCGTTTCTGGCTGATGTGCATGGTGGCAGAGCTGTCAGGGCTTCCATTGCTTCATCAGTTATGAATCACTGAAGTAAAGATGTAGGTAGAAATAGACGGAAAGGCAGGAGGATGAGCCAGCTCTCAAACCGGCTAGCCACCCTGTGCTGAAGAAAGAAAGTAAGAGGAATAAAATATTTTTAAAAAAAGATGTTTGAAGAGACGACACTGCATAAAGTTTGTCTTAGAACGTAGGTGCGCAAGTAGTGCAACAACGTCTTCAACGTCGTTAGGGCTGAGGACAATCGTAGCCAGTGTTCCAAAACTCTTCTTTTCACACAAAGCGTTATTTTCAAGGTCACGGCTGAGCGCATAGGAGTGGGGACGCTCACGTAAAGATGAGCTATTGTTTCACTGCAGTACAGTTATCCAATGACGGGCTGTTGGTAGCTACAACCCGATCAGAAATGAGAAAGCATATGAAGGCGACGTGAAATCACAAGCGTTAGAAGCGTTCTGAAGGACCGACTCGGCAAGGGAGCAGAGCAACACCAGCATAAGCCACGGTCAAGAAGTTTCCGGCGCTTTTCGCGAAGGAAACTTCTGTTTATTAAGCGTGTGCTGGCGCTTAGTGCAGAAAACGGGTGTCGCTACTTGACCGGCATCGTCAATGAAACCATCAATTCGAAGTTAGCACGTTTGTTTTTGTATTTTCGGACTTATGTGTACCCCAGACTCCTAGCAACGTCATTTACAAATAATTAGCCAAGTCTCGAGCATTGAGGATAAGGCAAACTGCGTATTCACAGTCACGTTCTATACAAGTTACAAAAGAACCAACCGCATAGGTCCCATTGTTCGTGTAGTGTGTTGGTTCAGTTCCTTTCTATAGAGACGTTACATTGAAATTCGTCAATTGTGGTGCTTGTTCCTGTCTTTGAGGTGGTATTAGCGTTATTTCTCCTTAGGTACTTGCGTTGATTACAATCATAGTAAGTACAATGAAAAAAAAAGAAGATACGGGAAACTTTTTCCCATAAACAGCGCTTTCGCGAGCTGGATCCGAGGCCGGCGTACTCCCATAAGCAAACAAGTCCTTGCACAGCTGCAAAAGAATCACGTTCATAGTCCCCAAGTGTCCCATGCACCATTTAAGAATGTTTCCGCACCCAGTCATGAGTTTTCCGCATGACAGATCATTTCGTCCCTTGTAGATTAAGTGTGTGCCTGCATAGTATACGACGGCAGCGAATATATATGCTAATCAAACGCAATCTTTTTCTCTTTTTTTTTTCAGAGACGTCACGTACAAGCGCGACGTCACAGTAACAAAGCTCAGAGAGGTAAGCATCCGCTGCATGCACACGAACGTGATGTGCGCCCGTGGAGCATGATCAAAGAAATAATCACGCCTCGCGTCTAAGCACACGAATAAGTGAAAACATTACGCAACTAGGCACAGAAGTACGCGGCCTGTACAAACGACTCGTCCCGACATTTAAAGCTGGTAGATCAATGTGTACAGGCCTAACTAACTATAAACAATGCCTGCGAATTTGAGACACGATGTACCGTTATAAAATTGATTTTTTTTTTCGAGGCAACGTTGAGCATAAAAAAAAGTCGAAGTTCAGAAGACCAAATGGGCTAGACAACCGCTGAAGAAATCGTTTTAAGCTTAGGTGCCTCAGGTTTGGGATACTACCACAGGGATGCCTTTGATGTCGTGTGTAACGTCATTAAAACTACTAAACAAGCACCATTTTTGTGTTGTCTTCAAAATTTCTCGTTATTAAAGTGCGGCGATACCTAATTTCTTTAAAATTGTTCTGATGAGGTTGTTACGGCAAATACGAGGTCAAAAGCTTATTACTACAGTAGTCTTAATTTTATGTAATACGTGTCGTTGCCATTTATTTTTAATATCCTAACATTTTTCGAATAACCTTTCACATTGTGAACTCATTCTTCGCCAATCCCTCAAAGTGGGTACGGGCCATGTTTTTTTTTTTAAGGAAAAACAAGGCGACGTTTGGCATAAATAGTAACGGACAGTATTACAAGAGATGGCAAGCGTGAAAAAAAGAGGCAGAAAGTTAAGTTGCCAGATGACGAGGTTAAGAAGTTTGCGTGGCCTCAGCAAGTACACGACCGGGTTAATTGGAAAAACAAGGGCGTAGTCCAGCTTAACATGGTGGGCACCAAATATTTCTAATGATCCCCCAAAAAAAGATGGTACGAGCTCAATTCACAGAACACACATTTCAAAGATCTGGCACACACAAAAAGTACACTTAGTCCAAAGCGTATTTTCTTCAATAAGGCAAACGTGTGTATGCTTTACCATAGTTTCTGGCTTGATGTATATCTGTGTTTCGCTATCTTCAGTATAGTCAGTGCGCTCAATATAGTCAGTGTATTCAGTGCGCAGATCTCAATCCAGTGACATATAGCGAATAAAAGCGAACCAATTCCGGAGGCAGCACAACAAAGTCAACAAAAAGATTGGCCCCGTATCTGCATGTTACACTGCAAATGTCGTCGAAAGATTATAGTATTGCGTCTAGAGAGAGTGAACAAGACGTTTACTTGATGTTCTGCGCAAGAAAATTGGTTAATGGTATTCCGGAGGTGCTGCGTTATGCCTAGTTCACACTGAAACATCCACTTTCTACAGCGACCGAAATTCCCCTGCCACCAAAACGCAGCGTCGTTTGCACTGGACGCGCCCCGCGCCGCCGAATATGCCATATACTACGGGGCGAACGCGGGATGGATGCGCTGTTACCCGGTTGTTGTCGCGGCTCGCAAACGCTACTACAATATCCGGTGGTGTATACTTCGACGATTCTCGTACGCAAGAAGCAAGAAAAGACAGTACTGCTTACTTTGCTGGCAAGTGGCTGTCTTGTAATGCACGAAGAGCAGAAAAACCACCAACGCCAGCGGCGTTGGTGAGTTCGTTTTGCTCTGCAAGACCGCAACAAGCTCGGTCACGCCAACAGCAAGCTCGGTTACCTCTTTCACGAAATACGGAGGCGAATAAAGTATAAAGTTGGGCATGTTGGTAAGACATAGTTGATCGACGTAGCGCGTTTAGAATCATATGTAGCGCGTTTAGAAACATCCCTCATGATGAGCCGGTAAGACGCCAGAAGCTTGCCGTAGTGCCTAATTTGCATGGAATCTCCCACAACTTGAAAATGGTTCGGGAGCGGGCCAATATAAAAGTGGCGTTTTCTGCCCCGAAAAAGCTCTCGTACTTGTGTATGAAAGTTGTTTCATATGCAAAACCGGGATGCTCTAAAAAGCACTTAACACTGTATGTCACATGCGCGCAATTTGTAATCTATCAGATACCTCTTTCATGCGGTAAATACTACATAGGACAAACTGGCAGGTGCATTAATGACCGGCTCCGCGAACACGCTTGCTACGTAAGAAATGGTCGAGATGGTTTTTTGGCACTACATTGCAGCACGTGTGGCTGCAAACTTTTTCATGGTACAATAATCATAGGAAAAAACAGAAATAAAGTGACAAGGGAGATTATTGAAGCAGAAAAGATTAGTAGATTAGGGCTGAACTGCGCCAGCACTCCTCTCGGTCTTTGTGAAAAAGAATTGTCGTTTTTTGAGATGATAAGTTTTTGCGCATGGCAATTGAGGGTTTTTCATCTGTTTATCTGTTGTCTTCAAATTTCGTGAGCATATATATGTACGCTCCTCGAAATAAAGATTTTGTTGGAAGTAAGCGCTCCATTCTGTCCCTTCCCTTGTCCAATATGTTTCTAAACGCGCTACGTCGATTAACGGAGGCGAAGTAGGCACAGAGTAGGTTAAACTCCCGTTGGTTTCAACATTCAGTTACGTGCACTGCGGAATAACAAGTGAGTAGGGCTTGGCCGCCATTTTTCAAAATTCCTTGACTTGCGCTCCTATTGGTCCGCGGTGACCGATTCGGTGGCAGACGCCGCAAAAATCTGTCCGAGAGCAATCGGCGCGGAGAGGGCCCTTTCGGCAGATCTCGCCGCCGCCGAACCGGATTCGGAGCACTTTCGGCGGCCGGAATGCTCAGTGTGAACGCGGCTTTAGAGTGCCTCGAGCATGCAGCGGAGGCGAACGTGTGCATCAAGTCACGTCACACGTGAGACATGAGCGCTATCTGGCAGTTATCTTGGAAAATTAGGCGCACGGAGTGCGCGCCCGTCACGGAGGCGATAAGGTGTAGAACGCAAGGTGACGGATAGGTGCCACCACCGTGTCAGGACCTTAGTCTTAACAAATCGTTGGAAACACTTGCCTTTTCGTGCAAGCGCTGCATCGTCAGCGCAGCGGGATAAGCGCTACGGTTTTTAGAATTACTTATGTATGTCTTTTCTAGTAAAAAGACACATACAGAATATTGACGTGTTGTTATGGTGACTCAGATATGCCCAATAGTTGCTTTTTAATTGACGATTGCACAAGTGCGAACGATAAACCTTGAGCAATTGGTGGGCTCTGCGGATGGGGTCGGCCATTCATTTGGGGTGTAGTTTGGTGCGTTTTAAAGTGTCTTTAAAGGAGGACATACAAAAATTATATAAACAGACAGACCAAAATTTTTGCGTCGAAGGTCCCCAAGAAGGACTATCGTCTTTACAATTTGCTCTCACGTGAGATTACATGACGTCGACAGCCGCTGTCGGTCTGGTCTGATTTTGTTTTTGTGTTCGCGTTCAAGGAAATAACAATTGATATTTGTTGCAAGTTCGATTTATCTAAACAACAATCATTGCGTGTGACTATTGACCTCATCTTTTCAATTTTATTGCAGGATGTCGTGAGTACTACCGAAAAAGACGGGTATGTCACAAGCTCGCCAGTACCAATACGTGTCATTGTCTTTTTTCATACGTATACCTGTTGAGTAACATAGAACATAATTTTTGTGTATAACCGCTTCATTACATTTATTTATTTATATACATTGTAGAAGTCTCAAATAGCAGCTTTTTGTCAGCGTTACCACTACACTGCTGCTCCCGAGCTCTCAATTCCGGGATATAGCTTCTTTTCTGTCTCGGCGTTGCCTTCCGTGGGTGAGACCGCGTCTGCGTCCATCTTCGTCTGTTGTAGAAAGAAAATGTGAGGCCTTGTCTTGTCTAGTCGCCTAGGATATCTTGGCTCATACCCACGTGGGGGATTGGCCACACTGTACCTCATAATAGATAATTTTTCTTAACAACGCTTCCTAAAAATGAGAAATGTGAGGTCTGAAACGATCTTGTTCTTCATCGTCATCACCCACAGCGCAAAGTAAGCGCGCACAATGATTTACAGATACGTGGCGGGTACCGCGCTTATCAGCAAAATGACAAATGCCATAGTGGCCTAATGGGGGGCGACAAACAAACAAACAGTCTTCCCTACTTCACCAAAGTTACGGTGGTCGTATAGTGATATGACCTGCGTCTATTGTGCTGTGACGGACATACGATTGGCACAAATCTCTGCGGCTTATTTTTGCTCTATGCTACTTCACGTTTCCGCAAGTTTGCGCTTAGCGTATGAGCCTACAACGTGACCATATAGACAAAAGCCTAAGGCAGTCTACGGAACAAATTTTAATTAGTTTAGTTAGGGCTGTAGCGCTAACCTTCACGGCACAAAATTTAAACTACACCCGTGCACATGCTTATATAGTTCAACACGTTTAAAGAAGAGAAACGAAACATTAAATTGTGACGTTTTACTTGTTAAAACATTGACCCCGTATCTGCATGTTTCTGCAAAGGTCGCCGAAAGACGATAGTCTTGCGTGTGGTGAGAGTGAACAAGACATTTATTTGATGTTCTGCGCAAGAAAATCGATAGGTGGTATTCTGGAGGCGCTGAGTTAGAGTGCCTCGAGCGTGCAGAGGAGGCGAATGAGCGCATTAGGTCATGTCACACGTGAGACATGAGCGCCATCTGGCAGTTTTCTTGGAAAACAAAGCGCGTGGCTCTGAGACGGGTGTGCGCGCCCATCTCAGAGGTGATAAGGTGTAGATCGCAAGGTGACGGGTACGTGCCACCACCGTCTCGTCTTAGCAAAACGTTGGAAACACTCGCCTTTTCGTGCAAGCATTGCATGGTCAGCGCAGCGTGATAAGTGCTACGGTCCTTAAAAATTACTTATGTATGTCTTTTCCAGTAAAAGGCGCACATGCAGAATATATACGTGTTGTTATGGTGCCCCAGACACGCGCAATAATTGCTTTTTAATCGAGAAATGCTCAAGTATGAGCGCTGAATCTTTAGCAACATATGTGGGTGCTGCGGATGGGGTCAGCCGCTTCAAGTACCCGATGCCGTTAAGAATGGAGAAACAGACAGACAGACAGACAGCAAGACAGACAGACAGACAGGCCAAAATTTTTGCGTTGAAAGTCCCCAAGAAAGATTTAAAATACAACGTGATTATGAGACACGCCGCAGTGGCAGGTATTCGAATTAATTTTGACCATTGTTATGCCAGCGAGTCCTCGTCAAACGTCCATGCCTCTGAAAAAGGCAATCTGGGTCAAGGCCAGCCTGCAGTCCGCCTGACGCGAACATCTCAATGGCGTGAACACGCGCGGCGCTTCTCTGGCCCACGTGCATTGAGTCAGCTGCGCACGTGACAGCGAGCCGGCATCCTCGTGCCTGGTGGTCTGACGCATGGCGCGGCGGCCCCATTGGCGGAACCTGCCCTGACGACCAGCGGCGCTTCTGATTGGACTTTTTGGTTGGACCCGGTGCAAATAAAAGAAGCCCTGCGGCGCGTCGCGATCGGCGGTCTTATGGAGAGGAGTCCCCGTGTCGGAGAGCCGACATGTGTGTGAGTCGGCGGTCTTAGGCGAAAAGCTGACCTATGTGTTAGAGAGGAGAGCTCGGCTCTTCGAGTCTCTGTCGGCCCCAGTGCCGAAATTGCAACGCCTCTGTATATATGCTGTACATAAACCTTATTTAACTCACCGTCGTCTCGTCCGCTCGTCTTATCAGCTCTGCGCAGAAGCAGTCGCGAGCTGAGAAACATACGCTACCAAACGGCTGGTGACCTTCCCGGCGGAGTTGAAAGCGGTGGCGCCTTCGGGGCCGTGTTGGGAGCCCCCGTCTTTCGCAACAGTGGTGGCTTCGGCGGGATCGGTCCGTCGTTCGCAACAGTGGTGGCAGCGGTGGGATCGGCCGGCGTCAGCGACATCGATGCGGTGAGTGCCTGATGTTTTCCCCTCAGTTCACCAGACTGCTCTAGCTCAGGTTGTAGTAGTTTAGAGAAGGGCTGTGTGAAGCATTATAGTGAGCTTTGATCGTTTCAAGCAAAGTCGAAGTGCTTTGAAACCAAAGTTAATGCGGAGGGGGTAAACACGGGAGAGTGAAAAATTGCTTGCGCGTCTTGCTAGTTGACTTATAGCGGGTACGGCAAGTAAATTGTTAACAGGGGCAAACAGCAAGAGGCTAGTGTGAACGATGGAGAACCTTAAAGTGAAGGAACTCATCGAAATTTGTGAGGAACTCTGCATTACTTTTGGCCGTGCGAAACGAAAGCAAGCGATCCTTGAGATCATGAAGGATGAGGGAGTGTCGGCTGAGGAAGTCGATGAGGCCTGGGTGGATATTAAAGCACGCCGTGAGGAGGCTGAAAGGCGAGAAGTAGAAGCTCGCGAAGAAGCTGAAAGGCGCGAAGCTCGCGAAGAAGCTGAAAGGCGCGAAGCTCGCGAACGTGAAGAAGCTGAAAGGCGCAAAGCTCGCGAAGAAGCTGAAAGGCGCGAACGTCGCGAGGAGGCCGAGAGACAAGAGCGCCTAGAGTTGAAACGACTAGAATTGGCAATCCTACAGTGTTCGCAGGCGCCTAGCGTAGCCTCTCCGACGATTCAGGTCAGCGGTTTTAGAATTCGGGACCAACTGCCACCGTTCATAGTAGGCGAGGACATGGCGAAGTATCTCGTCAAGTTTGAACACGTATGTGAGCGAAACGCTTTGGAGCGGTCTCTTTGGGCGCGGAACCTGCTAGCTCTTCTTCCCGGCGAAGTGTCCGACGCGATAACTTGCTTGTCGAGGGAAGCGTTTGAGAGCTATGACGAGGTTAAGGAAGTGCTCTTGAGACGTTATAAGTTGTCACCCGAGGCTTTCAGGCAAAGGTTCCGGTATGCTGAAAAGGGGAATGAGTCACACGTTGACTTCGCGTTTCGTCTTAAAGCCGATTTAATTGAATGGCTCAAGGGCGAAGGTGTTTATGACGACCGCGATAAAGTGGTGGAATGCGTTGCATTGGAGCAATTCTACCGCTGCATCGAGGATAATGTCAGACTTTGGCTGCAGGACAGACTTGGGGAAGTACAGCTAAACAAGGCAGCAGAGTTAGCTGAGGAGTATTATACTCGCCGAAAGTTGCATAGCAGGGCAGTGCGCGTGGAAAAGGATGAAAGGAAAGAGGGCTTTTCAAAGAAACCTGATCAACGGAGACCCGATCCGCACCGTAATTTCAAAAAGGACCCGTCTCTTACGAAGGACAGTGTAGGGGAAGGGCAAACAGAAGCGGAGAAATCGAGTGAGGTTTCTACCACACAGGCATTTGAATCGGAAAACAAACGGAAGCCGCTAATCTGCTACAACTGCAAAAAGGAAGGGCACATCGCGAGTAACTGTCAGGAAAAGTTTGCCTTCGCAACGATCCGAGAATCAGAAAAAAACATTCGGTTGTTGGAGCCGTATCTCCAAGAAATTAGGGTGAATGAGAAAACGTGCCGAGCACTTGGAGACTCAGCGGCAACCATGGATGTTGTCCATCCTTCATTGGTGTCTCCGGATGACTTCACAGGAGAATGCGCGTGGATCAGGCAGGTCGCCGAGGAGCAGAGTGTTCGCTTACCAATCGCCACGGTTGTCATTAAAGGCCCGTTCGGTGAGCTTCGCACCGAAGCGGCTGTGTCTGCCGCGCTAAATGATCGTTTTTCTTATCTTTTCTCCAACAACTTGGAGCAGCTTCTCAAAGAGCAGGGCAAATCGTTCTTCCCCAACTTAGCGTGCATGGCTCTCACGCGATCGCAAGCACGAAAGCTTTCGCAGGAGCTTGATCTGGTTCAATGCGGTGAACGCTCAGGTGACCTTGTCGGCGGGTCGACGGAACCTCAGAGAGGAAATTTTCCGCGTGAGTCATGTGAGCAGTCACGCGAGCGGCCCGTCGCGGAAGCGGCCGGCGCGGTATGCGTTGGGGGAGACGACATGGCGCCATTGAATCAGAGAGAGGGGGCTGCAACGCTCTCGCCTGTAGCGGAAAGTTGGAGCGAGCTGCCGAGAGTTGATCGAGAGACGCTCATTTGAGAGCAGCGTGAGGACCTCTCGATTGAAGCGCTAGTGGAAAGCCAGGTTGAAACGCTAGTGGAAAGCCAGATTGAGGCGCTAGTGGAAAGCCACAAAAACGCAGCACAAGTGCTGTCGAAGGAGCACTACGAGAAATCGGTGAAGAAGCGCGTTTTTGAAGTTGATAATCAGGTAATGCTGCTGCAGCCGTTCAAAAAGAACAAGCTTCAGGTTGATTGGGAAGGGCCCGCCAAAGTATTATCGAAGCCTTGCGATACAAATTATGAAGTGAAATTAGGAAGGCGGCCGGACAAAATTTACAACTTGATGAAACCATACGTTCAACATCAAGCGGTCGTAAATCGGTTGTTGAATGCTTCAAAGGAAGAGGAAGCAGAAATTTTGAGTTCTAGTGAGGTAATTGAAGGGGGATCGAAAGTAATCCGGGAGCAGATAAACCTAGAGCCTAGCTTAAGTGAAGGAGGACCTGAGAAAGAGGACCTGAGAAAGATTGTTTCCGAGCTTGGGTATGTGTTGTCGGACCGTCCCGGAGACACGACGGTGATCGAACACGATATCGAGCTAAGCGGTGAGGAGTCAATCAGTAGCAAGTCGTATCGTTGTTCCCCTGTGCAACGTCGCAAGTGTGAGCCGCTCTTGGTGCCGCATAGGTATTGTCGCCTAAAAGTGGCCGGTTACTGAGGTGGAGCATGTTGCTCCACAGCGCAACTTTGACGTTCGCTAAAGAAAAAAAAGGAAAGGTAAATGTTAATGCAGGTGCATTGAGCAGTGCGTTCCAGCTAGTAACTTCTCAACCTTTCGGTTTCTGGCTGGCGATTCGGGGCAAAATTTTGACCTCATCACGACCTTAGCTGAGCGCTCTCGTTTAGAGTGATCTCAAGGGGCCAGCTTTGTGTGGTATTCTACTCCGTTACGTTGTTGTAAGTGTGAAAAATTCAAGTTCTTACTTTAAGAGTCTTGTGTCCCACATGTGCCTCTTGATGTAGAGGGAACAAAATTCCAATAGACACGTAGATAGGTATATGTTGTACTATACTTTGTCTGGTGTTCTGTCGGGTGACCGAGGGCACTTGCTTGTGTCGTGTGTTGTCTGTTGTCGATCCGTTCTTGGCAAGTTGCAGAACCATCGACAAGTGCTGAAACCGAAGATGGTCAGAAGAGACGAGTGAAGCTGGTCGACAAGTTGTGGCGACAAGCCAGTGGAGCTGGGATCCGTCGTCAAAAATTGGACGTGTTCCCGGAACAGTCTGGAGCTGTATTCTCCCCATGGCCCTGGAGGTGAACCGGGAGGAACCTGGCGAACGAGCGCACCTGACATCCGAGCCCCGTGGAAGCAGCTCGTCTTTCCGGTGCATTGTCTGGCGGCGGGGGTGCTGTTATGCCAGCGAGTCCTCGTCAAACGTCCGTGCCTCTGAAAAAGGCAATCTGGGTCAAGGCCAGCCCGCAGTCCGCCTGACGCGAACATCTCAACGGCGTGAACACGCGTGGCGCTTCTCTGGCCCACGTGCATTGAGTCAGCTGCGCACGTGACAGCGAGCCGGCGTCCTCGTGCCTGGTGGTCTGACGCATGGCGCGGCGGCCCCATTGGCGGAACCTGCCCTGACGACCAGCGGCGCTTCTGATTGGACTTTTTGGTTGGACCCGGTGCAAATAAAAGAAGCCCTGCGGCGCGTCGCGATCGGCGGTCCTATGGAGAGGAGTTTCCGTGTCGGAGAGCCGACATGTGTGTGAGTCGGCGGTCTTAGGCGAAAAGCTGACCTATGTGTTAGAGAGGAGAGCTCGGCTCTTCGAGTCTCTGTCGGCCCCAGTGCCGAAATTGCAACGCCTCTGTATATATGCTGTACATAAACCTTATTTAACTCACCGTCGTCTCGTCCGCTCGTCTTATCAGCTCTGCGCAGAAGCAGTCGCGAGCTGAGAAACATACGCTACCAAACGGCTGGTGACCTTCCCGGCGGAGTTGAAAGCGGTGGCGCCTTCGGGGCCGTGTTGGGAGCCCCCGTCTTTAGCAACAGTGGTGGCTTCGGCGGGATCGGTCCGTCGTTCGCAACACCATCCGAATGGAAGCGCACGGCGATTATGTTGTTGTTGTTGTTGTTGTTGTTGTTGTTGTTGTTGTTCGCCTCCAGTTAAAACGTGATCGTCGTGGCTGCGAATTGAGCATACTCTGGGTAAGCAGCGCAAAATATTACAGTAAGCTTACTACGACGGATATTCTTGGTTTTCAGAAAATAAAATGTACTGCAGTGGAGGTTTAAAGATTATTTTGACGTTGAACAACAAAAGAACTGTAAAGAAGACGGAAAAGTGGTCGCATTTGTTTAATGCTCATTGTGAAAATTCAGTAACACTGCGCAACTTTTTCGCCTACCTGTGACACACGGTGACCGTTGGCGTGCACCATAGAGGCTGCTTTTAATCGAACTCTGCAGCAGCTAAAACACATACTGCTTGAGAGGAAGCGCAAGAGGACTTCCTACTTTTCATTCGGCCATAAACAAAACCGGATGCTTATATCTGCTGTCATTATACAGTTTACGCTGAAGTCAGGGAAGATGGAAGCTTTCGATGAAAAATACGTATACGGGAAATGTTGTGGGCTGGAACCAACATCTCGACGATCCGACTTCTCTTCTTCGAAGCTGCAACAACTCTTTTACGCTGCGGCACGAGCTGGGTGTGCCATACAGTGACCGATGAAGGTCGAGCTTCTTCAATTGAGTTTTATTATTTCATCACAATACATTGTGATAGGAGGTGAAGAGAAAAGCCATCTGAATGACTTGAAAGACTCATTCGCCCCGTACAAAGACAGCAGCTAAGTTTCAGGCATGCTCCTAACAGTGTGGCGCTTAAACACTGATATTGACATTCTAAATATTCTACTGTAACATTGTAACACTTAACAATGACATTTGTAAGGTGCATTTATATAAAGTCAGGATATTTTAGGCAAAGAGCCAAAGTTTTAAAAAATCACACAAATCAAACAATTTTGCATCGCACATGTAAATTTGCTTATAGCTGCAATCATTTAATAAAAGTTCTGCATGTGTCGAGTTCTTAGCATACAAACTAAGGCTTGTACAGCGCCATCTCAATATGGCTAGCTAAACCAAAATTAGTCCTTGCTACGTAAGCAACAACTCCTAGCTCGCATGTGCCTTAGAAACTGTATAAATGTACAGAAACGGTGTGGAAACCGCAGGCACAGAGCAGCGCTATTGGCAAAGGTTCACGTGTGGCGCAGTGCCTATTCCTGACATCTTTCTGGCGGCATGCGGGCAAGCTCTGTGGAGATCCTTACGTGACTGGCGTGTCGTGCGAATTTGTAGATACGTCAACGACGTTTTTCACTATGTACAACGCATTAACCAGCAGCTGGGCTGCTTGCATGGCTGTTGTAGCAAACGCGCCAGGTTCCAGTCCTGGACGGCCTGACACGTTTTACGCGGTCGTCGTCATCCTATAGTGGTAGTGTCTGGAGTTCACAGGCCATTGTGCAATCGAGTACAAGCGCAATAGGTATCCTAGCATAAGAGTATACCTCTATGAGCCTCGGGAAATTCGAGCTTAAGAAGATGACATTGCCCTTTTTTTTGCGTTGATAAACACGGTGATTAAGAAGCAGTGAACACCACTTTACGTTTCTGTGAAGTCGCTGGTGCCAGCATAAATTTTGATGAAAGCAGAGAATTCTGGCTAGGCATGTGGACCCAAACTCATTCCGTCTTCTATTGGAATATCTATTGAAATGCGACTTCTATGTGATAACTTAGTGTGCCTCTCAATAACTATCGTAACAGCGGCCCACATTGGACCTCTGCGATAACTAAGATCCTCCGAAAGGTGGCAACATGGCACGGACGAGACATTTACATTTTTGCGAGAGCGAAAGCGTGCATTATATTCTTAGCATCAAAGCTAATTCGTGTTCTGCAGGTGTCGCACTGCTCTCGTGAGCACATTCAAGCTTTTAACAGGATATTTGCCAGTTTTATTTGGTGCTCTTCATGGGAACCCATGAAGAGAGGCAACCTTTTTCTTCCGCTTGAAAAGAGTGGCCTTCGCCTATTGCATTTGTTTGTGTGACAGTTGTGTTGCATTTTTTTTTACCTCGGGGACGTGTTACACTCCTTTTCTTTAGCGGTCCTTCGAAATCGTCTGTTACCACGCTCCTTTTCTTTATTTCGCAACAGGCGTTGCTAAGGGATCACAGTTGTGGGGATTCCTAAAGAAATTGTTGATACTGTCAATTTTTTTTGAAAGCCAGATTTAGTTTAGCATATTTGTATAATAAGGGCAGAACAACATTAAGCGCTGAACTTGTGAATAACCTTTTTTCGGAACTTGTTTATAGACTTCCATATTCACACTTGCCTGGTCACAATGTGTAATTTCGTGTACGTAGAATGTGGATATCTTTTGCAGCAAAAACATTTTCCTTTAAACTGCACACCTCCGCTCTACAAGTGGAGAGGTGGTTCAAAGAAAAATCTATATATGCCCTGGACAGTAAGTTGTAGACATTGCAAACAACCTGAAACGATGGAGCATTGTTTCATTCATTGTAGTCGGGCATTTTATTTTTGGGACATTCTAAACAGAACGATCAGAAAAGAACTTTTATTAACAGCTCTTGGTATTGGGTTTATCCCTTTCTAAAATAGCCTGACTGATAACACTCCATATGATCTGTTTATGTTGTTGGGACTTTATTCACTATATGGGAAAGTCGCATGATTGACAGACACGCCAAGCCACCACAGTCTACGTGGTCTGTCTTCCGAAAAGAATACCGCCCAAGTGCACAATGTAGTTGATATTTTTGACCATGTTCCGGAGTGGCTTCCCCTTCTTGACGTTTGTGTGTGTTTGTCTGACTTCTGATGAATTATAATGGAGGTAGTTCACAATTCCTGGTGCTGATATTATGCTTTAAGGAAGAAGTTTGTTTTGTGGCCTAGTTGCTATTGCACCGCACACTTGGTTCGACGCAACCAAAAGGTGGCTGGTTCGACTCCTCACTGCAAAACTTTTTTATGGCTTTTTTCTTTACTATCTGTTGGTATATATTTTGAAGTCATGTCCGTGACAGAAATACGTCAGCGAATCTATGGTGAACCCCGGCATAAAACACTTTCATGTTACAATAAGGTAATCGCCTTTTTTTTTTAACGACTGAGTCAAGAACTGCCTGCTCTCCATTGCGAAAACAGTATTTTTAAAATCCGCACAGCTCACATCAAACAATCTTACCCCAATATTTATAATTAATGTTATAAACTGTTGCTTATG
Organism: Rhipicephalus microplus; assembly: GCF_043290135.1. Taxonomy (NCBI): domain Eukaryota; kingdom Metazoa; phylum Arthropoda; class Arachnida; order Ixodida; family Ixodidae; genus Rhipicephalus; species Rhipicephalus microplus. The sequence goes on from NC_134701.1 coordinate 188,867,153, forward strand.
TCAACGAGTAAGAGCACCAGAAATAGGAAGAGATAAAGAAGCAGGCCCATAGTTGCCTCGTAAAAGTGACACCACGTCCACCTGCGGGTCTCGTAAAACGTATGCACTCATATCTCACAAAATCAAATCACGTGAACGCACAAACGCATTCGCATATTACATGGAAACACACATGTCTTTAAAGCTGATTGGTGTCCGCCTCAGTGGAACAGCGGCTCATCTGCTCACCCGAAGGTCACAGGATCTATCTTGGCCGTGGCGGTGGCATTTCGATGGAGATGAAATGGTGAAGGCCGGTGTACTGCGCCATGTCAGTGCGTGTTAAAGAACACCACATAATTAAAATTTTCAGATCCCTCCACTACGGCATCTCCCATATAATCATATAGTGGTTTTGGGAAGTACAACCCCAGGCAGTATTACGATCGGGGCCTATACCTTCATGTACGTTCATATATGGGAGCGCGGAGGGTTTCAGAGTAGCCCCTCGTTTATGTATGGATCCAGTAATGATTCCACTGCTGTTCCTCTTTGCAGGCCACCGGCTCGTCTGGTCCTGTACTTCGACTCGCTCACCTATGAGCACATTAGATCGGTCCCAAAATACGATGTGAGTGGCACTTAGTGCATACCCCCACATCCTCTGAAGTGTACCGTCTAGTTATCTGACATGCTTATTCGGGGCAAGCGAGCAACGTCCAGTGGCACAGTCAAAATGAACGTCCGAATATCCGACTGAACACCTCAGGCATTTGGGCGCGTATTCAGATATGGGAAACACCGCAGGATAAGACAAGGGGAATGCTGCCGCAATTCGAAGCTCGAGTTAAATGCCTGAGGCCACGTAGACAGAAGCAAATATATTCGCTAAGGCGTTAGGCATGTGTGTGCTGCAACGAAGTTACGAAGTACACAACGCATTCTAATGCATCAAAATTTAATATAACAAGCTATCAGTTATAGCGAATTGAATACGAGCATTGATTGGTCCCTACCCATTTCAATGATATTTCTTCTTTTTACAACAAAACTTATTATGTAAACTCCATCACTCTGTGCAATTGTGCAGCCTCGGAGCCCACCGCAGGTTTGCGAAACGTGTTTAGCAGCTTTAAGTTCATTGTTGCAATTACTTCCTGGTTATTTCTGTTAATTATATTATTTTATACCTGGTCCTACATTCTAACCCGGTTTTGAGCATTGATAGTCTTGTTGTGGCCTGCATTGAGTGCTTCAATGACGCCACCTGACAAGCGTGAATGAACAAGCCGGATGGGTGGACAACGTCCGTTTTTTTTTTTACTCAGCAAAAAGCATTAGATCAGATAGCTCAGGCAGAAGCTTTTGCTATCTGACCTAATGATGCTCTACACCTTGACGTAAGTAAGTCACACTGCCGCTTACGCCTTTGCCTAAAACGACTAGATGTTGAAAACATTCTTTTTTTTTGGGGGGGGGAGGGAGGAGCGGTGTATTTACCCCCTCCCACTCCCAACGAAGATTTTGTGCAGAAAACGTGTTTTTACACTGCCTCTTGGATCGGAGGCATGCATGGTAATCTTCGTACACTTGGCGTGGTCTTGCAATGCCTTCGAGATCGGTCCACTTTTGAATAAACGGCGATGTCATGCGATCGCTTCATCATGTCACGTGACATTATGTGGCGTGCACGAAGTCGTCATGGGGCGGCGTCATCACATGATGATTGTAACATTTTTTAATCACTCGTATTGACGCCGACGTTCCCTTTCCCCGTTTGATATGGCATCTAAGGCCTTCATAAAATCATCCTCCTTGCATACATTCACAGGAGACCCGTGTGCTCAGCAACCTGGGTGGTATCAGCGGCATGTACCTGGGCCTGTCCTTCTTCGTTCTTTTCCAAGTGCTTGATATTCTGGTCGTCGGGGCGCTGCGGCTGAGGAAAACGCTGCGCTGGGACGCGCGCGAGCGCCGCCTGGTCGTGCACGCAAGTACCCGCTCACAAGAAGACGTCCAAACCATCTCGTAGAACTGACCGGCACTCAACAGCAGAAGGCGTGGCCTCCGCGATGCGTTCCGTTGCGCTCTGCCGCAGCTGAGGCCACGCAGAGAAATTTCCAGAATTTGAGCTTTGAAATTGGCACTAAAGAGAAAAGCATGGTGTCTCGCGTGAGCAAATTTTGATTTTGAAAATTCCGAAAAGCTCAACTGTTTTGTGAGAAGACGCTCAGTAAGCAAGAAAACGCGCGAAAGGTATATAAATCCCTGGAATAATTCTTTTTCTTCCCTAAGTGCCGGCAACGATTGAGGCGCCACAGACGAATCTTATTGGTTAGTGCTCGTTTTCAGTAGCCATGTTCTTCCTGACGCTCTTCCAGCACCTGGTGAAACGCGTTCCCCGCTCGCATCGCGTTCGGATATTGTCCGATGAAAGATGCCTGGCTATTGTACTTAGACCATTAGACGTGCTTGCCCACCAACACTTCAGCCTCGGCTGGCCCGTTCGGCAGCTTCACTCGTTTTGGCACTCCTAACGCCGCAAAGCTACCAGATGCCACACAGCCCAATGGCTCTGCACCACCAGCAGCACCTGGAAAGGAGAAACAAAACAAAATTGTAAATGTTCCACGCTTAAAAGAAAATGGCGGCAGAAACCGGCTGCGCGCGAGAGGATCGGAAGAGGCGGTTGTCGCTACCTCGGAGACAGGAAACAATCTAGGGATTTTAGTAATTACGGCTGGCGATCCTGATTTCGCACCAGCTCGCCGTAACATCACAGATTTTGACGGCATCTGCTTGGGCCTTCACATGATTATATATGGGTAAAAATAATTTACATTGAGTTCTCGGGCACCCTAATCCCGAATACTTATTACATATATAACTTCAGTGTGTTTTGGGAACCAATTTTGCCAAAATACGCAAACTTTGGCATTCGTGACGTCAGAGTGGCGTTCGCGCGCTGTTGCTCTAACGCGAAGTTCAGTCATGAAACTTCAACCTGCGTCTCTTCGTCTCATAGTTACACTGTGATGACGAAATAATGTAAAAAGAACTCTAGAAAAAAACTTGTTTTTTTCATTTGGAAACATTTTAAACTTTGTTTAAAATGTTTCATTTCAATACTTCTTTAAGAAGCCGCACTCAAATCATGGACCTAAATAAAAATTAAAAGAAAAATAAAACAACTGTGTCCCCTGTGGCAGCGATTGCATCTCAAGTAAAAATTAAGGCAATTTCCCACTAGCGGCGCGAAGCTTGAAGAAATGCCCCTCTCGTTCTTTTTCTCTTTTTGTCTCTTTTCCAGTTTTCAGATATATATATATATATATATATATATATATATATATATATATATATATATATATATATATATATATATATATATATATATATATATGTGTGTGTGTGTGTGTGTGTGTGTGTGTGTGTGTGTGTGTGTGTGTGTGTGTGTGTGTGTGTGTGTGTGTGTGTGTGTGTGTGTGTGTGTGTGTGAGTGTGTATGTATGTGTGTGTGTGTGTGACGGAAGAAGGAAGGGATTGCTAGAAGAAGTAGATGAGGAAGAAGTGAGAATGGAATAAACATGGCGTATAAGCCAAGCCACGTCTCCCATTCATCATAGCGTCACACGAGTCAACTTCATACGTTTGTTCTGGTGTGCCGCAAGGGAGTGTTCTCAGTCCACTGCTTTTTCTTATTTATAATAATGACTTACCAAGTAATTTATCCTCACAAGTGTGCATTTTCGCTGATGACAGTATAATTTACCGAGCAATAACTAGTACTTGTGAGCACATAGTAATCCAAAATGACCTCGACCTCATCAGCAATCGGTGTAATAGTTGGCTATGTCCCTTAATTCAAGTAAATGTAATGTCCTTCTCTCGCAAACATTCTAACTCTGAGTTTTCTTACTTTATTATTGGCAATACCGTATCTTGTGTTGACTCGTTTAAATATTTAAGTGTAAACTTCACATCTAACCTTTCGTGGACTACCCACATCACCAACATCTGCAGTGACGCCTCACGATCATTAGGCTACATACGCCGCAATCTACGTAAGACGCCCACAAATATACGTGCTTTAGCTCACGTAACATTTGTTCGCCCTCAGCTAGAATTCGCTTCCGCAGTTTGGTCCCCTCATTACAGCTATTTAACTAACATGCTGGAATCAATCCAGAATAGAGCCGCTAGATTCATCTCACAAAACTACGCTCTTTTGCAAGCATAACACAAATTAAAAAAAAAACGTATCACTTTCCCTTTTGAGCAGCCGACGTGATCAAAAGCTCCTTTCATTATTTCATAAATACGTACATGAAACAAGACAATTATCATTGACATTGCAAACATCTGCATTCACATCAAAGAGACTAAATAATCATCGTTCATTCACACGCATATACGGTAAAACATGCATTTTTAACTCATCTGCACTCCCCCTTGTCATCCGCATGTGGAACGGCCTTCCAGGTGAAATCGTAGCTGAACGCAATCGGGAAAAATTCCGGCACCTTCTACTCACTCATTTCCAGGATTAACTGCTCGTTTTATTCATATCGAAATCGGCACCTACGCGTTTATTCGCTACTAGTATCTCGCTTTTTTTATCTTACTTTAAACTTCTTTTGTTTGATGGTTTGAATACTATCATGCCATTCAGTTCTGTTGTGTTTTATTCAGTGATGTTTTATTTTGAATAATGTAAAGTCTTTTCACAATTTGTGCTTGTTTTTTTAACTTGTTTTACGTCATTATCTCACGCGTATACTCATCTGATGTTTATTGCCGTTGTATTCCTCTTGAAATTATTAGTAATATTTTCTCATTGTTATTCCTGTTAGGACTTTCATAATAATTGACAATTAGTTCATGTTATTGTTTGTATGGAAATTGTATGAATTCGTGTATGTATTTCTTTTATGCTCCACTTACACAGTGCCCTGTTTGGTCTGTAAGGTATCTTAAATAAATAAATAAATAAATAAATAAATAAATAAATAAATAAACAGGATGAAGACCTACCAGCCCCTTCATCAGTCGCTCATCTACGCGACTGATCATCAGTCGCTGATCTACGTGACACCCTGAGCATTCATGGACTACCGTACAAGCGCCTAGCGTTACGCATCGACCAGCATCATGTCAGAAGCATCTACTGACCTTCCGCTCCGCAAGTACACTGGAGCAGCAGACGATAGACCCTACAAGGCTGGTTCGACCTGTTCGAGCTCCACGCTACCGCTGCATCTTGGTCGGAACTGGAGATGGTTACGAACTTCAGCGACTACGCCACCGGTGAGGCATTTAAGTTTTACTTGACCCACATATTCGAGAACGACGAGTCATGGAAAAAAATCAAAGAGGAAAAGAGGAGATGATTACCCGTTTTAATGACCATGACCAAGACCTACTCATTGCCAACCATATAGAGACAACCGCACACTGTCGTATATTTCCTAAGCAGTCCTCAACCATTAGAAAGCCCAGCGCGAATCGACAACTGCCTCAAGATGAAGTGGCACATGAGTTGACTTACAGAAGGCCATGCGTATATTGGGGAAAACTCAACCGTCAAGCGCGCCTCCCTTCTGTGGAATAGTCAGCATTTCCGAAGTCATCGCTTCAGCATACGACACGAGACGTTGCTCAACCACCTCATGCCCTTCACTCTTCGTCTCGCATACGTGGTCCACCACCTGTGTTTTCGCCACGCGGTTCTTCAAGCGCTTTTAACGTTCACCACTTGCCTTTTAAAGACGCCGTATTCATGGTAGATGACCTGACCCATCGTAAAAATACCCTGCCAAGCCATTCTTCTTCCGTACGGTTTCATGCATCACCGTCCGGTGCACACTCCCTCGAGAGTCTAAACAACGTCGCACACTACCTGGCGCAAGAACTACTCGCAGTGAACAGTGAAAAAGAAGCCCCTAAAGAGCTTCGTGTCCTTTCTATGGCACCGCAAACTTGCCAAAATCTGCTCGTACACAGTTATCTTTCGGAAGCGCCCGTATAATAAAACCCGTCACCGAAGCCTCTGAAGAGCACGCTAGCAATGATGACGCATTACCAACTATGCCCAGCAAGCAAGACACCTGTTGACCATTCATCAGCTGTCTACAGGACGCGTCAAACACCGAAGGAAATGAATGCCCAAATCCAGAAAGGGCGCCACTACAGCCATCTCCTGAGCAGCCTCAGCAAAGCAAGCAAAGCCATGTTCACAAACTCACGCTACAACGAGAGAGACTGCAACGAGGGCATCGATGAACCCAAAATTCGATGGAAGCGCACTCACCAATTGAAGAACATCGGAAAATAAGATTTCTAATTCAAGACATCAGGCACTTTCACACAAAGAAAAGTCACCAAAGACACTCCCTGCACTTGCTATTACACCAACTGCACCACCACAAAAAACGCCGAGAAAGACGCAGAGGCACTGCTTGCACACCGCAAGCAATCAGGCACTTCATCACAGTCTGTCAAAAAGCACGAAAGCAAGAAGCACCGGAATTGCACCATTCACGACGAAATATACAACCACGACGACATACGAGCCACCGATGCAACACTGCGTTCCAACCTTGCTTAGTCCCCAAAACAGTTCAAGCAGTATTGTCAGTATACATGCGTAGCGCACCCTGTCCGGAACGCAACAGTCAAGCTCGTCCGCCAGAGTCGTCATAAAAATCACCGGACTGCTTCCTCTGCCTTGAAGATTTAGTGAGATTGTGGAACACCGTCGGGACGTGAAACTGCGAATTGGGCCATAATTTTGTTTATTCTCTTCTTCATTTTGTTTCAGTTTGTAAGCGGTGCCGCGGTGCCATCTTTCGGGGGGAAGGGAATTCTGTGACGCAAGAAGGCAGGGATGGTTAGGAGAAGTAGATGAGGAAGAAGTGAGAATGGAATAAACATGGCGTATGAGCCAAGCCACGTCTCTCATTCATTATATATATATATATATATATATATATATATATATATATATATATATATATATATATATATATATATATATATACATATTTATCTTACTGCATATTACTATATTGTATATATATTGTATATATATAATGCTGCAGATGCATGGTGTACCACCTTTCGGGAGTTTCTCATCCACCAAACGGACGACTGCGTCGTCAACTCCTGCACTTTAAGCTGGACAATGGGGTTCTCTACCGCCACGTCTACCACCCTGACAGTCAGCGCTGGGTTCCTGTACTGCCACGCTCTCTTCGACATCAGGTGCTCGAAGCCTTCCACGACGACTTGACTGCTGGTCATCTTGGTTTAAAAAAAAACTCTTGACCACATTCGATGTCGTTATTACTGGCCTGGCCTTTCTTCTAGTGTAGCGCGGTACGTCGGTTCCTGCTACCCATGCCAGCATCGTAAACTCCCCACGTCTGCACCTGTTGGACCTCTACAGCCACTTCCGTGCCCTTCAATGCCTTTCGAAGTTGTAGGTGTTGACCTTTACGGGCCTCCCCCCGTCACATCTGCTGGCAAACGATGGATAGTGACCGCCGTGGGCCACCTGACACGCTACGCTGAGACTTCCTCTGTTATTACCGGCTCAGCTGTGGAAGTTGCAGACTTTATTCTTCACGCCATAATCCTGCGTCATGGGGCTGCTCGTGTACTGCTTAGTGATCGCGGCAAAGTGTTCCTGTCACAAATGGTAAATGAAGTACTGCGCGTTTGTGGAACTACTCACAAGACAGCTTCAAGCTATCACCCTCAGACAAATGGTCTCACAGAAAGATTTCACCGAACCCTTGCAGACATGATAGCCGTTTACGTCCAACCGACCACTAAAACTGGGATACTCTTTTACCATTCCTGACATTCGCTTACAACACCGCCGTTCAGCGAACAACTTGCTGCTCACCGTTTTACCTCGTGTACGGACGCACCCCGACTACCTTTCTCGACGTCTCCATCTTTAGCAGCCATGGGAATTCATGTCAGTCTTCTAGCGAAGAATACATTTCTCGCCTGGCCCAGTCTCGCCATCAGGCTCGCATCAATACTGAAGCGAGACAGCACGAGCGGAAGGAGGAGGAGGTAAAACTTTATTAGACCAAGGGATTTGGGCACTTACGTCCCAGGGTCCCCGCACAACCCCACTGCGCTATGGGTTCATGAGTTCATGCAGTTCCATGACGTGGGCGGCCCGGTCAGTGGCGATTTTCTGCTTGGCCGGGTCCGTCGAGCGCAGCAAGGTCTCCCATTCCTCCTATGTGGTCAGTGGCTCCGGGCCCCGCGGGGGAGGGTCCGCCGGGCATTCCATGAGAATGTGGGTAAGGGTAGCGTAGGGGTGAGTGCATTGAGCACAGGACGGGGCGTACGCTCCCGGATAAATGCGGAAAAAAATAGGGGGAGGGAAGGGTGCGGGTCTGAAGGCGACGCCATAATATTTGGAGAAAAATTTTGAGGGATCGGTGGGGTGGTAGGTATAGCTGGCGCTCGGCACGATATGACTGGGTGAAAGATCATCTATGACGAATCCCACCGCGTTGTGTCTTTCCAACCCGGTGACGAGGTGCTGCTTTTGACACCTATTCGCACTCCTGGTCTCTGTGACAAATTCCAACCACGCTTCATCGGGCCATACATTGTTTTAGAACAGACTTCGTCGGTTAATTATCGTGTGACACCACTCGTCACCCCAACAGACCACCGCTACCGCAGCACAAAGATTGTCCACGTTTGTCGCGTGAAACCTTTCACGCGACGTTCCCCGTCACTTTGACTTACGGCGGCCAGGGTGTCCGCTTCTGAATGGGGGGGAAATAGTGTGGGCATTTGTTACTTACATCGTCCTCATCTCTGCATGATCACAATCACCGTCATCCGCTTGTCTCTTTGTCCTCATTGCCACTCTGGTTCATCATCATTGTCTTCGTCTGTGTACTGGCTCTGCACGTTCGTTTCTGCGAGGTCTTTCCTCAATTAAACGCTGTCGCAACCAAGACTACCAAGACTTCATATTATATATATATATAAATATATATATATATATATATATATTGTGATATGACGGTGAAGGCAACCTTTATTAGGCCCAGAAGACACGATGAAGTGACCACGCCCAAGGCACAGAACTCAGACAAGCCAAGTCCCCACAGCAGATGAAGGTGACGACCACTCATGATGATGAATATGTGTAAAGATAGTAGATGTGCTTAATGAATGCCTACAATGTTTATATATATATATATATATATATATATATATAAATATATATATATATATATATATATATAGGTATGGGATATGGCACAACGGGAGCGTTGTCAACAAGGATAAATATATTTATTTCCCAACAGTTTCGGGAGGGGACCTCCCTTCATCAGGGGATGAGTTACACACACACACATATATATATATATATATATATATATATATATATATATATATATATATATATTGAAGTGACAAATACGGGCTCTGCTAAAGAAACGATGAAGAAGACGTTCGTTGTTGCAGAGGAGGAGGAATAAATGAGGAAGGACAGAGAGGTAAGCCTGTTCTCAGACCGGCTGGCTACCCTGTACCGGGGAAGGGTGTAAGGGGGATAAAGTATGAAAGAAAAGAGACGTTGTAAAAAAAGAGAGAGAGAAGGTCATCAGACGATCCACGACGCTGTTTACAGTCTGTCTCTAAGACCACTTGCCCACAGAAAGCGCAACAACGCTCTCATTGCCTTGCGTGCAGAGGACGGTCTCGGCCAGTGTCCTAGTACCCTTTCTTCCGACAATTGGCGATGTCTATTCTATCAAAGCTTTTGACAGTGCTTTTCTTGGCACGCTGAGGCGGGGACACTCGCAGAGAAGATGGGAGAAAGTCTCTGTGGAGCCACAGTTGTCACATGTCGGGCTTCTGGCCATTCCGATTCGAAACGAATAAGCATTTGTAAAGGCCACCCTAATCCACAGACGGCACAAAAGTGTCTCCTCTGCTCTGGTTATTTCTGATGGAAGACGGAGCTGTAGGTGTGGGTCCAAATTATGAAGGCGGACGTTGGTGAATGCCGGTGAATTCCACTGAGCGAGTGTCAGTTCTCGTGCAAGTGATCGAAGCCTTGCAGGGGCATCCGTTCTTGATAATGGTATAGCTACACAAGGGGCATCATCATGAGCAGTTCGGGCTGCTTCATCTGCACGGTCGTTTCCATCAATGCTGCAGTTGCCTGGTATCCATTGATATGCTATGTCATGTTGTTTCTCTATAGCCCGGTGATGAAGCAGTCGTATTTAAGCAATTAGCTGTTCGTTTGGTCCATGACGATATGGCGAGGCAATGCCCTGGAGAGCTGCTTTGGAGTCGGAGAATATCGACCATGTCTGTTGCGGTTCTTCAACTAGGAACTCCAGAGCGGCACGAATGGTGGCGAGTTCTGCCGCCGTGGATGATGTCAGATGCGAGGTCTTGAACTTTAACGTGACGGATTTCTCCGGAATTACCACTGCGCCTGTTGAACTTGTTGAAGTGACCGACCCATCCGTGTAAACATGAATGCGTCCACTGTGTTTCTTATGCAGAAACAGTAATTTTGTTTGTTTTAGGGCCAAATTTGAGAAATTTTTCTTCTTTTGCATTTCGGGGTGGGTTATCAGGGCTTCCAGTGGATGCAGACACCACAATGGTAACGACGGTCTTGCTGCGTGCGTGAAGTTCGTAGGAATTACCGTGCGATGTGGGGCAATAATAGAGCAGAACGCAGAGCATGGCCTGGAAGTTGGAAGGGAGGCGAGGTGATGCGATTGAATCCGGGTGGCATGTCTTATGTGCGTTCTTAAGGCATCGACACGAATGTAGGTTGTGATAGGGTGTTCATGAGCGATTGCGACAGTCGCTGCTGAGGATGCGCATCTCGGCAGCTCGAGGCATATTCTCAGTGCTTGAGCTTGTAATGACTGGAGGACGTGTACGTTTGTTATGCGGGCCTTGCCAAGCACAGGTAGGCTGTAGCGCACGAAGCCAAAAAAAAGTTCAGCATACAGTTGAAGCAAGGCTCGTGCCGATGCACCCCATGATTTTCCCTCAAGAAACCTTAGGACGTGGGGGATCATGGTCAGTTTCTTCGTGTAAGCGATATGAGGGCTCCAGACAAATCACGATCTATTATTACTCCCAGGAAACGGTGAGTCTTTTGATAGCTGATTGTGTGTCCTTTAATTCTGATGCGGTATGGCGTCATTGTCTTGCGCGTAAACGCAACTAGTGAGCATTTCTCATATGACAGCTCCAGTCCTCGTCCTTCAAGGTAGTTTGACGTCTGTGTAGCCGCTGTCTGAAGCCTGGCTCGTACGTGTAGACGCGCAGCCCCTAATGCCCACATGCAGATGTCGTCCACGTATATCGACAGATGTACGGAGTGTGGCAGGAGGTCAACGAGGCCGATCAGCGCAAGGTTGAAAAGTATGGGGCTTAGGGCCCCACCTTGAGGTACGCCGCGATAAGTATGATGTTGCCTTGTTGCGCCATCTACTGTCTGAACGAAGAATGTTCTGTCCTTCAAATAGCTGTAGATCCATTGGTAAACGCGGCCTCCCAATCCTATGCTGCCCAAGGCGTCCAGGATGGTTTCATGAATACATTGCCGTATGCAGCCTTAATATCCAAGAAAAGTGCCGCTGATAATCTCTTTAGGCATTCTGCTGTTGTACAGACGTGACATGATCAACAACATTGTCTATAAAGACCGTCCACGTCGAAAGCCGGTCAAAGCATCGGGGTATATATTGTTATGTTCCAAGTACCACTCCAGGCGAGTCAGCACCATTCTCTCAATCACCTTTCCAAAACAGCTGGTAAGCGCAATGGGGCGATAGGAGGCCATTTCCAGAGGCAATCTGCCTGGTTTGAGCAGGGGCACAAGGCGGCTGCACTTCCACGAAGGAAGAACCAAACCGTTGCTCCACGAGTCATTGTATACAGCCAGAAGGGCACGCCGAGCTGTTCGTCCTAAGTTAGCAAGGGCCATGTAAGTGACTCCATCGGGTCCAGGCGATGAAGAGTGCTTGCATGCTGCCAATGCTGCCTGAAGCTCCTCTAGAGAAACCATATTGTCCATCCGAGTGTCTCTGAACGCCGGCGCGTTTCGTAGGTTACTCATGTTGATTCCGGACCCCTTGTTTGCAACCCTGGCACAGAAGTCTTCGGCTACATTGATTTCACGCCGGCCTTGGTGGAGAGCAAGGCATTTGAACGGACTGTTGTGGCAATGTTTGTTGAATGTTGGCAATGTTGAACGATTCTGATGTGGCAATGTTCGTAGGCAACGGATTATTCTCCATATTTGCGAAAGAGGTTTATGGGGATCGAGCGACTCGCATAGTGACTTCCATCGTTGCGACTGTAGTGCATTAATTCGACGTTGAATCTTCTTTTGTAGACGTCTCGCTTCCCTCAAGTCGTAGATGGATTTCGTGCGCCTATAACGTCGTTCGGCGCGACGACGGATTGCGCGAAGTCATTCCAACTCCAACTCATATTTGCAAACATCTGGCAAAGGTCCACAATTAAACGTTGTCTCTTGAATAGCGGCCTTCGTTATACCTTCTAGGCTTTCAAGGGAACCTTCTTGGTTTCTCTCGCATTGCTTCTCTGTGGATGACCTGTACTTTGACCACTCTATCCGTGAAGTGGGTGCGACTTGCGACTTGCTTCACGCCTTGATTTTTATATAGGTAGGGATGTGGTCACCGCCATGCGTTTCATTGTCTGCAAACCACTGCACCTTGGTGTTTAGGCTACTTTACACAACAGTTAGGTCAAGACAGCTACTATATGTCAGACATTGTAAAAACGTGGGAGCGCCGTCATTTAAACAATATAGTTGGTGGTCAGATGCAAAGGAGGGCACATATCTTCCCCGACGGTCCATCTTCTGGCTTCCCCACAGAGAGTGATGAGCGTTAAAATCACCAGTAATAATTCATGGCCCAGGTGTCGCTGATATAATGACGCCTAATCTTGCTGGGTCGAAGCGGCCTGAAGGCGAAATATATAGTGCCACTAGCGTGAAGTTCACGTTCTTACGCTTAACTGTCAGGCACACGTATTGGTTGCTGTTGTCCGGTGTTACTGGATGCTCAATACATGTGAGTTCGCACCTGATGTAAACAATGACTTTACAGGTTTCGGGACGGGTTGCAGATCTGAAAGCTGCAGCTGCTGCTGAAACCGCTGGCTGCTGTCTCACTGCTGTTAGGCCCATTAAACGGTTGCTTCACCCCGGCGTGGCGTCTAACAGTATTCTTACATTTGGGAGAGAGTGCTGGTTGTCTCAAACTGGAACTCCGTTCCCGGACTCTACCTCAACCCCGCGCCTCGCCAATGCCGGACGACATGACCCAGCCACATGCAGCCATGACAGCGAAATCCAGTGATTTTCAATGCAACCGACGACCAAGACGCTGAAGACGCTGTCACAGTATGAAGCGGTAAGCGCCCACAATAAATGGGATGACACAGACAAGCTCGCTTACCTTAATTTCTATCTCGCGGGTGTGGCAGAACTATGGTTCAACAACAACAAAGCGGAAATACCCTCTTGGTAAACTTTCAAGAGGTGCTTTGCAGGAGTCTTTGGACAACCCACTGTTCGCAAGCTGCGCGCCGAACATCGCTTGCGCTGCCGCGCACAGCGCTCTGGCGAGACCTTTACCTCGTATATTGAGGATGTTCTGGGCCTCTGCCGTCGTATTAATTCCGACATGTCTGAGTCACCGTGGCCCGAGTCACCGTGGCCACGGACTTGCACATCCCTCCTCTATCCTGTGTTCTTGTGCCACTACTCTGCGACGACGGACCCTCTGTCACCGCCTTCTTTGTCACCTCCAACGCCTTCGGCTCTCGCAAAAGCTTCCATCTCCCGTTAGCAGTTGTCACCGTAGAAAACTTACGTGGCTCCATTTATATAACAAACTCGCTTGCTTCCCCAGCTATATTATTCCGTGGCGAAGTCCTCGCTCACCTTGAAGAAACTGATTCTGTTTCATCCAGTCACATACCTGATGACTTGCCACCATCTCACTTAAACACCATGACCTCTGATACTTCTCCCACTTCATCTCCGGAGGTTTTTTTTTCCATCGATTGACCCTAAGCTTCCCGCTGCTCAGCGCACCCAACTCCTGGCTCCACGCGGTTGTTTCAAGATGTCATTTGACCATAGCCAACCTTCTTTGGGTCGCACGTCTGCCATCGTTCACAAAATAAACACCGGTAGCCATGCCCCTTAGCGCCAGCGCCCATATCGAGTTTCTCTCGCTGAACGCCGTGCCATTGATGATCAGGTGAACGATATGCTTCGACGTGGCGTAATACAACTTTCAAACAGCCCTTGGGCCTCTCCGGTTGTATTGTTGAAAAAAAAGGATGGCTGCATCAGATTTTGCGTTGATTACAGGCGTCTGAGTAAGATCACGGAAAAGATGTTTATCCGCTACCCAGAATCGATGACGCCCTCGATTGCCTGCAAGGAGCAGAGTTTTTTCTTCTTTATACCTTCGATCCGGCTACTGGCAGGTCCCTATGAACGAAGCCGGTCGCTCTATGACTGCGTTTGTAACGCCTGCGGATTGTGCGAGTTCAACGTCATGCCATTCGGCCTTTGTTATGCGCCTGCCACCTTCGAGCGTCTCATGGACAACATCCTTAGAGGTTTTAAATGGAACACATGCCTGTGCTATTTGGATGACGTCGTCTTTTTCTCGGAGGACTTCGACTCCGCCCTCAGCCGCCTCGCAAACGTCCTGACTTGTCTTTCGGACGCTGGACTGCAGCTGAATTTGAAGAAATGTCACTTCGCTGCCCGCCAGCTTACCATATTAGAACATGTTGTTAGCAAGCATGATTTCCGTCCTGATCCAGCCAAGCTTCGTGTCGACGACTTTCCCAGGCCAGCTACACTAAAAAAACTCCGCAGATTAATCGGCCTCTGGTCATATCTTCGCAGTTTTGTGCGCAATTTTGCCACTATAATCGCACCCCATGACGCAGCTACTTGCCGACAAACAAGACATCTGGGCGTGGTTCCCAGCATGCGTCAAAGCCTTCGCCTCTTTACATCATCTTCTGACATCACCACCTATCCTACGCCACTTTGATCCAGACGCTCCAACCTAAATCCATACGGACGCTAGTGAAGTAGGCCTCGGCACTATTCATTGCTCAGCGTAAATCTGGCTTCGATGAGTATGTTGTATCCTACGCTAGTCGCACCCTCACTAAAGGGGAAAAGAACTATTTAGTTACCGAGCAAGAATGGATTGCCATTGTTTGGGCAATCACAAAATTCCGACTTTACGTATATGGCCGCCCATTTGACGTCGTGACTGCATCACCACGCATTGTGTTGGTTGTCGTCATTAAAAGACCCATCTGGTCACCAAGCTCTCTGGACACTACGTCTCTAACATTATTACATTCATGTAATTTATCGGTCAGGCCGCAACCATTCAGACGCCGACGCTCTTTCTCGCTCGCCACTTCCCCACGATCATGTTACAGCGTCTGTTTGCAGCTGCGAATGTTCTTCACTTGAACATGCCGACATGTCCGCTGAGCAACGCCAGAATCAATGGATAGCGTCTCTCTTAGAGTACCTGTCTCAGAAGTCTCCACGTACCGAAAACCGTTTACTTCGACGAACTGATCACCATTTTACCATCCGTGACGGTCTTCTGTATCGGCGAAACTACCTATCTGATGGCCGCAAATGGTTGCTGGGGATCCCTCGCCACATACGTTCTGACGTCTGTGGCTCCTTCCGCGCGGATACGCAATGCGCCCACGCAGCTGTAGTAAAGACGTATGCTAGCCTATGAATGTTATATTACAGGCGCGAATGTACCGCTTTGTTAGGCAGAACGTCCGTTCATGTTTCTTGTGCCAACGCCGAAAGAGCTCCTCTCGCACAACCACAGGGCCACTCCAGCCACTGCCTTGTCCTTCTCGGCCTTTCAGCCGCATCAAAATCAAGTTGTACCGTCCCCTACAATACACACCAAAGGAAAACCGCTGGGTCATCGTAGCCCTGGACCACCTTACGCACTAGGCCAAAACTTCGGCGCTTCCCGAGGCCACTGTGCGTGAAGTCGGCTTGTTAATTCTGCACAACCTCGTCCTTCGGCATTGTGCACCCCGCGAGCTTCTTAGTGACCGTGGGCGTTCCTTCTTGTCGGAAACTGTAGAAGCCCTCTTACGCGAATGCAGCATCGTGCACCGAACAACCATCGCATATCGCCCCAAACCAATGGTGCCATTTCAATATTTAAATGATCGGCTTCAGGATTCCTTGGCACACGTGAACATGAACAATATAATTGCGACTTATGGATCCGTATCAAATGAAAAGGCTGGGGCAGGTATCTTTTCACGTTCCCTCGACTGGTTTTTTCGGTTATACTTCCAGATTACACACCAATATTCATAGCAGAATCATTTGATTATTGTACTGGCACTACAGAAACTTCCTTTGGGTGAATCAGAATCATTCGTAATCACAGATTCTTTTTCAGTATGTGCTGCTCTGTCTTCGAAAGCCAACTTTACACTTATGCACATATTTCGACAACTCATACCGACAAACTTGCAAAAACTGCTGCTGTTATGGGTACCAGGCTATCGTGGCATATATCTCAATGAGATGGCGGATGTACTTGCCACAGTACCTCTTAGCGGTCCCCTCATCCCGATTATGCCTGATACGGCTTACGCGAGAGAAATAAGGTTTAGAAACCTCTGTTTGCATGAATTCAACTCCTACTCATTCGATAAATTTTGAGATTTCGCACATCTAAGATGCTGCTGGAATACACAGTGGTGCGCAACACGGCAACTGGAAGTTACTTATACCTGATTGCGTTGTAGAATTCCACAACTAAATTATTATTTACATAAAGTTAGTCTAGAGGCGTCTCTTTTATGACAGGTTTGCGAAGAAACGGAAACGATAGATTATTTCTTTTTATTCTGTCGCTGATATTTTTATCAGCGGAAAAGATATCTGGTAGATCCACTTGAAAAATTAGAATTAGAGTTAAATGTGGCAGTAATTTCATCGTTTGGCAGCATTAAATTTGGTTATAGCCACAGTGACGTCTACTCTGTATGCGGTATTTGACTACATAATAGAAACAAAGCGATTGCCAAGTTAAAGTGCCTCACCATTACCTCTGTCTTAAATCACATCTGTTGGCCTGCATCGATCTTTGCCCAGAGATACAGCTTTTTCGATTTTTCGCTTTTTCCTCCTATATATATATATATATATATATATATATATATATATATATATATATATATATATATATATATATATATATATATATATATTTATTTATTTATTTATTTATATATATTCAGTCCAAAACTACTTTGTGTTTGTAAAACCATAAGCCTTTTACTTAAAGATCCTGAGATCCTGCCGCTTGGTTCTTGGCCGATCCTCCTTTGTGGGTGTGCGCCAGAATAACAAGGATCATCTTCATCATCATCATTATGGACTCTCGCAATCATCTCTTGTAAATAAACGCATCTCACTGTTACAAGATTAGTGGAATGTGCGGGGTACCACGGAGCGATCCCAGGCGAACGATCACGGAAGTGATACCTCAAGAACTACGCCGAAGCCGCCGACTGGCTGGTCTACCACCACTCTCTATGGATCCGATTGCTGACGGCGACACAATGCACTCTTCGTTTAGCGCTACAGGGCCCCGCAACGTGGTACCACGAAGCTTCTCTGGGAGGGTCGGAGAAGATGTCCACGAATGGCTGAAACACTTCAACCGTGTGAATAAATACAATTGTTGGGGTGTGGCCTCCCGGTTGACCAACATCGGATTGTTTCTTCAAGGCATGGCGTTAGTGTGCTTTGAAAACCACAAAGAAACAATAATGACATGGGAAGCTTTTGAGAAAGAAATAGCAAGTTTCTTCGGGGACCCACTGATGAAGAAGAAGCGCGCTGAGCAAACTTTGATTCAGCGTGCTCAAGTCCCCGGTGAAACGTGCACTACTTGTATTGAAGAGATTATGAAATTATGCAAGTCTGTAGACCCACGCATGAAAGAAGACGACAAGGTTGGGCATCTCCTCAAAGCGATTGCTGAGGATCTCTACAATTTCCTCATCGGCAAGGACACCTTGGCGTCTTTAGCAAACGTAATCTAACACTACCGCACGTTCGAGACACTGAAGGCTACACACATCGCTCCCAAATTTGGTAGACTTCCCAACGTCACCACCTTTCCAAGCGTCGACGTCCCTGCAACATCAGCCTCCTGAGATGGCCTCAATTATCAGGCAAATCGTACGTGAAGAACTTGGACGACATGATGCTGCCACCCCGCCGAGGGCACATGCTAGCGGCACCTCCCCGCCATACGACGCAATGTGTGCTGCTGTTAATGCCGAGCTATATGATGTGCCCCGATCAAGACCACCGGAGCCTCCAACCGACAACCTACATCATCGCCGTGGTTTCCAGAACGCCTCCCGCCAACCACCTACAATGGTGTATTCGTGGTACGATCATGGGTACAAGGCGCCTCGTGGAAGGTTTGGCGAAGTGCGTGAGGCCTCTGTGCGCTATAACTGCGGTTTTAAAGGACATATGGCTCGGTTCTGTGGTCAGAGGCGTCGCCCCCAGCAACGCTACTACGAGGGACCATATCCTTCTTCTCGACAAAACAGCTAGCCCGGTGGTTTGCTTTCCATGCGGGACGCACACGTTTGGGACGGCTCCCAGTTAACCGCCCGCAGTGACCCACATGTGGGACGCAATTTCCAGCGTAATTTTCGCAGCGACTCACATTCACCCATGAAAAGCTTGACGCAAACCCCAGCACGCCGCTCCGTTCACCATCTCCTGGTCGACGCGTGCCCTCTCCGCCTCCGGGAAGCAAGGTGGTGCGGCCAACGGAGCTGTGGTCGCCGAACATTTTTCACTGCATACACCTATGCCTTCGCTCGTTTTTGTGACTCAAAATAAGGTCCCCGTGCTTATTGATGGGCTTCCTACGATGGCTTTGATAGATACTGGAGCAGCTGTTTCAGTGATGAGTCAACTTCAAATTGCGGCTGGGACATAAAGTGATGTTTAGCTAGGACAGTTGTGCGTCATTTCGCGCAGTGAGCGGGGAGACGCTGTGCCCGATCGGTGTGTGTGTTGTTAGTGTTACTTTGGGCGACAAGGTGTTCCAGGCCAAATTTGCTGTCCTGACGAGCTTCAACGAAGACATCATCTTGGGGATCGATTTTCTACGCGAGTGCGGTGCTACTCTAGACTGCGATGCCGGCGAGATTATGCTATCGGCATTTACTGACGATCCCCAAGTGCTGTCAAGGATGTATCACCGTCATTCAGGATGTTGTCTTGCTGCTCAACTCGATGAAGAACGTTCGCGTTGATGCCTCTGCCTCGGATGCCGGCACATTTGATGTTCTTGTGGAGCCCGTTCCTCTCAATAGCGCCTAGAAAATGAGCTCGTTTCACATTGTGTGCTTTCCATCAGTGATAGGCGATCGGCCAAATGGGTGTTGAACTATTCTAATGAACCTGTCAAGCTACCCTGCGAATCACGACTCGCCCTCTTCGAACAAAATGCGAACAACTTTATTACATCTTTAAGCGACGAAAGCGTAGGCACTATTCGTGCAACGTACTATACCGAAACCAACTTTCTGAGTATGGTAAACAAGTCGCTATTACAAGAAAAAAAAATTGGCAGCATATTCACGGAGTTAATGATGGAGAGTGGGGCGAAGCATCCGTCCGTCCATTCGTTCTTGCTTCCGTCCGTCCATGCGTCCGTCTGTGTGACCGTCCATGCGTCCATCCGCCCGTCCATGCGTGCGTCTGTTCGTGCGTCCGTTCCTGCGTTCGTCCATGCATCCGCCCCTGCGTCCGTTCATGCGTCCATCCATGCATCTGTCTGTGTGTCCGTTCGTCCATCTATTCAACACTCCAAGTACCACCATCTCGCATCATTTCATCATATATTCCCCATATAGGAGCACCGCCATCCGTTGGACATTCCAAGCACTAAACGAGAGGTGGCACACGCACACTATCTTACGGCTTGCGCTTCGGGTAAACTTCCCACCTTTAATCACCTCAAGTTCATGGTATATACTAGTTCACTGTATTCATGGCACTGCGGCCCAACGCTCGCTAAACCTTTCTAAAACCAAGGAGGTTACGCCCAGCGAGTATAACGTAGCAACCCTTTCTTGTCAGATAGTGCTCAATGTACATGCTAATGGCTGCTGATGGGGATTGCAGCGTGCGTGTTAACTAAAGGCCGAATGCTCCTGTCTCTCATACCCCATTAGCAGCCATTGGCATGTACATTGAACACTATTTTTTTATTGTTCAACAACGCACAGAAGAAATCTCTCACCGGCACTACCTTGGAGGTCAAAACGTTATACTTGTTACATACTAGAACGACTACGATAAACGAAAGGGTGTTGTTTTAAAGAGCTTCGCCCCTGAAACGTCAAGTTTTTGTCAAAGTCCTTGCGAAGCGCACTACTATAATTGGCTGCGCTGAGTGAAGAGCAAATAAGTGTACCCGAGTCGCGTACTCATCACGGGTTTGACACAGAATCCGCTCACCCTATCCAGCAGAAACCATACCGCGTCTCATCTGCGGAGCGCAAGGTCATTGCTGAACGGGTAGAAGAGATGTTAAAGAAAGGAGAGTCCGCTAGGGGGCCAGGCAAGGCTGACGTTCCTCGCATGGGCTCCGTATTCTACGAAGTTTTTGTCGAAACAAGACTGCTTTTTTGGTGCCAAGAGTGGTCTCTCTTGAACTTCAGCAAGTTGCCGACGCTGCTGGTGAGTGCCTCAAACCTCTTTGTTCTTGAGGAGCTTTGCAAACATCAACTCTTGCTGAGCGGGGGAACGCCGCCTCGTTAGCCCTAACGCCACCGGCACCGGCGTCGGGCTCGCGCTTCGACGCGCGTGCACAAGTTTTTCGGCAACGCAATGGCATACTTGGTGAGTGGCACGGATTTACCTGTCACAGAATTCAACCCAGAAAAATGGAGTGTAGTCCTGAATGCCCGACAACGCTCACCTCGACAACAGTCAAAAGAAACTGAAGAAACGCAGTCAAGTAAAGCGGCGCCAGCTGCCGAAACGCCAGCACGCGAAACGAAATCACCACCCAGCGTTTCCTCAAAGCTTGACAGCACAGCTGTGGCGCGTCCTCGCTTAAAACGACTGCCACGGTTGCCAGTCGATGACTTCAAGATTGTCTTTCGTCCGAGTGCGGGCGTAGATCTGGCCCAATACAACGACGTAGAGTTACGAGCGGCTGTAGTCGCCAAAAGCCGACTGCACTCTGTGGTTGCCGACGAAGATCTTGTGTGCACCAATCTTGCCAAAAATATTTTCACCGTGTCCACCTCTTGCGCCGACCGAGTTGCCAACTATGCTAAAATACGAGAACTCACGCTACGTGGTAAAAAACTGGGATTTCACGCGTACATAGCTCCCCCGGATGGGGCACGGGCAGGGATCATCTACCGCGCTTGGAATGGTGAATCACCTCAGGACTTGCTTCAAGAATTACGTCGGGCGAATCCCCTTCTACCAATAGTCCAAGCAAGAGACATGGGGCGTACCTCACGCTCAGTGCTCATTCACTTCATGGCTGAGGAGCTTCCTCCGTCAGTCAAAATGTTTTGCATCCTCTACGCCGTTTTCAACTTTCGACCGAAGGTGGAAGCGTGCCTAAACTGCAGACAAGTCGGCCACCGACGAGATGTATGTCCTTTGCCAAATCGCCTCACGTGCTCAAGCTGCGGACAGAAACACCCGGAGGACTGACTATCCCTGCACCCCGCAGTGCGTCATCTGTGGGGACGCTCACAAGACGGGTGACAGGGCATGCAAGCAACGCTTTCAGCGTGGCTTCAGCCGTCTCTCTCGGCCACGACAAAGGCCGCAACAAGAGCACCAGCAGGAGCAGCCCGAGTTCCAGCTCGAGAAGGAGTCTTTCCCAAGCATCAACGATAGAAATCGTAGCTGCAGAAGCAAGAGTCCTAGACAAAGCCGTAGCAGCAGAAGCAGGAGTCCTGGACGAAACCGTGGCAGCAAAGGCAAAAGCCCTGGACGAAGTGCATCACAAAGTCGCGACTTCAGCACCAAACCTGAAAAGGTGAGCTGGGCAAAGAAAGCCTCCTGCTCCTGTTGTATGCTCTCTGACGCTAAAGAAAATTCTACAACTCAGGAGACTATCGAACGTCTAATGCGAGAGAATCAAGAGTTAAAGCAACAGTTGGCTCTGGTGCTGGAACGTTTAAGTACACTTACAGCTGCTCCACCCGCGTCTTCTCCACCCCTATCTATCTCCCCCTCTGTCATAAAGCCTGATATGGCAGCAAAATCAGGGACCGATATTATAGATTCTTCTCCACAGCCAGCAAAAAAGAAAAGGACAGAGCAACCAGAGTCATCGGAGGACGATTTTAAAAGCACCAGTCAAAAAAATCGGAAAGAACACCGCGAACTCAAACAAAAGGTTGATTTAGGCTTTACGCAAATTGCTGAACGCTTCAATAAGATAGAGAGTATTCTAGACGTGTTAGTTGCTCGGCTCGAATCTCTCCCACAATCTCAACCCTCTCCAGCGCCTTCGCAGCCATAACCCTCTCCTGCACCCTTGCCTCATCTTCACCCTCTTCACTCTGCATATGGCAATGGAATTGTCGTGGATTAAGGAACAAGAAAGACAACCTCTCACTTTATATACAGCGGTCTACACTGGCCCCTGATGTCATCTCCGTACAGGAGCCTTTAAAAGCTTGCAAACTCCTCGGCTATCAGGCTGTACATTCGCATCCTAGCTCCCCATGGGCTACCACATATATACAGAGAAATATCTCGTTTATAGCGCATGATCTTTCCGATCTTTACAGTGACTGCCTTCTTCTTCAACTTCTCCCACGTCGTACAGGACAAGGCACATATTTGATTTTGAATATTTATTCTCATCCTAGAGATGGCCTCACTGCTGTTTTTGAAGCAATTGATAGGGCCATTCAAATAGCAAACTCTGCTCCCATAGTTGTAACGGGTGACTTTAATGCCCCGCACGTAGATTGGGGTTACAGGAGAAACACTCGGAAGGGCACCAGCCTTCTTCAATACATTCAGCGAAACAGGTGCACTCTAATCACTGACTGCATGCTACCAACACGAATTGGCAACAGTGTGAGCAGAGATGCCAGGGATCGGCTACTCAGCTATCACGATATCACGCTATTTTACCGAAATTCCCGCCTAACGTATCCCACGCCACATAAATCTCTCTCCAGAAGTGACCAGGCTTTGTGGCGCAGACTTCAAACGGCCACAGTAACGACTCCTTTTCTTCTCTCTCTTTTTACACATGGTGAAACCTCGCCTCATTTCAACTTATGTCCTAGCACCAGAGCCGACTTCCAGCACATATTTATGAATTGTCCAAACAAACCCAAGCCTCCGTGGCAAGGGTCAGAACACCAGGAGCGATGGGAGGCTGCTTTGCGCAGCTCGCAACCGGGTTTACAGCTCCGGACAGTGAGCTGGGCCAGAAGGGTCGCCGAAGCACAGCAGTGTCCGGCCACCTAGAGCGGCCCGAGGGCTCGTCGTCATCCTGATTCCACTTCCCCAACCACACCCCCCCTCAAATGATTCCTTCGTGAATCAATAAAGTTGATTACCTACCTACCTAAAGAAAAGGGTCATCCAGAAGTCGTGTAGCCCTTGGGCTCCCCTGTGATTCTTGTCCAAAAGAAGGATGGTACATGGCGATTCTGCGTGGACTACAGACGGCTCAACTCAGTTACTAAAAATGATGTTTACCCGCTTCCCAATATTGATGACGTCATCGATTGTTTACAGTCGACATAGTACTTCTTCTCCATGAGTTTCAGATCTAACTATTGCCAAATCCCCAAGCACCCGAATGACAAACAGAAAACAGCCTTCATAACCCCAGATGTTCTATTCGAATTCAATGTAGTGCCTTTTGGCATATGCAACGCTTTAGCCCCATTTGAGCACTACATGTACTCTATATTACGTGGACTAAATTGGGAAGTTTGTCTTTGTTACCTGGATAACATCATAATTTTTCGCCGTACATTCGATGAGCACATCCGTCATCTAGACATTGTTCTCACCTGCCTTAAAAGAGCTAAGCTCATCCTGAATTCTAAGAAGTGTCACTTCGGCAACCATGAGATTCTCGTTCTCGGTCACCTGGTGGACAAGCATGGCGTTCGACTCGACCCCCAGAAAGTCACTGCAGTCAGCAGCTTCAAACAAACTCAGTCTGTACGAGAGTTGCGAAGCTTTTTGGGCTTATGCTCGTACTTCCGTCGCTTAGTGCCTAAGTTCGCCGACCTCGCTTGCCCTTTGACGTCTCTACTCAACAAGAACGCACCTTTTCGGTGGCCAGCAGAATGCGAGTGTTTTTCGCAAATCAAGTTTGTTCTTATACGTCAGGGCCCCTGCTTCGCCACTATGACCCATCGGCTGCCACAGAAGTTTATACCGACGCCAGTGCTGTAGGTATCGGCGCCGTCTTGGTCCAACGCCATGGAGCTTCTGAACACGTTGTTGTTTGTGTCAGTCACTGTTTAAGTAAACCAGAGCGAAACTATACTGTCCCAGAGCAGGAATGCCTCGCGGTCATATTCGCCGTGCACAAGTTTCATGAGTGTGGCATGTAGTCATGTAGTGGCATGAGTGTGGCAAGTTTCATGAATGTGGCATCATGAGTGTGGCATGTAGTCATGTTGTTACATGACACGCAATTAATGTTTGCACCAGTATCATACCTTCGTCAATCATCCATTCACGTCCGGTAATACCAAATTTGGCATAAGTGAAGCTAGCGAAACGGCCGCCAGCGCATCATGAGCGTGACATGTAGTCATATTGTTACATGACACGCATCTCATGATTATCATGTTTCCCCCAGTGACATGCCTTCATCGTCCATTCACGAACTGTAAACGAAGTTTGGTATATGTGACGCTAGTGAAATGGCCGCGAGCGCATCATGAGCGTGACAAGTAGTCATGTTGTTACATGACACGCATGTCATGATTTTCATGCCAGTGTCTGTCGCTTGTGTTCACCATGCAATCATGCCATATCATGCCAGTTTTGCAACAAGCTATATTAATGAAACAACCGCAAAAGCTGCAGGACCATGAAGTGTATGAAAATCATGACATTCGTGACATGTCATAATTTTCATGTTATGACTAGTCAAATGAGTTCTTCATACTGTCACGTTATGCCATACCAATTTCGGTATCGATACTATTATCGAAACGGCCAGGAGAGCTAAAAGTCGTAGGCGGCTAGATAGATAGATAGATAGATAGATAGATAGATAGATAGATAGATAGATAGATAGATAGATAGATAGATAGATAGATAGATAGATAGATAGATAGATAGATAGATAGATAGATAGATAGATAGATAGATACGCTCAAAGTGGCCTAAGTTCGCTAAGAAATGCTTCGCATTTAAAACATGGGACACCATGTTACCATTTATAACTTTCGCCTACAACACTGCACAGCACGAAACAACGAGATACAGTCCATTTTGTCTGCTCTACGCACGCCAACCTCGCACAGCTCTTGGCACTATTCTTCCTTCTTCCGGGACTGATCAACCTACTCTCGCCGAAACCATTTGCCGCGCAGAAGAGGCCCGGCGCATCACCCGTCTTCAAACTTTCGTCTCGCAGAAGCGTTCTACGAACCATTACGACGGAAGTCACAGGCACGTATTGTTTTATAAAGGGGATTTGGTGTGGCTTTGGACGCCGCTTTACAAGCGCGGCCCCTGCCAAAAGTTTCTGGCCAACTACACTGGTCCGTTTGTTGTCCTGGAACGTCTCAGCGATGTCACGTACGTGATGTCGCGGCTGTTGTCAACTGGCCGCCGTTCAAGCAAGACCAACGTCGTTCATGTTGCCTGTTTAAAACGCTTTCATCATCACAACGAAGCCTAACTCGCCCAGTGGGCATCGTCTGCAAAGGGGGAATCGCTACGATACTGAGGGCACGAGTGGTAGACGAGGAGAACGAGGTTGGCACAAGCGGTGATCTGCCAGATCCCTGGACACTCGCATTCATCATCTCTGGTTAATAAAGGCATCTCACCGTAAATATATATATATATATATATATATATATATATATATATATGTATATATATATATATATATGAGATTTAGCAGACAGTAATGCCAAGGAATATACAGGGGAAGTTATTAGACCCAACGGAACGCAAATAAGAAGAAAAGTGGATGAAAAAATGACCAGCCGTGAGCAGGAATATATATATATATATATATATATATATATATATATATATATATATATATATATATATATATATATATATATATATATATATATATATATATATATATATATATATATATATATATATATATATATATAGCTCTAGCGAGTAGGCGTTGTGAGGAGAGGACCGGGATCGTCAATCAACCTCCACCACGTATGACGACTCGATTTTAACGAGGTTTATTCGCCGTTAACTCGGGAATGAACAAGCGCAATGGACCCAAAGATGAAGCGCGCGTTCAAAGACGATGATGACTGTCGGCCGGAACAGGTGAGGATGATTGACTGCTGTCCAGATGAGGATGAAGCACCTAATTGATGCCTACAGTATATATATATATATATATATATATATATATATATATATATATATATATATATATAAAGAACACAAGCGAGTACACGTACGAAAGAGCAATACTTTTATGCCAACGTTTCAGCCGTGGCACGGCCTTCGTCAGGCATCTCACCGTAAATATATATATATATATATATATATATATATATATAGCTATATATATGCCACGGCTGAAACGTTGGCATAAAAGTATTGCTCTTTCGTACGTGTACTCGCTTGTGTTCTTTATACGTACCAGACCCCTTGAACTTCCTGCTGAATATATATATATATATATATATATATATATATATATATATATATATATATATATATTGCAACGAGCAAGGTTGCGTAAAAACACAGGTTATTATTCCAGAAACGTTAGCCGCAACAAGCTGGTACAGGCAGGAACCCGGCAAGCACAAGCCACACACGGACGTCAACGTCTTCTTTCGCGCTGGCACAGAGCTGGCGCCACTATGCTTCGGTACAGATACTCCCCGGGCAGAAAGGAGCTAACCTGGCGACCTAGTGAAAGGACACGACAAGGGGGTCATAGCACGGTTTGAGGCGTGATACGTGTACTGTTTCACGCCCACGGCAGCGTTGGTCCGAAGGTGGATCAATGGGCTCAACTTCATAGTTGACAGGAGATGTTTGCCGCACCACACGGTAGGGGCCATGGTATTTCAACGAAAGCTTCGGGGAAAGACCGGGAGGGGTAGACGGGACCCAGAGCCAAACCAGCATTTCTGGGTTATAGTGTACAGTAGACGCAGAGGAATCTTGGTCAGTTTTCTGGCGCCATTGGTCTTGTTCGGTAAATGAGCGAGCGAGTTGACGACACTCTTCGGCATAAGCAGCTGGTAGGGGCTCTGACGTGGTAGAGGCTCTGACGAAGTGGAGTATGATGACTGGTGTCGATATGGTGAGTGACAACTGACGTGCGTCCCAAGGGAGGTTGTCCGTGGTCGAAGGAGGCACGGAAACGGTAAAGTAGTTGAATGAGCTGATTGCGCTGGTCTTGCGTAAGGCCGGTGTCTACGCTGCCCAACAGAACGTCTTCGTCAGGTAGTGAGGGCGCGGTGCCAGCTGTGACAGCATCCACGGACATCGGTGTCGTATCAGAACGGGCATCGAAAGGAAAGATGTCATCATAAGTGTCAAGACTCCCAATGCATTCGCCATGCAATAAGGTAGCGGGACAAGGGAACGGATTGCACACGTACACGGCACTGGAGCCACCGGCAAGTGTTATGACGGCAAACGGGACGACAAGGTTCCGGCGACGAGCGCATTCTTGTGACAGCATAAATAGGGCAGTTGAATCGGAAACGCAGTTGCACAAAAGAGATACCGCGGCGACCGAAAAAGCAGAAAGGACGACGTCAGCGGCGACGATCACCTTTTTGGGTGAGCGAGGGAGATCTATGAATGTCGTGCTGAATGGAAACAAAACGAGTTGAGCACGAGCGCAGTCAACAACTGCATGCTTAGCGGAAAGAAAGGTCCATCCCAGGATGATTTCATGAGACGCATGCGGAAGGACGACAAATTCAACAATGTCAAGCACTCCTTGAATCACAACACGAGCAGTGCTGTGGCAGAAGGTTGGACGTGTTGCGAACTCGCTGTGCGTAAAGAAATTTCAACCAGTGGAGTCGTCACTTTGTTCAGTTTGCGGCATAACACTTCACTGATTATACAAATAGCGGCACCTGTGTCGACAAGAGCAGTTGTGGCGATACCGTCCACAAACACGGCAATCTCGTTAAGGGGCGAAAGATGAGGCCTTGGAAATTTCGTCGGTGGCGCAGCTCCTGCCTCCGGAACTGCGACTTTTAGTTTTCCTCCTGGGCGTGGTTGGAACGGCGAAGCATGGGGGAAGGAGACCGAAGACGGGGTGAAAGAGATTGACGTCGGCTGAAGTCTGGTCGACGTGAGCGGGGGTCATGTGAATCAGGTCTCACATGCGATTCTGATTGCCGAGGTATGTGGCCGGAATGCTGCACATTATTAAAAAGAATCCACGGCGACGACAGTAGCGCGCGACATGTCCTATAATACCACAGTTGTAGCAGACGGGCCGGTTATCCGGAGAACGCCAAGAGTTTACCGGTGCTCGAGGTGGTGGAAAGGGCCGATTTACCGGATAAACTGAAACTGGTGACCTGTAGTAGTTGGTGGCAGTACTGTATGAAGGGAGCGGCGGTTGGGCAGGAGGTCGGCGGACGGATTCTGCATAAGTCAGCGGTGCAGCCACTGATATTGGGGGTGCGGGCGAAGGGAGAGCCTCGGCAACTTGCGTCTGAACAGCACGGCGAAGTGAGTGGTCCAGTGTTGCGGGGGTCTCGTTGATGGTGGCGACAAGAGAGAGCTGTCGAGCAACTTCCTCCCGAATGTACTGTTGAATTTCAGGCATTAACACGCTGTAGTGGGGGCCACTGCTTTTGCACTCCGAGGCCGAATCATCAGCTGTTTGCGTATTAGCGCGACGTGTAGAAACTCGTTGCTTGCGCAGCTCATCGAAACTTTGACATAACTGAATCACGGCCGTGACGGTCTGTGGGTCTTTGGCCACAAGCATATGAAAAGCGTCGTCATCAATGCCTTTCATTATATTCTTTATTCTGTCAGCCTCCGTAATCCTGGCATCAACTCGCCTACAGAGGCTGATCACATCCTCAATGTAGCTCGTGAAGCTCTCACCATTTCGCTGAAATCGTCCCCGCAGTCCCAGTTCAGTGCGAAGCTTACGCAAGGCTGGACGACCGAAAAACAAGGTGACGGCCTCTTTGAAAACCGACCAGGTGGGGATGTCGACTTGGTGGTTGGTGAACCATAAGTTGGCCAAATCCGTCAAGTAGAAGATGACGTGAATCATCTTCGCAGGGTCATCCCACTTGTTAATTGCGCTGGCATGCTCGTACTCTGCCAGCCAGTCCTCGACATCTTGATCTTCAGTGCCGTTGTATACTGGTGGGTCACGCAGACGAAGTACACCACAACACATGACAGGTGGCAGCGTGGAAGAGCCTTGGGGGGGATCGACGTGCTCGGTCATCGCGGACTGAGATGGTAGCTTACGGCTGCGGAGCTCCAGGACGTTACCCAGCACGTTTCCACCAAATGCAACGAGCA
This sequence comes from Rhipicephalus microplus, assembly GCF_043290135.1. NCBI lineage: Eukaryota > Metazoa > Arthropoda > Arachnida > Ixodida > Ixodidae > Rhipicephalus > Rhipicephalus microplus. The sequence goes on from NC_134701.1 coordinate 188,897,043, forward strand.
AGGTTGCGTAAAAACACAGGTTATTATTCCAGAAACGTTAGCCGCAACAAGCTGGTACAGGCAGAAACCCGGCAAGCACAAGCCACACACGGACCTTTCACGCTGGCACAGAGATGGCGCCATTACACTTCGGTGCAATATATATAAATATATATATATATATATATATATATATATATATATATATATATATATATATATATATATATATATATATATATATATATATATATATATATATATATATATATATATATTCTAAGAAAGTAGCAGCATTGGGGTCTCCACGGCATTTATTAGGCACAATCACCTGATCAATGCTTCGAACAAAGAACGTTTTTCGTGATGATGAATATATACAGATGAAGAAGATGAAGGTCAAACGCTGTGAATATTGTGCTTTCCCCCTCGCGCGGAAGCGGCAAATGTGGCCGCTGTTTATGGCGGTGATGCACGTCGCACTAGTGGTTCTAAGCGTGACATGTGAACCACATCTGTACCACGAAAATGTCCCTCAGAAGGCATGACAACAGGGGTTACTTGGTAGTTAACAGGAGACGTCTGCTTGAATATAGCGTAGGGGCTGATGAAACGCGAGTGAAACTTATCACGCCGGCCGGGAACCCGCGTTGGCGTCCACAACAGAGCTTCGTCTCCAGTATTGAAGTGAACTACGCGGTGGACGCCATCGTAGCAAGTGTTCCGCTCTTGCTGGCTTGCCTCTGTATTCAGGCGGGCGCGTCGGCGACAATTAGCCAGGCGAGAGATTAAGTGCTCACTTGATGACGATGACGAGTTCACAGGGACGTCAAAAAAGGAGATGTCGAGCGGAGATGTCGGTTGACGGCCACAGACGAGAAAGAATTGGGAATAGTCCGTGGTGCACTGCTTAGCAGTATTGTACGCAAACGTCACGAATGGCAGGATGGTATCCCAGTTGGTGTGGTCGGCATCGATATACTATATCAGTCAAAGTTCGATGGAAGCTCTCTGTGAGGCCGTTAGTCTGGGGATGGTAGCGGGAAGTCATCCTATGAATCGTATTACATGGGTGAAGGACTTGTTCAAGTAGTCTCTAGAGAAACGTACGCCTTGCTACGGTCGCTCAATAGGATGCATGGTGCACCACATATGTCTCGGAAAGATTGCCTCCGGAAAAAATGTGGTAATGTCTTCTGCCGACCCTGAGGAAGTGCAGCTGTTATACCTTGTTAAGTGGTCGACTGCTGTGACAATCTAGCGCTTGCCGCTAGCTGATATTGGTAGTGGTCCGTAGAGGTCAATTCCAAGGACATCGAAGGGAGCGTAAGGACAATGGAGAGGTTGTAGGAGACCGGCCGGGGAGGAAGTGGGTCGCTTGGGGCGTGGGCAAAGCGAGCATGACGCAACGTGTCCCGGTACGCAGGTGAAAAGCCCCGACCAGGCAAAACGACTGCGGATGTGTTCATAGGGTTTTTTTTTGAAAACCAAGATGACCAACCTTGGGGTCATCATGAAACGCCTCCAAAATCTGCGCCCTTAGGGAACGAGGAGCGACAGGAACCTAGCGCTGTCCTTCGGCGTGGAATACAAAGTGGCAAAGGATTGAGTTTTCAGTCTTGAAGTTCCGCAGCTGTCGATGGGCGCGGGCGTTAAGAGGACGAGAGTAGCCTTGAAGGCGCCGCATTATAGAACGACAGTAAGTGTCGCTGCACTGGTGGGATGCAAACGACTTGTTGCCGAAGGCAGAAAGTCGACAGCGGCGAGTGAATGAACTGACGGAGACGCTTTGATGGGTTCACTCACAGTTGTTGATAGACCTGGAGTGTCTGATGAGGATGGTAAAGGACAGCGGCTAAGGGCTTCGTCATCGTTGTTTTTCTTGCCGGATTTGTAGGTAAAGGCGAACTCGTATTCTTGGAGACGAAATATCCAGCGATCGAGACGCCCAGACAAATACTTCAACGTGGACAACCAGCACAAAGCGTGGTGGTCAGTGACGATGGTAAAGTGACGGCCGTGAAGATATGGTCGAAACTTCTGGATGGCCCAGACAACAGTGAGACACTCCTGCTTGGTGATGGTGCAGTTTTTCTTTTCTGCGGTGAGGGTGCGACTAGCGTATGCGATCACACGTTCGCCATAACGCTCTGTTCGTCGCAAAAGCACAGCGCCGAGTCCGTGTCCGCTGGCATCAGTATGGAGTAGAGTGGGTGCGGCGTTATCAAATTGACAAAGCACTGGCTCAGACGGGAGGGCACGTGTCAAGGTGTCGAAAGCCATTTGGCATTAGTCCGACCAAACGTATGACGCTGCCGAAGAAAGGAGTTGGTGAAGTGGCGCAGGAATGGTGGCGAAGTCTCGTATAAAGCGCCGGAAGTACGACGCAAGGCCAAAAAAGCTTCAGAGCTCTTGGGCGCATTGAGCCACCGGGAAGTGAAGAACGGCGGTATTCTTGTCGGGATCAGGCCAGATCCCATCTTTGTGGACGAGATCTCCGGTACGTTCATGTTTTTGCTTTCAACGTGACATGTTTTCGGAGTTGAGCTGAAGACCAGCAGCTGCGAGACACGTTAGAGCTTCATCTAGGCGCTGCAAGTGCTCTTCGAATGTTGAAGAAAATGTCGTCAAGGTAACATAAGCATGTTTTCCACTTAAGGTCCCGCAATACAGTGTCTATCATTCGTTCAAACATGGCTGGCGCATTGCAGAGGCCGAAAGGCATGACGTTAAATTTGTAAAATCCGTCAGGTGTGGCAGAAGCAATTTTTTCCTTGTCATTCTTGTGCATTGGGATTTGGCAATAACCGGAGCACAGGTCCAGGCTCGAAAAATATTCCGCTCCTTGTAAGGAATCTAAGGCATCATCAATGCGAGGCAAGGGTTGTTTGTCTTTTCTTGTTACTTTGTTTAATGCGCGGTAGTCAACGCAGACTCGCACCGAGCCGTCTTTTTTTCGCACGAGAATGACAGGTGACGACCAAGAGCTTGAGGAGGGGCGGTTGATGTTCAGCCTGAGCATATCAGCAACGTGCTTGTCGATGATCTCACGTTTGCTGGAAGAAACACGGTATGGTCGACGGTGGAGAAGTTCCGTCGGTGTGTATGCGATGAGCCACAGCAGAAGTCTGGCTTAGAGCAGTGGGATGTACATCGAAAGATTTATGCTTAGACAACAACGCCAGGAGTTCGTCTGCTTGCGGGGGAGTGACATCCGTGCTGATGGCATTGACGAGAGCATCTGTTGGTATTGACACGGCCGCTTGATCAAAGCGCACAGGGTGCGGCCTGCTGCGTGCGCCCGAAACAGCGGGAGAGGCCAAGTTCATTCGCCTGCCGCCGTGGCGCCACCAGTCAAGGACAATAAAAAGCGGTGGAGTAGCGGTGCGCGCGCGAATGCCCGGGATGTTTCAACTCGCGACTCTTCGTTCCGCAAGCGGACACTTTGAATTTGATATCCTCTCAGTGATTTGTTCCACCCTACTTCGGGACCTATTTTCTTGTGACAAATGGTTTATCGCTACTAAGGGAGACGGTGTGGCTTCGACTAAGCCACCCCGCTCCTGCGACAGTCAGCTTTAAATTCATGCTTATGACAAGTTTGCCCCGTCCTCAGGCCACAGGATTAATACACGTATTTCATATTATTTTACAAAAGGACTTGAAAGAACTTTGAGACCCCTTTTACGGCATTTAACTATAGCACAACGTTTTAGCTTCTCGTTAAAATCACTTTTGAATAAAGGCCATGATTTTATGTTTGCCTTTGTCCGCTGGCGCGACGGTGGATTACGTAACCTTCAATTATTTCTAGAGTATTTTAGAAGCTATAATAACTCTAAATTAGCATCCGTCTGCATATTTCCCGTTCGAAGACTGTTGAATGTGAAATTGTCTTCTTTGCTGTGCATGTGGAAATAATGAAAATGCCGGGTATTGTGTTTACAATGAAACGTTCGTTTATTAACTGGAGCTCTACAATCTCTAAAAGATCAGTATATTTTCTAATACAGCAGGACAATTTTGCCTGCATTACAAAGTAAAAAATGGAGGTGCCATGGTACTCAAAGGCGCAGAACTTTTTTGGAGAGGGGCTTGTGTGCCAGCCTTACAAGACGTTGCACAGTGGCACTCACATTCCCTGCCCAGTTAGCTAGGAGTGGTCGAAGCAGCTTTTTAAAAAAATATCACAGATCTGGTTCGTGTGCTGAAGGCTGCCCGAACCACACCGTAGTGCAGGGCAGGTAACCAAATGTGGAAGGAGGGCTGAGTCAAGAAGTTTACACGGATTTCCACTTCTTCGAACTTCAGTGTCTTTCATCACTTCACTGACAAAGTCACATGCGAGTTTGCAAATTTTCACGATCTCCATGTTGGGATACCAAAGTTGTCCGTTATCGATTTTCTTCACTAAATCGTAGATGCTGCCACACAGTTTCGTCTCTTGCAGGAGAACCTTGCATAATTCACAGGGCAACTGCAAGTAATAAAATCAAGCCAAGTAAAATTTTCATCAAAAGTACTCTTCAAAAAGTATGTAGGCTCCTTTTCTTACTTTGCTTAGCTAAAGAAAAATATTATCTAAATTTCGTAAGAGTGGGAATGAAACAACCTGCGGCAAAAAGAGTGGCATACACGTATATCTGGTGTCGACCCTTACAAAGGTGGCACACCGGCGGGGTGGGACCCACATCCTGATTCGGGCCGGAACCCTGGCTCCGGACTGACCTGAGTTTTCCTTCACTCGAGGTCAGCCTGGAACCCTGCCCTTGGTTTTAGTGGCGAAAGGGAGGGCAAAAGGAGAAAAATATGAGAAAGAGGGAGAACTGCTGGATCGCATACTATAGTTAACATTCGAAGAAGGCGAAAGTCAAGTGAACATTGTTTAAGACTGGCTGGCGCGCTAGCGACGCGTTCGAAAGAATGCAGCAAATAATGCAAAGCTTAAAAATAACCGTCCTTACCTTCTCCTCACATGCACGCGCGATGTATCCGGCCAGGTATACTAGGGGTGCTAGTTCGAGGTCATCCGGCACAGCAAGCCAAACATTTATTACTTCTAGCTCATAGGAAAGCCGCTTAGCACCAAAGACGACCGCAAGTGGCACGGCCGCGGTGTTGCCTTCTCGGGCTTTGAGTTTTAGAGGTGCATTTGTTTCGGAGCTATGGGGAGCGTTTCCACTCTTAGCAGCTTGGAGGATTCCAACCTGGCGAAAAAAGTGCGTAGGTTACATGGGTGTGCTCTCCAATGGGCACCAAATATACCTTTAACAGCTTTTCGGCTGTGAAGACCGCGGTTCTTGCATCAACTCTATCGTTGCCTCCGTTAAACTGTCGAAAGCAACTGAAGAGGGACTCCACGGGGTCGTTGTTCAAGGCACGGGTCAAGACGTAGCGAAAGCTGGAAAAAGTTTGTTGGCTACCTAAGTCAATACACATATACGTAACTGCGATAAAAATATGAAGGTGAAAAAAGAAAAACCTACTTGTTGTCTAATAGATGTTGAATCAATGCCACAGTTGACCTCGTCGTCATTATCATTGCCTCGCACGTTTCTTTCGTCATTTTCTTTTTTGTTTTGCCACCAGAAAGCTCAATCTCCTCGATGTACGTGATGAAGTCTACTGCAAGCCACGAAAGACGGTCGTCGTCGATAAAGTAGAATGGTTCTTCCCTTTGACCGCGCGGCTTCACAGCGCCAATATTGTGAAGGTCATACAACTTCGACACCATTTTCATGAAGGTGATGGTGGGCAAACAGTCCTGAAATTCTGTCGCATCAGGGTCGCATTGCGGGTTTTCTTGTAGGAACTCAAGCGTTGCTATTATGACTGGGGAGAAAACTTGCGTAGCCCTTGACACTTTCATCTTTTCTAAGTTGTTCGGTTCAACGTGTGACTGTGTTAGGAACCTCACGGGCTTTACGAGTAGCTGTGACTGAATGCTGAGTAGCTTCTTCAAGTACACTCCACCTTGAATTAGATTACCTCCGTCCATCATCTCTCTTTCCACAAGATTATTTCTGAGGTTCTTGATGAGGTGATTCGGATCAAAAGGCAAAAAAAAGAGGATCACCTTGTCGCAATGGATGTGGCACTACATGCGCAAGCATTCCGTCCTCAGAAAGGCTCTTGAAGAGCGCAACATTTGACTGGTGATTGTCGGTAACAATCCTCGTTACACGGAAACCCACATCTTCGACTGTCTTCATGACATTCATTGTCATAGAACGAAGTTGCTCACTGCGGAGGCACCGAGTAAAGAAATACCCAACTGTTATTACATAGGCAGTTGATAGCCGTCGCAGGACGAAGCACAACAACCTGTTCGTCACTTCAGGCGTTGCACATGATTGCTGCTTAGGACCCATGTCAACGAGACCAAAAACCTTATCAAGTTGGCGATCGTACATAACTTTCTGCTGTATCACCATTTCATCGATGATTAGGGAGCAGAAGATTTCTTGTTCGACTTGTAGCGCTTGAGACTCTGCGCGGAGGCGTTCTGTTATGAGTGATGTGACGCCTATTTCGCCTGTTGAGTGCCCGATGTACTTCTGTAGTGTGGCACGACAAGGCAACTTGAACAGCCCTCTTGTTCTCACATACTCGTAACCTTTGTTGGAGCATGCTTTCCAGAGGACGCACACCCTCAGAATTGATTCAGTGTACGCTGGCTTCTTGGAAGCGAAATTCGACACTTGATTCTTGATAAATTCGGCGGTTTTATGGCCTTCGTCTGCGCCTCTTAGTACACTCACAAAACAGGCGATTTCTTTGTTGCTTTCGAAAGCTTGAAGCCGTTCACGAACCGTATCGTGCTGGCTTTGGAGCGTCTGCAGTGACTTATTGAGGTGCGAAATTTTCCGCTGCAGCCGGTTCGTCGTTTTCTTCGCATCCTCTATCATCCGCTTAAGGTCAAGGTCTGTTTGAGACATTTTATCTGTACATGAACTGGCTTGGCACATACTATCAGCAGGCAACGAACAGTCCCACGTTCCGTCCGAAGACCCGCTTGGTGCAACATGTTCTTGATCTCCGAAGAGATCAGGGATCAGGCTAGACATCTTCATGCCTGCTTTCATCTGGGCCATTTCGTACACTCTTTTTCGCGCAAGCTGATGAACCACCATCCGGTACTTCTCTTCAAGGCCACTTTTTTATCCTTGGAGCCCTTGGCATTTGCATATAGGACGGGTAATTGGGGAACACCGTCGGGATAGCAGTTGGCAGGAGCATTCGCAGTTTGGTGCCTTTTTATAGTCATTTTCGGTGAAGTGAAGGGAACAAACCGAAGAGCGGTCACTGGGCACCCACCTCGTTTCTTTTCCGCCAGATCCCTGCCGGGAGATGTTGGTGAGCCATGCTTGTCGTCGTTCAGCGCTCGATGGAAATTCATGGTAGCTCAAACCGGGATTTTTCTTTTCGTTCGACGCGCACAGTGGAACACAGCTGTTTTGTGGCATACTAACGGGCCACTCCAACTACCTAGCTGGACTGTGAGGCAGATCGCATCAAACTGAACACGACTATATTTGTTTGGAGCATGTAACCTCATTCCGCGGCGACAAATTGGCGCGAAAATGCCGCGTTCGCCGTAGCGCGCCCGCGCGTCTCTTTGGTGTGTCCCCTACTACTAGCGCCCTCCGTGAAACTTGCGGCCGCAACTGTCAACAACGCTCATCCTCCCTCGCCAATGCGCGGCGGCTCCACGCAGCAGGCCGCACCCTGTGCGCTTTGATCCAGCAGCCGTGGTATTGAAGGTGATTCCACACTACTGGTATCCCGGAGAAGTTACTACTGAGATAGGTTGTGTGTGCACGCTGGAAACAACAACAGTGCCCTTGGTAAACAGAATCGGCTCATTGGTGATATTCAGTACAGCGAGAAAAGCGGTGTCTTTGGAGAAGTGGACAAGATTCGATGAAAGTGCAGTCCCTCTTGATAGACAACGGGCTGATGGAGTGACTAGGACGTCTCCATGATCAATGGAGTCAGACTTAACAGTGATATGGGGCTCGTGGTTAGGTGGCACAAGGATTGTCTGTTCGTAGCCGGTTACGTGATGGTTTCGGGAAGACACCATCCGTCTCTCGCATATGTATGAGTCGTTGTCGACCAGAGATAGAAGCAGGAGCATCAGAAAGAAAGTCTCATCCTAAAATAAGCATAAAAGCACAAGAAGCCAACACGGCGAACTGAATAAGATGCCAGATCCCATCAATGAAAACTCTAACGGTGCACTGCGCTGAAGGCCGTATCTGCGAGTCATTTGACCTACGTAAGAGAGCGCCAGTATAAGGTGTGGTAACTTGCGTAGATGAGAACACAAATCCGCATGAATAACAGAAATAGCACCCCCGGTGTCCACCAATGCTTGAACTGGTACCCCTTCAGCATACACTAATAACAAATTGGCTGGGCCCTCTGGAAGTCTTGGTGTTTGTTCGAGCGATGCAGCTTTCCCTCCAAAAACTGCACCAGTTAGTTTTCTGAGTGGTAGTCTGAAGTAGGTGCAGCTGGTCTCAGAGGAGATGTTGAGCGCCGCAGAGGTGAAGGGGACGGGCGGCGTCCGGGATAGCAGGGGACAGGTGCGGCGAGTGGAGAAGTCGGAGAGAAGGAAGGTGTCGTAGGGCGGCGCTGGTTCAGGGATGACGCCAAATCCCTTTCGTAAACGTCGTAGCCACGGCGTTCGTCCTGCTGGAGATCGCGGCAAAATCGTGAGAATGGCCCCGAATGCCACAATAGTAACATATTGGGCGAGGCGAGCGCCAGGGGGCGTAGAGTGCTCGAGCTGTCACAGGCGCTGGTACTGGCGCTGGGAAAAGCGAGTGTGGTGCAAATGCTGCTACGTTGGACTGCGCAGTAATAGCACGCGCGTGCTGAACAAAGGCAGGTGGCATGGCAGCGATTTGCGCATAAGTCATGGTTGGCGTTGTTGGCGTCGGAGTGTTCGATGAGAGAGCGCCAACCATGGATGAGAGCTCTTTTTAATGATGTTGCGCAGACCAGCAGATGGAGAGTGGGGCCGAGGGGCTCGTGCACATGACAACCACTGCGCTTAAAGTTCCTCGCGAATCAGAGTGCGAACCAGCGCGCGCAAATCCGCATCCGAGGAAGGCCGGCTGTCACTGGCGTCTTGGTGCAATCGAATGGCTTGGAGTTCATGAAGATGTTGACATGTGGTGATGACTTTCTGAATGGTGGAGGGGTTTTAAATAGCCAGAGCATTAAACGCGACATGGCCTATCCCTTTGATGATGTAGCGAACACGATCAGCTTCTGTGATCGCCGAGTTCACGCGGTGGCAAAGGGCAAGGACGTCTTCAATGTACAAGTGTACGTCTCCCCGGGATGTTGGGCACGCCCATCGAGCTTTCGTTTCGACAGTTCGGAATGGATGTTCGGTTTCCCAAAAATCCTACGAACTTGTTAAGCAAAAGTAGGCCAATCCGGGAAGCTGCTCTCATGGGTAAAAAAAACACGTCTTTGCGACATCGGACAGATAGAAGGTGACGTGGCGAAGTTTTTGAGGCTCTACCCATTGGTTATAAACCCTGGTCATGTCGTATTCTTTCAGCCATATCTCGACGTCGTCGCGTGGAAGACCAGTGAAGAGGGGTGGGTCGAGCTGCCGGGCGGTGACGTACCAAGCAGGAATGGTTTGTTGGACAGGGATGCTGGATGTTCCGGGAAGCGGTTCTTGAGCCATGACAGTGGACAAGGGAAGCAGGCGGTGACCCGAACGAAGCTCCAGGGGAACGTGGCATCGAATAGGACTTGGGGATCGAAGCAGGCTCCACCACTCTGTAAGACAGTAGCAACGTTGGGGTCTCGACAGCGTTTATTAGGCCAAATCACCTGATTAACGCTTTGAACGAAGACGACGTTTTTCGTGATGATGAAATATACAGATGAAGAAGGTGAAGGTCGAACGGTGTGAATATTGTGATTACAATATATATATATATATATATATATATATATATATATATATATATATATATATATATATATATATATATATATATTGAGATCTAACATACAGTAATGCCAAGGAATGTACAGGGGAAGTTATTAGAAACAATAGAATGTAAATAACAAGAAAAAAAAGTGGATGAAAAAAATAACCAGCCGTGAGCAGGAATCGAACCTACGACCTTCGAATAACGCATTCGATGCTCTGACCGATGAGCTACCACAGCGGCCTTTCCTCCATTTACTTTTTTGGGTTTATATGCAAATTTAGAAGTAGGAGTGAAATTCACCTATAACTTCCTTTTCCTTTTTTTTCTTCCTTTTTTTCTTTTTTCCACATGCACATACAAAGTGTTTACGTTCGCCTACCGCTTGATGACCATTGAAGGGAAACGGACGAAGATTAAAGGTTAAGAGCCGCCCAACCCATTAAGGGGAACCCTTTCTTTACGCACGCCGACCGACCCATTAAGGGGAAACCCTTTCTTTACGCACGCCGTCACGGACCCTCCCGCCACCGCGGCGACAATCTTGGGTGGCCCGACACACGTCGAGAACTGAACAGCACGTCATAAGAACCGTATGTGGACGTACACGGACAGTTGGTTTTGTTCTCAGTGTTGACAGTGGTTCTTCCTATTTTTTACTTTCTTTCTTTTCTTTCTTTTTCTTTTTCTACCCCCTTTTTTGTTTTTTTTTCTTTCCTTTTTTTAGCTCCCTCTCACTCTCGCAAACATCTTTCAAGGTTAGGGGGACGCGGTAGCAACGAAGTTTGGAAGTTTATGTCAGTATAACTCATGCCCTGATGAAGGGAGGACCCCTTCCGAAACTGTTGGGAAATAAATATATTTATCCTTGTTGACAACACTCCCGTTGTGCCATATCCCATACCTTCACGAAGACTAACTGGCTCATTGAATTATTACTCACACTATATATATATATATATATATATATATATATATATATATATATATATATATATTTAATTTCGTCGACAATGAGGACTTTATCTATGCGAAGCCAAGACTTCAAGAACCACAATTAGCCAACTAACTTTGCACCCCTCCAAAAATATTTCTGCCTATGCTATTGCTAGCTCTTTCGGATAATACAGTTTCGGATATTCAGCTGGTGAAGTGTTTGCAAAAATATGGATTTTCGATTTCTGGCAATATCATTGTTGAAATAGCTAAACTCAATAAACAGAATTCAGCGCCTTTGGATTCACTCAGACGAGAGAATATGAAGGTAACCCTCTTATCAGTGGCGAAGCCAGGGTACGGCTAGCAAGCGCAAGCTAGCAAGCGCACAGAGCGTGGTATCACTTTCCACGACCACTTTCACCACCGGCCACACAAAAGGACAAAAGAGAAGACCAGACGACGGGGGCGCTATTCTTCAAGTGAGTATTACCAACAAATTTGTTTTCTATAGCAAGGCACCACTTGTTTCACGGTCGATCCCCCATGGGGAGTTACGCCAGGTTAAAAGGGTCAATCAATCAATCAATCAATCAATCAAAAGCGGAGGTATTTATGGCAGCCGTTGGTTGTAAACCACGAACTATCACCATCATAAAGCGACACGCGCTATTTCCTTTCCTTTCTTTCGCGCCCTCGTCTTCATTTTCTACTTCACTCACGGATCACGTGCGTCAATTTGTCCGGCATCGAGTGGCTAATTCTGATGGGTGCAAGAATGGGTAAAGAGAGAGAAAGAGACAGAAGTCAAAAGGAAAGTACGAATGGTATATGGAAAGCATAAAACTACGACACAAGAAGTAAGTGAACGGGACTGGCGCAGGCTGTGCTGGTCCTATCCATTTCCTTCCTAATCCTAGTGTCCTGGGTCTAGGCGTGGTTTAATGATTTCCCATGTCTTACCAACAAACCCCCCTATCGCACGCTCCTTGAGAAACATAGGGAGAGAGAGACAGAGCGGGGGTGGGGAGCACAAGGAAGGAAGAAGTAGGGAGAGAAAGAAGGAAATAAAAATGAACAGAGACAAAGAAGATAAAGCAAGCATAGAGAGAGGTGAATTTTTTTTATTAGACACAAGTATAATTATCTGTCTTTAGTTCATATTTTACATTGCCACTATTTGTAGGGACTCTTTCCGCAATGTGATCCTAGTATATTAACTAGACTTTGCCTACACATACTGTGCTCATTCATCCATCATAAGCACTATAGAGTATATACTATGTACATATATATATAAATATATATATATATATATATATATATATATATATATATATATATATATATATATATATATATATATATATATATATATATATATATATATATATATATATATATATATATATATATATATATATAGTGCCTCTGATTAGTTTTTTTTCTTTTGTTCTATATTTTTCTTGTTTGTGTGTTTATCTTAATCAATACTGTCATAATGTTGGGGCTGCCGGCTCTAACGTAGCCCATACAGTTTCCTAATATACATTTTAGGAAACTCTACGACGTAGCCTACCTTTTCATATTTTCTAAAATATAAATAAAAGAGAAAAGAAAAAAAAGTGGCAAAATAAAGAGCAACAAAGAAGGCCACCTGGCTCAGCACTTATTTTGGGCTTGCCATCACTAGTGCAAAGCTGACTAAATTTTTTTTAAAAAGCACATTACAATAAATTTACTTTGTGTGCTTTTCAATAAACATAACTGAATATAAATATCTAGAAATTTATATGTGCACCTTTGTATTTCTAAAAAAAGGTGTAGCCAATACACTATCACATCTAGCAATTTTTTTAATACAAACTTCTCATAAACAACTGAAAATTAACAAGGTTTTGTTCATTACTTTATTGCAACTTTATTTCCGCCAAGCTATTTCAGCTTCAGCACAAGGCTCTGTGTGTGAATACGGGTTATAAAAAATCTGTATTGTAAAAAAAGACATGTATTGTATGGCATACATGAAGCACGAAAGCAGATTTGACACTTAGTATTGGTTGTTGGAGCTAAGCTTGTGAAAGAATAATAATTATCCTACTCAATCGTTTATGTTATTTTTTTCACAGTACCCATGCACCTATTTTACCTAATGTAGATTCATTTTTTTATTGACCTGGAGGAATCTATCTATGCAAAGCCAAGAATCAAGCCTTCAAGAACCACAATTAGCCAACTAACTTTTAACTTTGCTTACCCGTTACAGCTATGCCCATTGCATTTCTGGGCTAAGCCACAACTTATACTTCTAAGTAATTTGGAAATGCTGCACCTAAACATTTCCCCTTTTTCTTGTTTTTTTAACCAGGCACCATGCAGGGAATTTTCTTTTTTTCAGGGAATTTTTACCTGTCATTTTGAGCCAAAGGAAAACAGGGAATCCTTGTAATATTGCAGAGAATTTTCATAATGGTTAAATTCTTCTATGACCACTGATAATTAGTGGTCACAGTGCGCCGTCATCTGCTGTATTCCGTTCTAATGCATGCTCCAGGCAAGCATAGCTTTTGAGTTTTGTTTCTGAAATTTACGTGAAGCAATGTCTATCTCACTAGTAGTGTTAGACTTGAAGGCCACAATGTGCAGTGTATTAAGAGTATATGAATTAATAAAGTCATGCTTTTGTTGTGCGGCAGTGGAGGGGTTAGTCACGATTTAAAAAGTCGCTAGCACGTTAGACACGTGAATTTACAGACTGCGTGTGCGTGGATGGGGGCGGAAATTAGTGCTGTTGAGCAGGGAAATATGCTGGGAATTTCGTCAGCATTTGCATGGAAAAATCTCCAAAATAGAAGATTTTCAAGTCTCTGAATGTGAATTCTGCAGCGTAGTACGGAACATCACTGAGCCCACATTCAGATACTCTCAAGACGGCAACCAAATTTTCTATACAGATTTCTTCGAAGACCCACCTCCAACACCACTGAACACTCGCACAAGTATATATCTACAAAGGCGTACATTAACATACATAGCTTAGGCTTTTAATAACACATCAACCTCAATTCCATTTGCTCAATGTATCGAAAGTACCTTCAGAGACATTTAACTCCCAAAAACAAGGCACAGAAATTGTTTTGAAGGCCCAATCACAAGTAAATGCATTACGAGTGCAGCGTTTACTTTTCCAGTCTATGTTTACCATCCTTCATTACAAGGAAGCACGGGGACTCGGTATTTCATGGTATTGCATTGTATTCCTATTGACCACACAAAGTTTATTCAAGTGTGCCTAGATCTAAAATATAATCATAGTCCTAAAATCCAAAAATGCACATTAACATATACTGTACTGTCTTACCTGAATCAATTAACATACACAAGAAAAGAAGTAAATTTAAGGGTTCGTTTGTCTTTGTCAAGAAAAGTATAGTGTATGTGTTTTAGCAGTAATTATAAAAAAATAAATCTGAAGAAAAAAATGTGGACAAAAAGATAACTCGCTGCTGGCACGGACCAAATTTTAGACCTCTGGATTGCACGTATTTGAAGGTCACAGGTTTGGTCACTGCCAATATTTTTCACCTTCCTTTCTTCACAATTGCATTAAAATTATTACTAAAATCCCCTATACTTCCTCGACAACACTTTCCACAGGTTCTCATCACTATTATATATACGCTGTAGCAGGAGGAAGGCACAGTTCCAAGTAGTGTGCCCTTTTCCTGCCAACGAATCAGCCAGTGACAGCTCTCATGGGAATCTGTACAATTGCTTCGGTGGCTGCCCACCACCTTCATTCACAAACGGCAACAATGGTATTTTCAAAAGAGCGTTGAATTATGCTTGTGAAATTCACAACTTGCGCACAACGAAAAATTTTTGCTGAAGTGCTCGCGAATACGTCTTCCGTCTATAGAACAAACCTTCTTGTCAAGCCCGAGGGTTGCTTCAAAGGCCCCTCTACGATTTACTATTTCGCACTGGTCAGGATATCCGATACCCAACAATGCAGTTAGCAGCCGGTACGCATACAGCATTGTGCAACAGTAGCTCACCCCATTCAGTTGCAATATTTTCAGTCATGAAAATTTGCTTCATGTTAGAGTCTCTAGCAACATCTACACTGCTCCGGAGAACCCCCCCCCCCCTCCACCACTTGAGGCTACACTACAGTAAAGCAAAAAACTCAAGTGTTTACAGGCAGGGTCTTCATAAGCAGAACTTCAGGTATGAAGGCCCGCATTACATGCATGTGGATGCTAACGGCGTTTACAGCAGCATCGCACTAAAGGAACTTGGTTCATAGAGCATCTCTGGAGCTTAAGCACTTAAATTGCAACAAGCTGCTTACTAAGCTTCCTACAGAGTAATAAAAGATTACTACACCAAATTCATTCCTTACACCTTAACCATAAGGTGTTCTGCGGCCCTCCCTCTCCCAATGCAAACATCTATGCACTATGCATGCAAATGTCCTGCGCATACCAGATGGTCTGTTTCTACGCAGTTTTTAAAAAAGGCAGACAAGGGCTCGTTTTGGATCGCAGCCAGACATACAGGCACATTTATTAAAAATGACAATGACTTAAACAAAAAATACAAAACCACAATAGACAGATTTCTATTAAACCCTTTCTGCATATTGTTTAGTGCTCCAGAAAGAATAAAAATATGAAAAATGAGAAACAAACACACACCCCGAAATACCCTCAGTGGCACCAAAGCAGGCTCGAAGGGGCACATCCTGATGAAGAGCATTAATTACATCTTCCACAGTGAATACATGTGTGCACGCAGTGCACACCACTCATTCCACCAAGAGCGAAGCTGCCAGTATGGGTCCCGTAGAAATTGTCTGTGTGATAGCATCCAGCAACGCTGCCTGTGGCACAGCTTTACGCCACAGTGGCTGCAGCTTGACGACCAGAAGGAGGGTAGAATCTTCAATGTTGCCCACAGCACGAGCTGCAACCTTTTTCCCAACATGAAGCTCTGACCATTCATTACAAGTGGTAGCAGCGGGGTCTGCAATAAGGCTGACGGGAATGCCTCGGACATAGGATTCAAGTATTGCAACAGCAGGCGTGACGAGAGCGACAGTCGCAGGTATCGAGTACACCACATCGGGCTTGTTGCACGTGGTATTGGCAAAAGGCAGGGATTCATCAAAGCACATCTCCAAGCGAGATCCATCAGTGCCACCATGTGACCAAAGCACATTATCACCTGATGCAAAGTGGTAACCTTCAGACTTCACAGACTGCGTTCTTGGCGAGCTACTCGGGGAGGTTTCGTAGTCTGTCTCCAGCTCAGACTCAGACAGCTCAGATCCAGAGCTGTCATCAGCAGACAGCTCTGGATCTATGTCGCTTGAAGCTACTTGGCTGCTGCTACTGCTGCTTTCATCACTATAGGCTGTTTTCACTGTGCATGCCTCGCGATAGATCCTGCTACCACTCTTATGGTCTGCATGCATACTGGAATCTGTGAACGGGCCAGTGAAAGGAAATGTGGATTTCACCGAGGCAGGCGGCAATGTAGATGTCGCACTCGTCACATTCTTTTCTGTAAACTTTTGGGTGTTGAAATCTTCCGCTTTTTCCTCTTTCAGTTTCATGTTTTCATTGGCTGGTGGGGGCCTAGGCACTTGATGCAGGTCTTTTGAAGCTGCTGGAAGTGGTTCGATATCCCAAATTCCAGTTCCAGCCCATGCAGTCAGGATCTCCTTAGGTGCGTCATTCCTGGAAGCATTACTCTGAATGGTAGCAGGTTCAGCAATCGCTGGTAATGTCGCACAGGGCACATTATTGTTCTTTTTAAGCATGACTGCATCAAACACACGCTGGGGTGCATGGTGTGCCATAGATGAGATTTCGGTCAGCCCAAGCACACCTTGTGGATTATGCTCCTCAGATTTGGCACACTTGATAGTTTTTTCACACAGCTCAGATGCTTCTGTTTTTGGGATAAGGGTCAATTCCATCATTCTCTGATAATATGAAGTGTCCCATTCAAACGCATCATAACCATTGTCAACAATGGTAACGTCAGCACTGTCCTGCAAAGCACTTTCCTGGATTAACGCATCTTCATTTTGAACTATTTCTTTAGAAGTCACAACTTTGAATTTGGGAGATTTCGCCTTTTCCGTATTACGGTCACTCGATAGCGGAGCTGCCACTTTCACTAGTTCGGAGTCTGAGGCACTGGAGTAGAATATGCAGTCATCCCCATTGACGGATGCATTGCCTTCACTCGCAGCGTCAGACATGTCCATGTGAAGCTTCCCACCACTGCTAGGATGAGCTCGTTCACCCTGTTTACTGCGTCCCTTCTCTTCTTCACCGCAAGGTGTACTGCCAGCACTTTTCAATTCTACGATTACCCACTCAGATTCACCATCGTCTTTGACGGCAATAAATTCCACTTCCTGACCAACTAACAGTTCATTGTAATTGGTCGATGTGGCACTGAGAGCATCTCTCTTGAATGAAACTTCAGAATAATCATCAGAGCTACCAAAGGTAGCGGCGAGCAGTCCACTTACTCCATCTAAGCTAATTATCCAGCCAAGGCCAGTGACTGGTGTACAGTTTGTCTTCTTTGGCTTCATAGCTTTCCCAGTGTCTCCAGAACCCATGTCATCATGGTCACCAGAACTGCACTTCCCAAAGCTTTTCTTCTGCTCTTCAATGAGCAGCAAAATATGATCACAAATTTTAAACCTGTCTTTGCGCATAAGAATGGCCTTGAGAACAGTGCTGCTACTGAAATGATAATCAAATCCTTCATCTTTCAAGTTTTCAAGGACAGACAAAAGTGGTGCCTTTTTGTCTGCACACTTCAGCAACTCTTTCTCCAACATCTGTGAAATTTCTTCAGTATACTCAGGCTCCGACAACTTGGGAACAACAATAAAGTGTGTCTTATCTAGAACAAAGAATTCCTCCCTGTGGTGAAAGAACTCCAGCAATGCTTTGATATCGGGAATGAGACACTGGAACAGCCTTTCAGTGTTACGCCGTAATGTTCCATGAAAGTTGCACACTTCCACAATATCTTCACCCGCTAGCTTCACACAAACTTCAGCCAATGCATCTTCCAGGGCAGAAAGAAGAGAGTTGGCATATTTGAGAGGCCACGACAAAATGGTATTGTCCTTAACAATCTTAAACATGTCAAAGCAATTGCTAACTAACGAGCAAAGCTTTTCAGTTTTGCTCTTTCCTGGCTGTTTGTTAAGTTCTTGGCTGTACTGGTCCTTGACTATGTTCAGATGCCCAAGGATTGTCGAAAATGGCTTGGGACTTTTCACCAGTAATGCAGCTGCAACGACACCAACCACCAACCTGAATGAGCTGGGCATGGTGTCAAGAGGGCACACTTCATTGTCAAGATCAGAAGCATTTCCTCCATCAATTTTTGTAAGCCATACAACATTAATTGGTCGCAGCACATAAAAAAAGTCATCATACTTTAAGAAAAAGTTGATGAACTTCTCTTGTGGGTAGACATCTTCAAAATATTCCTTCACAAATGATGAGGCCTTGTGAAGGTGCTCTTGCAGCATACCTATGGGCACAGGATAGGTGTTCACACGGAGAGATTTGATAAGATCAACAAAATGCTCTAGTGCAGAAACTTCATGTGTATTTTCAGAGGCACTCTCAAAGTCGTATTCATCCACATCACTGGAATCCCATTTTGAACACCCACTGCAAGAAGCAAGGTAGATATTCTTGTTCTTGGACATTGCAAACTTGGTTGGAGCTTTGAGAAAAAATGACTTGAAGTTATCTTTTGTGTAGACTTTGCATAAGCAGCCTTGCACTTTCGGTGGAGTCAGAGGAAGAAAGCTCCAAAGAACTTCTGGAGAGATGGCCTTGACTTGATGGGCCTCCAAAAGCTGAATCAAAGCAACATAAAACTCAACAGCCAATACATTTGGTTGTTTTTTCGCTGTTGTGTCTGTGCTCAAGTCCTTTTCAACAGCAAGACATATGTTGCCATTTTTGCTCACCCTGAAACGGCTCTGGCGACGCTGAAAGAATTCCACCACGTTTTTGCCATAGTTGTCAGCCAGGTAGCCAGTAAGTCTGCGATTGAGACATGATGAAATCTCCAGAGCAGTTTCTGGTTTTACTACACGCACACCATAGCTGTAAGCTAAGTAGAAGAGATCAGCAAAGTATTTCTCAAGCAGCTTTTCGATTTGCACATTCTTTGCATGCAACGGGCCTGCATTGTCCTCACAGCCAGAGACCCTTCCTTCTGAGGTGCTATTGGCGGAACTTATCTCGGCCAGTTCATAACTCTCTGCATTGGATGCTCGTCCCTTGGCTGCTGAAGCAAGCATAACTACCCCATTGCTCTCTAGGGTAAAGTGGTCAGGGTGATCCAAGAAAAATGTATCAAATTTACCGTAAGGGTACTCATCACTGAAGTATGAAAATACGATCAGAGGTGCCTCAGCTAGGAGATCCCGCAGCTTGTCAACATGCGTCAACTCATTGTCTTGCGTTCTTATGACGTCCTCGAAGTACTTGATCGCAGCTGCCTCTGGATCGGTGGGACTGCTGTTGTCAGGCGAAGTCTCTCGGGCATTGCCTGAAGACTTCTCCAGGTAAGCACTTTCTTGAGTTTGCAATGGAGGAAACTCCTCTTCGGACCCTTCATCATCGTTTCTATCAAGCCTCTCCGGCGGAGTGCTGCCAGTGGTTACAGAAAACTCCGCCTTGTGCGCCCTGAAGAAGTCCAGAAAGTTAACCTCTGTGTAATTACTTTTAATAAAATGCTGAACATTATCAGGAGCCTCACGAACTTGTGCAAACAGAGAGTCCCCACTGCAACTCGCAAGCTCAATTCCAGGACTGTTGAGAACATTGCGAAAGAAGCGCACAGCATCAGCTTCGTCCCGCGATATCTCGACATCCAGGCAGCTGGAATAAGATGACCAGCGATTTCGGAAATCGCCATCATCCAAAGCTCTCCGTGCCTCCCCTAAAAGATATACGTTGCCATTGTTTGAAACACCAAATATGTCGGAGTAGGCCTGCAGCAGGCGCTTCATGTTCTTTCCCGGATAGTTTCTGGCCATCAATGCTTGAACACCAAGTGGTGCTTTCCCAAGGCATTTCCGAAGAGCCCTCAAGGGCACAGGAGAGAAATGGTAGGCATTCATGTCCTTCAGCTTGTTTTTGAGGAAATCAACGGCCATCTTTTCAAGCTCGTCAACTTCATACTTCTTCATGATGTCCGAGGTCAGGTAGACATGTGTAGTTCCTCCAAGTTGAAACATTTCTGGAAAACACTTGAAGAATTCAACCAAGTCACCACCGTAGACACTCTTGATGTGCCTCCGTATATTCACCTGGGCACTTGACAAATAGCTTCCCAGATTGGCAATACTGACAGGAGACAGTTTCGTCTGTTTTTCCCCTTGGATGGCATTGGTGAAGTAAACAAGGCACTGATTCTCGATGTTGGTCATGGTGAGCGGTTCTTGATCACCACCTTAAAGAAAAAAAATAAAGGAGTAGAGGAGGGTGTGTAAACTTGAGTCGGCAACTCACCAATAGGCTGAGAAACACCTCAATTTGTTTCACTGTACGAAAATATTCTAAATGCAAAGTGTGCCAATAATGTCAACGAAGTGTGAAATCGCACCTACTTGATCGTTGTCCTCGTCTCAGTTTTTTTTTTATTCTTTCCCTCTCAAGAGCATTAGTTTAACGGCAAGGCCTAACTACGTTTCCCCTGTAAGGAAAGCTGCGGTCTGGCTGTCGTGCAAGCGCGGGATTTCATTCCACGCGACGTTGCGTCATTACAAGTTTGCTCCAACAATGGTATAAAGCAGTCAGTTGAACACACGACTATGTTACATTTTTGATTTTGTCAGAGCTGTGCCTTCGGTCAGAGCCAATGTTCCACTGTCACTTGAGAAAAGGGGGACCCATAGGATACATCATGGTTTCAGTTTTCCGGAACACTACGCCAATCACACGTGAACACAACCAGAAGAACGAACGCGTTACCCTGAATGCGGCTGTTCGTTGCACAGGACAGAAAAAAATACTTGTAGTTCAGGCTCACCTGCAGTGGTGATTATGTTGCAACTGCCAAACGTAGCCGAACATATGAAACGTTCGAAAGCACTAGCGCGCGTCGCAACGTTCTCCTAACACACTCTCTACAGAAATATGTGCGAGATCACAGACAGCTGAACAACTCACATTCCGGGCTTAGCGCAGCGTGAAATTCCGAAACTTTGAGGCCTCCGCACACTGTTTAGGGCGACGACGACAGCAAGAACGACGTCCGAGCAAACGCTGAGCGCTGCACTACATGTTCGAATGTTTCGAAGAAGAAGTGACATGCGCCGCTGTTGCCGCTTTTTCTTTCGTCGGTAACCGCCGCATACTGTAGGAGAGCGCTGCAGGCATAAGCGATAGGGCGTACATGCGCCTCTCAGCAGCATTCAGATGTTCGATGAAAAAAAAATGGACGATTTCTCAAACGCATATTCACAACCTTCAGCCACATGAGAGCGTTCTCGGTCGCTGTTCATTCGATCTTCCAAACTAAATAGACCAAATCGTGGAAGACTGGTGTCTCACGTGCAATTTTTTTTTTGCAGAATCAGATTGGATTTCACGATCCAAATTAACACGCATGGAGCTTAACGAAGGCGTCACTCAAATCTATGTCGAGCCCGATTGTGATTTAAATTGACCGTGCACCACCGTGCACCTAATATGCAGATAGAACACAGGTGTAACGCGTAGAGCCAACTCTATGGTGTAACGACCGCTATCAAAACTTCCCACGTGACACCTGCAGTCAGGTGTCTGACTGTGCAGTTTCAATCGCGATCAAGCGAAACATGAAGTGTGGGGCGGTCGGAGACTGCCATTTGTTTCGCGTGGGCAACACTCCTTCGCAGAAAAAAAAAACATTTTTGGAAAGTCGAATAAATCCTTCTATTCTATCACTCTTCCCTCACTGGTGTTTAATTTATTTTATTTTTTAAATGGCTGTATGGCTTTTAAACATTTGAAATACACTTTTAAGGGTGTACAAATAAACCACTGACGGTTAATATTTATTAAACACAGTTTCAAAATATTTATTCATAAAAAAACTGCTCATTGTAAAAAAACTAATCTGTGGCATGATTTTCGATTTTTTACTTGTACTTATACTGCGTTGCCACAGTACATGCTACACTCGGCAGGTCGTCTTTAGATGGCTTTTTAATATGACAGTGCAACGACCAAGCAATTGAACTGTAGAGCTACACACATTATTAGGAATGCCATGAAATTGTTAAACAGTAAGTGATTAGGCATACCCAAACAGAGGTCGTCAAAATGCTTGAGTTCATATAGGGTGCCATCGTGAGAACTTCAGTGTGGTGTTGGTAGCCATTGGTCATATTTGTTTTTTCTTTTGCTAAATAAATTTAGGTAAATGTGGTGAATCTTAAGTTATCGCAGAAATAAGTCTGATTGATACACTAGGTAGTGCTTTTTTGTTTCTCTTTAAGGGAGCTTTATATACAAGCAAGAGACCAATGCAAAATACACGCGCATCCTGTTTAATATCGGTTAATGTCCCCAAGTCCAACACACATATGCTGGTTATATTTGTTCCAAATCTAGCTTTAACTATCACATGCCCTTGTCTTAGATGAAGACATTAGCTAACATTGGCAATGGCATACAAGATGCAAGGAGCAACCTGTGTCTAAAGCAAATCACCATGGTATTTCCTACAAGCAAAACAGAATGCACAGAATATTCCAGCGTTACAAGACAGTCTCTCTTTAAACAGACAACATATAAAGGCCTGTGCACACACAATGAGAGCTGCTCATACATATACTACTTTGACTGTCCATGATCCAGAACCTCCACAAAAATGCTCATTGCCACCATATATTACAGAAGCGAAATACAGAACTTTTTGTTGCAATACAAACAGTCAGCTCTAAACAAGTCCAAACAATTTCAAAAATTATTTCCATACTGCCGGGTTCTGCATACTGCAGCCACAGGTCTTTTTTGTGTGTGTGCATTTGTTCTGTAAGCAGTGGGAGTTTGTAGTAACCACTAAGCGAATTAAATTTGGACACTATCGCCATGATTGTGTTGACGGTGGAATTTTTTACAAGTACCATCAGTTAGCAAGAAAACAAAATGTCAAGGCTTGTATGCTTTATCATATTGCAAAATCTGAGCAATATGTGTTATAGCCCTAATAAAATCTGTCATACTGTATAGTCTCACATGCACTCATAGTCTCACGTGCACTATTTGGTGCATATCATACACATGCACTTAATAGCTTGCATATAAAGCATACAACAGCACTCACTTTCAGCGATTTGCTCACTTGTCCTTATGTCACCATAACATACTATGTCCTTCTAAGGCCGATGAAACTTTCTGAAGTGTGGAGTTTAGTCTTAAAACACTTGCCGAAACATCAGTTTTGGTTGATTTTTGTATGGCATGCATATTTCTTATGTTATTGACCACTAATTACCAGTGCATTGCACTAGGAAACGGCAGGGAAGTTCCACAGGAAGAACAGTTAAACCTCAATATAGAGAACGTGGCCGAATTGACAATTTACTTCTATTATATGTTAAATGGAAATCGTAGATAACCCTGCTTTGTTATATTGAGGCTAAAAATGCCTGTTTTACGAGTATGAGGTTAGGTAGATACATAGATAGAAAACTTTATTGAGGTCTTGAAGGCATCCACCCTTGTTTTATAAGGGGATGATCATGGGCCGCTCCCATACAGGGACGGGGAGGCCCAGCCACAACCCGCAGCCGTGAGTTATGTCTGAGCTGCACAAGTGCCAGCGTCGCAAGTGAGAGCTTGCACCTTAGAGTGGGTTAGCTCGTTGAGACTGGAAAGACCCTCGATCTTCAAGCTAAGATGAGCAGGAAATTAAGTTATAGTGTGGTGTGCAAGTTCGGTGAGGGTGAAAGTTCTAAAGGTTCCTTGCACACGAAACCAGAAGTGAAGTCATTTAAAAATACATCGTTATATGAAGAATGTCTTTGTATCAAAGTTTTTCATGTAAAGGTTTCATAATGTAACACACTCTCACAACTTAGTGTAACTACAAAAAAAAGGAGGGGGGCAAGATTTTACTCCAAAGCGACAAATAAATTATTTCAAGAACCTAAATTTTGGGGACTGTGCAATTACTACAATTGAAAAAAAGACATCATTTCACTTTTCTAGTCCACCAATGCTCAATGACTGACTATCGTGAGAAGATTTTTCAAGTGAAAACACCTAGAATTGAGTAAACATGGCAGAAGCCACAAATCAATCCTAAGTTCTGAAAGAGTGTATGGACACACCAAGCTTAACCTAAATGTTTTTATTATGCAGTAAACAGCAGAAACGTCAATGTGCAAGGGCTTCTTAAAGTTAGTCTAAAAATGCAAGACTGTCAACAAACAACATAGGCAATGTCAACGGGTGCTTTACACAACAGAGTGTTCTTTGCCCAAAGATACAATTGTCTGCTTGCATCTGTGGTACACGCTGTTGTGCAAAAGGTACTGTTTTGACAATTGAAATTCGGCAACGAATTTCTGTTACTTGAACTGCAGTGAAGTGTTTATGAGCGACTGCTCCATTGCCAACTCGTATCCTTTGGCATGGGTACCTGGAAACTGGTGAAAGGAGTCACATAACGCAGCATGGTGATTCACCCTACGCTTGTGTATCCCGCAAACTCCCGCTATCACCAGTACATGCTAGACACTGAAACATTCATACATTATTGCAGTCCAAACAAGTTTCGATATCACATAAACATGCAAGAATGTGTAAAACAACAATGTGTGTGTCAAAAGTTAGTTTACTTCATCAGTCAATAATAGACCTATTGAACGAAAGTGGAAGAAAGCAAATAAAATGCATGGTAGCAACATTAAAATAATAAAAAAGCAGCTCATCAGATCTATTTGCGGATCACTTAAACCAGCCTACAGTAAACATGGTTTTGCAGAAATAAATGCCATCTTTTCCAGATCTTCCTGCTACACTTGTCTCAGATAATGTGAAAATTTACACTGTGCCTAGTGGTTTAATAACCAGTGCTACATCTCACAAAAATAATTTATTCTTTTCAAAAGAAACAAGAAGTTCTCGAGGAGCCATTGTAGAAGTCATAAACAACACGGAGATATACAAAAGCAATAAGAAAGGCTTTACTCCATAGCACTGCCTCACGATGCGGCAGCAACATTAGCGAATATCAAATATTTTGTGCAACTAAATATATTAAGAGCCATATGCACAAGCCAGATGCACAAGCAATGAAACGCCTGTCAACACTGGAAATGCAAGCTGACCACAAAGCACAGCGCATGTCTGCAAGGAAACGCAAGCCTTTTTTTCAGTGGATTTTCAGAACCCAGACATTCCGCCACTAGAAATCTACACAACAAAGTCAGAGCAACTGGTATATACCTTTATAAAGGGCCAGTAAACAGGCTCCAGCTTTTTTTTTACATCCCGCAAACAAGCTCGGTAATTCGTAGAGAAGACCGCAATGATCACATTTTCTGAATATTACAAAGCTGCGCGCCACACAGAGCCTCCATTTCAAAAAACGATTTCCGCAATTCTTTCCTACACCTGGCCAATGCTCCTTGCACACACAGTGACGACAACTCAGCGATCAGCGACGTGACGCCGCACGAAGCTCATCTATTGGTCTAAACCAGGTCTCAACAAACAGTACTGAAGTCAACGACAGTTCCTGTTCCCATCGACAGCTACGATAGAGCTATTCAATCATATGAGTTGCAAAACTCCCCATAGGCTCCATGCATCGAAATTGGGACACTTCACTGACCCAGTTTTTGGGATGGATGGATGGATGGATGGATGGATGGATGGATGGATGGATGGATGGATGGATGGATGGATGGATGGATGGATGGATGGATGGATGGATGGATGGATGGATGGATGGATGGATGGATGGATGGATGGATGGATGGATGGATGGATGGATATGGCTGTACCCTTTAGATCGGGCGGTGGCTAGCGCCACCAAGCCGTAATACTTAATGAACCCAAAACTATATTTATTTTTTTTCCTTAAAAAGTAAGTTGGAGGATTCGTACTTTGCAGTGAAGAGTTTAATTTTCACTAGTGCCTTGACTTTAGCCACCAATCAGATAACCTTCTTCTAGTTAAGTCTACTTGCTTAAAGTCTATTTTGCCCTCCCGGTCCCTAAACCCCAGTGCTTTGAAAAACTCTGCGCCATCATCCTGAACTATAGGGTGAAGCCCTTTACAGAACATTATCAAGTGTTCGGCAGTTTCTTCTTCCTCTCCACACGCACTGTATACTGTGTCTACCCCTTCGTATTTGGCCCGATATGTCTTGGTTCGCAGTACTCCCGTCCTTGCCTCAAACAGTAGAAAACTACCCCGAGTATGATCATAGACCCTTTCCTTGGCAATTTCCTGCTTAAAAGTTCGATAGATCTCTTGTGCGGACTTCTTAATCATGCTCATTTTCCACATGTCAGTCTCCGTTTCCTTCACTTTCTTCTTAACCGATAGTTCTTTTTGGTTTGGCCACCTGCTGTTTTCTAAGTATTTACCAGTCAACTTCCTAGTTCGCTTCCTCCATTTTGTATCGACATTCTTCATGTACAAGTAGCTGAAAACCTTCCTGGCCCAACGCTCCTCCTTCATTTCTCTCAATCGCTTCTCAAATTTTATCTTGCGGCTAGCTTCCCTGCCGTCAAATGATGTCCATCCCATATCACCTTCTACTCCATGATTTGGTGTATTCCCGTGAGCTCCTGAAGCAAGCCTACCTATTCTACGTTGCTTAATTTCCAATCTTGCTTGAACTTCTGATCTCATGCACAAGACCGCATTGCCGAACGTCAGCCCAGGAACCATGACCCCTTTCAATATTCCTCTCACAACATGATACCTATTGTAATTCCACAGTGCCCTATTTTTCATCACTGCTGCATTCCTGTTACCTTTAGTCGTCACGTATATTTCGTGTTCCCTCAGGTACTCGGTCCCATTGCTTATCCATACGCCCAGATATTTGTATTTATCTGTTATCTCAAGCGTGACCTCCTGTATCCTAAGCTCACTACCTTCGTTGTCATTGAAAATCATGACTGCTGATTTTTCCTTACTGAATCTAAAATCTAACCTATCTCCCTCATTACCGCAGATGTCCATCAATCTCTGCAAATCTTCCTTGTTGTTGGCCATTAGCACTATATCATCTGCGTACAATATAGCTGGTAGTGCCTGATCAATAAGTTTTCCTTGTTTGACTAAAGAGAGGCTGAAGCCCAGTCCACTTCCTTCTAATTTTGCCTCTAATCCTTGTAGGTACATTATGAATAATAAGGGTGACAGGGGGCACCCCTGCCTAAGCCCCCGTTTTACCTCTGCAGGCTTGGATACCTGTTTTTCCCACTTTATAACTACCTTGTTACCGTTATAGATACCCTTAAAAAGATTAGTGACTACATGTTCCAAGCCTAGTGTGTCTAGTATTCCCCACAATTCCTCTTGAACCACGCTATCGTACGCTCCCTTGATATCCAAGAATGCTAGCCACAGGGGCCTGTGTTCCTTTACTGCTATTTCGATGCAGTGGGTCAGTGAGGACAGATTGTCTTCCAACATCCTGTGTTTCCGAAACCCATTCTGCAGTTCCCCCAGCACCCCCTCATTTTCTATCCATGCCTGCAGTCTTTCCTTTATAATCTGCATCGCCAGCCTGTAGACCACTGATGTCACTGTTATAGGACGGTAGTTGTTTATGTCAGCTTTGTCCCCCTTTCCTTTATAGATCATGCTCATCCTGCTAAATTTCCATCCATCGGGAACTTCACCGTTGATTATTATTTTGCTCACTGCCTCTCTCAAAGCCTGCTTAGACTTTGGACCTAATGTCTTTATCAGCCTAATTGGAATGCCATCTGGGCCTGTTGATGTACTACTAGGAACCCTTTTCTCCGCCCTTTCCCACTCTCGTTGTGAAAATGGAGCTATTGCACCACTTAATTCATCCTTGTCTATTGTGGTGCATAAACTACTTCTTTGTTGAAATTTTTCTGTCACCCTTGTTCTTATATATTCAATAGCTTCCTCCCCTTCTAGCCTGGCACCTTGGGCTGTAGATATAAAACTCTGCTCTAGGCTCGTCTCATTTCTTAGGGAGTTTAGATGGTTCCAAAATTTCGCAGCTGCCTTTCTATCTTTTTTATGTACTTCTGCCAGCCACTGAGCTCCCTTTCTTCTAATCTTTTCATTAATCAGAAGGGATGCAGCCCTTCTAAAGCTTAGAAAGGTTTCTCATTTTCTTTCAACATCATCTGTCGGTTCACCCCGCTGCTTAGCATGTCTGTGTTCCCTAGAGGCTTCCTGACATTTTGCTATGGCTCTCTTAACTTCCTAATCCCACCAACTTTTGGGTTTGTGTCTTCTTTTCCGGGGTGAATTGTTACGCGTCTTAGCAAGCTCTAGTTCAAAGAGTCTAATTAGATTCGTGTATGTCCACACTGTCTTATTATCCTCCGTGATTACTTTCTCAATTTGTTTAGTGGCTATTTCAATTTGCCTTTCTGAATAAAAGTTTCCTGTAGTTGCTCGTCTTGGCTCCTTCCCACTTTCACTGCTCTTCCAAAAATTAGCTTGATACGTTTGTGATCACTACCCAGACTTCTGGAGCCACCTTCATCTATGTGCATTCCCCTGAGCTTATCATACATCCTATGTGACATCAGTGCATAATCTATCGTCGACTGCAGCCTTCCTACCTCCCATGTTATTTGCACTTCACACTTCTCGGTACTGTTGCAAGTGATCAAATCAAGCCTTTCACACATATCCATGATCATTTGGCCTGTCGGGTCGGTATACCTATCTATATCTTCTATGTGCGCATTCATGTCTTCTAGTATAATTATTTCGCACTCTCTTCCTAACTCCTGAATGTCCTTTGATATACACTCTACCATTGCCTGGTTTTCCTCTCTGGCCTTTGCTCCCGTCCGCAAGTACATAAAACCAATGAGTGTCATTTGACCTGCCACTTTCCCTTTTAGCTATAATTTCCTTGCACTCCTGCTTGACCCTTTGCCAGTCTGTACTTTTATGAATGAATGCTCCAATACCACCCCCCTTTCTGCTGCCTTCTGTTCTATTACAATATTCCCACGCGTAGTCCGGATTGTTCGGAGGTTGTTCCACGTCCCTGAGATGTGTTTCTACAAAACCATATACCATCGGCCTCTCTTCCCTTAGCTGTTCTTCTATCTCTTCCCACTTCAGGCTGTTCCTACCACCCTGCATGTTAATATACCCTATGTCTGAATGGGCTTGGCGCTCGTGGCTACGTCTATTTATGCCTCGGACTCTACCTATCTTAGACATTGGTGCCACTTTGGAACCGTATCTGTCCATAACACCTGTCGAAGAGTCTCCCTGGTTGTTTTCCTCGTTACTAGCTATCCTGCCTACCGAAGGGCTCGCTTGCCCCCCAAAAAAGCTACTGCGCGTCGCCAACCCACCTCATGACCTAGCCGCCCATCGAAGTGAATTCTGTTTCGTCGAAAACCACCCCACCTATGCACCTCTCTGTATATTTCCACCACCTCAAACCCTTTCTCTCGACTTATCCGCCATATCTCTTGGGTTGCGTTGACAACCGCTCTTTGCAGGTTGCTATCACGCACCGGTACCTCCGGTATCGTGCATATCCCTACCTGTACCTTAGGAGAAGTGGCGCGCATGTCATCGACGCCTTTCGCCAGTGTGGCTGCTAGTCTTGCTGTATCTTCATTTAAGACATCATTTAAACCACCTGAAATTATCACGAGGTTTCATCTATCAGCTGTAGTTTTGAGTTTTGCGCTCGCTTGCCTCATGACTGCTTCCAGCTTGCGTTCTGGTAACGCCCCTACTGCAACCCTCTTGTCACCTCTTACCCTCTCTTTGATGACTTCTGTGCATCGATTTAAATTCGAGTCCCCGGCGATTATCACATGCTGTGACTTTTCAGCTGCAGCGTCCTGCACCTGGGGGCTACTTGCAGCTGTGACGCCGGCTGCTTTGTCCCCTCCCAGCCCCACTACTACCTCGCTGAAGCTGGGCCTTGCGACAGTTAAACCAGCGAAATCGGTTTTTTCCAAACTTGCTTGCACTTCCTTCTCCACCGTTCTGGTTGCCGGTTCTCTACTGTTCTCTCCCTAGGCCGCTTCTTTGTTCAGCTTCGCTAGTGCTTCCTCGGTGGACTTCAGTCTTTCTCCCATTGCCCTCGTTTTCTCTTGCTCTGTCGCCAACGCAGTCTCGAGCTCATCGATTCTCACCAGCAGTTCGCTTTGGGCAACCATCATTTTCTCAATTTTTTCCTCGACCTCACATTGCCTACACTTCGCGTCAGCCTCTTCTCCATCCGCTTCTACGCTTGGGTCCACTTTCAAACCCACTCCACATCCTGAACAGTAAGCAGATTTTGGTGCCACCTGTTGATCAGCACACCCACTATTAAGCGCATTATTTTTGTTTTTTGTGTTGCTGCTTCCAGGTGGCGCGACAGTCCACTCACAAAAAATTAAACTCCATGAAAATCGGGCCAACTTCATGTCCAGTTTTGGAACGCAGTTTTGCTGCAAATCGAATGACTGGGCTACGAAGAAGCATCGGCACTAGGTAAACAGTAAACAACCAGGCATCACAGCAAGCGGCAGTGCGACGTTCCAATTGATCAAGTTCACCAATGACGTCAATCGCTGACGTCTTCTCACATTGCCGAAGCCGACAGAGTCATGAGGATGGGCCATGCCTTCCCCTCCCTCTAAAGGAGAAGGATGGCGAGGCCGCGTGAAAATTTGAAACCAGCCAAACGTGATGTTCTAGCCCCTGTAACTTCCTTAATGTAGGATGAATTTGTAAAATTCTTGCGGCAGCATTTTCACGAAGTAAAAGTGCACATATTTCTCTTTACAACAATTTTTGGACCTTGGGGTTGTTTACTGACCCTTTAATATGCATTTATACATGCATGTAAAAGAATGTAAAAATAGTGCAGGATGCATGACGCGAGAAAGACGTTGCAAACCACTCTCCTACTGATTTCTTTGATATCACAGCAAAAAATTAAAATAACAGCCATCAAAACAGAATTGGTAGGCACACAACATGACCGATTGGGAACACTGCAAGAAATTATTAATCTAAGTGTCCTCCATTTGTTGAGCGAGAATGCATGGTTTATAACCAACAGAAAAATAAAATGTTGATAGATATAAAATAAAACTATCTGAAATTCCTTCTCGTAATTACACACTCAAATAAATGTACCAATGACATAACTGTGCGTGCATGCTTTTTTTCTCAATGAATTACATCACAGCAATTCTTGGCCAAATTTCAACAACACAGGAAAGCTGCATAGCTGAACATTCAACCAAAACCTCTGCTAATAAATGATTTGTACACTAAAACAGCATTTTTATTTGGCCCAACATAAAATAATGAACGTCAAGGCATACTATGCTTAAAAAGTTACCATCACAATTTAAAAAATTTGCTGCATAATTTATTGACATTCAATTGTTTAAACATGTCGCTGCGCTAAAGTTTTTGAGTTTCATCGATCTTTTTCAACGAGCAATGATTGATCTCCTGTTAACACTGCTACACCATCTTTTTATGTTTACACCATTTCTGGTGCATGATAGTTATAGTCCCTATTTACAATTTTATACATGTGATGTGCTAATCCAGCACAATATTACATTTCTTACATTGTTGCAGTGAATGCTCTACCTTTTGACAACATGAAATGAAATGGGTCAATATATTGTGACGGGGAGAGGTCTTGGCTTACAAGACAGCGTCCACCGAGAATCGGCAGCCGAACAAGATGTCCGAGTTGCCTCTCGTGCAAGCGCCTAACGCACAGGCGTCTTCTTCATCTTCGCTAAGTGCCACGCTTGCTCCTGTCGATGATGCACCGTAGCATCACTCCCCTGCGGCGGAAGCGCCGTCACGGCACTTAGTACGGTGGCAACGAACGAGGAGGGTGATACGGTTTCAGTCTGGAAACGTGTACAACGTCTGTCTGGAGTAAGGTGGTCGAAAAGGTATTGTTTAGGGGTGCGATCTCGTAGCTCACGTCACTAAGTTGTCGTAACACTTTGTAGGGGCCATGGTAGTGTGATAGTAGCTTGTCTGATAAGCCGACTTGGCGGTTTGGTGTCCAGAGAAGTACCAGAGACCCCGGCGAGAAGTGCACGCTTTGGTGGCGACTGTCATAGCGATCTTTTTGCTGCGCTTGCGACAAGTGCAGCCGATCACGGGCAAGCTGACGGGCTGCATGGGCTACAGAAACGACATCGCTGGCGTACTCAGTAGACAAGGGGGCAGCCGAAGGAAGGAGCGCGTCAAATGGTAACGCTGGATGTCGGCCAAATAGCAAATAAAACGGCGAATAACTAGCTGTGTCGTGCCGTGAAGAATTGTACGCGAACGTGACAAAGGGGAGTGCTTTGTCCCTGTCACGGTGATCTGGCGAAACGTACATTGACAGCATCTGCGTCAGCGTTCGGTTCAGACGCTTGGTCAATCCATTTGTCTGTGAATGATAAGCGGTGGTAAGCTTGTGCTCAGTGGAGCAGGCAAGGAGAATGTCATCCACAACACGTGAAAGAAAGTACCTTCCTCGATCAGTAAGCAGCTGCCGTGGAGCGCCGTGATGAAGAATGACTACATACAAGAGAAAGTCAGCGACGTCAGTGGAACAGCTTGTCGGCAGTGCTTTAGTGATGGCAAAGCGTGTGTTGTAGTCTGTGGCGACTGCAACCCAATTATTTCCGGAGGTGGACGTAGGAAACGGGCCCAACTGGTCAAGGCCAACACGGAAGAATGGTTCCTTCGGTATGTCAATGGGCTGTAGGAGGCCAGACGGTAGCACAGAAGGATGCTTGTGGCGTTGGCAGCGGTCGCAAGCAGTGACGTAGCGAACCACAGAACGATACAGTCCGGGCCAGAAAAAGCGACGTCGCACACGATCGTAGGTACGAGAGACGCCTAGGTGACCGGCTTAAGGTACGTCATGTAGTTGTTCGAGAACGCTGGTACGCAGGTGATGGGGAAGCACGAGTAGTAATTCTGGGCCATCAGCGTTGAAGCTGCGACGGTACAGAATGTGGTCGTGCCGTTCAAAAAAAATTGCCCGCAGCTTCCCTCGGGGGAACACTGAGGAGGATGCGGAGCATATAATTGGTTAACGGGGTGTTAAAGTGCGACTTACTTGGGTCGATGGCTAAATTGGTTAACGTGGTTGTGAAATGGGGTGTTCAATTGCGACTTAATTGGGTCAATGGCTAAATTGGTTAACGTGGTTGTAGGAGGGGGTGTTGAATGAGTGAACACGTACACACGTATGTGAAAGGGCGGCGCTGGTCGAAGGGACGTCGATCATTGTGTTTGTGGATTCGTTGGAATTCATTTCACCGCGACCTTGGACGTCGACGCGCCGTACAAACCAACCGACGAGCGGCAACTGAGCGAGCGAGCGCCGACCTTGAGTATATATACAGCGCGACGGCGCATGCACTGTCAGCTGTCGAATGTTCGAGAAGGGGGAGAAGCGCAACGGCGCATGTGCGCGCGTCAGCTGCCGATGTTCTCGAAGCGCGACGGCGCATGCGCGCGCGTCAGCTGCCGATGTTCTCGAAGCGTGACGGTGCATGCGCGCTACATTATACAACTAGCGAATGTTCGTGAAGAGGAGAAGCGCACGCGGTGTGTAGAGGAGGAAGGGTGCACAGATGGTGGAGGAGTGAAGCGCGCGCGGTGTGTAGAGGAGGAAGGGATGCACAGATGGTGGAAGAAGGAGGAGGAAGCTTGCGGACGGCGCCGCACTACAAGCCTCGAGTATTAGATGCTCCGCATCTAAAAGGCGAACGGAAGGGTCTTTTGGAGCAGAGGTCAGACGCTCGATGATGGAGAGTAACGACGGGTCACGTCGTTGTTCGGTGGAGATATCACTGAAAGCGTGGATAGAGAGAACGCAGGGGTCTGAATCAAGGTCTGTCAAGTCGGGCGTTTCAACCGGATAATGTGACAAACAGTCTGCGTCTGTGTGGAGGCGTCCCGA
This sequence comes from Rhipicephalus microplus, assembly GCF_043290135.1. Classification (NCBI taxonomy): domain Eukaryota; kingdom Metazoa; phylum Arthropoda; class Arachnida; order Ixodida; family Ixodidae; genus Rhipicephalus; species Rhipicephalus microplus. The sequence continues at coordinate 188,931,123 of NC_134701.1, forward strand.
CTTGTAGTGTACCACGAATGAGTATTCTTGCAGACGGGGTGCCCAGCGACCAGGACATCCAGATGGGTCCTTTAGCGATGACAGCCAGCAAAGAGCGTGATGGTCCGTAACAACGGAAAAAGTTCGGCCTGAATTTCGCCACGGCCCACACTAAAGCTAGGCATTCACGCTCAGTGATGGAGACCTTCCGTTCGGCAGGTGAAAGAAGACGACTGGCGTAAGCAATCACGCGGTCCTTCCCGTGCTGTCGTTGGCCAAAGACCGCTCCAATTCCATGGCCACGGGCATCGGTCCGAAGCTCTGTAGGTGATGCTGGGTCGAAATGGGCCAGTATTTGTGGCGTAGTCAGCAGATGGATAAGAGCCGAAAAGGCGTCCTCTTGCTCAATACCCCATGTGAAGGGAACGTCCTTCTTTAAGAGATCAGTAAGCGGTCGAGCGATGTCGGCGAAGTTGCGGACAAATCGACAAAAATAGGAACAAAGCCCTACAAATTTTCGGACGTCCTTGGTTGAGCGTGGTTCAGTAAATTGTTGTACTGCTCGTACCTTTTCGGGATCTGGTTGAACACCATCGGCACTGACAAGGTGGCCGAGTATGGTGATTTGGTGACGTCCGAAATGGCATTTTGCAGAAATGAGCTGGAGAGCAGCTCTTCTAAAAACATCCAGAACGGCTGACAAACGTGTTATATGGCTGTCAACGGTAGGTGAAAAGAAGATGACATCGTCTAAGTAACATAAGCAGATGGACCACTTATATCCTCGGAGAAGGGAGTCCATCATGCGCTCGAAAGTTGCCGGTGCATTACACAGTCCAAACGGCATGACTTTGAACTGGTAGAGGCCGTCGGGCGTAACGAAAGCGGTTTTTTCACGATCCATGGGGTCGACGGAAATTTGCCAATAGCCGGATCGAAGGTCAATAGACGAAAAGTATTGGGCACCATGGAGGCAATCGAGGGCGCCATCAATCCGAGGCAAAGGATAGACATCTTTGTGGGTCACTTTGTTTAAATGGCGATAGTCCACGCAAAAGCGCCAGCTGCCATCTTTCTTCTCAAAGAGCACGACTGGGGAGGCCCATGGGCTCGATGAGGGTTCTAATACGTCTTTAGTAATCATTTTATCCACTTCATTTTGAATTACTTGGCGTTCCTTGTGAGATACGCGATATGGACGCCGCCGTATAGGACTGGCATCACCAGTGTTGATCCGGTGAGTCACTGCAGTTGTTTGGCTGAGAGGGCGGGGGTCAAAGTCGAAAACGTCTCTATATGACGTTAGCAGACAACGGAGGCTGGCAGCTTGCACTGCAGTGAGGTCGGGAGCAATCATCTTGTAATGTCATCTGCAGGCAGAGTGTAATTGCGGCCAAGACAGGGGGATGTAGTATCGGTGTCCAAACCAGTAACGTTGCAGCTGTCAAGTGGAGATAGGGTGGCCAAAGAAATGTCTTGCGTAATAACTTGAGTCAAGAGACTCACGTTGAGTAGTGGTATAACCACTGTATTATTAGCGATGGCGACAACAGTGTGAGCAAGGGCGACGTCTCGGGCCATCAGTACGTCGACTATAGGAGTGACGAGGTAGTCACCGTCGGGCACAAGACGTGAACACGACAAAGTGACATATGTAGCAGCTTGCGGAGGCAAGCGAACGTGGTGACGAGAGCATAAACGGGGAGAATAGTCTGCTGGAAAAACGGCAAACTGCGGCAGTTCAAGCTGAAGAGCACCAGTGGCACAATCAATGAGCGCAGAATGCCGTGACAGGAAGTCCAAACCAAGTATTAGGTCATGAGGACACATTTCAATGACGGCAAACTGAACTAATGTAGGATGACCGGCAATGGACACACGGGTCGTGCACATCCCTTGAACATCAGGGGTCCTCCCATCAGTGACACGAAGTTTGTGGGAAGCGGAAGCGTGAGCACTTTATGTAGGCGTCGGTGAAGGTTCGCACTCATTACAGAAATGTGCGCTCCAGTATCTATAAGAGCAGAAATAGGCACACCGTCAACAGCAACGTCTAACAAATTTTGTCTCGTCGGAAGTGTCAAGAGAGGATTTGTGGAGGGAGTCGAAAATGCAGCGTCACCTCCGGGCGCTGCACCGTTTAGTTTTCTGGGTAGGCGGGAGCGGGGTTGAATGGGGACGACGGCCTGCGAGTCTGCGCTGAGCGAGACGACTGGCGACGTCCTGGAGGCGAACGCGACTGATGACCATGCGGTGACGGAGATCGGCTGTTGAACCTTCTGTAGTTGTTTTGCAGAGAAGGCTGCGCGGCAGACGCGAAGCGGGTGCTGTCCTGTCGGTAGTGAGGTTGAGATGAAGTCCGAGGTGGCAAGGACCAGCAGTAATTGCAGTAACGAACGACATGACCGATACGGTGGCAATGAAAACAAATTGGTCGATTGTCGACGGTTCTCCACGCAGCAGGGTCGCGAGATCGGGCCGTAAACTGCTGCTCTTGATAGGACGAGGGTGGACGCCATGAAGCTCTCTGCGGGCTGGGCAAAGCGCACACCGAGGGAATACCTATGCTGGCGAGTTCTTGGCGGACGATGGCTTGAACCATGTTAGCAGTGAGTGGGGTGGTGTCACTTGCAGCGGTGTGAGCCGGAGCAGAGGCAATGGCTTCAAGTTCGCGCCGTACAATTGGGGTCATCTTATCCGATGAATCTAGAGGTGGTGGCGGTGTTCTTGCACGGTCTTCGCAAGATGATGTTGCAGCCGTATTCGGAAGGCGGGTAAACACGCTGTTAATCCACCGGCTCTTCGCTTGCTCAAAACGCCGACATTCTTTTATAATGGCGTCCACTGTAGAAAAATTTTTGCAGATGAGGAGGTTGAGTGCGTCATCCGCAATCCCCTTAAGAATATGCCCGACCTTGTCAGCCTCCGGCATCTCGGCATTGGCTTTCGACACAACGACAACACATCTCCTAAATAGGAGACGTAAGACTCGGTCGAAGTCTGCAACCGAGACGCGAGCAATTTGTTCGCGGCCATTTTTCTTCCAATCGGCTTTCCGAACAGATCCAGCATTTTCTCCCTGCACACTGCCCAACTCCCAAGTTCTGTTTCATGGTTCTCATACCACGATTTGGTGGTTCCCCTAAGATAGAATAACAGGTTTGCCAGCATAAGAGTCGGGCCCCATCGGTATCGAGTACTCACACGTTCGTACCCTGCCAGCCAATCTTCAACGTCAACTTCATCTGGATCGCCGGAACCGCTGAACGTGCCAGGATCCCGCGGGGGTTCGAGCACGAAGGTTGTGGTCGCAGAAGGAGATGTAGTTACCGCATCATCTCCGGCCGCAGGAACACCAGGAGCAGATGCAGACGCCGTACTCTCCGTCATCGTTGTGGAATGACCCTTCAAACGTGGGCCGCTGCGAAGTTCCGTTGCGAGGCGGTTACTCCGCACCTCCACCAAATGTGACGGGTCGAGGTCTTACCTTACAGGACAGCGTCCACTGAGAATCGGCAGCCGAACAAGATGTCTGAGTTGCCTCTCACGCAAGCGCCTAACGCACAGGCGTCTTCTTCATCTTCGCTAAGTACCACGCTTGCTCCTGTCGATGATGCACCGTAACAATATTAAACCTACAGAAAATGCAAAATCCAATTGAAAAAAAGAGGGTGCTTCCCATGCACAATTACAGCCTACGTTTGTTCGAAGTTTGTTTTTGTCATCCTATTTCATGTGAAATAAAGAATGAAGGCCGTACCCCATAATATAGAGTTGACATACTTCAGCAACAGCCATTCCATAGCTGCAAGTACATTGCAGTATAGTGTCATATCCTCTCCTGTGTTTCCCTAACCATGGCATCAATAGCGGGAATACCGTAAACTAAATGCAATCTGTTCTATGCATTAAAAAGGCTGCCAATTTTATACCTAAATTTTGATGAATGTTTCAGCAACCAACATTTGCTCCATAATGCCTACTTCCACTTCTTTATCTATCAGCATCACGCCTGCCATATTCTCTTCCATCTGCCCTTCTGAATGAAATGACATAATGTCCCAGTTAAAAATGGTAATTAAACGCTTGCTGTTACCTTCGCTCACCTGTATTTTAAATAGAATAGAATTGTTGTGGAAGGCCAACGAAAACAATAATAAAAAAGGAGGAGCAGGCAGATTAGGCTCTGAACGAAACTTATACCAGTGTCACACGGGCACTTTTAATCGTGATCAGTTGCAATCTGGATTAACCACAATCAAGATTAGGTGCTGCTACAAGTTCACATTTAATCACGATCAGGCGTGATCGGTATCAAGACTATCGTGATCTGCCTGAGAGATCGCTGTCATATGCACCCCCTAGCCAAGCTTGCTGAAAGCACAATAAACAAGAAATCGGGGATAGTTCAATAAAAACACTTTAAAACAGCTAGATGCTCACAAATAAAAACAAATTCCAAACTGTTTAAATTGAAATAATATCTGAAGTAATGCATATTTTAAGATTCACATCGACCGCATGTATAAATTGCGGGAGTAGCAGACGACAAGCAGACGACCAGCAGTCGACCGTTGCCTTCGGCGCTTATTTCAACTCTTGCCCTGTCGAAGCTAATGGAGCACCTAGAAGCAAACTTATTACGAGTGTTGCAAGCCTTTCGACTACATCGCAATGTAAGTGCACTTCGTGGTCGAATGAAGAGACCTTAAAAGTGATTGGCCGCTGGCAAGAGCGACTGGAACAGACTTGAGGAGACAGAAGTGAAACACTGGCGCGTACAACGAGGGTCAAGCTTCACTGTTACTACGCGGCAACGAGCGGGGGCCATCAGAAATAAAAGCGAAGGTTAAGAATCTCACACAGCAATACAAGTAAGTGCTAAGAAAATTTTATCGAATGATGGATTTATGAAATCACATTCTAGTGGCATGCGAACTTTTTGACGTTCGAGCGGTTGTTGCATGAATAGGTAACATTGCTCATAAAGGGCTCTATAGATATACAGTACGCCGAGTTTTGTCAGTGACATGATTTACGGCATGCAAATGTCACTTGGGGCATTTCATCTGACCCAAGCTTGGACTGGATTAGCTTGGGCTATGTAGCAGCGGTCATAAAGTTGATAACGATCAAGAAAACTGATCCGGATCACCCTGATCGTGATTAAAAGTGTCCGTGTGACATTGGTATTAGAGGGTTACTTGGTTCTACGCCACAGTAGACTACATTCATACTATCAATGAGGTGATAAAGAAATGCGCAGAATACAACCAACCCCTATACATAGCCTTCATAGATTATGAGGTATTTGACTCAGTTAAGACATCAGCAGTGATGCAGGCGCTACAGAATCAAAGCATCGAAAAACCCTATATAAACTTACTGGAAGAAATCTACAGCGGATCCACAGCCACCATAGTTCTCCGTAAAGAAAGTGAAAGAGTCCAAATTAGCAAGGGTGTAAGGCAGGGAAACACAATCTCTCCAATACTATTCGCTTCATGTTTACAGGAGGTCTTCAGGGCCCTAGATTGGGAAGAGCTAGGGATAAGAGTTAATGGAGAGTGTTTTAATAACCTGCAATTTGCTGATGACATTGCCTTGATGAGTGACTCAGGAACCGAATTACAGCTCATGATTAGTGAACTGGAAATGGAAAGCAGAAGAGTAGGTCTGAAAATCAATATGCACGAAACTAAAGTAATGTGCAACAGTCTCGGAAAAAAGAAGGCTTTGCGATAGGTGGCGAGAGGCTGAAAGATCTAAAGGATTATATATACTTCTGACAGGTAGTAACTGCGGAGCTGAACCGTGAGAGTGAAATAACTATAAGAATATGAATGGGATCGATCACATTCATCAAGCATTCTCAAATGATGAATGGCAATCTACCAGTAGCCCTTAAGAGGAAGGTATATAACGGCTGCATCTTGCTGGTACTTACCAAAGGAGCAAAAAACTGGAGGCTCACAAGAGGGTTAAGCTTATATTGACGACAATGCAGCGAGCGATGGAAAGGAAAATGACAGGCGTAACCTTAAGAGACAAGAAGGGAGCAGAGTGGGTCAGGGAACGAACAGGGGTTAAGGATATCCTAACTGAAATCAACGAGGAGAAATGGAGAACCAGGCAAGTAGCGCGTAGGCAGGATAACCATTGGTCATTAAGGGTAACTGACTGAATTCTCAGAGAAGGCAAACACACTGTTAAGTGTGCCGATGAGATTAAAAAGTTCGCAGGTATAACGTGGCAGCGGAAAGCACAAGATCGGGTTGATTGGCGAATCGTGGGAGAGGCCTTTGCTCTGCAGTGGGTGTAGTCAGGCTGATGATGATGGTGAAATTTTAAAATGATGAAAACTTTAAGAAAGGATTAGTATCTATTTTTAAACCAAGCTGCTGGTTCAAAAACGGGCTAAAAATGAAGCAAAGCTCAATCAGTAGCATCTGCTGCAACCATTTTGAGAACATGCCAACAATGCCTGCGCTCCATATTTACAATACAACTACTTGCACATGTGAACACACATTATCAAAATAGCAGCCAACAAGCATCTATGCTGAACGATCTCTGCACGTAATGTTAAAATGAAAGAAGCCATGGTGCAGATATAAGCACACGCACATAAAGTAATTGCTACTTTTGCCAGAGGAAAAGAAAAAGATGAGAATCATCGAGGCCATTTGGGATGAGAGTATTCCACTCCACAAACAACAATGCGTGCTTTGCCAACCGACATAGAGTCATAGCGCATAGTTGTAATCGCTCACTTGATGCAGGTTACTCGAGCAATCACCTCTCAAGCCTCTTGAAATGCTTGCTTAGAGGTTGTACACAGTCATGTAAATAATTGCTGCTAAAAGTTATAATACTGCTGGCCTGCTCTCCTTGCAGAATAGATGTTATAAAACATTACAATCTGTGTAACACTTAAAAAACACTTAATCGCATGCTTCTATGTCAGCAGTGATACGGCGCTCTTTATTTTAAATGTCAATTGCAAAACTGTCCAAGCCGTAGTGGAAACATTTTGCATCGATGATATAGTTGTGGGGTTTAACGTCCCAAAACCACCATATTGCCACAGGAAATCACCATTGCTCCGCGCAACTCGGACGTTGGGAACCAGTGAAACGCTAACGGCACGACTACGAGCGACGAAGCCAGCAGCAATGCACGAGCCGGCCCTGCATGCGCCCGGTACTCCGCCGAACAGCCAACGCGCGTGAAGAAGAAGAGAACGAGAGTGCTCGAGGCAGAGGCTCACGAGGACTACCACCCTTGGATCTTCTTGATTGCTGTGCGTCGTTCACTTTGGGCACAAGTTCGCCCTTAATAAACCGTGTAAATAGAACATCGTTGTTGTGAGGTTGCTACATTCGTTACATTTTCTGGTGGAGGAGCGGGGTAGATGATTCCAACCCCCACGAAAGAGCGAAGTCCAAGCCCTGACCATCCGCAAGCCGTGGAGCTTACGCCGGTGCACGAACGTATCATTCGCCGTATTCGAAGGGATTCACCAGAATTTGGATCACTTCCCCCTGTGCCAAGGGCATCAGCGACGGAAACAAGAAACGCTACCACCATGACTAGCCAAGCTGCACCATCACAGCTAATTGTCAGCCAGCACGTCATACCAAAGGTATTACATGGTGACACGTTCGAGGACGCCGAAGACTGGCTGGATCATTTCGAGAGGGTGGCGAACATAAACCAATGGAACGAAGCAGGCAAGTTGCGCAACGTATACGTCTCTTTGAAAGACGCAGCGCGAGTGTGGTACGAAAACCACGACGCATCTTTGACGTCCTGGGAAGAGTTCCGGCGGCAGCTACTGTGTACGTTTGGCAACAGTGATCGCCGGGAAAAGGCAGAAGCAGCTCTTCGTGCACGGAATCAACGCACAAATGAGACTGTTGCTATGTACATAGAAGACATGTCCCGCCTGTTCAAGCGAGCTGATCCCAACATGACTGAAGACAACATGGTGCGTCATCTCATGCATGGGGTAAAACAAGAGCTGTTCGCGGGACTCGTTCGCAATCCGCCGCGCACTGTTGCTGTGTTTCGGTCGGAAGCTACAACAATAGAAACGACACTGCAGCAGAGAGCCCCGCAATACAATCGTGACGTAGCCTGTACATCAGCAGGGGTCTTCTCGGCAAACGTTGTCGATAATCTTGACACGTTGCAGGAGCTCGTTTGGTCTGTTGTCAGGGAGGAACTACGCAAGCTGCAGCCACATGCTTCACCGGAACTGTCTATTGCGGATGTTGTCCGAGAAGAAATTTGTCAGGCCATATGGGAGCCGCAAAGGGATGAACCACCGACACGACGCACGGTAACTTATTCTTAGGTGCTCAGGCGGCCTGCTGTCCACTGTGCGCCTATCCAGACACCTGGTACTTACGCACCGACAACACGTAGCCCGCGCCATATCGTAGAGGCAACTCGCAGCGCACCTCTTCCGACACAGACAAGACCTCGGAAAAGCGATGTATGGCGAGATACGGAACGTAGGCCCCTGTGCTTCCACTGTGGAGAGGCTGGCCATCTTTACCGGTTTTGCCGATATCGTCAAGCTGGTCTTCGAGGATTTGCGGTACACGCACCGTGTCCGCGAAACGGCGAAAGGCCGTCCGATATCTAGGAATACCTGTGCTCACGTCAGAACATCGACCTGCATCGTCGTCACCAACCGCGGTCACCACCTCCTCTACGTCAGCGCTCGCCAAGACCACGTTCCTCGTTCCTGGAAGCGCTCGTTCCTCGTTCTACGTCAGCACTCGCCAAGCCCCCGTTCCAGGCTTGGCATTGGAGCAGAGGCACCCACTGGGGGCACTAAATTTCAGGTGCGGCGAGAGTTACATTAGGCCCTGTACATAAAACCTTTGCCCAAAAATATGCATCCGATTCATCATACGCAGCGCAGGCAGGCAAGAGCCAGAGCTTTACACGTTGAGTACGGCGAGTACAAGGCGGCAGTCTATACAGATGTTGCGGAATATAAGGACAAAGACGCTTTTGTGATTGTGGTGGTGGACCGGCGGGGACGCTTGGTCGCCTCTGGATCTGTCAAAACCCGCTCCTCGGAAACTGCAGAGGAAGCGGCAATAGCGTTAGCTATAACTAATTTGCAGTCGGATTTGATTCTCAGTGATTCAAAGACAGCCATCCGAAATCTGGCGAGGGGCAGAATATCGGCGACCGCCGCACGATTTCCGCATGGAGCCACGGGACGAGAAATTAGAGAAATAGAAATTGTCTGGGTACCAGCACACTCGGGAACCCTGGGAACGAGGCGGCTCACCTGAATGCTCGAGGTTTCGTCAGCCGGGTAGGTGAGCCGCCGGTTCCGGGGAGGTCCGCGATAGATGGGCTGTTGTCCTTTCATGACATAACGAATCATTATAAACTAGAGCGGAGGTTTTATGCGCCCCGCACAAGTGGTTGACTAAGGCGCAGGAATGCGTCTGGATAAAACTGCAGACGCGATCTTTTTCCAACCCTTACGTTTTGAACAAAATGTACCCGGAGGAGATTAAGCCGCAATGCAAATAGTGTCAGGCTGTGGCAACATATGATCACATACTTTGGGAATGTAGCATAGTGCCGCCGCCTGTGGATATTATGCGTGATTCCTCTCTCGAGCACTGGGAGGCCATGTTGACCATCTCAGACCCAGTCGTCCAGTTAAGGGTCGTGGAGTGGGCCACACAGGTCGCCGCCAACCTTGGGTTGATGGCCATCTAACACGGAATCATCCGCAGTTGCTTTCTGACGAAATAAAGTTTTACCATCCATCCATCCTATGTGTATCATACTTACTTTCTTTTCTTTTTGTGGAGCGTTATTATGTCTCATGTTACCTCTATGTATCCACTCCTGCATGGGCCCGATTAAGGCCTCCAGTGTGTACAAATAAATAAATGAAAAATACGGCCACTGTGGTCGGGATTCGATACAGCGACCTTCGGATCACCAGTCGATCATCCTAACCACTGGATCAGCGTTACACGTCGGATAACTTTCTGGCTTGCATCTGTGATGGGAAGTGAACTTGAGCGAGAAGTTTAACATCCAGAGCCCGACAACTTTACAGCAAGTCTACGCGGGTGGATAGAAATGATCGCTGGATAACCAGACGAGATGAACTTAGAAAGATGCGTGTCTTGACGAAGACCCTGCAAGCAGATGTAATCCGTAACACTTCGGGTAACTACGGTTCTATGGGGTAAATCAAAGAATAGCGTGTGATACGCATGTAGGTTCTTCGGCAGGCCCTGTTCTCAAAACTCGATTTCAAGTATTCTACTGTAGCCTTAAGAATAAAGGTTTCTGCAGCAGTTCGTTAACTTCTGTATGTGCTGCCTCCTTTGATTATTTTGTTGTTTTTGTGTCTCGAAAGACAATGGCATTATGGAGGTGAGTGGTGGTATTTGGAATCAGCTATCGAAATCTCTGGTTGTGCAAGAATGTAGCTAATTACACAAAAATTAATCATGTTTTGCTTTTTGCTATACACATAATGATTTGTTTTTACATGTATATTCTCGTTACATGGTGTTTCCTAATGATTCGCAAAAACAAACCGTGGTTATGGTAGAAGTGATTGATCTATACTTGCGCCAAAACAAGGTATTTGAACCTGGACCTACCTACACTTGAGTAAGGTTGGCATTCAATTATTGAAGCAGGTGTGGTGTCGTGTGCAGAGAATGCTTTAGGATGCAAAGTGTCAGTATACATTCCACCGGTGCAGCTGTCTTCTGTGAATTTAAATGGATTTCTAAACTCTACGACGTGCTTTTTCATTCTGTCTCTTTCAGGCACTACGACAACTGATTCATTGGCCAAGTGATGCTGAAGTGCAAAAGACGGGTCTCTCTATTCTCATTCACATCTCATCGAATTCGAAGTTTTATTAGCCCGAGCTTTTCTACGTTTAAATTTTCACAAACTAAATCATTGAGAATCAAACCAGTGGTTTGCTTTTGCGAATGTTTACCGGTACACAAATATGCGCATATATGATGTTAAATATTGTTCAATATATGATGTTAATACGGTTGAATGAAGTTCATTGAATATTAAATATTGTTAAAATATTGTGTAAGAAGGCCACGAAGTGTGCGCACAAGCGGAAAGCTCGTGGCTGGGCTTCGCCAAAAGGAACGTTTTGCCGGTCAGGGACGCGTTTGTAATCTGTATAAGCCATGAAACCTTTGTTTTCGCTCACTCTTCTAGCGAAGACTTTTCTTCAACGCACGTGATCGTGTTTAAATGCGAAGCATTTCTTAGCGAACTTCGGCGACTTTGGGCGTTTCTATCTATCTAGCCACCTACGACTCTTAGCTCTCCTGCCCGTTTCGATAGTGGTATCGATACGAAACTTGGTATGGCATAACATGACTGTATGAAGAACATGTTTCTCTAGTCATAACATGAAAATCATAAATTGTATCTGATAAATGTCATGACTTACCTTTCATGTCCCTGCAGCTCTTGCGTTGGTTTCGTTCACATGACATGTTGCAGAACTGGTATGGTATGACATGATTGCATGGCGAATACAAGTGACAGACCTTATAACGTGAAAATCATGACACGCGTGTCATGTAACGACATGACTACATGCCACGCTCATGATGCGCTCGCGGCCGTTTCGCTAGCTTCACATGTACCAAACTCGGTATTACGTGACGCGAACAGACGACATAGATAAATGGCACATTGAAACATGATAATCACGGCGTGCGTCTCATGTAACAACATGGCTACATGCCACACTGATGATGCGCTCGCGGCCGTTTCGCTAGCTTCAGATATGCCAAATTTTGTATTACGTGACGCCAATGGATGACCGAGGTATGTGACTGGTGCAAACATGATTATTATGAGATGCGTGTCATGTGAGATCATGACTACATTCCACAGTCAAGGCGCCAATACGTTGCGACGTGACGCGGTGCGCGTGCTCGCCGGCGTTCAGTTCGTCGCGTCACGGCGTTGCCATGCCAGGCGCCGTTCCGGCCATATACTCGCAGCCACGCGCCGTGCTGCGTTACTTTGACGCATGCGCGTTTCATCGTGTTCGGCGTCACTCCGTCACGAAAAGAGCGAGACGCAGTGTTGTCTAGGTAACGCGTCGGTGCGAAAAGCAGCATGTCGCATTTCGCGACGGTTGCCGTCGGGCCACGCCGGCGGACGTTGGTCGCGACTGGCGCCAGACTATACATAGAGTTCTCGCGTTTCGCTAACGTATAGCGTCGCTGTCCCCAGCCTGCGTGCGCGTCAACGCTACATTGGAGTATATTGGGCCCTTCATGATGCGCGTGCGGCTGTTTTGCTAGCTCCACATGTACCAAATTAGGTATTACGTTATGTCAGTGGATGACGAAATATATGACTGGTGCAAACATGATAATCATTACACGCGTCTCTTGTACGTACATGACAATATACCACGCTCATAGTGTGCTCGCGGCCATTTCGCTAGCTCCACATATACTAATTTTGGTTTCACCTGACGTGAATACATGACGGAGGTAAACGACACATCCAAATATGATAATCATGATACGGAAGTCAAGATATACGGAATTTACTTCCACTTCATAACGTTGTGCTGATTTTAAGGCGACATATCAACACTTCTCATTCGTGCTTCGCATGTCATCTATTCCCACTGTACGTGGGATCTGCCAGTTATTTTTTCAAATTTTGGGAATAAAATTCAGCGCTGCTGAAGAGTGGGTGTGATATTATTAGCGTTAAATTTAAACCATGACATATACCAACTCCATATAAATCGTTATCATGGTTAAGCAAATTCGACAACGTCCCGAATACGAACTCCATATGGCCTCTAAAAGATGATGTTACTTTTTACACTTACCATACAGTTGGAATGACCTCACATTCATAGACTTCGAAGTTTAATTTCAGTGATAGCCAAAAAGATACCCAGTGCACGTCGCAAAACGTGATGACAAAACTATGGATACTTGCAAAAGGCCTCGGTGTAGACTTACCTCAATATTCGAGAATAAATATCAGAGTTCGTATGAAATATGCAGTGCTAGTGTACGTCCGTTCAAATTATCTCTTATATGAATATCAACAGGCTTAGGTGTATTGCTTCGGCACCTTGGTTTAATAGATGTTTCTGCATTCACTCATACACTTTTTGTGTTTGCATTGATTGGCGTGCTTATTGGTCATGAAGGCTATGCATGCCTGGGCGTGCCTGGTGCGCCTGCGTCATAAAACCGACAAACTAACACGCATTATAAAACTCTTGTAATTCCACTTCTGTCAGGACACCTGCTACTTTGTTGCAAAAACACCAAAACACGTAAACCCAAGCCTATTTTGATGAATGATAGAAAATATATGAGTCCAACATCGCTTTTACGTGAAAATATTCGTAGCGTCTAGAATCCTGCCGAATTTGTTAAATATGCCAGTGAAGTCTGCTTCGGCGCTAGAGCGCAACATTAAATTCGATAGACAAAAAAAGAACTTGTGTTTTCAAGTACAGTCACGCTTGTAGCTCCCACCTTTAGCATGCGATGGCGCACAACTGGACAAAATGGTGGCGTCTCTGTCCCTTCACGATTTATAAGCCAACACGGACGAGATCACGACCCATCTGCTTACCTTCTTTAAACATACGGTGCATGCGACCACACCCTGCTGATCAAAATAAGCACTTTTCTGTAGGAGCCAAGCAGCTATATTCCCCAACTTTCTCAGTTTTCTTTAAAAAGGTAAAAGAGGACTAGGACTAAAGGCGCAAAGATGCTCCCGACTGGAATCCTGACCCTTGTTTAGTGTTCCGGAAAAGCGGATGAGCCAATAAAGAACGGCACGAGCCCACTCTTGAGCATGATCGTTGAGGTGAATATTTAAATGCAGCAAGCAGTTGAAACTCGGTTTTGCGAACCCTGTCTTGAGGAATTTCTTGATTTTGCAAAAAAAAAGCTATACAATTCTTCTTGCAGTTTCCCATGGGCAGAATGCTTTTACCAACATAAAATAACGAAGCAAACTTCACCGCCAAACTCGATTCAACAAAACATTTCGGGAAAAAAACGAGGCATATAAAAATGTTCTTTTTTTTTCAAATGTATGGCATTTAGAAAGTATTGCAGTGGGCCGACAACGTAGTCGCGGTACAGCAGCGGAGGCAGATGCTTCGTCGGGTCCCGTAAGCCCGCAACACGAGCCGGACGAGGCATCGCCCAGTTGTTCGGAAGAACTCTGTCGGCGTGACGAAGTGGTAGCGACTTCGATAACTTCGTGAACACCGACGCAGACACCGACACAACGGAGGTTCTCGATAAAGAGAAGATAGGGCACCTTTTTTTTTTCCGTGCACAAGAGCGGTCTCGAAGATGTGAATGATCCGGATACTGTCGATGCTCCTGTGCCCACACCAAGCCAGTTTATGCACGCCGTCGACCTTCTGCGTTTTGCTGGGGCGTGTCGAGGACGCTTTTATTTCCCTGGCAAGCTATGAGAATTCTGTGCTCCCACTGTTCACGTAGCATGCGCAGGATATAGGTTTGTCGTTATCTCTATTTTACGAAGTTGCCGATTTAATGAAATAATTCGTGTGTCCTGATGACATCGTTAAAGGCAGGCTCAACTGTGATACTGAATCAGCCAAAGTAACATAAGTGACATAACAAAGTTGCGATGTGACGTATTATACAGCGTGCACACTTTCTGCATTGAGAACACGAAGCGCAGCACAACTGCATATGCATATTTTTCTTTTATACACTCTCATTGAAGGCGATTGTTTTGTTAGATCAAACACATATTTATTTACATTCATGAACTAAAGCATGTTGTATCTTCATCATCATCATCATCATCATCATCAGTCTGACTACGTCCACTGCAGGACAAAGGCCTCTCCCATGTTGCGCCAGTCAACTCGGTCCTGCGCTTGCTGCTGCCAATTTATATCCGAAAACTTCTTAATCTCACCTGCCCACCTAACTCTCTGTCTCCCCTTCGTGCGTTTGCCTTCTCTGTCAATCGAGTGAGTTACCCTTAATGACCACCAGTTATCCTCCCTACGTGCCACGTGTCTGGCCCATGTCCATTTTTTTCTTGATTTCAACTATAACATTCCTAACCCCAGTTTGTTCCCTGACTTACTCTGCTCTCTTCTTGTCTATTAAGGTTACACCTATCAGTTTCCTTTCCATCGCTCGCTGAGACCTCCTCAATTCAAGCTGAACCTTCTTTGTAAGCCTTCAGGTTTCTGCTCCGTAGGCAAGTACTGGCAAGATTCAACTGTTCTATACCTTCCTTTTGAGGAATAGTGGCAATGTACCAGTCATAATTTGAGAGTGCTTGCCGAGTGTGCTCTACTCGATTCTTATTCTTCCAGTTACTTCGATCTCGTGGTTCGCCTCCGCGGCTACTACTTGTCATATGTAGACATATTTTTTTAAGAACTTCCAGCGCCTCTACACGTATCACAAAGTGCTGTTTTTTTGCCGAAATTGTTGCACATTACTTTAGTTTTGTGCATATTAAATTTCAGACATACTTTACTGCCTCCTGTGTCCAGTTCAGTAATTATGACCTGTAATTCGTCCCACATAAAGGTATGGTCATCAGTGAATCGCAGGTTACTAAGGTACTCTTCATTAACTCGTATCCCTAACTCTTTCCAATCTAGAGTCCTGAATACCTCCTGTAAACACGCGGTGAATAACATTTGAAGATATCGTGTCTCTCTGCCTTACACCCTTCAGTATTGGGATTCTTTCACTTTCTTTAGGGGAGCTATGGTGGCTGTGGATCTTCTGTAGATTTATTCCAGTATTTTTATGTAGGATTCTTCGACGCCCTGATTCCGTAGTGCCTGCATTACTGCTGATGTCTCGACTGAGTCAAACGCGTAATCTATGAAAACGATGTATACATAGAGGTTGGTTGTATTCCGCACATTTCTCTATTACCCGATTGATAGTACGAATATGGTCTATTGTTGAGCAGCCGGTACGAAATCCTGCTTGGTCCTTTGGCTCATTGAACTCTAATATTGTATTGATTCTATTAGCTGTTAGTTTTGTAGAGAACTGAGAGTAAGCTGATTGGCCTGTAATTTTTTAAGTTTTCTTAAAGGATGTAATGTTTCAAGCTGTATCTCTGCATAACGTAATTTGTACTGATTTCAGGTAGTTTCTACTTACAACCACACGAATGTTGTGGTTCTTATTTGAAAGTAGGTGTACTCAAAAACTTCGCCAAGTTTATTTAATTTGCATGAACATATAAAGCGTGGGCCTTTCTTTCTGATGTGAAACGCTTTCAGTACCTCTCGAGCCAGCGGATCCTCGCTGCTCCTACGTAGTCGCGTGTGATCGAACTCCGTTGTAAAGCCGCAAGATGTACAGTAGAAGATTAAGTGAGATCATATTCCATTCCTAATTGATAATGAATACTTTCCCAAGCAGTCATACGCACGTCGCCTTGTCTGGCCTATGTAGACCTTTCCACAGCTCAGGGAGATTTCATAAACAGTGCCCACGGCACAACGCAGAAAGGGCTTTGCAGGCTGTCGCACGCCGCCTTGGCACCTCTTGAAGATTAGGTAGGCACACAGCCTCGACAGCTTAGTCAGAGCAGAGAAGACTACCGGCACATGGTGCCAATTGGAAACCTTCCTTTAGGTTGTGGGACATTTTGTGCACGTATGGCACAGCATGCGGTATTTTTCTCTTTCCAAGCATTGGCGGTCTTGTTTGTTTGTTTGTTGCCTGTAAGCAATGGCACATACCCACTCTGGAGTATTGGTCATGAAAGCTTGCAGTAGCTAGCTATATGTGATACACAAATGGTGAGCCTATTATTAACAGAACAAAAAAAAATAATGGCAAACTATTGTTAAAAATAAAATAGTAATAAAAAATATCAATCAATAAAAGAAAAAGAGAGATAATACTATATCAAAAGACTGAAATTTTGAGTAGACCAGACAGTGGAATTTACCTCGCCGGATCAAAATAGAATGAATGAGCAACTTTCATATACATTATCAATCATATATCACAAGAATTCACGCATAATATAGTAAGCCGGTGTTATATTGACATGCGTTTAGATTCTTGAATAAAACTGCATACCGCATCAAATATACGTTTCTCTGGCAATTTCCCAAGCCGGAGGCACCGAAACTGAGAACGTTATCTGCAGTTGAATTCAAACCTACAGTGAAAAACGGAATAAATAGAAGTATTTTCCTAATCAATGAATAGTTCCGACATGATATAAAGTAATGCTCAATTGTTTCGGTTCCTTCGCAGAATGGGCACAGGGGAGAGATTGCCAGACCAGCTCTGTGTAAATAAAAGTTTAATTGGGGGAAACGACATCGAAATTTGGCTAAAGTAACTTCTAACTTTCTGGACTCGACTGAAGTTTGCAGGGATATCTCAGGTGCTGATAGTGCGTCCATTTAGTAATATTTTCTATCATATCTGTATAAATAGCTAATTTTCTGTAACTGATCACTACTACGTGTTCTATCTCTGGGAGTACCGAGATCAGAGGACCACTTTGTTTTTCTCGTTATAAGCCTTCTGCCACGTTTTTCGCGTAACTTTTCCTGCAAGTCTGCGGAGAGATAGAGGAACTTGTTCAACATCATGCTCTCATGGCCTGACCACACGATAGTGTCTTTGACCACATTAACTTTGCTGCATCAAGGAGTGATACGACCCTTCTGCGACAGTGCGTTATTGGCTGTCCTCCGTGTGGGCGGTGTCTTGTGCGTGATTGTGTGCGACTCTCTACCATTAAGGAGGATCCAGTGTGACGTGTTATAATTACGATGCTGAGTGAAACAAAACGCTCTAGGCCCTGCGTTAATGGCTCAACCTGTTCGCTCGTCACGAAGCTCTCGATTTTCCAATATGCCAATAAGCGCGAAAAAATTACTATGAATTCATTTATTTTTGTTTTACCAACTCCTGAACATCAGTTCCTCCACCCGAAGACTCGGTCACGCTACCGAACGAGGTCTGAACCCAACGCAACCATGACGCCACGTTTGGCAGCGTTTGGATGAAACTTTGGATGAAACCACATTACCAAAACATTGAGATTAATATGCCCATTCGGCATAATTTAGTCACCTATCTGAACATTGCAGTTTGTGTGAAAGGTGCGTTCATGAGGAAATGAGGTGGAAAAGTCTCAAGTGGGGTATATTATTATGTCACTTGCTATGCTGCTGAAGCTAACTAAAATGGCATAATTCCTTCAAAGTTGAGTGTATATGACAAATGGCACTTCTGTTACATCCACTGCTTTGTACACTAAAACTAAGGAGGCGGGTACTTTTTTAGGTCATCAGGATGACTAAGTTCCCGACTCCTTACATTTTTCTCAATAAGTGAATATAAAGTGTGAAGTAAAAAAAGGCAAAAGTGACCACGGCCAAGACCGTTATATGAAGGCTGGAAAATACAGCAGGTGATATATACGTTTTTAAGACGTGACAATGCAGCTCGTTAATCACCGTACTGCTTGGCTTCGGGAATTCTTGTTCAGATGCGGGTAACGTATAGGATCGTGGTCGATATTGAGCATTCACCGCTTAAAATGACGCACTGCAGCTTGACAGAAATAATGTTACAGGCAAGACCTTCGCTAGAAAAGTAGAAAGAAACAGAGTGTTTCATATAGACGTGATTGATCTTTGATGTAGGTGTTCTATCGCAGAACAGCTTACACATCGAACTGCATGCTTCGGGTCTATTCAGGTATTCCGGTAGCAAATTGTGCCCACTTCCTGAGTAAGCCTGTGAGGCCTGTAATACGCTCAAATGAAAACAGAGTGCATGAAAACAATGCGTTTCACTCTTTGTTATACGCAGCAAAAG
Organism: Rhipicephalus microplus; assembly: GCF_043290135.1. Classification (NCBI taxonomy): domain Eukaryota; kingdom Metazoa; phylum Arthropoda; class Arachnida; order Ixodida; family Ixodidae; genus Rhipicephalus; species Rhipicephalus microplus. Next base: position 188,950,019 of record NC_134701.1, read on the forward strand.
TTGAAGTCAAGGCTAGACCATCGGTAACCTAAAGAACAAAGATAAACTCAAGCCAATCATTGAACCGAATCCTTTCTTGAACCAGTCGAAGAGTTTGTCGCCGTGATAATGGCGTTTGAGAGAAGCGGAAGACCTGTGAAAGCCTGCACTCAAGCATTACTGTGGCTTCAAAAACAGTTATTGTTTTCACGTGCCAAGGAACATTTTGTGGAGGGGGGGGCAATTATTTTTATTTTGCATGTGAGCTTGTGTAGTGATCCACTGATCGTGTCGCTTGAGACGTTTTAGCAGAATGGTTTCGGCTCGGGTTGCTGTGAGGGCGTCGACTTGTACGCGACCTTAAGCAGATTGGCATGTAATAATTTACTGCATCACCGGCAAGAGAAGGTGCGTTCAGTTATCTGTTTTGTATGTTGGTTTTGTTGTTTTTTTCTCTCGCTAAGGCCATCGTGTCTTCGTGTAGAATGATTTGGAGCTGTTGCGACACAATATGAGACAGAGAAGAAGCGGAGCGTCTTTGCAATCGCCCCTGACAACCAATTTACTGAAACTATTTAGTTGAACAAGTTCTAAGGACGCTAACATGTACTGTACAATTTTTTCAACTTGAAAATTCTTGCACGCTGCACTAGAAAGCCCAACATTTGAAATGTAAATTGCCGTTGTTTATTTATGTAGAGGGCTAGAACAACAACACAGAAGACAGGGAGGTTTTATTTGTGTAGAAGGACCCTATAAACTCGCAAGGAGACAGTGTGAGGTGAACAAGTGGCGATTCAATACATAATACCGGGTGTTAAGAAATGTATCCATTATACTCAAAATTCACGAAAAAGCATCTTCATTCTCTGCCTTCACTGTTGTCTTTTTTTATCCTGATGGCAGACGCCTTGAAATGGTTTATGACATCGTCAGGAGCAAAAGTTGTTCTTAGCACAATCAAAAGTACTGTGTTAAGCTTCGATGAAGATACGCAGATCCTTCAGCGATGCTCACAGACTGCGTTCGTCAGTTCCGCTTCTATGCTGCATGTTGTCTCGTACCAAGGGCAGTTTTTAGCGCATTTGCCAACTGGCATTCCAACACACACTCTTTGAGTTTGTCGATGTAGTATGGAGAAATCACTGCCGCACACTTCTTACAGCTTTCACGTTTGGTGCAATGGCATAAATTATACTTATTTATTCATTCATATATTTATTTACCTATTTACTCATTTATTTATACGCAGTGCCTGACAGGATTCTCAGTGAAGACCAGTGCAAAATTAGATGGCAAGTACATTGAGAAAAGGTGGGATTCCTAAATACAGTAAAATACATCACCAGCAGAAAAACTATGTCTTGTGAGTACCTCGTCCAAGTAGCAGAAGCATGTCCGCGCACGTGGAAGCATAGAATTTTCTATAACTACGCTACAGGGAACTATGGGGCTAGTGTTTATGAGAGCTGCAACGCACGGTGCTTCAGTGAGTATCCATGAAAATGACGGGTAGTACACGGATTGGTTTAATCTTCGTTCTTCTGGCTCCGTTAAACTTCGCGTGGTTTGGAGCTGTTTTCTACCAAAACGAAAATAAGCAAATGAGCTGCAGTTGCACTTTACCATCTCAACCTTTTAAACTGGCCATTCCAAACCGGCCCCCGAAGTTGACAACTATCAATTTTTTCATTCAAAACAAAACCAATAAACAATAAGCAAAGCCACAAGTTCGTTCGATGCCCGCAAACACAAAGGCTAGGCAAATCTGTGCACTAACCATCATTATTATGGTAGCTGAACGATCGCCGCGCCACAGTCTCCTCTGGTCAAATTTAGGAGACTATATGCGTGAAGCATGGCATATTAGCATAACTTAACATGCTCATAACATTGCTGAAGCGTGAGGTCAAGTGTTATCCTAATAAATATAGCGTTAAAAGGAGTGCCCATGACCAGAACAACGTGGCTTGCCTGATACATACTTCACGAATATCTTTTCACCAGTCACGTGTGCAACATACCCGCCTACCAGGGCTTTAGGTTTGCGGGTATGGTACACGTTCTACACAAACTGTATCAACTCAAGAACGGTGAGAATGGAGATTGGAAAACTTACGAGATGCTTTGCAGGATTTAAACGAGACAGGCATCATTTGCAGTCGTTGGCCATTTTAATGTAGCAGACAACCCCTAACATAGGGGCTGCCACGAACGAAAAATCTCGGGCCATAGTTGTATACAACTTGAGAAATACGATAGAACACTCTCAAATGACACAATCGCGACTGCCAATTACCTCCGTGACATAACAAGTGGTCCTACTCATTCACTGGGCAATGTTTTTTGAAGGTGGCTTCATCTACGACCTGTCTCATGAGCCCATATAGTCTATTTTCCGCAAGATCTATGGGTGCCGTCATCTCGGGTTGTTAAGTCGAGGCTTTCTTGCTTCTGTATATTGCGTCGTCAATTGATAAGGCCATTAATATCGTAGGCACCAACGCAGTTTATTGCATGCGTATGAGCCTACCGTAACACTGTGTGTTTAGTTGTTAAAGATGCAGAAAGGCTAACATTTCAATATGGTGGCGCTGAAACCTGTCCTAAAAGTCACAGCTTTGCCGCAAAGGCGAAGCAATGGACGCGATAGCAACAAATTTGAAGGTCACGCGCCGAATAACAAGCAGATCGAAATGTGCCCCGCGTTTCTCGCGCACAAATGACACACTAAACGTACTCACAGGTACAGATGAACGCAAATAAGCGTCTCAGTTGTCACTTCGCTTTGTCTGAAAAGCGCACTTTTTTCGCAAAAGAAGGTTGTGCAACGATTGCAGTGACCTCTGTGCGTCTGGTAACTACAACAGACTTGTTCCGACAAAATCCCAATGCTAGCTAAGACGTACGATTTTCCCCACTACAAGATATGGGCGCGCGATCGAGTGTACACCCCCTTATTCGCTACGCGGGCCAAAATACGCGTGAGAGATGAGAGCCGCCACGCGCTCACGGCGCCATCTCGCTGATAATAGTAAAAACACGATACCCCCCCCCCCCCGAGATGCCCGCCAGCAGCTGTAAGTGATAGATACGAATAGCTTGCCGTTCGAACGTTGAAGGAGGTACCTCTCGGTGGCTCTTTCATTCTTTCGTCGGCACTCACGCGCGTCGGACGCAAGAATCATGTGCTCCGTAGGAGCGGCGTTTGCGGCACATACTAGCCGCGGTAACAGGATGACCGAAGACCAAGACGCAGGATATGAGATTATTTTGCCACCACTGCCCAAGGGACGCGTCGCGCAAAACACCGTGTTTTTACACGGTGATGTGCGCGGCAGACCGTATCGAGTCGAAGATTTCCGAGACGCGCTCGGACCTACAGGACTGCTGCCGGAGGTGTTGGCACTGGGGGCCTACCAGATAAATCATGTCTGGACAGTCACCATGAACAACGCGGACGCTACGAAACGCTTGCTGGACGTGAAGGAGCTGAAAGTCAAGGGTCGACGCTGCATCATAGTAGACCCCCAGGATCAGCAGGTGCGGCTGCGTCTTCATTGGCTGCTGTATGGCGTCAACGATGAAGACGTGCGAACGGCGTTGGCGGCTTATGGGAAGGTCGTTCAAGTCACCAGGGAAAATTGGCGTGTACAAGGAGTCAGCGACAAGGGGTCAACCACACGGACTGTGCTATTTAAGCTCAAGAGTGGCGTCAAGGTTGAAGATCTCCCGCATCAAATCAGGGTGGCTGGTGAACTGGCACTTGTGGTTGCACCTGGGCGGCCAATGCAGTGTCTGCGCTGCCAGGGTACCGGCCATGTTAGAAGAGAGTGTAAAGTACCCCGATGCTCGCGTTGTCGGCGGTTCGGCCACAGCGAAGATGCGTGAATGTGCACGTACGCATCGGCTATCGAAGCAGCCGAAGGTGAAGACACAGCAGAGTTGGTGATGGACGTGACCGAGGCTGAAGACGCGGCGAAAGGCGCAGGCGACGCGGTGAACCCAGAAGCTTCAACAGGTACAGTTACACCGACTGGTGGTGATGAACCAACAGCCAAAGCAGACATAGCATCTGGGGAGGTGGATACTCAAGAGCCAGCCGGCCAAACTGAAGAAGGCTTCACAAGCACCCTATCGAAGGAGCCTGAGCCGGTGGAATTAACCGAAATTCCAGTGTCGTGCGAGAGTATCAGTGGTGGGGCGCCAAGCAAAAGACCCCGCGAGCAGTCTGCAGGACGGCGTGAGGCGTCCAGCGAAAAGCAAGAAGAGGGGCCACCTGCGAAGGCGACTTCGTTCAGACGCAGCAGCACGAGGCTGCGTCCCAACCCGATATCGGACAAACACTGGTCACCTTTGTCCTCCAGTGGCACGGGTCCACCTGGAGGCTCCGAAGATGTCTAGCTCTATGCTAGACGCCGAAGGTAGGCACCTTGCCCCGGGCTAACTTCTTCACTGTGTAGACATGGCTGTTGCACCGAAACTTAGAGTGGCAACGTTAAATGTACGAGGTCTTGCCGCCAAGCGGAAACAGAGCCAAGTCTGCAGGCTACTTGTGGATCATGATCTGGATGTACTAGCTGTACAAGAAACAAAAGTAGACGGTGAGGAGGAGACCCGGGGCATGGTGCTGAGGTTTACGGCGCGTTACCACGCAATTGTAAGTCAAGCAATAGGCACGTCTGCAGGCTGCGTTTTGTTCATTAAGAAGTTACCGGGTCTGGTAGTGCAAGATACCTTCTCTTGCCCGTCTGGTAGATTGGTTTCCTGTGATTTAGTATTCAATGAATGTCAGTGGCGTATAGTGTGTATTTATGCACCAAACATTTGTGAGGAGCGATCACTTTTTTTTTCAAGCCTAAAGCAGCACCTCACTTTGGAAAGGAAATCTGTATTACTTGGTGATTTTAACTGCGTCCTCAATTGGCGAGATCGAGCAAACGGACGCGCCATTTACGATAAAAGTAGTAGGACGCTAGCGGACGTAGTTACTGAATTCGAGTTAGAAGACGTGGGCAGCTGTATGGAGGGAACGCGGGAAATGCGTTTCACACATTTTCAGGGGAATAGCCATGCGCGTCTTGATCGCATTTACGTGTCGCTTGAATTAATAGCCCACTGTAAGACATATGCTGTCTACCCAATACACTTCAGTGATCATTGTTTAGTTAAATGTGATATGGGAGAGAAAACAAAAGGTGGAACTTTCTTATGGGAGCTGTGGAAGATGAATTCCACTTTGATCACTGACGAATATTTCTTAGATCAGGTAATGAACTGTATCAATGAAATAAAAATGGATGATGAAGTTAAACTTGCAGAACAATGGGAAGAGTTCAAGCAGCGAATAAAAATAAAAGCTATTGATCGTTCTTGCGCATTGAGTTACGAAAGGAAAAAGAAAGAAAAAGAACTCCGAAAGACTTTGGAAAGACTAATAGACTTGGAGTGCAAACAACCGGGAGAGTATAAAATTGACATACGCAATATTAAGCAGAAACTTGCTCTGTTTGACGAGGAACGCTACCGCGGTGCTCTCGTCCGAGCTAGGGCTGAGGCATTAGCGGCTGGAGAGACGCCGACCAAAAGAGCGTTAGGCGTGGAGAAAACGAACGCTCGACGGAATCATATCGAAAAAATAGAGAAGGATGGTCACGAAGTAACCGATACGGACAGCATTTTATCCGTATTTTCAAGTCATTTTGAAAACCTTTTCGCGTGTAGACAGGTAAACCTAGAAAGATTTAAAGAAGAATATTTAGGACGCATGCCGCAAGTGAGTGAGGAAGTGAAAAACGCTTTGGAATTATCTATATCTGCATCTGAAGTTGAACGAGCGATTCATAAGTTAAATCCCGGGAAATCTCCAGGACCAGATGGTCTTTGGGCCAAGTGGTACAAATGTTTTAAAACTGAATTGTCTTCAATACTTGCGGGCGTTTTCAATGAGGCATATCAGGAAAAGAAATTACCACCATCCTTTGGTGAAACGCGTACCGTTCTGATTCCGAAAACAGACGAGGTTGAAAAGCTCAGGCACGTCACAGCGTACAGGCCAATTGCACTGACAAATGTAGACTACAAAATATTAATGAAAATTTTGGCAGCTAGACTTCAGTCAGTAATAAAAGATATCGTTGGTCCATGCCAAACGTGTGGAATCAAAGGTCGGTCCATAGCTACAAATGTTCATAAAATGCGATCCGTGTTCGAATGTGTTGACACCAGTCAAGCTCGTGTGGCCATACTCCAGCTGGATCTGGAGAAAGCGTTTGATTGCGTTGCCCACGCTCTTTTGTTTGCAGTATTGAAGCACATTAATGTTGGTAAGATAATTATTGACGGAGTAGCCATGGCATACCGGAATGGTAGTACGAGACTAATTATTAACAAGACATTGGGCCCCCCCCATTAGAATTGAGCGCTCAGTGTGTCAAGGTTGCCCTGTTAGTCCACTTTTGTTTTGCATCTATATTGAAACTTTATGTCGGTCGATATTGCAGAATGACATCATTAATGGGTTTAGAGTACAATCTTCAGAGGTCAAACTACTCGCATACGCTGATGATGTTGCGATTTGTAGCACTTCCTATGTAGGTATTGAAGAATCAATCAGAGTTTCTAAATCTTTCGCCGAAGTTACAGGAAGCCACAAAAACTGGGGTAAATGCCTCGGCTTCTGGCATGGATATTGGCCTTCAACACCAGAATTTTTCGCAGCCATTAAATGGACAAGAACGCCAGTTAAATATCTCGGAGTACCGCTTGAGTCATACAAAAGTACTGATGAATATTGGACACAGCAAACGAAAGAAATTAAAGAGAAAGCGAATAGGTGGAATGCAACCTATCTGTCCATGTTTGCTAGGGCTACTGCATGCAACTGGTTTTTTGTGTCTAAGCTGTGGTATGTGATGCAAGTTCTGTACTGTTCCCGGATCAATGTGCAAAAATTACATCGGGTGTTTGCAGTATTTGTGTGGGGTTCTAACTGGGAAAGGTGCAGTCGCACGAATTTGTTTAGACGGGTGAAGTGTGGAGGCCTTGGGCTAGGTCATCTGTTCATCAAGCAGTTAGTAAATAGGTTTTTCTTTTTTCGCGAGACAAGAGATCCTTTCCTACTAACAGTGTGTCAAACAAGACTAAGTAGACTGTTGCCTGAGTTTGTTGTGAGCACTCATGTTACCACAAGGGCTGTGCAAGGATACATGAAGGAAGTTGTGGCCAGCGTGCGGTTTTTGTGTGTTCGTTTTTCAACTGACTACCTGTGGTCTGTAGGAAAGAAAAAACTGTACAAAGATTTATGTGACACGATGCTCCCCATCCCATTGTACAGAGCGCTATATACAGCACGCAAGGGTCAGAATGTACTTAAACGAGTTAAAAAAATGCCAGCAGCTCCAAGTGCGAAAACGTTCTTTTTCAAATTACACACTGGAACACTTCCTGTAAGAACCTTCCTCGAGGAGCGTGGGTTTTATATGCCTTGGGGATCTCACTGTCTAATCTGTAAGAAACCGGAAACTATTGACCATGTATTTCTGCACTGTTGGGAAGGTGTTTATTTTTGGGACGTATTACAAAGGACAATCAAGAAAGAGTTCCCGTTAGATCCTCATGGGATCAGGTATTTGGATATAGAGAATGAGGATGGATTACCTTTCGATTTTATTATGATGACTGCCTTGCACAGTATATGGCGCTCTAGAATGGCTGGATTTCATTGTGACCCCGACAGAAGACCAGCAAGAGAGTATTTTAAAGAAAGAATCTCAAGATTTCTAGAGGTAGTAAGAACAAACGAATGTGCACCTTTATGGGTAGAAAGGGTAGAAGCCCTACTGACCATGAAGGAATTCTAGAATGTGATGTGTTATGGTAATGCTTGACGGGCTTAGTTATTTTCAAGTTTTTTGTATTGTTCGTTGTGAATTGTGATATATTAAGCGTAGCAACCCGTTTGTGAAGTTTACCGGAAATAAAGCGGGAAAAAAAAAACCTCTCGGTGGCTCTGTGGTTAACTCCTCGCATTCACGACGCGGAGGTCCGACGTTCGATTCCGCACGCCGTTGTCTTCTTTTCCGGGATTTTTTTTCTTTCTTGCGTTTTCATATATATAGTATACATATACGTGTAGTAAACATACATATATATATATATATATATATATATATATATATATATATATATATATATATATATACATACATACATATAAATATATATATATATAAATATATGTATATATATATATATATATACATACATATAAATATATATATATAAATATATGTATGTATATATATATATATATATATATATATATATATATATATATATATATATATATATATATATATATATATATATATATATAGTATACGTTTACATATACGGTGCAGGACATCAGCGCCGACGCCCACGCCGAAACCAGCAGCGAAATCCAGCCGAGAGTGTCCCTATAATTGATATCGCAATAAAATAGTATATGGAAAGCACGCCCACGGGGCCGGCTTTTGTGCATCCACGTTTTAGTAGGATGTGTCGCAGACTCCTTAAGTTGGATATAGAGGCTAGTTTCACTTCGCTTAACTATAGGAATCTTCCATGTCAACGGTAAAACTGGTTCCCAGCTCTCTTGTGTTTTTCCCTCGTTATCCGCACCAAAACGTGGTGTCTGCGAGTGCTCCTTGCGGCGTCCGCTATGAATCTCCTTGCCTCTCAGATTACAAAAACGTCTACTGCTACACTTGAGGCAGCGCCCGCCATAGACGTCATGGCAAAGGTTGTGATGACGTCACTTTTGACGCTACCGGAAGCAGTGTCGGCTACGCGCGCTCCTTTTGGTAACTCCACTGTACTACGAGAAACCACTCCTTTGATAAAAAAAAAAATGGGGGACACTTAAGCTTCGTTTTTCAAGCGCTGAACGCTATAGTGACATTCTGTCTCTATAGTGTGTACTTCAGCCACTTACTGCATACTTTCGCATGATGTTAAGCGAGAAGTTTAAATTTTGCATTACTACAATGTAATCGATAAATTTGAAAGTGGCTTGTGTCAGTGAAGCTTGCGCATGTGTTTGCATTCTGCGTAAATGGTACGATCCTTTGAACAACTATGCCCGAGCAATTATGTGCGTGAAATATTTTTGAACCTTTAAGGGAATACCTGCAATAAAGTGTAAGCCTTTTATTATGCGTGGTCGGCTTCAGACCACGAAGTTCTTATGATAATCGTCTTGCGCCCGACGGCAATGTACGCTTTTACCACGCAATATTATATACTTTGACATTACATGTTCTATATTCAAGCCTGTATACGGGACGTGTGTGTTTGTAATGCATGAAAGTTTATTTCACTGCGTCTCCAAGCAGGGTAAGTTATTTTCGCTGTATTTAATTATTGTTATTTATTTATTTATTTATTGAACAATACAGCCAGTCCAATCAGCCGTTATAGCAGGGAGGAAGGCATATGAAAACATTTGTTTACACTAAGTTATAATCGCTAAAATCACAAAAAATGAAATTACAAAATGACATACAATTTCCAAGCAGAAACGTGACTGTGTGGTAAGCAGCCTCTTGCCACGCGGACTGCCTCAACTCCATCCTCACTCAGGCCGAGAAAGTTTAGATGCGAAGCAGCTTATGGCTCAATTCAATTCCGAGTGCATGTGACCACCCTTGCCACGCACGCGCTGCCAGAATGGCCTCACGAGCTAGCGCGTTCCGGCCCTTGTGAGACACTGTGGCCTTTCCCCTTAAGCTCTTTCAGCAATCACGTGATGGCATCCGGGAGCGAGATTCTGCGGACGCGCTATGAACGCACGTGCTCCCACGTGGCGTGGCGTCTAACGTGTGTGGTGTTCTCCAACTAAAGTTCGAGACGAGTAACCCCGACAGAAACTACATTTACTTCATGGTGTACTCCTCTTGCAAGAGCGCATTAATATCGGGCCTAGCTGACCATGATGAACGGAACATTAAGTGGACCCATGCGCTTTCTACATGCTACTCGTTCTTCCCTTTAGTGGGAGATAGTGTAATCTTTATTATTGACTTTATCTCCATCTTTCTCGATTTTTCGTCACGGACAAGATGATTATTTTTCGCTCACAACCAACGACTCAAACACCAAAGCCGATGCTGGATTTTTTTTTCTCCTAAACGAGCTCCTTAACGCTATCCCACTAAAATAATGCGTAGCTGCACCAAGCTGTACCTATTTCTTTGCCACCGCACCTCGGGCTAGCTACGCCAGCGCCACTTGCGGTGGCAGCTTCTCTAGCCTCACTGTAAGCGTCTCGCTTTTCCCACTAGAAAAGTCTTCTAGTTCATTGAGTCTGAGACATCGAGCGTTTCGACGCCATAGCATTAAAGAGCTCGTCTCGCAGAAATTCCGGTGTCGGTGTCGGTAAAAACGCTTGAGCAATAGGGTGAGTGCGACGTTACGTCAAAGTAGTTTTTACGCGCCAGTCTAGTAGAGGTGCATTGTAAGGCCTCGATATTCACATAACTATTGACTTTACACAAGACGCCGACCAAGTTCTTTAGACTCGGCACACAGTCATTATATCTGGTATAAGAAGCTATTCGCAGACGTTTTTGTATAAGGTCGATTCCCACAATGCACAAAATAAGCAGGAATCTACATTTTCGTTCTTTTGTACACCTGCAGAGCTGACCGTCTTGTAATGCCATGAGCACTCTAATCTGAATCTTTGTAAATAATTCGCCTTGCAAATAGCGCGTGACTAAAGGGCTTCAATCGTTTGCCGCATTAACTTTAGCGTGTTACTGCAGTGCAAATGCCATCATCTCTGAGCAGAGGTGGACCCGGACGCCACGGCACGTGGCGAGCGTGCGGACAGGTCTACGGCCAGCTGGCACTGGACTCCGGCCTCCCGGTTGCGGACGCCTTCGTCGAGGGTGGAGGCGTGCGCCGCCTGCTCTGGACCGGTGCACTTCTGACGTTGCTGTACTACAGCACCTCCGAGACTCTCGCCATACTGAAGGAGTACTTCACGTACAGCGTGGCCGTCGCGTTCGAGTACAACACCAACACGTCTTTCGAGCTGCCCGACGTCACCGTGTGCAACGTCAACCCGTTGCGTAGGTCAAAACTATGCGCTCTCAACGCCTCGCAGCGTGAAATGAGCTCCGAGCTGCAGAAACGCATCTGCGGCGAAGGGCAAGACATACGAGAAGTACGAAAACGTAACCAAAACATTGCTTAGCTGAACATCTTATTGTTAAATGTTCAATTTTGATTGATCTGTAGGGTTTAACGTCCCAAAACCATCAAATAATTACGAGAGGTGCCGTAGTGGTGGGCTCTGGAAATTTAGGCCACTTGGAGTTCTTTAACGTGCACTCAAATCTGAGCACACTGGCCCACAGCATTTCCGTCTCCATCGAAAATTCAGCCGCCGCAGCCGGGATTTGATCCCTTGACCTGCGGGCCAGCAGCCATATTACCTTAGCCACTATACCTTCACGGCGGGGCTCAATGTTCAATGTTCGCTCGGTAGGTACATCAATAAGCCTTGAGCCAGCAAGCGAACCATTCACCTCCTAACTCATCAACTTGATCAATAAATCAATCAGCAAATGAATCAAATAGTATTACCCATTTACTTGCTTTGTTGAATCTCCACATTTGAAGAATCTGTGGGTGCTTGGTAGCAGCATTGCCACTGACATCCGTGTCAATGTTGCCAAACAACGAGCAAAACGTCGCCTAAAGTCGTCATTTTTCTCCAAATTTTACCGAAAAATCTCACCACTCTTCATATGTGCAGCAAGCCTAGTAATAAATATTGCAAATTATGTGTAGTCCTATAGAAAACAATACCATTCATAATGCCTAAATTCTACAGACTGTTTTTCAATCCCACTCGCATCGCTCGTTTCAGCATGCTGCTGCTTGGTATGCGAGGTTTTCCTACTATAACTGCAACATGGGCTTGGTGGCGGAGGGTTACCATCCGTTCCAAATGGAACGCTCATGATATCCTTCCAACTGAGTGCGCCCATTTCAAAAGTAAAAGTGTGGTGAATCATGGATGAAAAGAGCAAAAGCGTTGTCTGTTGACAGCTTTGCGTCCCGACATGCGAATCATAAGGCTTATTGAGAGTAACGCTGTGAAAGCCTTAAAGAAACCAATTATTATATAAAATCATAAAACATGCACCGTCAACAAAATTGAATCTGTTCGAAGGAAGGTGGTTCGTTTCATTTGCCATCGCTATGATCGTACCTTTTCACTTTCATCTGGATGGAGTTCCTCGAAACTCCATATCATATCCAGCAGACGTGATACCGATTCTCTAAAGCGATTACACTCATTTCTTTAGTTTTCTTGTCGACTATCTTCACATTATTACATCTCATACGCCAATACTCTTTCAACTACTACATCCTCAACGTGATGCCTTTCTCTACGCACACGAACATTTTCAAGAACAGTTAATTTCCTAGAGTCATTGAAAGGTGGAATGAATTACCCGGTAGTATTTGTGAATTGTCATTTTCGGATTTTGGAAATTCACTGTTATAGTAAATCATTGTTTCCTTGTTTTTTGTTCTTGTTTTTTTGCTTTGATGTCACCCTTGTAATCAGCATATTTTATTCATGAAAATGTACCCCACTCCTGCAGTAGCCCTGCAAGGACTGCGCTATTTGAATATAAATAAATAACGAAAGAAATAATCTGTGATCGGAACACGTAGCCTAACCGTGGCCTAGCCATCTCTGAAATCAAATTTAAAGCGCCTAAAGAACTTAGTCGAACACCACTGCCTTGCAGCACGCGAGCTTCGCCGTGGTGGCCTAGTGGCTAAGGTACTCGGCTGCTGACCCACAGGTCGTGGGTTCGAATCACGGCTGCGGCGGCTGCATTTCCGATGGAGTCGAAAATGTTGTAGGCCCGTGTGCTCAGTTTTGGGTGCACGTTAAAGAACCCCAGGTGGTCGGAATTTCCGGAGCCCTCCACTACGGCGTCTCTCATAATCATATGGTGGTTTAGGGACGTTAAACCCCGCATATCATGCAATCGCAGTACGCGAAGCAGCCTTCTCACTTAAATTTTGATTGAAGGTTGCTGGGGACGTACTTGTACTTCAGGTACTCGGAGGAATGCAGGAGATATTCATAGGAGACAGGATGGACGTGCTCAATAGCCACGGGCCGTCGATATTTAATTGGAAAAGGTATGAGCACAAAATGCATAACTCAGACGACACCTAAACCTAAAATCAGAAAAAAAAACTCGCCGTGTCGCCCTTCGTAAATCTAGGTCGCCACGGGCCTCTAGTCCCCTGTGGCAACCCAGCTACCCGCTAGTATTGGAAATTGAACTCAGTCGTGATGTGCTCAAATTCATTGCGAGCGTCATCCTCATGCACCCATTGGTATTTCTCATTAGAAATGTAACACGACCTGGCACCCGGTGGCGTGGGTGCCACACTGCATGTGGCCTCTCTTTTCTGTTCCCTTACATCTTTCACTCCTCTTGAAACCATTGCCTCTAAGAAAGCAACATGCTCAGTTGTTCAGCGGGGTCTAGGAGCTACGGATGTGCCCAGATATGAGAGGCTTGAGGAACCAGGCGTCATTCAACTACCTCGGTGGCACTAATAACTGTGTCGAAGCCGAGCCACAGCAACGTAAGCTTTATCTCTGTGCAGGCCAATCCAGACGACCTAAGGCTACAGCAGCAGATATCGGACTGGATTGCGAACCACAAGACCAAGAACCGCGAATGGCTCAGAACCCTTGGTCATCAGTTTGGTGGCACTTTCTTCGACTGCACTTACCACAACCAGGACTGCAAGGACGCGTCGTATGTCCTGTCCCTGGAGACTTTCTTTTATATTTCGCGAAATAGCAATAGCATATTATTCAGAACATCACTATATTTAAGTTTCTGTCTCTTAAAGAGACGATGTTGGATGCCGATTTACTCTGCAGGTGATAGAACCTATTCCGCACAATTCGCCTCTGCAGATGAGCGTTATCGTTCTGTGTACAACGAAATGTGAGTGAGAGCTTAACGGAGCTCTTTTGTACTTTGTGGCACCGTGTCAAGGTGGAGAGAGTGGAACGCAGCTTAAGCGAGGAAAACAACGTAGAGTCGCTAACGATATGCAATTTAACTTGCTAACCCGCACGGCGACAATGGGCAGCTGGCAAAGTAAAAAAAAGGAAGCGTAAGGAATGCATTATTGTGCACCCTCCTCACTCATATGAGCTGCGGAAATTGATTGATTTATATGCGGGGTTTAATTTCCGAAAACCACGATATGATTATGAGAGACACTGTAGTGGAGGGCTCCGATAATTACAACCACCTGGGGTTCTTTAACGTGCACCCAAATCCGAGCACACAGGCCTACAGCATTTCCGCCTCCATCGGGAATGCAGCCGCCGCAGCCTGGATTTGATTCCACACACTGCGGGTCAGCAGCCGAGTACCTTAGTCACTAGACCTCCGCGGCGGGGCAGCTGGAGAAATTCATGAGCTTGTTATTAGCTTAACTGTAACAAAAGAAAATTATTTGCGAGTCATATCCTGTTCCAGGCAAAATAAAGACAAGCCGTACTTCTGGGAGCATATTATCATGTCATTCAATGATTTTAAAAGCAAGCTACAAAGTAAACAAATTACAGGACAACAAGCTACATAGGGTAAACGTCTCTGGTGGAAAGTAAAAAACCTTGCAGTCGCAAAACTATTTACCCTAATCCGGAATATGAGCCTGATTCCGGCGTTTTCTCGCTATGGTCGTAATCAAGTGGAAAGGGGGTGGGTGGTCACAGTGTTATAGGGAAAATAAATTTATATTTTGAAGCAAATATACCATAAACACGCCAAATCACCTCTTTAGAAGCCGCCAAAGTTTACACATGGCAATCGAAGGGTAAAGTGTCAACACACAAGCATTTGAAACCACACTACAAAATAGTTCCATTTTTCCCGCCTGGCGGACTTCCCCGCGACTTATGTACAAGTCAATGCCACTGCGACAAGTAACACGCGATTGAGCAAAATGTCAAAATTATAAATGAAACACGAATTCTAAAAATATTAACGAGGTAGAACATTAGGCAGACTATGTATATGGCAGAACATGCATATACGACGCACTGCTTCCAAGCATCTTCAGTGAGCCTTGAGAAATTGCTAAACATGGCATCTCACTGGTACCAATGCCTCGACCAGAGGACTCGTCTTCGTAAAAAGCAGTACCTCCTCCTAGACTTAATGCCACAACCTATTCAAGTATTTCACCAGAGTTAAAGAGCAGGCTTCAAAGACAGGTCTCCGCATGCGAGACACTGTGAACATACCCTGCTGCTCTGTCAATTTTCTATAAATTCGAGTCTCGCTGAGTTCCTTTCTTCTTCCAACTTACGCAACTCTGTAAAATAGAACGACGTGAAACGCTTGAATGAAATGTTCGAGTGATTCCTACAAGTCATATCGCCATAACCACGCCTTGTGTCAAACTGCACACAAGTACGAATAATGAAGTCACACTTCACATCTGTTTCACGTGCACTGTGCCGAAAGGAACAGGGGCAGTGTGTGACAGGTGCATTTTGTTTCGCAGGCTCTACCGTAAAATCATTAACGTGCTTTACGGAAACTGCTTCCGCTTCCTCTGTGGCCACAAGGAGCGAATGGAGTACAGCGCCCTGTCGTCACCATACGATGGTAATGGTGCACTTTTTTTGAAAAATAAAAAAGACAAACAATGCCTGCAGATGTAGTGGAGCCAGAACCTTCTTTTTACGTTTAGCGCTAGCTAGTATTGTATATACCTCGCAATGCACGTTACCATTGCGGTCAGAAACTTAGAACAGTCTGAACGTTTAGTGTCTAGTCACTCCGTAATCATTTAGTTTGTGTTAGTAGGCCTGGGCGAAGTTTTTTTGAGCCTAGTTCTAACAGTGGTCTTAACACGATTATCGCAATGATTGGTTTTGCATGTGCTAAAACCTTGGCGAATTCCTTCAGCCGAAGTCCCCTGGGTGCAGTAATAGTAGTGAATGAAAAAAAAAATTCTCACCTCATTTTGTAGCACAAAGCGATGAAAAGATTTGACACAGAATTTTCAAAATGAAAGCTTCCTAAGTTGAAAGGAAGACCATGCTAGAAACATAATGCTCGTGAACAGCACACGAACAAGCAGAAAGAGAAAACAACGCCAGAACGTCTGTGTCTCTCTACTCGACCATCTACTGTTCGCCACTATCATGTTACATAATGATAACGAAAACCAACTGAGTCAGCTGTCCTTGAGCTCGTGCTGGAACGGGATCTCAACCCACTGATAAACGTCATTACGGGACTGCGCAACTATTGCGCCACGCCGCGTGAAGGTAAATTAAATCGACAGACCGAAGCTGGGAGGGTGATTGAATATGGGACGAAACCACTTCATCGTTCAGTTATCAGCATACCAAGCAGTAATAAAACGAAAAGGATTACATTCGTAGTGTATAATGAATGTGAGAACAGCACAACAGACGGGAACTGACAAAGATAACACACACTTCTTAAGCGATAAGCCACAACGATAACTGTGAGAGATTATTGATGCTTCTCATGTCAGTACGTTTGACAGCTTGTAAGTTCTCCTTCAATAGTGCCATTGAAAAAAAATGATTGCGTAGCTTAGCCATGTTTTAAGTTATAGATGGCTTCTTGCTCAATCAACACGCGACAAGAGTGTTTGTTATAGTAAAACCATCGAAACGGTTGATAATTGCGCCCTTCCTACGCATGCCTTTATTCTACTCATATGTATATGTATACGTCGCTTCGCTATTGAAAGTTTTTGAAAGTCAGGGCTGTGCGTCTCATCTCCGTCATTTCTTGTCTGCTGCACTGTTCTTATATTCATTAGACATTCATTAGAAACATCTCGTTTGACTAATTTAATGAATTAGTTTAGTGGGCTGAAAATACGAGAGATCCCTCAACAAGAGGGTTGCGGGAGCCATTATTTTAACAAGCAGTCTTTTCTTTTCTTTAAAACAGCAACCATCTGCTTTTAGCACATGTGCGTGTATGGTTTGTGCACGCTTCCTGAACGACAAAGACGGAAGAGGAGAGGGCACTTTATTCGAGGATATTTCATCTCTTCGAGCCTCCATCGACTCCAGTACCCCTGTCTTTTGTGGACTCGTAATTTAGTAACGTAATCAATCACTTTGAATGAATAGTTTTGAGAAGTTTGCAGAATACATTTTTTCTATTGCTTTTGACAAAAACATAGCGTGTCCGCCTTTTGATAGCGTGAAAATTGATTTTAAAAAGGCGAGAACAAATAACAAGAGACAAGGACGCACTTTCAGTCAAATGAGGACACTGCTGTGACTCTCCCTTCTACTCCCAGCTGTTTCTGCAACGCAACAAGGATATCTGAGATATCGGTCTATATGTGCTGTAAGTGAAGTATACAGGAATTAACTTTTCTCAACTTGGTAAATATTTTATTACTCTTCAAAAATAGACTAATAGTAATGTAATAACATTCCTTTCAGTCAACTCTAATCTGCACTATTATTTACATTTGTTTTTATTTTCGGTAATGTATTTATCAAGCATTTTATTTACTGTTTAGGAACTGTTTACTATCTCAGTCTGTCACGTTGTCGAACATTCTATAGTCATTGACCTTCGAAGCGTTGGTTTGCTCAATTTCTTGTCACGCAGTAATTCCGCGCGTCCGTGTTCCTTTACGCGCCTATTTCGGTCTCATGCAGGGCTCGTGATCACGCTGAATCCAGAGCTGCATGAATACCTGCCCACTTCCTACCAGGCAGGCTTCATTGCTATGGTGCACGCACATGGCACCAGGTGAGCCTGCAAGTTAGAAATAAAGTGTTAAGTTCATCGATTTAGTGAATATCATTAGCAAGTTATACTATTCAGATACAGTGTGGAAATGTCACACTTACGAGAAATGAAGGCTATAAACGCAGGCTCATATCGAAAAAAGGGAGTCCCGTGGAACACTTCGCAGCAGTTCTTTGCGACGTTGCTGGGATTTTTACGAACTCTAGACCTCATAAATGGTTGTTTGTAAACTTTAAAGGTATTTGATTTGATTGTTAGTGAGCGCAAACATGACATGCGGAGGTCTTAAATGTCTCTTTCCAGGTTCTCGGTGTGTCAGGATAGCGTATACCTCTCTCCAGGCTACACCACGTACGTCGGCCTAAACCTGGTAATGTCTCCTTCGCAACCAACCCTTGTTCCTTCAATAACGTCACTTACCTTTTTTTTCAGTTTGCCATATCTGAGCAATGACGGTGCTTACTTTCACTAGTAGCAAAATGCACCATAGACACCGTTCATAGACAAGAACGCTTCACATCTCGCACTTACTACATCAACATTGTGCCAAAATACAGCCTGTATAATTGGGGGAGCTATTTACAATAAGACAGTGCGCAATTATCTAACCGAACGCGGTACCCACCTGTGGGTTAGTGCGAACGAAATCTGTGATAAAAGAATAAAGCTTGTATGTTTAGTGAGGCCAAAATGCGTTTTCGCTGTTTGTGCTTCACTCTGAGGTTAATTTTTTTCTGAAAATTTTGTCTTTCTTTGTAACTGTCAACGTAATACTGCCTTACTGTCCTATTATTTGTAATATTTGGGTAGCAGTAACATTAGCGATTTTACACAAGCTCTCACAAAAAAAAAATAGTTGATGCTACAGATGGCCTGAACTCACATCACTCAAACCACTGCGTTGGAGCACCAGCAGGAAAGGACGCGACATTTGCTATGTCGCAATAATGTTGACAAAACATCACATGCACTTATTCAACTATTCACGCTCAGAGATGTTCCTGTCACGTCCTTCTCGCAATAAAGCAGATTAGCCGATACGTTTTTAATCTGTAATGAAGCAGATTAGGCGATACGATTAGCCACCATTGGCAGTACGTTCAGAAGCTGCGCTTATGCATGCAGGTCACATGCAACTTTTAAATATAGCTAATGAGTGCAACTGCTCAATCTTCTAATATGAACCCGCGGATTTTCCAGCTGCTCAATTTGGGATCTCGCGGAAGCGTCGTAAGGGATCTGAAAATGCCAGTGCTGACAAAAATAAAAAGGCCGAGGGGGGAAACCCAGGAGTGCGCATTCTAGCAGCTTCCAAAAAATGACAAAAGCCTCCTTCGAAATGCAGGACAGAAGCGACGTATCTAATAGATTAAACATGGACGACATCTTCCTTAAAACGATGCCTCAAATGTTTTAATGTTGCTTGTGGTCCGGAATTCTCGCTTTAATTGCGGGACAATTTCCGGGGCTAAAACCCGGTGGGGCCGAGGCTTGTTGTCCCCCGCGTCCGTCACGTTTCATTAAACCGAAACCGAAAGTGAACACCTGCACAGCGAAAAACGAAAATATTTGTAAAACCGATTTTATGTGTACATCAATCAAGTATATGACAGCTCATCACATAATCCACTGTGCCGTCCATCCTTCTGTCCTTTATTCTAATCGGTGACTACAACTGACTACAACGTAGACATTATGGACCTTATATAGGACCTAGCTTGGCCCACTCGTCATCGTTCATTTCCTGGTGATGCGCGGATTTCTTTTCTTTCTTTCTTTCAGAAGAGTTATGATTGTGCCGCATGTAGCCACAACTCAATAGATGAAACGTTATGGTTTCTAGATACCTATGGTCCATTTTCGATATAAGTGTGGCCTATCTTACACGCGTAAAAACGTAACAATCGTTCTTATTAACAGCAAATACACCACTCACGAAAACACGTAGGCGTACATGCTTGCGTTATCGCTTGCTCTTTGGTGTCATAGATCGACGTCAGAACATAGCAGCTGTTCAGTTTTTGTTTTGTTGATGCGTCTTCATTAGCGATAAACACTGAGAACACAAAAGGAGGGAAGGGGAGTGGATGCGGCTGCTGCTGAAATTGTCACAAGCTATAAGTTTATGTGTGCATGTTACACTGACGCCAAGTAATGTAGTAACTTTAAAGAAGCTGGGCGACCGAACAAAAAAAAAAACATGCAAGGGTGAACATCAACAACTGCTCTCTTACAGTATTGGTACTTGATATTTTGTTTTCCTTTGTCGGACTATACATGTGACGTTGCGCGAAGGAACAGCATGTATAATTGAGTGGATACTGGCGTGCTCGCAGTTGGCGCAGACGAATTTGCCAGAGCCATACGCCAATCCGTGTCGCTCCACGTGGCCTCCCGGACTGTTCAACCAGATGGACCGCATGTATGGCGCCTACACTCGCGTGGTAAGCAGGTCATAACATAATGCCTGATGCACCCGTGCTTCGTAATTCATCTTTAATTTGGAGCGTGCTCACACATCGGCTGCCATTCTCATCTATCAGCCTGCAACGACTGGCGCACTGCTTGACGAACTGATTGACGGCCCGTATCCGCCGCCAAGTGTTCCTTCATGTCATCGTAGGCATCGCATCTTTCCTCCATGTATTGTGTCCAGCAACAAGGCAAAAATAAATGCCCCCAAGCTCCTCAACCGACCTCTCTAGACCCCAGTGACAAATTGTGGCATCTTCATTCTCTCCAGGATGAAGCGGTACTCTTCGTTCTCCCCGTTTTTCTTACTTTTATCCCGCATTCTCTTTTCCCTGCCCAGAGTAACAAAACGGACGCTTTTGTTCATTGTCATGCTTTTCCTCTTCCTCTTTGTTCTCTCTCCCTCAATCTCTCTTGCTGTACGCTGATTATCAAGAACAAAGAACTTTAATAAGGTTGATAACTGGGCTAGTTGGTAATCAATCATTTTGTCGTAAGATTAAGTAGCGCAGTTTTTCACATAGACAAGAGAGATAAGGACACGACACTCGCTACGAGTGTCATGTCCTTTGTATCCCTCTTTTCTATGCTAAAAACTACGACACTTGACCTTACGGCAAAATGAAATGAAGAAAAATGAACATACCTTCTTTTTTATATAATAAATTACAAGCACTAAGACGGCAAGGACAATAAGGGCGCGATGTGAGGCTAGTGTTCATAAAAGGAAGGGATTGGACAGGAAAGGACATTACTTTGTGTCCTTGCATTTATCGTCACGACTTGGCCAAATCGTAAATTCACAATCCAAATATAAATAAAGGCCGACACGGACGGTATATAATTTTCCATCCTATGCAACGTCCAGCGTGGAAGTGTGGCATCTGGAATGGTCACGTCTGTCGCATCTGACCACCGCATGGTGTGTCCGGTAAGCACCAAACCACGGCCGGACTGAGGAAGGAGTCGAGTCCCGCCATAGCCAAATTGGGCAGATATTTTAGTCGCGTTATCGAACCGTCGGACAGGTACAGCCAATGATAGCTCTGGAGTCGTGCGACGTCACGCCACTATGAGTTTATTCGGCTTCTCCCTGTCACCGCTACGACCAACGTGGACAAGGCGACGACTACGAGTCAGTGGAGTCGAGCTTCGGAGCATTTGCCGATATAGCAGATCACCGCGACGTGATGAACATCGAGTACAATTTGCTTTTGGCGTGAAATCATACCTGCATGAATAAATCTTCAAGTGCGTCATTACTTCAAGACAGCGCCCGTTTCTGAACCGCTAGTGAGATCGCAAGCAGTGATGCAATGCCATTTCGCAGGTAAAACTGGCGTGTTATTACGAATGGCGTAGGCTATGGCCGGTTTTCGCCTTGTGAGCTAGGCCTACCTATCCGAGTCATGAGTGACGTGGGCTGTTTCGATGTGCTCTCGTTCGCCAATGTGTAGTTTCATTGATTAGTTTCTTATATAGCGAAGCATGGTCGTGTGAAGTTTGTTTTGTGCTTCAATACGAGCATACAAAGTCTTCCCGGCGTGCATACTGGGGCGCCGTTTGCGGGTGGAGCCTGCGCCTGATTGCTCGTTCACCACAAGTGTGCTGAATCGTTGAACGCCGCGTGACGGATCGTCCAACACTGCACGTCGGATCGGACGAAAAATCGTGCCGTCTGTTTCGCTCTTAAGCATTTTAAGACGGGGGTTAGGTTTGAGTAACCACGATCCGTCAACGTTTCTGGCAGATGGCGGCACAATCAGACAACGCTAAAAACACAGTTCAATACTCGCTTCCACTGTTCATTTTACCACCAGGGCAATGAAGTTATGGCATTCACATTCATGTAATGAATGCAAGTGCAGTTATGACATTTGCATGCTGTCGTCTGAGCGCTTGTAATTTAGAAATATGAATCAGCCCTAATGAGCTCGCCTTTCCGTTTCTCTTTCCTTGTAACTCTCGCTGTCCATAGAAACGCGCGGTTTACCCTTCCCCTCAAACAAGGCATTCCAGCCCTCCCCCACCCAAACCGCGACGCATCATAGGTTCGCACACGCCAAGGCAAAATACTGCCTACAGTCACGTTTCCGCCATTAATTTTTGTGGCGCTAGTGCTTAGCAATGTTATGTTACTTGCCAAGTGACATCCGGTCTGTATCTGGTCAACTGGTAGCTGATATTCCCTGCTGTGTCCCAAAACCTCAAGTAAACTCATATAAAATGTCGCTCAACGCTGCGAGAAGTACGGGATAGATATGACATCGTAACATAAGCTGAGTAGAAAAAAAAGTTTAGATAACCATCATGATTATTCAGAATTGATTGAATGCAGGTACGCTGGAAAATACAAAGTGCAATAGTCTGGCCCGCCCTAATTTACCACAAGTAAACGACATCTGGCGTGTACGCTGTACCGAAGTGTAGGACTACGTTTCGCATGTGTAATAGTTAGCAATGCTTAGGAACGCAGTAACACAGTAGAGCCAAGAGGGTCGCTCCCACCGGAGCTAGGATTCACACATTGTGCCCAAAAAATCAGATAGCGTTATTTTTCAATCACTTATAACCATATTTATGAGCGAGCAACTGTTCACGATATGAAAGTGAGCCGGCCATAGGTAATGAAAGAGGACCCCCTTTTTACCCACTGTCTCCATAACGTCCTTTCTGCGCAGGACTGCCTGAACATATGTCTCCAGGTGAAAATTGTGGAGACCTGCAAATGTCTGGCAGCACAGCTTCCGCAGCTCTACACGCTGGCGCAACGATACGGGACCTGCGTAGACAAGAGTGGGTAACGGCAGCATCACGCGTACTATGTCTGTCCCAGTGTTTCGCTGATGTATGCTGCAATTGTGCGAGAGTATGTGAGAGGGCTGTGGTTTAATTAAGTGGGGTATGAAACCGACGACGCTAACAATCACCGAAGTGAATTAAGCATAATAGAGGACCTTGGGTGCTTGTGTGTATCATTGGTGATGAAGGCATACGCAAGATCATTACTTTTACTCGTATGGCCCTTAACATATCGTCCCCACTCCACAAAAACGTAGTTTTGGAAAACGGGCGCAGCTAAAAATTAGATACAGCTCTTAAGATTTAGTACCAATGCGCGGTCAACATTTGTAGAAGGTGACTGCACAACCTGCACGCCCACACAACAAGATTTTTATTCTCTTTCCCGCTGTTCATTCATATGGTTATGGCATTTGCGTCCATGTAACTAAGGTGTCTTCGGAGCTTTCATGAAAGAGAGCGAAAAAGAAAGTACTGTAAAGCTGAGTGGTTAGTCGGCCTGTATTAGCCTGCTTACTCTGCAGGGCGATGAGAAAACGGGTAAAAAGAACTTAGGAGAATGCGAGCAGAAAGAAGTATACGGAGAGATAAAATTTTAAAAATATAACAAAAAATGAAGGTTTTGTAATGTGCTGTCTGTTTTGTCCATTCTAATTCTGCTTATCGTATATTATATTGGTGAAATACAACCATCGTGAATGAGCAGCTTCATATATAATCCCAGCACTACAATGCCACAATACTTAAACATAAACGGGCAGCTGCATACATGATTCGAGTACTACAACATTTAAACATGAATGGCAATTCACATACCTAATCCCATTACAACAATATTCAAACGTGAATGGGGATTCACGTAATCAATTCTGATACAACAAAGCTTAAACATCACTGATGATTGGCACAACTACGCACGTTACACTAACAATTAAACATAAATGTGTATTCTCGTAACTAATGCTGGTACTACAACATAATTCTTCATGCAACAACAACCTTAACACGTTTTAAAATGTTCGCACATGAGACACGAGACATCCACGTGTTAGCTAAGAGTTCATCAGAGTGGTCCCGCAACAGCCTCTGGACTTTTTCGCTCACTCTGAACATAGCCTTCATGATCAGAGGAGAGAAACGTTGATGGGCACGAAAACTCGGATAACATCTCTACCGGGAGTATCTGTTAATAATTACTCTTTTGAAGCGAGCTACACGAGTGGCATGCGTTTTTAAATGGCGTGCATGTTCTAGCTGCAACGTAGTCACCACTGTCGCTGCGTCATTCTACTGATGTCCATGCGTGTTATGTTACAGTGCTGGAGTGTGCGGAACATGTCGCTGCAATCCAGACCAGCATTACGCTCGAGCTTGAGTGCAGTTGCTTCCACGCCTGCACGTAAGTGGTTCTCAGTCCTAATGACTTATGAAACTTCTGACGCCTATATGAAAACGTCGCATTCCATTGAAAAAAAAAGGAACGCGTAAATCATCGTAGACTTCGAAGCTTCATAGCAGCTGGAAAGATGTATACTTACATTTTGTATCGAGCTTAGTCGACGATACCAACAAGCAGTCATTGGTTTATTTCTGAAAGGGCTGTTTGCCTAAATAAGAACTAGTTGGTATCACGACGAATGCCACTGCTCTAGTGAAAACGAACCTGTATTTTATTGACAGGGTTTTACGGTAACAAGTGTTCTGCTGTCAAGGTGACATATAAAATGATCAGTGTTTCGGTTATGGATAGCTGAATACATACCTCCCTGCTCGTCTTTAGGTCATTCTATTCTCTCTTGAACATCTCTACCAGGCATTTCCCATTCATTCTCTTCGATAACTGTTCCATTTATTTCGACAACCATTATGCCCACTTATTTTGTATTTTGTGTTCCCCAATCACTATATTTATAGCAGTTGAAACTTTGCCACGATAAATTAATGCTCTTGGCGTCAGGATCCTGAGTCACAGCATGCGTGTTCGATTACTACTGCAACAGGTGTATTTGAATGGGGAAGAAACAGTAAACTGTCCTTCTGAACGAGTTGGACTCAGTCATGAAAATTTATTCAATATGAAAAGTCAGGTAACGTGATTCTGCATAACTTCAATATATTTCTCTCGCATATAACATAGGCACTCTTTAATTGCGTTATTGCATCAAACTTGTCCATACCGAAGATCATAAGCAAACTGAAGCCAAATTGATGATCCTTATGAATGCCTCCACTAGGCCAGTGAACGATGTCTCCAGAATTATTTCTGCGAGAGGGGATCTCGCTTACCGTCATCTGATTGTGGATATATACCCAGTGTTTCATAGTCATTTTTTTCTCTATCGCTGATTCGTCCATAATCATTTCGCGGGGCACAGAGATGACTTACTGATTACAGATTCATGTTCAAGCTGGTGTCATTCTTTTCAGGGATATAAGTTACAACCGTGACGTGACCATGACAGAGCTGAGAAAGGTAAGCAAACGTTCAAATAAAGCACTTCATATTTCACACTTAGCATTAGGGAGATATTTAGGTGGAGAGCCTGTTGAAAGTTCGATGAGACGTGTATGAACGAGGCGCTGGGTCTTGTAAAAAGACTGCCGGAACTGTCAGGGTAGACTTTTGCAGTGAGCAAATGAGAGAGAGAGAGAAAACAGCTCTGTTGGTTTCAAGACCTTGGTCCACTACCAGAAGACAAAATAATGAGTCACATGGAAGGCAGGAAGTAATGGTCTAAGCCAAACACTTTAATGATCTACAGTGCGTCATGTTGGGCGCCTGATAGTATGTGGAAGCCCGGTTGAGTGCCCTTTGAGAAAGCTTTGCTTACTTACACTGACCTCCCGCTGCTGTATCGCATACGAAGTAACATTTACACCGTCATTAGTAAACTATGCAATTGCAGCGTGTTGTAGGCGCCGAAAACAAACGACCGGGCGACAAGGTATTCACTGCCGGAGAGAGTAGAGCACGGACCTTGCGAGCTCTCCTGCTCTCCTTACAACCAGAAAGAACGGGCCGCATTTTATTTACCCTGTATTTACTCCCTCCAATTCTTAGATTACATAAAAGGACCGAGGAAGTTGCCTCGTTAAACACTTGTGCACTGTGCATGCCGCATGTCTTATGTATTACATGGAACTTCGTGCGTTGTTTCATGCGTCAGCTGTGCGTGTTGCCGCTCACCTATCTTTCGCTTTTGCTGCAGGGTGTCGCGGGGCCGATCAACGAAAATGGGTATGTAGCATGATCAGCGCGATCACTTCGTTCATAACACAGTTCAGTCATGTTCGCTGAACCCTGGGAATCGTTTCTGCAAAAGCAATTTTTTTTTGAAAATCATGTGCTTCGTACAGTCGGGCTCTTTCTCCACGACATTTTTGCACGTTACTTCAATATTGCGAAAAGAAAACGCATATGCGGCAACATATGGTATATGAAACGGTACTTCTTGCCCGTGATTAAGAATTAGAGTAGTGAAAACTTACATTTCGTTTGCCGTCCATCCACGATGTTCGCATTGTGGCGCAACCAGGAAACGCAGTTATTGATACCTTTTTCTTGATAATATTAAAAACAAGAGTTGAACATTGGGCTTCAAGGTTGTTAGCCCATGCCATTTTTTAACGTTTCCAACAACTGAACTTTATACGTACTGTCATAAATATTACTTCGATAGCAATAATCTCTGGGTGACCACTCGTCAGATGCTATATATAACGCCAGAGTAGACCTAATTGAAGTGCTCGGGATATCGGAACAACGGATAACGTAAGCAATTTACACATTCTATGTTACGCTACCTAAATGTTCAATATGCTATTCCGCTAATTCTCTTTGCTTTCGTACGAAATCGATAAAAAGTCTATTTTTCAAGTGTTTAAAGGGGTACTGAACAAAATTTCTGCCGCCAATATTTTCAACCAAATCGATAGATTGAATCATGAAATCGATAAAGACAACCTTCATTTGAATGGAATGAACAAAACTTTATTTCAGTCCTGCAGGACGCGCTTAGCGCGTAGCGGGCGTCTCCCACGTAGGGACCAACAAGGAGTATCTGGCAGCCGCTTCTTGGGCCTGCTGGACGGCCCGTTGCTGGTAGGTGAGAAGTGAGCTCCTGAGGGACCTCTCCCATTTCAAAGCAGAAAATGCGGAATCATATTGAATTTAACGCGTTTTTCACAAACTGTCGCGTCTAGCGGCAGCGCCGTGAACTAGACGATGTGATGTTGTGTGACATCAAAGTCACCGTAAACTGTCAAGCCAACAATGTCAGCCATCGCCCGCGTCTCTCCGCTCGCTCATCTTCCACTTCGGTTCCCAGAACCAGTATGAACTGCAACAGCAGTGAACAATGCTTCCGGCTGGGGCAAAGCGCCAGCGCTTTTGTGGAAGGGAAAATGCAGTATATAAACAATAGGACGAAATTCATACAATACTTTCTTTTTGCTCACTGTCGTAGGCCACCGGCTCGCTTGGTCCTGTACTTCAACTCACTCACCTACGAGCATGTACGCTCGATGCCGAAGTACGACGTGAGTACCACACTGCAATGTTATACACAGTGTTTTCACGAGTGCAAAAAACATACTGACACAAACCGCACCCTGGTGAGTTGCTGATAATGCTGAGAACTAGTGAAATGTGAATGTTAATAGAGTTTGTTAAGCTGTTTTCCGATATCATGGCGTTGTATGTGCTGATAAGCGTTTATATATTGGTTCTTGAATGAGGGTTCATGAAACCTATCATCAAAAAAATTTTTTGGGAGTCATGTTCCCCGTAAATACGAACCATTCCATTTTTTATGCTCAACATCATAACACTTCCTCATGGCGATAGAGCTAATTTATGTTTCCACCTCTCTTCGAGATGAATGCAAACCTTTTGCTGCAATCTTCTATGTAATATTTACGCAAGCACACTCATCTTAGGCTTGCACATTTTCAGAGCAAACGTAGCTAAAAATTTGTTGGAATGCGGCTACAGACCGCACAACGTATTGACAAGCTCTCGAACTCAAATTGGCGTGGTGCGTTGGCTCTACTGCTCACGGGGAGATGAAAGGCACCCATTTCACTCTGCATTTTGAAATAATTTATGAATCCACCCTCTTTTCCCTTCACTACAAGGGTCTCCCCATCACTTCAACCAGTCCAAAAGAACGTTGTACGTGACAAGAACTTTATTTAATAAACCCGAGGGAAATGATGAAGGAAGACCTAGGGCTCACCATTCAGTCAATGGCTCTACCCAGAATGGAACCTACAAGCGGCGACTCTCGGCGATGGCCCGGGCCCTCTGGACTACCAGTAGCTGAAGAGGGGTGTCCGAACTGTGAAGAACTTCACCCCACTTCATCTGATTGTGTATACCAGAGCCCACGATGAATGTGCACAGCCTGAGCATATGATTCAGAGAGAAGGACCTGTGCCCGCATTTAGAGCAGGACTGTGGAAAGTCAGGATCCATAGAGAGGCCCCGAAACATCCATGGCTCAGAACCACTGGTATATGCCATAATCGTATCACCCAGAATCCGCAGTAACACATCCAGTGAATAGCCAGGCTAACATCTCCAGCATCTTAATAAAGCAATTCTGTGTGTTTGTGTGTCATAGGGTAAAACTGAATAGTTAATTAAGAATAAGAAAGTATTGAATGAGACAGCGTGTTTTGTCCAACGGTACGTATGCTCTTAAATGTTCTCTTGCTCCGCCCGTTTCTTTGTTTGTTTGTTTCATGTGTACTTGCTGAAGTTGTATCGATGGCCTCAAACTTTAGTGTCCACACTGACTATGTCCCTCAAGCTTCTCGTGGAAATGGGCGTTCCGTGCAGGAAACCCACGTGCTGGGAAACCTTGGCGGCATCATAGGCATGTACCTGGGCCTGTCCTTCTTTGTTCTCTTTCAAGTCTTCGACATCCTTGTGGTTGGGACGCTGCGACTAAAGAAGATGCTACACTGAAATGCACTCGAGTGCCGGCTGACGGCGCTTGTACCTGCACGGGCACCATACAGGGACTTAGTACGATGCAGGGACTCAACACTTCTGGTATATGTCACTGATTCTCGCCATGTTTGTTCTCTATTCCCCTCCTACACCACAGAACTAACATTGTACACAGAAGAAATATGTCGATACAATGTTACCTATCGAGCTTTCAACAATTCACGTCCCCGTAGCGGCATTTGAACGCTCAATCAGCACGCATTGTTGTTTCTTCAGTGACACTTTACTGATCCAGTACGCCACGCGTATCACCCGTGCGAAGAGGAATTCATCACTGCGCGTGAGACCAATATACCGGGCATTTCTTGTGTCCTATGCTTGCCTGGGGTGATCGCATCTAGAACTGAACTAAATGCGGGCGCGACATGGAAAACACAAGCGAAATAGTTTGAATCAGCGTACTGTATTCAAAAAAGTTCTTATGCTAAAATTTCTCGTTACGAAAGATTCTAGTAGGTTCAGGTTTTGCGCATTTTATTAATGATCAGTCAGTCGCGATGAACACTTAGGGAAAAAATGTTTGTGAATTGGACGCTACAAAAATATGACGCACGGAACAGCTTGTGAGATAATCCAACAACACTGCCATCCTTCACCGTCAACACTTACCCTGCAATGTCCACCGGTGAGTGTATACCTGTAGAACCGAACATGATATCCTCTTGACTCTGTCGACAACCTTGGAGGGTCGACTTGTCCTGCCACCTGCTTGCCTGTCTCTCAACATCCAACAGTTCCGCAAGTCACGTTTTATAAATAAACTTACTTTTCTTCAATCGATCACTTGGTCTCGCGAATTCCTGTTTTAAACCTAGCGTGTCTCATCACAGAAACAGCCTGACTGTTGAATTGGACTTAGCTTGCCCGTTAGCCTGATTATCTTTTAGTGCCGCTGATTCTTTGGCAAAGAACTGCTGGATACGTGAAGAAAAGTAGCGAAATGGTAATAAAAACTGACGTCGTTGACCGTGTAATTTACGTCAGTGGTGTGTCTAAGTTTTACAGCTCAAAGATAGAAACATCGGTGGCAAGTGAGAACAATAAGCAGACTGAAAAATTGCAATCTAGTTATAAATACAACATATAGTGAGAATAACTCTATGAAATGACCAGTACAGAACTACGATATAGGGTGAGGAAATTGAGACACGGAGCCAAACACGTCATTTTGACTTTGCCGACCTCCGTAGCTGATATCATAGGTGTTTTTCTTTGTTTCTTTGTTTCGGTGATAAGTGTCAGTAGCTGTCGGCCTTTTTATGTGTAAAAGTTTATCATTGGTAACAGCATTCGCGAGGGAAAATTAGGCGGCTGGTGTCGGTGTGTTCGTGACGCGACAAAAAGAGGCGAAATTCTGCTCGGCCACATTTTTTAATCCGTGCATGAAACTACTCCGACATTGGTGCAACAACATACGTTTTTATTTTGCTACTTTATACTACTAGCTGCATACCACCAAAAGTTTGGTTCATTTGGTGCTCGGTGTCAAAGCAGAATTTTTTTCGGGCATGTGTGAGGGGCGAAACGCGACCCGTCGTGGGATCTAGCTTCAATGAGAACAGTTTCATACGAAAATTTTTAAAATAACAAGCGATAGAAAATTCGAAAGCCATCGCCTCACAAAGCCCGGCTGACGGAGTTGAAAGCCACAAAATGCCCGTGAAGTTCTGCATCAAAACGGCAAAAAAAAAAATCACATCATATTTACGGGGTGAAGATGACAAGTGGGCGAAGCTCCGGAGAAAATCATCGGTAATGCCGAGAATCTTCCGTTTGTAATTTGCCCAGTCGATCATCGTGTAAATCCATCATGAGAAACATGTATGTATATATATAAAAATCAACTTTTGTATCTTCTTAGAGACGATAGATTGCTTGCAATGTCCCTTGATTATGGCCCGTGATATGAAAAGTGAGCGGTTCCTGTGAAGGTTGCAGTGGAATATTTACGAATACTAGGTCTATGCATGTTCCTCGGATTGTAGTAGGTTTCATATGGTCAAACAATATACATCTGAGTACATATCTAGAAGCCTCATGTTCCGTGCTTCCATCCGTCCATGCGTTCTTGCTTTCGTCCGTCCGCGCGTCCATCCATCCGTCCGCCAGTCTGCTAGCCTGTCTGTCCGTCCGCCCGCGCGTCCATCTAGTGAACACTCCATGTACCACCATCTCCCATCTCGCAAACCCTGTGGCACATACCCGCTCTAGAGTGGGTATGTGCCACCGGTGGCTACATACATACATACATACATACATACATACATACATACATACATACATACATACATACATACATACATACATACATACATACATACATACATACATACATACATACATACATACATACATACATACATACATACATACATACATACATACATACATACATATGGAGGAGCGACAGGCTCACGCCATAAAGAGCTTCGCCCCTAAAAGGGGCGAAGAAGATGCGTCAGAACATATCTAGCCTCCTATCATTGAATAATCTAATGAAGTGGAGGCGCTAAATAAAAGAAACCATCAGCACAGCGAAAGCGTGGAACGCTTCATCTTCTAGGAGTTTTGGAGCAACTCAGCGGCGGGTTCCCATGATGTCCTTAGTGTTTTTTTTTAATGCGAATCGTTTCTTAGCGAAGTTCGGCGACCTTGAGTGTATCTATCTATCTATCTATCTATCTATCTATCTATCTATCTATCTATCTATCTATCTATGACTTGTAGCTCTCCTGGCCGTTTCGATAGTGTCACCGATACCAAACTTGGTATGACATAACATGACTGTATGAAAAACATATCTCACTAGTCATAACATGAAAATCATGATACGTATGTCATGAGTGTCATGATTTACATTTCATGGTCCTGCAGATTTTGCGGTGGTTTCGTTCACATGGAATGTTGGAAAACTTGTATGGTATGACATGATTGCATGCCGAACGAAAGCTACTTACCCTAACATGAAAATCATGACATGCGTGTCATGTAACAACATCACTACGTGCGACGCTCATGATGTGCTTGCGGCCATTTCGCTAGCGTCACATATACCAAATTTGGTATTACGGTATGTGAATGGATGACGAAAGTATAATACTGGTGCAAACATGATAATCATGACATGCGTGCCATGTAACAACACGACTACATGCCACACCCATGTTATGCCCGTGGCCGCTTCGCTAGCTTCACATGCCGTACTCTGTATTACGTGACGTCAATGGATGACGAAGGTATGTGACTGGTGTAAATATGATAATCATGAGATGCGTGTCATGTTAGAACATGACTAAATACCAAAGTCAAGGCGCCAACATATTTCGACGTGACGCGGTGTGCGTGCTCACCGGCGTTCATTTCTTCGTGATCCTTGTTGTTATCTCCGAACAGCTTTCGCAGTAAATATTAAATAATGAGTGTTTGTTAGTCCGTCGCGCCAACGTCATTTACGTTGAAGCTACGTATTTCCACCTCGACCTTGAACACGTGTGCGAAAACGATGGTCATAGGACTTATATATTGTGACGACGCGAGATTGACGAGCACACAAAGCGCCTCCAACAAATGCGATTTATCGATCGCAGGAAAGGGACTGCAACGACTTCTTCGTCTTTTTCCCCTTGGCCAAGGACACTCGCGCTGCTTCGTTGTCCTCACCACTGGCACATACGCGCAGCATTATTCCCCTTTTAAAAAAACATCCTCCCGACGTTTGAGAAGCAAGGCGAACCCCAAACTGCACAGTTAGTCACTGAAAGTAAGGCTTCATCCGAAGCACGTGGACAATTTCTGGTGAATTTCGGCGCCGCTTTGAACACTGCTCGCCGTCCGGAACAACCTCGTAGTTGACGTCACTAATGCGTCGCAGAACCTCGTAGGGTCCGAAGTATCTTCGCAACAGCTTTTCGGAGAGCCCACGCTGACGAACAGCTGTCCAGACCCATACTTTGTCGTCCACGTTGTATATGACGGATCTGTGCCGGAGGTTGTAATACTTGGCATCGTCGTCTTGCTGTTTGGTGATTCGCGACCTGGCAAGTTCTCTGGCTTCTTCTGCTAGCTGGGTAAACTCTTTGGCGTCTGTCTCATTGCCATCATTCTCATGAGGGAGCATTGCGTCTAACGTTGTTGTAACCTCGCGTCCGCAAAGGAGACTAAAGGGTGTCTTCCGAGTGGCCTCTTGACGAGCCGTGTTGTACGCGAACGTGACGTACGGCAAAATGATGTCCCAGTTCTTGTGCTCTACATCTACGTACATGCTTATCATGTCAGCCAGGGTCTTGTTGAGGCGTTCGGTGAGCCCGTTGGTCTGGGGATGATATGCGGTTGTCTTCCTGTGAGCTGTACCAGTTAGTCGGAAAATGGTGTCCAAAAGCTCGGCCATGAACGCAGTAGACTATTGCGGGAGCACCGTGTCTTAAGACAATGTCTTCGATGAAAAATTGCGCCGCTTCAGCTGTCGTTGCCCGTGGCAGAGCGCCTGTCTCCGCGTATCGGGTCAGGTAATCCGTGGCGACGATTATCCACCTGTTTCCAGTGGCAGACTTAGGGAAGGGGCCCAGAAAATCCATGCCAATTTGTGCAAACGGTGCCACCGGCACTCGGATAGGCTGCAGCAGGCCAGCTGGTTTGATGGATCGTGGCTTGCAGCGCTGGCAATCTAGACATGCCTGCACGTAAGTTTTGACAACTTCGGCGAGTCTTGGCCAGTAATAGTTCTGCTTTATCCTCGCTAATGTTCTTGCGTAACCCATGTGACCAGTGGTAGGTTCGTCGTGACAGATTCGCAGTACCTCACGGCGAAGCTTAGAAGGAACGATGAGCAAGTAGCTGCTGCCGGTGGGTGAAAAGTTCCTCTTATAAAGAACGTCATTTCGCAAGCAGTACGACGGCAGCCCTCTCGCAAGTAACTTCGGAAAGCGATTCGTTCGTCCTCGTAGGTAATTTATAAGTGGTAGCAGCTCAGCATCGTCACGCTGTTGTTGAGAAAAGGCGACAGTGTCCACAATTCCGAGAAAGGTCGTGTCGTCATCGTCGCTGTCCGGAGATGCCGTCTCAACAGGAAACCGAGAAAGACAGTCGGCATTGGTGTGTCCTTTTCCCGACTTGTAGGCAACAGTGAAGTCAAATTCTTGGAGCCGAAGACTCCATCGTGCAAGACGGCCAGACGGATCTTTCAAGTTGACTAACCAACAGAGAGAGTGGTGATCGCTAATAACGGTGAATGTGCGGCCGTACAAATAAAGACGAAACTTCAGGACTGCCCATACCATTGCAAGACACTCTTTTTCCGTCGTAGTGTAATTAGCCTCAGCCTGGGACAGCGTCCTGCTGGCGTAGGCGATCACGTTTTCGTTGTTGTCCTTCGACTGTAAGAGCACTGATCCAAGACCCAAATTACTAGCGTCTCTATGAAGTATTGTCGGCGCGACTTCATCGAAGTGGGCCAGCACGGGGGGTGTTTGCATTCGCTGACGAAGCTCGTGAAATGCCTGCTATTGGTCTTCGCCCCATCTGAAGGGGGTATCTTCCCGAGTAAGCTGTGTCAATGGCCATGCGATGCGCGAAAAATTAGCAATGAACCGCCGGTAATAGGCACAAAGTCCTAAAAAACGTCGCACTGTTTTTTTGTCTGATGACGTCGGGAAGTTTGCCACGGCGGCAATTTTATCCGGGTCGGGTCGGATCCCTTGGCTGCTCACGACGTGACCAAGGAATTGAAGTTCGTGGAAGCCGAAGTGGAACATTTATGGTTTTAGAGTAAGACCGGCCAAGCGTATTGCTTCAAAAACTGCTTCGAGCCTTCGTAAGTGTTCCTCGAAAGTCGCCGAAAAGACAATCACGTCGTCGAGGTACACCAAGCAGGTTTGCCACTTAAGTCCCGACAGAACCGTGTCCATGAGACGCTGGAATGTTGCTGGCGCCAAACACAAACCGAAAGGAAGAACCTGAAATTCATAATGTCCATTGGGCGTAACAAAGGCGGTCTTCTCACGATCTCTCTCATCCACTTCAATTTGCCAGTAGCCGCTTTTTAAGTCCGTAGACGAAAAGTAGCGTGCGTTTCGTAGTCTATCCAATGAATCATCAATACGCGGCAGAGGGTGGACGTTCTTCTTTGTGATCTGATTAAGCTTACGGTAGTCGACGCAGAAACGCAAGCTACCGTCCTTCTTTTGGACAAGTACTACAGGTGATGCCCAAGGACTGTTAGATGGCCGAATAACACCATTTTCTAGCATCGTTTTCACCTGTTTTTGAATTGCCTCACGCTCTTTTGGGGCGACTCGATAAGGATTCTGCCGGATGGGTCTGGCGTCGGAATCCGTGATGATGCGGTGTTGATTGATTGATTTGTGGGGTTTAACGTCCCAAAACCACCATATGATTATGAGAGACGCCGTAGTGGAGGGCTCCGGAAATTTCGACCACCTGGGGTTCTTTAACGTGCACCCAAATCTGAGCACACGGGCCTACAACATTTCCGCCTCCATCGGAAATGCAGCCGCCGCAGCCGGGAATCGAACCCGCGACCTGCGGGTCAGCAGCCGAGTACCTTAGCCACTAGACCACCGCGGCGGGGCGTGATGATGCGGTGTTTCGTCAGTGCCGTTTGACCAACTTTTGATGTGGATGAGAAGCAGCCGTGGAATTTGTTGATCAGCGTGAGAAGGCGGTCTCGCTCAATGGGAGATAACTTTGGACCAACGTCGACAGGTGTCGGTGTAGTGATAGTAGACGCTGCTGCTTCCTCCATTAAATGACAATCTTCTGTTTGCGAGAGTTCGTCAAAATAGGCAATAGCCGTGCCTTTAACTATGTGTCGGCGTTCTCTGCTGAAATTTGTCAATAGCAGTTCAGCGCATCCGTCAATAACAGTTATGACAGCCCTGGCAACAGAAATGCCGCTAGTGAATGCGGGCTCCTTGATGTGTTCAGCGATGCCAGTACCGTTTTGTAATTTGCCACAGTGCACGGATACGAGGGAACAACTTCGTGGCGGCAGTATGACGTCGTCATCGGCAACACGGAAGCGAGGTGGCTGGTGTTCCTCATCTGTAGCAGTCTCCGAGCTTACAGTGAACGTTACGCTTCCGTCACGGATGTCAATCACAGCCCCGTATTCACGCAAGAAATCCATTCCCAATATGAGCTGTTTACAGCACTCGTGGAGAATGACAAGGGTGGCGACAAAGGTGGTTTTACCAGAATTGACAAGCCTGAAGGCACCTCATGAAAGCGAGAAATTGACAAACGCCAAAGGTAGCGTGAATCTACATGTATAAAAAAAAACGCCAGGCCTGTGTGGAAGGCGCAGAACAGTCACAACGAAAGCTAGAAGAGTGGCCTTTCAGAGCCTTTTTTAAACACTCATTGGGTAACTGCTGCAATCACACTTGCTGCGTATTTAGCTTGAGATTATCGGACTCTAATAGCCGTAATCTTAAGATAGGGAACATCCATGCCCTGTGAAGCCGGGTACTTCCTACACGCCAGATGTATAAATAAATGTTATCTACCTCTCTCTCTCTCTCTCTCTCTCTCTCTCTGCGTATCTACTGTGGCATTAAGAATAATCATTTCTGGGTAGTATACCAGCATTCACTACGCTAATTTTGTCATTCATCTGAAAAGCATTGTATCCGCTAAACGCTTGGAAGGAATTTTGTGCCTATTGTTCATGTATTGGCTGGCGACGATGGGGAATTGTGCCTCAAGTGGGCATGCGCTACAGTTAATGTGCGATCAAAAACAAGCTCTTGTAATTGGTTGCACGATTGGACGACACACACATTACGCAATTCACAATGTGTGACGTCTTGTTGTTCTTTTGCTGTTCTAAAACGCTTTATTACTCATATTAACGCGATTCTTTTCCCGACATCAAGCCTGCCAAAGGCAAGTTTGCTCAACAGACCGAAGCAACGGCGTAGCTCAGTCTCTACGGGACGGTGCTTGACGTAGGAAGGGATAAGTGGCGAATTGACGGCTACACCCACCAGAATACCATGACGAGAACCGTGACGCTCCGGCTAAAGGCCAACGTTAAGCTGGACGATATACCTCACCAGTTACGAGTTGGAGGAGAGCTCGCACTTATTGTGGCAGCCGGAAGAGCGCCGTGGTGTTTGCGCTGCCAGCAGATTGGACACATTAAGAGGGACTGTCGAGTCCCGCGGTGTGACTCTTGCAAGCGTTTTGGACACGCCCCTGGGAACTGCACGAAGACGTTTGCAGCAGCTACACTGAACACCGGGAGCATAGATAAATTCGAGATCACTATGGACGAGGCCGAAGCAGAAGAATCGGTGAAATCAAAAACGACTTGTGAAGAAAAAACTCCTAGTGCAGCAGGCATGACGCGATTGCAGAAATAACCGCCAAGGTCAACTGACAGTGGGGGAGTGCAACCTATCGCGGATGCATCGGCAAAATCACAGGTGACTTCTGCGGAAAAAACATTCAGTACAGGAGGCGTGATGGATGTGAAATAAGCAGGAAAAACAAGTGAACCTGCATGTATGCAAGCGGCCGAAGAATCATTGACGAGCGCCAAGAACCTTCTACCATGCACCTTGGTAGAAGGTCCGGTGCACCTTCTACCAAGAAGATGCACCGGACGACTAAATAGGCGGAGTTCGGCTAAGACGGTATGGTAAGCAGCTACATGTATTTAAAAAATAATGAGCCTGAAACTTAAAAGAGCAATGCGTTTTGCCAGCTTAAATGTACGCGGATTAGCTTCAAGAAGGCGGCAGTACCAGTTGAGTAGGCTGTCTTCGGAGCATGACTTGGATGTGATTGCTGTGCAGGAAACTAAAATAGCGACAGAGAAAGATACCGATCATATGACGTTACCTTTTCGCTCAATGTATAACATATGTGTATCCCATGCTGATGGCTTATCAGGCGGCTGTGCGCTCTTCATACGACGATCGATAGGCGTTGTTGAAAGAAGTGTAGCAAGCAGTGATAAAGGACGCTACGTAGTGTGTGATTTTTCTTTCTTGAATTTCGAATGGCGTGTCATATGCGTTTATGCTACGAACCGAGACAGTGAAAGGAAAGCTTTCTTTGAAGAAATAAGCAACTTACTGGAATGTGACAAATATGTAGTCCTTTTTGGTGATTTTAACTGTGTTTGTAGAAAGGAGGACCATGCCAAGCCGGCCCAGTCATTTGATAAAAGCACAGTGTTCTTAAATGAGACGATTGCAAAAAATGGCCTGGAAGATATTGGTTTATGTATGTCTACTTGCAGTGTTCAGTTTACGCACTTTCAGGGTCTAAGCCACGCACGTTTAGACAGAGCGTACATATCACTGGACCTTTTTATGTGCTGTGATGAATATGTTGTTACACCAGTGTCTTTCAGCGACCACTGTATGATTAGTTTCACCCTTGGCGCTAAAG
Organism: Rhipicephalus microplus; assembly: GCF_043290135.1. Classification (NCBI taxonomy): domain Eukaryota; kingdom Metazoa; phylum Arthropoda; class Arachnida; order Ixodida; family Ixodidae; genus Rhipicephalus; species Rhipicephalus microplus. The sequence goes on from NC_134701.1 coordinate 188,988,581, forward strand.
GCAGGACTCCAAAATTTAACTGGCACGTGTGGAAATTAAACAATCATATCTTGAAAGATGAACCTTATGGTAAAGATGTAACAGAAGCCCTCACGAAACTTTACGGTAATGAAAAAGATGACTGGGAAACAAAGTGGGAATTTTTTAAACAAGAGGTTAAAATGAATGTGATAGAACGATCTACAAAAAATGAATTCGAGAAGAAACAGGCGGAAAGGAACCTGCGAAGGCAATTACAAGTGCTCTTGCAGGAAGAAACAGTGAAACCTGGTTCCTTTACCAATGAAATAACAGATACTAAAAACAAACTGCAGATTTTAGATAAAGAGAAGTATAAAGGCGCTATATTAAGAGCTAGAAGTGAAAAACTTCGGATAGGTGAGACACCCACAAAACGAGCTTTGGGTGACGAAAAAAAATATACGCACAAAGAAGTGAAATAAGAGAAATAGTAGGCAATGACAGACTGACGAATGAAAAAAGTGTGATAATGGAGGCGTTTGTGGGACATTATCGCGATCTTCTCGGAAAACGAGTACCTATGGCCACGGGTTTTAGTGATGTCTTTCTTGATACAATGCCCAGGCTTGACGCCAATACACGAGAAATATTAGGGGCTCTTATCAGCGGGGCAGAAGAAGGCCGCGCTAAAACTCTGCTTAAAGCCTACGGCAGAGACAAGGAAGCGTTGTTCGTAGACGCAGCGGAGTACCCTAGTCACAAATCCTACGTTGCGGCAGTAATAAACACCGACCGCAAATGCGTAAACGCGTGCTCCATACGCTCGGATAATTCAGAAATCGCGGAAGAGGTGGCTATTGCACAGGCCATAATTTCCCCAAAGTGTAGGTATGTCATCAGCGACTCGCAGTCAGCAATCCGTAACTATGCACGAGGAAGAATATCTCCCGAGGCAGCAAATATACTCCTCCGCAAGGCAAATCTCATATCATCCGAGGAATTCGAAGAAAGGTATATTATATGGTTCCCAGCCCACACCCCGTGTGCGTCGCTCATTCCCAACCTCAACGAGGAGGCTCACCGCGTAGCGCGAGGTCTCACTTACCGCACTCGCAATGGAGCTTCACATGAGGTACTGGGAGGAAATGAGTGGTGGGAGAGAGGCAGAATGTTTAGGTTCTGCGACATTATCCAATTCTACCAAAAGTCGAGGCGCAGATTTCCACCACCTAGCTCCACATTAGACAGATCTCAGGAGGTTGACTGGAGGCGACTTCAAACTAGAACATTTCCCAATCCGAAGCACCTAAATCGCATCTACCCCGAACTATACCCAGATGACTCGTGTAAACTATGTAGCATGAGACGCGCCTCCCTAGAGCATATGTTATGGGAATGCACACAGTTACAGGACGCCAATGCAGTCTCCCCAGAACAGCTTGAGGCGCGGTCGAGAGCCGCGCTGATCAGCTCAGATCGGACAGATCAAATAAGGGCCATCCAGCGAGCACGGGAGGCGGCTGAGAGATAGGGTCTCTCCACCGCCCCTGGTGCGGATTAGGCCCACGCCTCAATCCGCTGGTTAAATAAAGTTTGCTCACTCACTCACTCCTATCAGCGTACAGGAAATAAAAAAAGCTATTGATGACCTAAGTACAGGCAAGACGACCGGCCCAGGTGGAATTGGGGCGGAGTTTTATAAAGTTTAGAAAGAAGACGTAGCAGTTGCGCTGTACTAAGTTATCGTAAAAGTATACAAAAATAAAAAACTGCCACGCTCTTACACGCAGGCGCATACTGTCTTGATTTCGAAGACAAATGATAGCAGCAAACTTCAATCTGCAACGTCATATTGACCTATCAGTCTTCTGAACACTGATTATAAAATATTCATGAAGGTTTTAGCCAGGAGAATTCAGAACATTATTGAAAAGATTGTAGGGACACACCAGACATGCGGCATAAAGGGTTGCAGCATCACAACGAACATACATATAGTAAGAAGTGTACTAGAGATTTGTGACGCCTTTGAAGAACGAATAGCAATCATGCAGATAGATTTACAGAAAGCTTCTGACCGTGTCCCCCATGAAGTATTGTTCAGTGTGTTGAAGCATGCGAAAGTTGGTGACGTAATTTTTGATGGTTTGAAGATGACATATTCACAGTGTGTAACGCAGTTGATAGTCAATAAGCAGTTCAGTGAAGAAATTGAAATACTAAGTTCTATCAGACAGGGATGCCCGGCCTCAGCATTGTTATTCGCCATCTACCTAGAACCCTTTTGCTTATCAATCATTCAAAACTCAAGTGTGCAAGACTTTCGGTTACAGAACACGGAGATATAATTACTCGCATATGCTGACGATGTAACAGTACTCTGCCAAGATAGACAAAGTATGTGTGAAATCGTTTACATGGCAAATAAATTTTGTGAAATAACGGGCAGTGTAATTAACTGGCATAAAACAACTGCCTTTGGTACGGCAATCGGGATGTAAGGCCCGAGGTATACCTTAACGTAAAATGGGAAAGCAAACCCCTAAAGTACCTCGGTGTACCCTCGGACAGCTATCGCGACAACGCGGATTACTGGAAAGGTGAAGCAGAAACCCTCAGGCAAAAAACAAATGCCTGGGGTGGTCGGGATCTGTCTATATTCTACGTGTGACTGTATGCAACATGTTTTTGATATCTGAAATCTGGTATGCCATGCAAGTTATTTGTATGTCACGCGTCAATGTACAAAAGCTTCACAGCATTTCTGCTGTATTTGTGTGGAAATCGCCGTGGGAACGTACAAGCCGGTCTAATTTATTCCAGTACGTTAGCAATGGCAGAGTTGGTTTTATGTCATTTATTTATTAGACAAGTTGTCTCTCGGTTTATTTTCCTTCGCGTTCAAAGAAACAAATTTCTGCAAACAGAGATAAAAGTAAGGCTGTCATTATGCATCCCAGATTTTGTTGTGTCTACAAACAGTGATAAGTGCCGATATGTGACTGGTTTTTTTAGAGAAGTCATACAGTCTTTTGAGTCTTTGAAAGTGCGTTTTTCGCTGGAATATCTTGCCACTGTTAAGCGAAAAATTCTGTACAGGGATCTCCATGATGTCTTTTGCCAACACCTTTGTACAGATTTATGTTCAATGGAGGACCCGGACAGGACGTTTTGAAAAGGGTCAGAAGGATGAAAGTAAAAGCAGGGGCAAAAACTTTCTGTTTTGAATTGCATTCCGGGACTCTACCCGTAAAGCAGTGGCTAGCGGACAAGGGAATCGATGTACCATGGACAACCAATTGTTTACTTTGTAAAACACCTGAGACAATAGACCATGTGTTTATTCTTTGCTGGGACGCTGTCTTTCATTGGGACATGCTTCAAAGAACATTGAAAAAAGATCTCCCTATTACAAGCCATGGCATTTGTTTTCTCTGTGTGAATGATGACGACGACATACCATACGACATGGTTATGTTAAATAGCCTTCACAGCATCTGGCAGACGACAATGTCTTACAGACATATTGACCAGAACATACGTCCTGTCCGGGAGAACGTAATTGCAAATATGCGGTATATCACTGAGGTGTATAAACAACCAGAAGAACCTCCCAGCTGGTTACCAATGTTAGAGGAATCGTGCAACTTGACAAAATTTTAATGTGAGCACTTCGGATCAAATGTTCGTCAAAGTGTATTTTATAATTCATGTTTCTCTGTGAACACCTGTAAAGAAAAACAGGTTATTACCTGTTTTTCTTTACAGAAAGAAACGGCGTAGCTCAGTGTTATAATACAGGGCTGGCACGCAGTGGACTCGGGTTCGAGTTCCACTATGTCCTTAATGCTAAGTTTATTTTTTTGCGAAAATGGTTACGGACACCAGCAGCAGCGGCGGACAACCACGGCGCTGCGCGTGACCCAAGTTTTGATCTTATAACAGCTTTCGCCGTAAAATACATTGGTCTAAAATATGACGGGCAAGTATGAGGCTGGCTATTTTTCGGAAATGGCAAAATCGTATGCTGGTTTGGGCAGTTGTATAAAATAAGAGGACTACATAAGACGCAACCTAACGGCTTCACACGCTTCAAATTCCTTAACCTTTGTATGCCGGAGGCATTCAATGCGCACTGTTATTCTTACGCGAGCACCAGTGCTGTTGCGCCGTCGGAAATTATCTTCTGATGATACATAAAATCCTACAATCACGCAGCATCAAAACGTTAGGAGTGCGCCCTTTGCACAATAGTTCTGCGGTGGTTAAGTCCCGTTACTGTTGCTACAATGCCGAATGACCTGCGCCATGAGCAGCGTCATGTGCCGGGGCCGTCAACACGCCAATCGCTGCCTTTAAATCAAGCTTTTTCACATAAGTATGCTTATTGAGAGAAAGCAAACTGCTGCTAAATCGCTTGTTTTTTTTATTTTTTAAAGACGATAGTCTTTCTTGGGGACCTTCGACGCAAAAATTTTGGTCTCTATGTGTGTCTGTACATTTATCTGTTTGTCCACCCTTAACGGCACCTTAAACGGCACCAAAGAGATTAAACAATACTGTAAACAGCCGACCCCATCCGGAGCACCCACCAGCAGCACCCACCACCACCCACCAAAGGTTCAGCGTTCATACTTTTGCGATTGTCAATTAAAAAGCAATTATTACGCATATCCGAGGCACCATAACAACACGTAAATATTTTGTATGTGTGTCTTTAACTAGAAAAAGCATACATAAGTGATTTTAAGGATCGTAGCCTTTATAACGCTGCGCCGACCATGCAACGCTTGCACGAAACAGCAAGTGTTGATTGATTGATTGATATGTGGGGTTTAACGTCCCAAAACCACCATATGATTATGAGAGACGCCGTAGTGGAGGGCTCCGGAAATTTCGACCACCTGGGGTTCTTTAACGTGCACCCAAATTTGAGCACACGGGCCTACAACATTTCCGCCTCCATCGGAAATGCAGCCGCCGCAGCCGGGATTCGAACCCGCGACCTGCGGGTCAGCAGCCGAGTACCTTAGCCACTAGACCACCGCGGCGGGGTGAAACAGCAAGTGTTTCCAACGCTTTGCTATGACGACACGGTGGTGTCACCTACCCGTCGCCTTGCGTTCTACACCTTAGCACCTCAGAGACGGGCGCTCATGGCACGCGCCCCGTTTTCCAGGAAAGCTGCCAGGTAGCGCCCATGTCTCACGTGTGACGTGACTTGATGAGCTCGTTCGCCTCCGCTACACGCTCGAGGCCCTCTAACGCAGCGCCTCCCGAATAGAATTCATCAATTTTCTAGCGCAGAACATCAAATAAACGTTTTGTTCAGTCTCTCCAGACGTGAGATCTTCTTTCCATGACATTTGCGGTGTGACATGCAGATACGGGGCCAATATTTTTTTTTGTAACAATGATATGAATGACCAAGCTTACTACATGTTGCTGCCATTAACGTTGTCGCTGATGTTTTGCTGTCACAATAACAGTGCGTGTACGTTGACCGTGCGACCACGGTGAGGCCTGCAGAGATCCGCAGCGGGTTCAGTAAAAGAAGCGGCGGAGTCACGTGCAAGGGCGTACCGTTTAGCTACGCTCGCTCAGCTTTGCTGAAGTCGGAGCACCATTACGGCTTCCACGAGTGCGTGAGCGCTGTACTGACAGACATTACAGTTCCTGCTAAGCAAGCTGCGTGCCAAGGTAACGATGTAACATACAGTGGCGCTAAGGAAATGTACAAAAAACTGAAACGAGTGCTTTCTTCCTAAGACAATGGCGAAGAAAGCACTAGTTGGTGGTGGTGGTGGTGATGATGATGATGATGATGATGATGATGGTGGTGGTGGTGGTGGTGGTGGTGGTGGTGGTGGTGGTGGTGGTGGTGGTGGTGGTGGTGGTGGTGGTGGTGGTTGTGTGATGATGATGATGATGTCTCAGATATGGTTCATACCCACTATTGAAAATCGGCCAAGAAAAGATTGTAATTCGGGCTTGAAGAGGGAAACATATTGCAGCAACATGGCAAGTTGGGCCAGTTGGATTACATTCATATTTGAAAGCATGGGGCAAGCGCTGTCCTTGTCAGCCTCTTCTGTCCGTCTGTTTCTTTAGTTCGCTTCAACAAAATTTTCAATATTCAAGAGGGAAATCTCCATATTCTATTTTAAGATTCTGATGTAAAATATTTGGTGGAGGCACATCGCGAATTTAACCACTTATTCTGTCCAGTTGTTTCTGAACGAAAGTATCCTGAGCTGTTCGAAACCATGGCCAACGAGCAAGGAAAAAGAGTCTGAATCATTTATAAAAGAATATTTAGATCGTCTTTGCAGATAGCTATAAAACTTCAGATATGTCTGAGCCGTCAGGATACGGAAACGACGAGGCAATGTAGGCAGTCACACTTTCATATACGTAACGTATCCACTTACAAACCTAGGGAGCCCTAGACACAGTCACGAGGCTTCTCATTCCAACATAACCAGAGCCTTGAGTTTGTAAGCAGGGCCACCCGAGAACATTACGCACCCAAAGTCTATTATTTCTCCCATATACATTTTCTATATTATCATCAGTGTGGTCCTTTGTAGTCCATATCAACGGCTGATAAGTCTGCGAAAAATACCTAAGGCACGTTGTGCTTTAGATGCGATGCTCTTTATGTGGGAAGCCCAGTTTATCATTATAAATTACTCCCAAATTTATAAGCGACTCAACCTGGTGAATGGGTTTTTGTTAATAGTACATCGAAAATGAGATGAGATCTGCTAATAGGAATATCAACAACACACTTTTATTTACATTTAGGATCATGCAGGAACTCTCTAGTGATATCTACAGCATGTGCATATACGTCGGCAGTTCTTTATATAAAGAGTATATATAACTATCTGCCACAAAAATGCAATAGCATCTGCATATAGAAATACCTTCACGTCTTGACTATTCAGGATTGAGCTCATTAGTAAATTAAATAGTATTGGCGACAAGACAGCGCCTTGGCGGACACCACGAGTTTGTTTGAACTTTGGCAATGCGCAACCATTCTTAGAGCAATAAAACTATCCTGCCCTCATAAATTACCACGCCCACGCAACTATATATTTTGGAAAATGGTGTCTCTGTAATATATCCAATCAAATTGAGTGTTCCACACTGTCATATGCTTTGGCTATGCCTAATGTGACTAGACCAGTATGTTGTCTCTGTTTGCGAGCAAGTTAAATGCAGCTTTCTAAGTCTGCGTGTGACCCACGTGGATGCTGACCCAAACTGAGCAGTTTCAAGACCCAACATGCCAAGACGCAAACAACGTGGGGCGGAAACAATACATCTGATCCGTCAGATTGTAAAAAAATCGGGCGGTACACGCATTACAATGGCAGGCCACCTTGTCAAGACTGTTCTTCAACCACGCCTTGTGTACCAAGCCCAGTTCCACCATCTAACAAAAGCAGAATGGGCATGTTTCGAAAGTATTAATCATGTAGCTAAGCGTGCGATTACTGAGCTTCCGCGCATGACGATGATTCCGACTCTACAAGCAGAATCACAACACGATTGATGAATTGGCATATCAGCGCCGTTCGGCCCGTGCACTGAAATGACAGCATTTCCAAGCGCTGCAGCGTGAGATCGATACATGACATTCGCAGTACCCATTCCGACCGTTACGGCCACTACCGCTCTATGGCAGTGTACACAGCTCACGGACAACAAGCCGCTTGGCCGTCTTCGTCGTCCGATTCCTCGCCAGGCGACTGCGTTGGTCTCCCATCTTCATCGCACCGACAACACACCAGCAATCCCTGTAGGATGTGTCGATGCCAGTATCACCAATGGCATGGTTCATACTGCCCTGGTATGCCCCCAACTACCACAAGCAGGACAAACATGCACGTATGCAGCTAACCCTGAACGACCGGCATATCTCGCTGAGCTCGCCGCTATACGGGACGGCCTAAACGCATTGCAGCGTTTCGTCGAAACGAACCACTTCTTTAAGATTGTGCTTCGCACTGATTCTACGGAAGCGATTCACGACATCCGCCGTGTGGCCCGATCAACAGCGTTTTCAGGTGCCATCCATCAGCTGGGAAGAAACAACGGCACAACCATACGTATCGAATGGGTTCCACGAGCGCCAATGTCTGGTCAGCTAGAGGCGGATTCTGACACTCACTCCCCAGCCATAATTTACCCACTGCCACTATTTTCCGAAGGCAACTGCGGAAAACTGCTGCGCCAAAAGGAATGTCACGAATGTTAGCGCGTAGCGTGGCCACACATAGCGTTCAGTGACCAGATGTTCGTTAGCTCTTACGCCTGGATGGCAGATGGAGTGGAGGGTGTCAAAAACAGCACGACGAAACTGTGAAGGAACATAGATACGAGTGCAGTTGTGTGAAACATCGCACCAGAGCTTAACGTCGTCGTCGGGAAAGTTGACTTGTTCCAGTCAAAGTGAAGAAGAGGATCGGATTCGTGGAAGCTCATCGTCTAATGCCTGTGCCCCCGCGACCGAGGACAATGAAAGGTTGGTGGTGCCTGTCATGGCATTGATGGTAATACGTCTGTGAGCGTCCGCTGCACTGTTAAAGCTGCCTTTTACATAACGTATGTCTGTGTTGAAGTCGGCAATGAATCGCTTAAAGGAGAGACTCCACCGTCATCTAAAAGCAGCACTCGCCTCGCAGCCTCACACCGAAGATTGGGTATCACACCTCCCCATCGTGCTTCTCGGCCTGCGTTCCTCACTTCGGCCAGAACTTGCCTGCTCTGTAGCCGAGATGGTTTATGGCTGCACACTCGGTTTGCCTGGTGACATCGTCAGCCCCGTTACTACGCTGAGTGTTTCGGATCCATCTTCTTTCGTCCAGCGTCTGCGGATCTTTATGCAAAACTTGCGCCCATCATCAACTTCAGCTCACACCAATAACAAAGTTTTTCTGCCGCCAAACCTACAGACATCTTCACACGTTTTTGTTCGTGTCGATGCGTCTCGCCATGCTCTTCAGCCTCGCTATGACGGTCCTTTCCCAGTCATCAAGCGTTCAGAACATCATTTTACAATCCTGCGTAATGGGCATGAAGACACAGTAGGCATTGAAAGGATCAAGCCGGCACCGATTCTGACAAGCTCCATCTGATCATTTTTTTTTTCTTCAAGTGCCCACGGCCACTTGTCTGCAGGGGGGGGGGGGGGCTATCGCACGAGCACCACACGAGCACTAATACCACCGTGTGGTTCTGACCTTCCTGGTGGGCTTAACCGCTTAGAGGAGGTAGCGCTTCGGAGACTTCGAGTGGTGGTTGCTCTTAAGCTGGCATTTGGAACCACCTGCCCCTTTTTTGACGCTCTTATAACTGCCGTGGACGTGACACACTTGCCCTGGTCATGGCCGGGCTTATAGCAAGCGCGCCTTCGTCATCTTCGAACAACGGGTCACCATCCCGGTCACCCTCCGGACTTACAAGAATGGTTAAGAGGACCATTCCATCGATCTCTGTTAAACTTTATGCACGAGTGCAACTTGTTTATTTAGGTGTGAGGAACCTGTGTTTATCTATGCTTTTTGTGCCAAAGGGCGGTCTTTTGAATAAAAAAAAAGTCTGCGTGTGCACACCGTATTGAACAATCCACTCTGAAGCCAACTTGATTTCGATTTAATAATAAATTCTACGCTATCCAAAGCATAATTCTTTTATGGAGCACCCAATCAATGAGCTTCACCATAATATCAGTAACATAAATGGGCCGAATGTTTTCGATGTTATAGCCGAACATTAGTCATTTTTGTATCGGAATTATTTTGGATAATTTTCAATCATGCCCCTCGACCTCATCTTCTTCGCCACCAAAATGCAATGGCTGCGACATAATCAGCAGTGTTTATTTTTTCTTTCTTTTTTCGAAAGCGTGTCTTATTATGATAGCGCTTGTCCAAGACGTCTACCGCGAAGAGCGAAACTTCATCATCACTTTCAATGCTTCACCTCCAGGAAAATGGAAAATATTCTTCCTCGATGTTGGAAATGTGCACATGAGAGAAAGGGAACACTTTTGTTTAGCGAACAGTTCTAACTTAAGCTCCGTACCAGAGATGTTCCGCGCAGGGAATTTCCTCTTTTTCGAAAAAATTTTGCCTGTCACTTACAGCCAAAGAAAAGAAGGGAACCTTTGTGATATTGCAGGAATTTTCAGGAATGGTTGAATTCTCCTATGGCGACCAATAAATAGTTGTCACAGTGCTTTTTCATCTGTTGAAATCGATTCTGGCACATGCACCACGCAAGCAAAGCCCTTGAGATTTGTTTCTGATATTTACGCAGAGCAATTTCTAGTTCACTAGTGGCGTTAGACTTGACACCCACAATGTGCGGTGTACGAACGGTATGTGAATTAATAAAATCATGCTTTTGTTGTGCGGCAGTGGAGGGGCTAGTGAAGATTTCAAAAGTCGCCAGTACGTGAGACACGTGTAATTACAGCCTGCGTGTGCATAGGTGGGACAGGGAATTAATGCTGTTGCGTAGGAAAATAGGCTTAGAATTTTCTCACCGTTTGCAGGAAAAAAATCCCCGAAACAGAAAATGTTATGTTCCCGAATGGGAATTCTGTGGCGTAAACCGGAACCTTGCTTCTCCGTACCAGCACTACCAGTCAATTGGCCCGGCGTTCGAAAGAAATATCGGGAAGAAGATGGCCATGCTTCAGCCACGTCTTACTTCTTCCTTCCTTTAACACCCCGTACGTTTCACTAAACTTATTTTTTTGTATCAGCAAATTGATTATCTGTTTGGTTCTTTCAACTATCAGCCAACCTCGTTACGTTCATTTTGACTCTAGCGCCAGAAATAAGTTACAAACATATGTAGGCACGAGATGGAGCTCACTCAGACTCATTTATGAAATATATTTAACCCTTGTGTCTCCCTCGCACTCCCACTCATGTAAATATTTCTCACCAGGACTCACTCATACTCTGGCTCACGGTTTGCTGACCTGTGGTTACAGATTTCTGCACAGCACTAGCATTTCGTATGCAGGTCGTTATGTAGTGGCCTATCTGGAATCTCTTAAGGTATATTCCGTTCACAAAACGTAACGCTGTGGAAGCATAGCAAGAAGTTCGGCTATCATAATACATAACTCCGAGTGTTTTGTGCCTACATTTAGTGTTTGCAAATGTTCGTGCAAGCCGATAACAAACCTGTGCTTGAAGCGCCGCAAGGGGCTGCAAGTGGGAAATCACATAAATAAAAGTTATTCTAGAGCGGTGTTCTAGCCCCAGTTTTCCACAATTTTTGGTCAAGGTGTCAAGCATGTTTGTACGTTATCAAAAATAAATAAATAACAGTTTCGAGTTTTTTGGTAAGAGCAGGCTCCCTACAGTAAGTAGCATGGCCAGAGCTGACACATTCGGTATGTGCCCCTCCCGAAATTTCTTTTAACTTGGGACGCTGAGCAATAAATGGCATTTAGGCCACACTTGCCTCCCCAGCCCTCACTTCAAACTAAGGACGTGCCTCCCCACTACCTGCGAACAAATTGTCGGCTACGATAGTTCTTGTGTATTTATTTTTATCGCATAGTGTCAACATTGCTTTTTAAATAAAATTTATAGACTGTGAATTTTAATTGATACTGCGTAGTGTTGTTGCCTGCACTGTAAACTGATAGAACTAATAAACGAATGCATTAACTTTAAAGCAAGTCTGGCTAGAACTAATGCTGCATTTCTTTAACTCCTACACTGTATTCTGGTTTGTCCCCTCTATCATGTACAAACTGTACAGTGATGGTCTCATAAAAATATTTATTATCATTTAAATAAATAGTTAATGCTTAGAACGCCGAACTATTGCTTGGTGCGAACACAGCTACAGCGACAAGTCACGCCAGTTTCTTGACTGTCGCACGCTATGTATAAAATGGGATACGAAATTAAAACCGTTATGAATCTCGAAAAAAATGACTGCCGCCGCACGAGCGTGGCAAAATGAAGTACCATTTTGTTTATACTTATGTCGACGTCTTACTACGATGAACCACTGACAGACTGAGCTATAACTATGCAATAGTGTAAATAGGCGATATTCCATATCTGTCTCTCTCTCTTCCTTTCTCTCTCTCAATCTCTCTCTGAAACTACACTTATTGCAAGTACCCAACCACGCACGCGCAGTACTTCAGCCCTAAGATATTGGCGACGCTAGAAAGATCGCAAAAGTAGTGGTGAGAAAAATTGCAGCGTAACATAAGGTACACCCAAGAGGATTCACGAACCTCTCCCCCCCCCCCCCCCGCCAATGTTGTTAGCATGCGAGAGGAAAACTCTGGCACGCTAGCTTCGAATTGCCAACCTCAAGGATCATTCATCAATCAAAGAAACTTCCTTCTACTTTCTGTGAATCTCAGCTTCGCGTGACAGTTACGCGGAACAAAAGAACAACGAGCTGAACGAGAACGCTCAATTTCGGGGTCGATACGGCACGTTTTTCAAGTCGAAAGAAGACGGGTGTCGCGTTTAAGGAACGTGGAAAAAAAAGCCCTCGTCTTAGCTTCCAAGTTCAGGGAGGTCGTACGAGAAAATAACCAGATTGGTGCAAAGAAGAGGAGTAAAAAAAAATGAACTCCGTCTTATGGTGGATTTCGACAGTCACAGCGCAAGAACGTGACGTCCGGTTCAGAACGAGAGTTTGTGCGAACACAAAAGAGCCTTTTTCCGAGTGACTCCTCATAAGTATAGGGCACACGATTCGCAAATAGCGTGCGAACCTTCGAGCCTTCTGCTTACATATCGGTGAGCCACGTTCGTAAATATAAAGAGAAGTCATATCCATAAACCAGTGCGCGGCAACACAGCGACCACAGGAGCCCCGAGATGTGAGCTCAGTGATCGATCAGTGATCAATCAGATATCCTTCAAAGGTCTTGACACGAATGAGCTGGGTGTAACTTTCAGGATTCATGAAGCGTGGTGGACAATATTTACATGCTTGCAAGAGTGCACTTGTCTCGGTGTAGCTCTTTCAATGCGTCAAGTGAAATGTTCTCATAATTGGTTCGGCCACAACCCTGCACGCTGACCATCTCTTCAGTGGGCCCGAAGCAAGAGAACTTCTGTCCAGCCACAGGTGATCGCGCACCTTGTTCACTGCACGTAGGGATCTAAGAAGCACCGTTTCGTTGCGGAGGACAGAGTGGAAAGGAAAAGCGTGGAGAGGGAATCAACTATGCTCTCCTTGATTTGCTACCCTCGATACGTAGAGAGGAGAATATAATGATTGAAGTACGGGAAAACAAGTATCGCAGGTTAGGCGCGTGCTGTGGTCGATGTCCAACGCTTCTGCAGCCGGGCATTCAGGTCTAGCGTAGGTACCGTGAGTAAGTTAGCGTGGCTTTCATGACAGGTTATCTGTGAGGCCATGGCGCCGGAAAATATTAAAGTATAGTTAAGTTGCATGACGATTAGTGCAAGCTTTGCCTGTCACAAATTTACCAAACTTCGCTAATATTCTTGTCATGCACACTAGCCAAAGAAAGGAAGCGTTTAATTAGGTTGAGCTTTGACAATTTGTTCTACTAAATGTTGTGCTATAAACGGCATGAATTTCACCAAAGTTTACCATTCGGGTGATTCGTTCGCTGTTGAATGTAGAAAAGATCGTTTGAAAACTACCAACAAGCTCACTCGGAGACACGGACAAGGCCCCTCTTTTTTTTGGTGTTCTATTGCCCTAAAAAACTTTGGTAATGCTTTCAAAGCGTTATATCACCTAAGGGGTTCCAAACTTACTCAGTAATAAGAAACAAACTATTTGTAACATTGCCTTACGAATAGTGTGAGCTTATATTTTATAGGTTATGGTTCATTAACTCTCAACCGTTTGCATCAACGTTATGAATATTGTAAAAAAGCAATATTTGTTTTCCATTCATGCCAATCACCACCTTAAGCATTAAGCGTGCTGTCAGCTTAAGTCCGATTCCCCAGCAGTCAGTGTTCATTCGATACGTATGCCACTCCCATTGCTGGTTGCTCAACTTTTATTTTAACGAAAACACTAATTCTTAACATCTGAATTCACGCAGATACTGCCATTAGGTAAGCGAAGACTGATTTTTTTTCTCTTTTCTTTTTGACAGTGACAAAATGGGCATTATTTCATGTTATACATTGCTCCGCACGCACCAACATAATGTGACCAGTCAACATTATCATCATTATTCTAACTGCGCTCACTGCAGCGTCTCCCCCGTGTTTCGCCAAGAAACCCGGTCCTGTGCCTTCTGCTGCCACGTTATACCTGAAGACTCGCAGATCTCGTTTGGCCACCTTATTTTTTGTCTCCCTCTCATGCGTTCACCTTCTCTTGGAATCCAGTCAGTTACCCTTGACGACCAGCGGTGATCCTGCCTACGCCCTACGTGCACGGCTCATGTCTATTTCTTCTTTTTTGATTTCGACTATGATATCTTTAACCCCACTTTTTCCCTGATCTATTCTGCTTTTTCCCTGTTCCTTAAGGTTACACTGATCATTTTACTTTCCGCTCGCCGCGTAGCGAGCGATGGAAACGCAGTGAGCGATACAAAGGAAATTGTGACAAGAAGTGCGCATTAACTACTTCCGAAATTATGATTATGATGGTTAATTTTGGTGCCTAGTAGCATGTTACCATTATTTCTTACGCATACTCTGACGTGCAGAACTTTTCATACGAAAAAAGATTATGGTTACGTGGTCCGTAGAATATGATTGGTTGTCAGTGCATATTATTACTGGCGACTGTTATTTAAAAAGCAAGCACACGTTGGGGACGAAGAGCACTGCACGCGTGCGCCACTTTTACGCGCATTCAAGACTAGTTTGGCTCCAAACTGACTAGTCACAACTAACAAGATTTCTCATTAGGAGCATCGCAATGGATTTTTTTTTTCGAAGGAGATGTTGCGCGCGTTCTCTGCATGAAGTGAAACGTAAGGCTATTTCTTTTTTTTTTTACATAGTGTTTTGCGATGATCTTTGTTGATCCTGTTGTGCCACATAAACAGTTGCCATTCTCTTTGGCAAACACTGTTGAATTGCGCGCTGCATAACTCTGCAGATTAAATGTCGAGAGGAGTGATCAACAACGGCAGCTTTTCCATTATTCCGTCGTTTGCAGCTAGGTACGCGGAACCTTGGCGAGCGCCGCAGAGCGTCTGTTCGTCTCAATGCAGGTAAGCATGAAGAGAAGGCGCACCGACCGCGTCGATCCCAGCGATGCGACCAGCGTGAGCGTGTGGCGCGCTTGCGGTCAGGTCTACGGCCAGCTGGTGAGGGACTCGGGTCTCCCCGGCTCCGACGTGCTCGTCCAGGGAGGACGCACGCGCCGGCTGCTCTGGCTCGCCGCTCTGCTCACCCTCGTCTACTACAGCGCCAGCGAGACGGGTGCCATTATGAGGGAGTACTTCACGTACAGCGTGGCCGTCGCCTTCGAGTACAGCGCCAACGAAACGTTCGAGCTGCCTGACGTCACCGTGTGCAACGTCAACCCGCTTCGCCGCTCGAAGCTGTGCGCCCTGGAGGCATCGGAGCGAGCCATGGATTCCGAGCTGGAACGGCGCATCTGTGGCAAGGGTCAGAAGTTCAGGGAGGTAGGCACTCGAGGAACGTTCATTGCGAGCACTTTCGTGAGGCATAAGGAACCTGAAAGCAAAAACTTTGAGCCCCTCATACATTCGCCTAAGGCCACAGAAAGGCGAAAATCATCTTGTTCTTTTTCTTCTGATTAGTCAATTTATTTACTCTTCTCCCGCAACCTTCCGAAACCTTTCTGCATATAATGTAGTTTCGCAATGCCTACGGGACTTGCGGCGTTGAGAGGTTTTTGAAGCTAACCTGCCTTTGCATGGCCTCCGTGATCGGCCTACCTTTCACCAAGCGACGACGTCATGTGAAATCATAGTGACCCCATGACGTCAAAAATTCTGGCAATCTTCGGCGCCACGGTGATGTAAGATGGTGACGGCGTGAACTGATGATTATTTCTTGCATCACTCGTGCCGAAGCTAACAGCGTGGTATGCCAACGCCACTGAAAATCACTTTTTGCATTCGATGTGGCATCTAAGGATTTTACCAAGAAAATATCGAGCCAATGTCAGGGACCCGTATGTTCCTTCTCTGACGGGCACCGTAGAGGTGTCTGTTCACCGAGAAGCAAGGCCAGCCAATCAGAACACGATGCGAAAGGGGCCTGATAACGCTACCGCGTTGCCCTTATAAGGGAAAGACTTAAGCGTCATTCAAGTTCTTATTTCTTCTTCTTCTTTTTTTGCTCTAAGAATGCAGCTGAAACACCCAGATGAGCCCCGTTACGATAAAAACTGTATCTAGGGCAAACAAAAACGCCTACCACAGTCGGCAAGTTCTTGATACAGACCAAAGAAACATCCCCGCGCGGTTGAGCACGCTGGATAACAGCATAACAACCTGCTTTTCGAGAAAAATATTGCATTAATCAGAATTAACATGGGAGTGTACTTGCTCACATGAAGTCTTTCCTCAACGCAGGCAAACACGCATGATCTGAAGCTACAGCAGCGAATATCGGATTGGCTCGCCGAGATGGTGGTGAGAGACGCGAAGCAGGTCAGCGTTCTCGGCCACCAGTTCACCGACACTGTCGTCGACTGCAGTTACCACGAAAAGGACTGCAAGAACTCCAGGCGAGTCTGACAGTGTTTCCGAAGCCGAGGCTTTTCTCAGTTTTACCGCCATGTAAGTGGCCGTAGACTGTAATGGTGTATGTAGCACGGTGCGGAAATTTTACACCTTACATTTTCTGCCATTCGTCTAATTTTGTGGCAATACGCCACGGCTGCTCTGTGGGGACCAGAGCAACTCACTACGCCTTTATGTCATTCTTGCGCACCACCCGCCGCTAACTACCGATTTAATTATGTAGCGAGGGCTTCGCACCAATGTCCTGCACAGCTTTGACGCTGCGCCGGTCTTTCTAAAATATGAATAGCTGTGACATTTACCGGAAGAAAAGGTCGTGACAACTTTAAATTTTAAAAAATCTGCAATTCCACGTGCCGAAACTACGTTATGATTATAGGGCACACTACAGTGGAGGATCCCGGATAACTTTTGGAGCTCTTTTCTTTTTTAACGTGCATATATAATCGAGTGAACAAGCGTTTATATTATTTTTATCTAAAAGTACCTTTCAGGCCCCTATAGGCATGTCTTCGCACTGTTTCCACCTAAACGTGGTGACCATGGGAATCGAACTTATGTCCTCGAGCTTTACCGCGAAATGCATTATCTGTTAATCTCATCTTATCTAGCTTACGTCAGCTGTTAGAGAAGCTAATTATATTAAACGCTGATTATATTAACGGGGCATCTGTGCGGTGAAAAAGTAGCTCAGGCAGTGAACGACTTTCGCCAAGTTTTTATTGGTGGCCTCTTTGCTTTACGCATAAAACTGCAACAAGGCGTTGTTGTCGCAATAATTTTCAGGCTGCACTGATACCAGATGGGTGAAAATGTACCGTACTGTTTACCTTCGTTCGTCGCGTCATAAAGCGTTAAATGCGTTTTGGATTTACTCCTCTTCCAGGTACTTCACTAACAACACTAACATCTGGTTCGGCAACTGCTTCTGTGTCCACTGTGAAAAAACGGATGACATCTTCGAGTACAACGCCCTGGCATCGCCTCGCCATGGTAAGCGACATTGGCGTCGCATGACGCATAAATCATTTTAGTTCGCGCATCAACCGTGGAGCGTTTTCTGTGCTCACTGTTTTCTGAACGAAACGTAAAAAAAAATGAATTGATGTATTCCTTTTTTTCCTTCCACCCGTTTCTTTCTAAACCCTATCCTCGTAAATATAAATACATGTTATCGAATTCAATCAAATGAAGTTGAGGTTGAATTCGTCATTGTGTTGATCCAATAGTGACTACATCCAATCACGTGTTTTTATTTCTTTACAATGTAAGGATTGCTTGAGGAAAGAAAATTTCAGAGTGAGAAGCTTAATTTTCTGAGAAATCGCTGTATTTAAAAAAAATGAAGGTCCCTGTTTACAAGCTAACTTGCCCGCTAACCCTACCATCATAACGTAACTTCTTTCACTTGTAGTAGTCGAAAATAGCTTTCAAACTTTCTTACTGACCATTTGCATTTCTCGTTCGCGTTAGATCTCAGGTTGCTTGCGAGCACAAGTTAAGCGGGTCACAAATACCAAATACATTCTGCTCTCTGAAGCACACTTTTTTGCCAATCCGTATTCTGTCGCTACAAAATAATGAAGCTCCGAAACAAATTATCAGGGCATCTTCACGCTAGGGGTGCCAGGCTTGAAGGCAGTGCGGGAGTGAGCAGCCTCATTTGATTCTCTTCAAATTTTTCCTTTATTTTCTCCTCGGTTTCTTTTCCTTTTCTCCTTTTTTTCCTGTTTTTTCTCTGTTTTTATTTCTCTATTTTTCTTTTTAGTTCTTCTCTTTCTTTTACTCACTTTTTATATCTCGCTTTCTTCCTCTTGTTTTCATTCAGTGTTTCATACATGGTTCTGGCTGTGTTACGCCAGGTGACGACATCGTACGACAGCCCAGGCCCCTAAAGTGCTCTGGGCTTTAAAAAAAACGAAGGGCAGGAGACAAGGTGACCTCAGGATGATGTGTGATACCGCATGAGAGCTTTGTTGTATTCGAGTTATTGCCTATTGTAGCGCGTATTTTTTTAGCGCTTCCTCATAGTGTAGTAAATTTATAGGTCGATAAATGACCCAGCCTCCTGAGGTATACTGCATCTGCGTGATGTGTCTCAGTTCCATTGTAACAGTACCTAATTAGTTGTGAGGGGATCGTCTTGGTGTTCCAGGTCTAGTGATGACGCTGAATCCTGAATTGCATGAGTACCTGCCCACGTCATACCAGGCGGGATTCCTTGTCATGGTACACGCTCACGGCACCAGGTACGTTACGCAGCCACTGCGGCCTTCGACAAAACATATACATATATGCAAAAATGGATGCGTAGACCTTTAGTAGCTACGCAAAGAAAATAGTAAAAATTAACACCAGTTAACTTGATCTATTGATTGATTGATTGATTGATTGATTGATTGATTGATTGATTGATTGATTGATTGATTGATTGATTGATTCTATTCGCGCAGGCATTCGGTCTGCAGCGACGGCGTGTACCTTGCGCCAGGTTACACTACGTACGTTGGACTTAACGTGGTAAGCCAGATTTTGCGCGTCAGCGTTGGCCACTATCATAATATACAGTGAAATCTCGTTCACACGATTCCGCTTAATACGTTTTTTTGTATATATTGCACTTTCTTTTTTTTACGGTCGACGCCTCTACAGGCAAAGCATTTTTCGTACGCCTAATACGATCTTATTTACGCGTGGGCGTGGATAATTCATTCGCGAATGCCTCTGAAAACGTCGTGTGGTTTCAATTACCACACCAAGGGGCCCTACGCCCGCGCGGCGCTAGTCCATAGAGGCCCTCGAGCGCTGCCGGTAATGTGATGACGAGAAATAAACAGCAGGACGTTGCACCGGCGCGATCATCTGCTAGTAACTGCACACCAAGCTTTACATGGGTTTCGCAGCCTCGTCGCAGGAGGCTTGTCGAGTTCAGTGATCAAACAGCTACTCGTTTCTGCGAATTTCAAAAAAATATACTCCCGCGGGACATGGGAAAATAATATCTTCAATGCAAAGAGACGGTCTCTGTTAGGGTTTTTTAATAACAACAAGTTCTGTGTCAAGTTCGTACTCTTTGTGGTCTTTCGGTTCCTATTTCAGATAGTGTAGTTTTAATATAATACGTTTTTATTCTTATCGCCTTTGAGAGTAGTATCAGTGATATTCGTTATATAATACTCTTTTTTGTGGTTTTCTTGGCACTAACAGCCTAAAACGTAAAAATGAATTTTTATTGACTAAATAAGCCAAACTGAAACAGGATAAGCTAGGGCGACCATGGTAAAAAAACTTCTCTTGTGCTTTACTTGTGGAACGCGTCTTGCGATCTGTGCTGTATTTTCTGTGCTCCACAGTGCCACAGCGGGGTCTCTCGCCCTCTACACCGCAGTGATGTTAGTACAATCCCCTGAGATCCCGCCCGGTACCGGTTCATCCATGGGAATTGCTTCAAGAAAACGAGGTAACGCATCTAGTGATAGTGAGGACACCGAGCTGTACTCCGCACCAGACGATGAGTCCTCGGAAGACGGCTTTGAACCTGTGCTCTCCCGCAAGGCCAAACGAAGAATCATGAACGCATCGTCGGCATCAAGTACAGCCACTGTGAGAACTGCGCCTGAGCCAAAAATGCCCTTCAAGTACTGGACGTGCTAAGTCCAGTGCAAGCAGCCCTAGAGTAGACCATGGCTAACCCACCACTGTCTTTCAGAAATGAGGTTTGTAAAGCAGCAATACTGCAGTGAAATGCCAGTGGACAGGGATAGCGCATTGCTGATTTTCGTCGATTTGTGTACGTCATTACGTTTCCCGTAATCGCCATCTGTGAGCAGAACTTATCGAGTGCAATAAGTCTCTCCGGATACGAACCTTTCATGTCGTCTACTGTTACTGAAATCAGCAAGGTTCTGGTGTTCAATCGCCAAGACCTCACTTACATGTTTCAAATAGTACCACCTCGTGACGAAAATCAATACGTATGCTTAAGAGTGAAAAAGAGCAGGCTCAACATCCCCGTCGTTGGCGCATACCTATCACCATCAAGCCGGTTTGATCAAAAAATACTACGAGACATCATAGCGTCAAGGCCTGACTCGTGTGTTATCATCGCAAATTCTAACGCTCATCATACGTTATGGGGAAGTCAGAAGACCAACATGAAGGGCAGAAATTTGGTGTATTTTGCCTCCGACAACGAACTTTGGTTACTGAACAATGGCAGTCCTGCATTTTTGCGTGGCTCCACATACAGCAGCCGTCTCGACCTGTCTTTTGTTTCGCGAAGCCTAGTGAAGCATACAGAATGCTTTACGGATGTAATAAACGCATGGAAGTGATCATATTCCGACATACGTCAAGATCAGAGGATTGTCGCCTCCTAAAGTTCACGACACGGTTAAAAGAGTGGACTAGAAAAAAATTTCAGTTTCGTATGAAAGACCAATGCCAAGAACACATACCAGACTTACAAGAGGTCATCAAGAGAACTGTGCAAGAGACTGTGTGTACGATGCCATGCTCTGTAAAAGTGACAGACATCGACATAGAGCTGGAGCGGCTTCGAGCCTTACGATGACGTGCTGAAAGACGGTATTGGCGCACTAAGGACATAGAAAAGATTTACGCAGTGCTAGACATATGCAGAAGAACCAACGTCGGTTGGACAACCTAGAGTCCCAACGCTGGATTAATATCTGTGAGTCACTCGACCCTCTTGAGCCTTTATTGCAGTTATGGAGGATGTTACGAGGTTTTCGGTCATCCTTCTCAGAGGTCACCATTCAATGCCTTGGACATTTACCAAAATCAACCAGATGTTGACGCTGCTGAAGCGTTCTGCGCCGAAGTTGTCCACCACCACGGCATTCCCGTATGAACCTCCCGCTCACCGTTCAAGATCTTAAAGCAGCACTCGCTTCATGCAAACGTACCTAAGCGTATGGCTCTTCTCACGTTCAACGCATGTGATCAAGTCGACGACGCTATCAATTGATGAACGACCACGTTGAAAGCCAGGCATGGCATTTGGGTAGATCTCATTATATACCAAGTACCACTCCAGGCGGCCCCAGATCATTCTCTCCATCACTTTACCCAAGCAACTAGCCAATGCCATCGGACGATAGGAGGAGTGTTGCAATGGTGGCTTGCCAGGTTTTATCCGCGGTACTAGATGACCAGTTTTCCCACATAAGGGGCGGTGTGTACAGGTGGCCTAGAAAGACAATACAACCTAAAAAGACAATATCTTTCTAATACACTAAACAAGTTAGATGATGACCAGCCCCTGCCCCGTCCTCGGACTCCTGCAACCGTGTCCACCTTTCCTGTCTTTTCCTTACATACGTCGTTCGCTCTCCCTGCGCCTCACTCTCCCTCCTCTCTTTCTATCCTTACATTGCTCCGACGTTCTGATGTACGCTGATGACACAGCTATAGTTATTACTGGTAACGATATCGAGGAAGTGTAATCTAAAACAAACATGGAGTTATCAAGAATTTCCAAATGGTTTTGTGCCAACAAATTAACAATTAATATTAAGAAAACTAAATATAAAATTTTTCAATCTCGTAACAAGACCGTAAATGTCAACTCCATCAATATAGCTATCGACAACCATTCTCTGCTCCATGCATCCTCTTACAAGCACCTTGGCGTTTACTTCTATAACCACTTAAACTGGCAAAACCACATAACGGAAGTTTGCACTAGGTTGGCTTCCGGATGTTATGCTCTACTGCAGGCCCGTAACTACTTCGATAGAGACATTTTACGAACATTAAACTTCGTATTCATACACTCTCACATTACATACTGCATTGAATCTTGGGGATGGACTTATGAGACTTACCTAGAACCTATTCGAATATTACAGAAACGATCTCTAAAATCAATAACATACTCTAAGCATGATCACCCGAGTAAACCACTGTTTAACGACATGCAAATTTTACCTTTTGATGCATTGCGTAAAGCAAAAACAGCCGGCTGCGTAAATAACATCATACGGCACAACAACCCTTTCGATGCATCCTTGTTCTACACTACTTCTCGGCCCACTAGAAATGCTGCGTCGGGAAACTTCAATCTGCCCTCCACAAACAACGCGTATGGAGAGCGTCAGTTGCCGTTTATAGGGGCAAAAATATGGAACAGCTTGCCGCCTGAAAGAAAAAAAGCCCAAAATTTCAACACTGTTATAAAAAAAATTATCTAAGCCTGAATGATGCGAGCTAACTGCGATTTCTTGGTTCCAGGAATGTCGCGTTGCAGTGACAGAAACATCATACGAGCTGGATGCTTATTTGGTGTGTGCAATTTTCAAAATGCGTGCCGCTATTCTGGATTGTGAATCTTGTTGTGGCCTAGCAATGAATGTTGTATTTGCATTGCATTTGGGAATACGTATACTGGTATTGTTGACTACTTAATATGTCTCTGAGTTGTCTTGTTTATGTTATTATGTACACTTTAGTGATTTGCTTGCGTTGGTGCACCTTTGGACACTATTGCGATTATAGATTTTATTGCGTTTGGCTCGCGGATCGCATGCTAAAAATGCTTGTAGTTGTACTGTAGAACACCCTGTGTTTCTGAGTGTTAGTTTCTTTTTTATGTAACAGTAAGCCTGCATCACTGTATACATTTTCTTTTTGGACCCAGGACTAGCTATTGGCTAATGGTCCAAGCAGTCTGATGATCTTTTGTATTGCATGATTCAACAAATAAAAAATAATAAGAATATCTCTTTATGTTTTAATCATATCCTTTTAATCCCTTCTCTACCCTCATCCCTCGTGAGCTACTGTTGAGTTGTCCTCCTCTTGATAGACAGTTACGGGGCTCACTTTTCTCTTCTTTTCAATTAAAATCACTTCCCACCCAGAAGAAAGTACACTGCACCATCGTCACGACTCATCATCACAGAAGGCCGTGCAAGCGCTACTGGGCTCCTCGCGAACTACTGGCCTGGCGAAATTTTTCTGAGTGGATTGATGTGTGTGTGTGTGTGTGTGTGTGTGTGTGTGTGTTGTGTGTGTGTTGTGTGTGTGTGTGTGTTTTGCTGTTATTTATCTTTTACCTCTCTCTGTCTCTTTTTTTCTCTCTCTTTCAACCCCCTATTCCCCAAGCCCAGTGTAGGGTAGCATACCTGATACTAGCATCTGCTTAACTTCCCTGTCTGCCTTTTTTCTCGTTTCTCTCTCTCTTATGGAACACAGCTCAGACTTTCGTAAATAATAAATGCATGACGGGAAAGTTACTTCCTTAGGAAATTGCTGCATCTGGTCCTTAATAATATTTTTTTTACTGTAAATCAGTATTCTGGTACTGGTGGCTGCGGAAACTTTATTGAGTTCGCATTTAATTTATTTCATTTAAAAACAATGAAAATCGACATAGGTTGAAGTATTTTATGAGAGGTTAAAGCTTTTTCAATGTTTTTAAGAATATATTTTTGAATGCTCGAAACTATAGTTAGTTAAACGGATAACCCTGGTACATCTATGGGACAGACGTTACATCTCGTACATCAAAAGCAGAGAACTTCTGCGAACATGAGCAGCTGCGTTTTTGTATTTAGATTTCTGGTTTGAATGAATTCGTTTTTTATCTATACTCTTGCGGCAAATATTGAATATAACAAACTAATGATCCCGCTGCTACTTTGTCGTACGGAAGTTCGGCTGCACTTTGCATGTTCAGAAAAGAATCACTCATTCACAGACGACTAAGTGCTGAAGATTTAGTTGCAAATATGCGACACCATATGGCAATTTCGTGACTACAGTATACACTAAATTCAAGAAATAAAGCTTTGAACCTCATGTTCACTTGAAATAACAAGCTCATAGCCCCAAAATGATGGAAAATATTTTAAACGATATCTTTTAGAGCTTAAGCCGGCTAAGTGGTCGTACTTCAGTTTCCCTTTCATACGATGGTGCTTCTCACAATGACGCAGCTTGCGCAGACTGGCCTGCCGGCTCCCTACGCCAATCCCTGCCGTCGTACGTGGCCCAAGTGCTTGCTCGAGCAGCTGGAGGAACCCTACGGAGCGTACACGAGAGAGGTGAAGATTATATCGCTACTTCCTTATCAACACCTTAGTCTTCGAAATAAACAGGAAGAAATAGTAAAACCAGTTACATGCCTGTGCAATCTGAGTAAACAGTGGAGCTAAAGCTCCAACACCTCAAACGCTGATTAGCTTCTTTTTTCATCTTCTTCTTTCTTTTTAGATACGAAGCAGCTCTAAGCCACGTTCCCTCCACCACAGTCGTTGAACTATGCCAAGTAGGTCAGTCGCTCCTGCGCGTTGACGTCACTCTCCCTCACTCGCAGCAGTTGCCGGCTCCTCCCAGCAAACCTAGGCGGCGTTGCTCCTCCGCCCGCTCGTAACTCGCTTCACCCTCTCCACCACCTGCAACACTCGACCATACGTCGAGTGGCAACACTCTTTCGGCCTGTTTATCTGTGATAAAACTTACATGAAACCCACCCCGCCACCCGTGTCTGCGTTTCCCAGAAACGTTTACTCGTGTAAAGGCTACACCGAGTTTCACTGCAAACCATTCTTCCAGCACCCACGTTGACGCCTGTTTCAGCCAGGTCAACGGTGTGCACGCCGCTGCTGCTTCGCATTCTATCATGGTTCCCTTCGGAAGTAGATTCATAATTTTTTATTTCTTTCTTTATTTCTTTCTACATCTCCGCCTTCTTTCTCTCTCTCTTTCTTTATCTCGGTGATCTCCCACCTCATCTACCCAGATATATTGTACAATATGCAAGACAGATAAGTGCAAGAACCGCAATTCTAGAGCAACTCTGGAGCACATACTACGGGAACGTCGAGGGACAATGATCAATACTGGGGACGCAGCCTCTAGTGATCGCCTTCGCACGCACTGGGACACCGTTTTGCCCTGCTTTGCCTTTGACGACCAACTCTGGGCTGTCCAACGGGCCATCACCTAGGCGTAGCCCTTTGCCCGTCCCTCTAACTGCAGGACATTTCAATACAGTTATTCGTACGTACGTGTTCATTCCCATCGCTCCTTACTTCCCTCCCCATAATCTCCTCTTCCTCATTGCTCTATCATAGTACATGCTGTGCTATGATGGCATAACATGGCCATGCTGTGCTAGAAGGTGTTTGGTACATACCCGCTTTCTCTGGCGCTTAGCACCCTGTTTCGCTCCTACGACAACGGTGCTATTCCGGTGTTTTAAACTAGAGACGAGTTAGAGTACTGAGTATTGTACACTATGGTAAACGTGGTCGTCTAATAAAAATTCTAGTTAGAGCACGTGAGTTATGATTAAAGTAATTTTTGCAATGGGAAGCGTATTCGTCTCTTCCCTCACTTTCAGTACACTTACAATTCACAGTACACACAGGGGGGGGGGGGGGGGGTGTATCCTCACCCGGAGTCATGGTATCAGACTTAAGGAGGCGTTCACTGCGTAGCTCCATTGTCTAACGAGTACCCAGCACCTCCCGCAAAATGTTACGCGGAAAATAACAGTAGTCAGTCCTCAGCCACAACACAGCTCACCGACAACGTCTCCTTCTTCACTCTCAGTCTGAAGCATCCTTTTTGGGTATGTCCCCCTATGCCCTGTTACATTCAGTCGAAATCACGTAACAATATAATGGAATACGGATAAAAAACGGATGATACAGTGTTATGCATTTCGTGCAGCTGTAATGGTGCGCAAAGTGCTTCATCGAAAGAGCAAACGGGAAGGGAGAGGGGCGGCATTTTTGACTGCAACACTTTCTTGCTCCTTGACTGTGGTGTAAAGGAGGCGCAGAAGACAGTCCGGTAAAAGTTCACAAAGCGTAAAAAATTAAACTGAATATTGCTCTACTTTTTAGCAGCATACGGCGTAACAAAGCACAGGGAAACATTGACGAATTATAAACACACGGTGGCTTGCTCTAGAAGCGCACCCATGGAAAACATTAGCGCGATGTGCTTCTTAGCGGGTTGTTGGAGCTTATGCTTCTGAAGCACAATAACTGTGCTTAAGTGACCGGTAGTCTCGATGTAACCAAGAAACAAGAAAGCAGTGAACAAGCAATAAACTTACAGTGCAGTTATCAAAACCGCAACAATGAAGAAGTGCCCCTAAACATTGCTGGCCTCTTCAAATCCCATCCCTTTCACATGGTGATTGTATTTGCGCAGCGCTGCTGTTTATGCCCTGCAGCATAAGATCGTTTGTCGTTCTGTATTGATTGCTACCTTTGCAGCGAATACTGTGCGACCAGCGTGCTCCCCACGTTCTCTTGTTGTGGCTGCGTGCAGGACTGCCTGAACTTGTGCCTGCAGCGCACCGTCGTTGAGAAGTGCGGCTGCCTCTCCGCGCAGCTGCCGCAACTGCAAAAGTTGGCCAAGAGGTACGGCGCCTGCGGACGACACGGTAGGCTATATTATACTGGCTACGCAAATTTCAGGCCTTCGATTTTGCCTCAGAGTCTGAAGTAGAATACGTTCTCCGCCATAGCCTATACCTGTTTAACACGCTCATGTTCAGTATTCATGGATTAAAGAGTGAAAAACTTAAAATCGCATATACCTGATTCATACGCACATATACGGCATTCATGAATTAAAGAGTGCAAAATTTAAAATCGCCTATATTTCATTCATTCCATACACAGTATTCGCGGATTAAAAAGTGAAAAACTTAGGCTAGGCCCTGCCTGCACCTTCGTTTACGGCGTCTACATTTCGTGTCATATCGGCTTGATTTCGGCTCGAACACTTACCTCAGAGCCCACATTATTTTTAGTGACTAGATCGGCAGTGTCATGATGTGGTTATCACGAGCAATTGCTCATAGTCGTCGTACAAAGAAAATTGTGTCGCGTATCAGTTCGCGAGTACTATATTCTACATGTGTACATGCCCATGACATATGTGAACGAAATCACCTTAATAATTGTTGGGGTTTAACCCCTTAAAACACCATATGATTACGAGAGACATCGTAGGGGAGAACTTCGGAAATTTGGACCACCTGGGGTTTTTTAACGTGCACCTAAATCTAAGCACACTGATCTCAAGCATTCTGGCTTCCATCGAAAATGCGGCCGCCGTGGCCGAGATTCGAACCCGTGACCTGCGGGTCAGCCGTCGAGTGGCTAAAGTTGTATCTGTGCATTTGATGTCATGGGATGGACAGATAAGCGCTCGTTGGCGAAGGGACCGTTGGAGAAGTTACCACAAAATGGGAAACGAGCCAAGGAAGACGGAGGTGCGGTGATTAAACCAAGAAATTAAGGTATGGTACGAAATCAATATGCGCGAGACGGGCGAACCTGGATGTGATTGGCAGAGACGTTTATCATATAAAATAGGCTGACGATGATGTTCAGGATGATCATTTACGAAAAGCTGTTTCAAGAAGTTCAACTACTCCCGGGAGGCGACGCACGTGACTTCAGAAGAGTTTTTATCGAAAGGCTTAAATATATGAGTACAAATAAAGGAAGACTATTCACAAAGAATTTATGAAAACGAAAGCTTCGACGCACTACTCCAGTGTAGAGTAGTGATAGTATGCAGTTACATTAATGCGCTTAATTCGTAACACGAAAGATACAGTAATGCAATGACACGAGAAATGTATTACAAATAAGTCATTGTCCCCTACTTACATATTCGTGAATAAATATGTCTAACAGAGAAAGAAGTGAACGTTTATTTTGAAACAGTGTTCCGAGCAATGCCCGATGTCACCCTGAGGTGGGAGGGCTCCTTAGTCCAGGAACCCTCTGGCTTCTACTGCCCTCTTGGCCCTGGCGACGAGTTGTTGTTGCTCTTCCAGGTCCTCGAGGGCGAGCTTCGCCTCCCACGTTTCGGTTAGGTCTTCGTTCGTCCGTCCTGCTTCGTTATCAGTCGT
This sequence comes from Rhipicephalus microplus, assembly GCF_043290135.1. Lineage (NCBI taxonomy): Eukaryota > Metazoa > Arthropoda > Arachnida > Ixodida > Ixodidae > Rhipicephalus > Rhipicephalus microplus. The sequence goes on from NC_134701.1 coordinate 189,017,188, forward strand.
GTGATGTTGCAGATTACGTCTGGTATTGCACTGGCATGCAAGAAGCAAGTGCGCCAGGGTGTCCGGTACGTTGCAAAGCGGACACATAGAGCTATATCTCTTTGGGTAGAGACGGTGCATTAGGGCTCCATGTGTGTATGTGCTGCTTTGCAGGCGTCTCAGTATTACGCTTTCCTCTTTTGTAAGTTTTGGGTGTGGTGGAGGGTATACTCGTCGCTCCAGCCTGTAATGCTAGAGTAACGACGAGTAGGTGTTTTGAACAACTTCCGACTCTTCAACGACGGATCAAATGTCCTGTGGGCAGGGGGCAGCCCGGCTGACGTGCTCACGGGCAACGGCGTGGGCCGCTTCATTTCCCTGCAGACCCTCGTGTCCTGGCACCCATAATACACAAGTGTAGGGAAGGGGAGTGCTTCGCCGTTTCAAAATATTGATGGCATTGGCTGAGATACGGCCCTTAGCAAAATTCCTGCAGGCGGCTTGTGAGTCGGTGAAAATCACCGTGGCGTCTGTACATGTTGTGGTTGCTAGAGCGATTGCCGATTCTTCAGCGGCGTCTGATTTGAGTGCGTTGACCGTGGCTGACGCTAATTCTCGGCGTTGAGAATCTACGACGCTGACAGCGTATGCGTTTCTACGCGGATACTTGGCTGCATCAGTGTAGCGGGCGTCCGGGTCTTGCTTGAACTTGCGTCGAATAGCGTTAGCTCTAGCCTTGCGTCTACTTTTGTGGAAAGTAGAATTCATGTTGCGTGGAATAGGTGCGATGGACAGCAACTCTCTAATATACAGCGGGATGCGCTTTTTCCGGTCTCCATCGGCGATGAACGTGTCGCTGTAGTTGAGGTACCGGAGCACCGACCTCTCCATGGGCGTCAGCTTGAGCCTCTCCAGCTGACTATTCCTATGCGCTTCAATGAGCTCTTGCCACGTGTTGTGGACGCCCATCTTTAGGAGACGTGTGGTAGAGGCCATTGGCGGAAGTCCCAGGGCAACTTTAGTGGCCTTTCTTATCATGATATTAAGTTTTTCAATTTCAGCGGTTTTCAACTTTAGGTACGGCGTGCCGTACGTAATGCGGCTGGTGAACAGAGCTTGCATTACACGTAGATTGTCGTGCTCTTTGAGTCCGTTTCGTTGATTCGCGATCCTCTTGACGAGGTGCGTGAGTTGTGATAGTGTCCGTTGGAGTCTCGGTATGGTGGCAGCTCCCGATCTATCCTTGTAGATGTGAACTCCAAGCACTCGCAGGGTCTCGACTTTTGGAATTAAGGTCCCTTTCAGCGTTACGCTAGGGTCGGGCTCGTCGTATAGAGGGGGTCTGCCTCTTGTTCTCGCTTTGAGGACGAGGTGCTCGGATTTCTCGGAGGCACAGTAGAGACCGCAGTCTCAGATACCGTTCGATGGCATCTACGGCGATTTGTAGGCAGGTCTCTTGTCTCCCAGTGTTCGAAGCCCTGGTCCAGAGCGTGACGTCATCAGCATAGATCGCGTGCCGTAAATCAGGTATTTTGTCGAGAATTTTTGGCAGATTGATCATAGCCACATTGAAAAGTAACGGCGAGATGACCGAACCCTGCGGCGTTCCTTTCTTCGGTAGTTGGAAGCTTTTGCTGTGGATGTTGCATATGCCCACAGTTGCTGTACGGTCTGTCAGGAAGTTTCTGACATACGTGTAGGTTCTAATGCCACAGGCAACGCCTTCGAGGTTGTTGAGGATCGCGTCGTGGCTGACGTTATCGAAGGCCGTCTTGACGTCAACTCCGAGTATGGAGTACATACTTCGATGGGCGAGGTGATCAAGGAGGTCTTCTTTGAGTAGTAAGAGCACGTCGTGCGTCGAAAGATGCTGCCTGAAGCCAAAAATGGTGTCCGGTAGGTGTCCACTATCTTCCAGGTACTGGGTTAAGCGGTCGTGCACCATGTGTTCGAACAGCTTTACCACGCACGAGGTGAGCGAAATCGGGCGTAGGTTCTCGATGCCGAGTGGTTTGTTAGGCTTAGGGATCATGGTGATTTCCGAGTGCTTCCATACCGCAGGTAGCTCTCCTTTATCCCAGCAGTCGTTGTAATAACGGAGAAGAGCCGTGGTGGCCTGGTGCGGTAGGTTGCGTAAGTGCTTGTTGACAATCCTGTCTATTCCGGGGCTGGTATTTCTTGTCAACTTCGTTAAGGCTGTGTGCAGCTCAGCCAGGCTGAAGGGCCGGTCGAGTTCAGTGTTTGGTGCGCCAGCGTATTCTTTGGTGTGAATTGAAGCCCTAGTGGGTGCATCGCCACAGAGCTTCTTTTGTAATTCTTCTAGGAGGTGTTCTTCTGTACCGGCATAGTTTCGAATAAGCCTCTGAAGGTGCTGCTTCTGTGCTGCTTTGGAGGGTTGCGTGGCTAGAAGTGTGCGTAGCAGATGCCAGGTTTTCTTGGTGCTCAGAGTCCCCTGCAGCTTGTCACAGAAAGCATGCCAGTTCTGCCTGGCCAATCGGTTCGCATAATCTTGAGCTTGCTCGGTGAGGAGAGAAATGCGTTTCCATAACTTTCTGTTTAGTTTTTGCCGCTTCCACCATTTTAGAAGTCCTCTTCTAGCCTCCCAAAGGTGGAGGAGATGCGCGTCGACAGCGGGTGTATCGACGTCAAGCTGTATGTCCTTAGTGTAGCGTTCGGCTATTTTGAGCACATTCTTAAACCAGTCTTCATTGTCGATTATGGTGGTTTCAACGTCGGGGTCATTCCTAAAGGATTGCCATTCCGTTAACCGCGCTATTCCAGTCTTGGTCTGTTTACGAGTGTGCGCTATGGAGAGTTGGATGATGTGATGATCACTACCTAAAGTTTCCGGTAGCACACTCCACTCTGCCCTAGTGACGTTCGCCGTAAATGTAAGATCTGGATTTGTATCCCTGGAGACGCTGTTCCCGATTCTAGTCTTCTGAAGAGGGTCGTTCCACAAGGTTAGTCTGTGATGTTGAGCAGTATCGTGCACTCTAGAACCCTTCCTCGTGGTGATATGATAGCCCCATGCCGTGTGAGAGGCGTTAAAGTCTCCCATTATTACGATCTGGTGGCCATTTGTGCGCTTCCTGATTTCTCGTATAAAGTGATCGAAGTCTGGTAGTTGGTCTCGTGGTGGGCTGTATATATTGGTTATGAAAAGACTTTGCTGCGTCTTTCGTTCCGGCAGAATCTCTATTAGGGTATGCTCTATTTGAGTGTCCTCGATTTCGTGTTTTTGCGTTGAAAGTGCTTTCTTGACAAGTATGGCAGTTCGATGGGTTTGTGCGCAGGTCGTGTAGCCTTGCAGTCGTACGTTCTGCGTGTTGGTTTCCTGAAGTGCAATGATGTCCGGTTGGTTAAGCTTGATGAATTCTTGTAGGCTTGCGTGTCGAGGGCGGTATGACCGACAGTTCATTGCCATATGCGTAAAGTTGAATGCTGGTTTATATACTTATGGTTAGGGACTGCCATCTTCAATCGATTCGATGTCACGCCTGCCATCGCGACTCGGCGAGACTGAGCGAGAGGCATTGTGATGTTCGCTCGTGCCTTCTTCCGAGTCATTTGGCGTGGGTTGTTCAAGCTGTCGAACTGTGCCATGGTTACGTAAGTTTTCTTCACGTGTGCGATGAAATTGTTGACTTGCGCAGCAATCCCATCAATTTTGGCATTAAGCGTAGTGATCTTGTGTTCAAACATTGAGGCTGTTTTTTCTATTGCAGACTGGACAATCTTTTCCATCGTGGCGTGCATGTTATTCATGAAAGATTCTTCGAATATCGTGCACCTTGCGTTCACTAGGGCTTGGACTCCTACCTTGGTCAGCGTCGTTGCCGGCTCTGTGCTTGAGTTTGCTTGTTCTTGATATTGTTGTTCTGCATTGTCCGAATGTCCTTGCTGATGCGTGCACGTTTCAAGTAGTTTGTCAATGAGCTCTTGTTGTCGTTTTTGACTCTGAAGCAGTTTATTTATGAGACTTTGTTGGCTTTGCAGTTGGCTGTGCTGATTCTGGAGCTTTTCTTGCTGGTTTTTCAGTCTATCTTCGAGACCCTGTATGGATGTGGTGTCCGACTTCGAGGAGGTTAAGCTGCTGCGGTCATTATATCCACTTGCCATGGCAGCGTAGCTCGCACGTTTAACGGAACGCGAGCGCGTGTGAGAGCGGGAGGGCGAACTGGAACGCAGTATTGATTTGGATCTACTGCGCGCAGAGACGGAACGCTTGTGAGAGAGGGAGCGCGAACTCGAACGAAATTTTGACTTGGAACTGCTGCGCGTGGAGACGCGGCCCTCATTGTTACTGTTAGAGGTAGCGGCCGATATGCTAACCTCAGGGAACTCTTCTCCGCTGGCATTCCAGTTGTTGTCTATTTCTTGAAGCCTGTTGAGGCGCTGTTGTCTTACGTTGAAGGGTTGTGGACTTGGCTTTAGTCTCTTTTTGCATTCTTTACTTGCTGTTTCGTGTCCTTCCCCGCAGATCTTGCAGATGGGTGCGCATTCATGTCCCTGCGTTTGTCCGGCCTTGCCACATTTATAGCAAAACTCCGGGATAGGTTTCGGACAGACGTCCTGGCGGTGACCCGTATTGCCACAAGCTCGGCAATACTGCACTGACTTACGATATGGTCTGCAGCGGAAGTCTACGCTCTGGAAAATTATGTAGTAGGGAACGTGCGGTCCTTCAAAGAAGACGACTGCCGCGCTCGATTGACCTAGCATTCGGGCATGAAGAACTGTGTATCTTGCTGGTGCGCGAATTCCAGCCATGAGTTCTGCGGTGCTCGTACCGGGTATCAAGCCGCTGATGACGCTTCTGGAGACATCGTCCGGTGTTCTGATGTTGCCGTTCACCGTGTAAAAATTTCCTCCAAGCTGTATTTTCTGGATGCTTACCAGCTTCTTCGCGTCTTCTTTGGCGGCGGTGCTTGCGATGATTAGGTTTTCCATTCTCTGGACTTGTACGCGTACCTTGTCGTTAGAGTCTTGCTATGATAGTCCACTCACTCTGCCGATGGCATGCGTGACAGCGACGGTGTTCCATTTGGCGAGGTCAAGACCTGCTTGCGGGTGGTAGACGATCTTGAAGTCATCGAGCGGCAGAGGTCGCATCTTGGGCCTGCGTTGTTGCTGCGTTGGTGATGACTTTAGCGTCTGCTCATTGATAGGTGGCTGCTCTGTGGGTTGGTTGGCCGGTGACCTTGGATTGGCGACAGCCTTCTTGTCTTTCTTATTTCTCGTGATCCAAGCGCTTTCCGTTGCAATTGTTCTGCCACTGCCAGCGTCATAGGTCCACAAATTTTCTGTTGTTTTGTTTGCGTCCACTTGGTCAGTTTGCATTGCATTTTCTTCGTCTTGCTGGTTTCTTTGCATTTCGCTTGCTGCGGCTGCGTCTCTGCTCATTCTAAGCTTTTCGCCACGGTGAGCGCGAGCGCTCGTGCCGTGCCGTCAGGAACGCATGAGCGCGTTGTGCACGCGCCGCGCGGCTTTGCCCAGGAACGAACTTGGCGTTAGGCCTAATAAACTGGACGCGCGCTTGTCGGGAATTAAGTCTTATATCTTGAGACAGAATGCACTCACCCAAAAGAAGCAGGTGTCCCCCGATTCCTCATGTCTTGGTGGCTGAGGCTGTGAAACTCTTGGGTTCGTCACTGGCATTGTTTCGGGTTAAAAAGCACGGAAAGCAGGAGCCCATGCGAGACGTGTCTGCTCTAGACGGCCCCCTAGCGGTCTCAGCCCTATGTCTAAGAGTTTTTAAAATAAACGTTGAAGTCTGTGAGACTACGGGTGATGGACATGTGTTTATTAAAGGTTTCATAGCTTACTGGGAAATAGCTTACTGTGGTAATTGAGGCCAAATAAAGCATACCGGATCCTTCATTTGACTACCCTGCTATCTGAATTAGTAAGTTAATTAATTGGTATTTGCTTCTTGTGGTAACTACAGAGAATACTTTTATTTGTTTGTGGCAACAGTAGAGAGTTTAATCTGTCACTTTATATATGTATATTTAATTGTGATATTGATTGATTGATTGATTGATTGATTGATTGACAACCAGACAACGAAGAGTTAGCTTTTCACAAAACACAAACTTTTGTTCTGTTGTGCCAACGGTATACAATGTGTCACATTCATACATGTAAATTGAATGTATGACTGTCTATTAGGCAAACTTGTCTAATAGACTTTGACATGTTTTCTGAGACCTGCAGCAATGCTGAGTTACTGCTGATTCTAAAAAAATCCATTCTTTCTCGCACTCTCTTTATCTCTCTCTCCTTTTCGCAAAAGAGAATTACTGTAACACGTGGTATCATCGATATTGATCAAACAATATTACATCTTGCAATGTCGGATTTGTGGGGTTCAACGTCCCAAAACCACCATATGATTATGAGAGACGCCGTAGTGGAGGGCTCCGGAAATTTTGAGCACCTGGGGTTCTTTAACGTGCACCCAAATCTGAGTACATGGGCCTACAGCATTTCCGCCTCCATCGAAAATGCAGCCACCGCAGCCGGGATTCGAACCCGCGACCTGCGGGTCAGCATACTTCTTGCAATGTCATACACACTCGCATATGTTCATGCCTGCGAGTTTCTTATCGTGGTTATCTAATATGGGAAGCCCTATGTGTGAACCAGAAACTGCTCCTTGGAACAAAACTACAAGAAGAACGAGAAGTTCTAGCGCGGATATTTTGCCCATGCTTACGCCATTCCGCGTCTCATTCCGATAATTCCACATGCTTCCCTAAGATTCTCATGGAAGTATATGATAAATGTATAGAATAGGTGTGGATTCCCTAGGGAAACATACAGAATTAGTGCAACGTCATACGGAAAGTTTAAATACGAGGAAGCAAACGGCACGTCTCTTGTGTTTCAGAGCTCGAGTGCGCGGCTGAGGTGTCCACGAACGAGACGAACATGCAGCTTGAGAAACGCTGTCGGTGCCGCAGCTCTTGCGTGTGAGTGCAACCTTGGTGTTTAGTGTTCTTTTTTTCTTTTTACAGTGAAGGACTAACTTTTGTGTAAAAAGAACACGTAACCGGTGGAATTCGGCGGTAATCTGTTCATTACAGCGTCAATGAAAATAATCATCGGTGTATCTTTGCGGCATTGTGAGGTAACAAGTGAGTGCTAGAAAAGGTAACAACGCCGCAAAACTTTATACTAGCCTTTTCGGAGCCTTTCGCACGGTCTTCGTAGACAAAACAGCAGGCTGAACAAACAGTCTACCTGCGTACCAGAAAATAAGGCGTCGAATAAGGGCGGGCATTTGAGTGGGCCAGTATACAACGTCCCGAATTCCCCCCTTTAACTTCCACTGCTGCGGGCAAATTACTAGACCACGGATAATGCCGCAAAGAGCCGTGCTGAGGTGACCCCGCCACCGGCGATCGTTAAAGTCGTAATGTAGTCATGGCTACATCACTTTCAAACGGCGGCTTTATCCCAATCTTTCGAAGTATTGCCAGCATTTGCATGTAAGATTCTTATGCACAGTCGTGGCCTAATTATTATCGTTTCTGGCTGATGTGTACGGTGGCAGAGCTGTCAGGGGTCTGATTGCTTCATCAGTTATGAATCACTGAAGTAAGGATGAAGGTAGAAATAGACGGAAAGGCAGGGGGATGAGCCAGCTCTCAAACCGGCTAGCCACACTGCGCTGAAAAAGGGAGTAAAGGGAATAGAATGTTTAAAAAAAGATGGTTAAGGAGACGGCACTGCTTAAAGTCTGCCTTAGACCATATGTGCGCAAGTAGCGCAACAACGTATTTTAACGCCGTCAGGGCTGAGGGCGGTAGCAGCCAGTGTTCCAAAACTCTTCTTTCCACACAAAGCGTTATTTTCAAGGTCACGACTGAGTCAGCGCCTCCTATATAGAGGAGGCGCTGGCTGAGCGCATTGAAGCAGGGACGCTCACGTAAAGGTGGGCTATTGTTTCACTGCAATACAGTTATCCAATGACGGGCTGTTAGCTACAGCCCGATCAGAAATGAGAAAGCAAATGAAGGCGACGTGAAACCACAAGCGTTAGAAGCGTTCTGAAGGACCGACTCGGCAAGGGGGCAGAACAACACCAGCATAAGCCACGGTCAAGAGGTTTCCGGCGCTTTTCGCGAAGCAAACTTCTGTTTAATAAGCGTGTTCTGGCACTTACTGAAGAAAACGGGTGTCGCTACTTGACCGGCATCGTCGATGAAACCATCAATTCGAAGTTAGCACGTTTGTTTTTGTATTTTCGAACTTATGTATACCCCAGACTCCTAGCAAGGTCATTTACAAATAATTAGCCCAGTCTCGAGCATTGGGGATAAGGCGAACTGCGTATTCACAGTCCCATTCTATAAAAGTTACAAAAGTACCTCCCGCATTGGTCCCATTGTTCGTGAAGTGTGTTGGTTCACTTCCCTTCTTTAGAAACCTTACTTTGAAATTCGTCATTTGTGGTGCTTTTTTCTGTCTTTGAGGTGGTATTAGCTTTATTTGTTTTTAGGTACTTGCGTTGATTACAATCCTAGTAAGTACAATAAAAAAAAAGAAGATACGGGAAACTTGTTCCCATAAACAGCGCTTTTGCAAGCTGGATCCGAGGCCGGCGTACTCCCATAAGCAAACAAGTCCTCGCATACCTGCAAAAGAACCACGTTCATAGTCCACAAGTGCCCCATGCATTATTTAAGAATGTTTCCGCACCCAGTCATGAGTTTTCCACATGACGGATCATTTCGTCCCTTGTAGATTAAGTGTGTGCCTGCATAGTATACGACGGCAGCGACTATATATGCTCATCAAACGCAAACATTTTCTCTTTTTTTTTTCAGAGACGTCACGTACAAGCGTGACGTCACAGTAACAAAGCTCAGAGAGGTAAGCATCCGCTGAATGCACACGAACGTGATGTGCGCCCGTGGAGCATGATCACAGAACTAATCACGTCTCGCGTCTAAGCACACGAACAAGTGAAAACCTCACGCAACTAGGCACAGAATTACGCGGCCTGTACAAACAACTCGTCCCAACTTTTAAAGCTGGTAGATCAATGTGTACAGGCCTAACTAACTGTAAACAATGCCTGCGAATTTGAGACACGATGTACCGTTACAAAATTGATTTTTTTTTTCTAGGAAACGTAGAGCATAAAAAAAGTCCAAGTTCAGAAGACCGAATGGGCTAGACAACCGCTGAAGAAATCGTTTTAAGCTTAGGTGCCACAGGTTTGGGATACTACCACAGGGATGCCTTTGATGTCGTGTGTAACGTCATTAAAACTACTAAACAAGTACCATTTTTATGTTGTCTTCAAAAATTCTCGTTATTAAACTGCGGCGATACCTAATTTCTTCAAAATTGTTCAGATCAGGTTGGTACGGCAAATACGAGGTCGAAAGCTTATTACCGCAGTAGTTTTAATTTTATGTAATACGTGTCGTTGCCATTTATTTTTTAATATTCTAACATTTTTCGAATAACCTTTCAAATTGTCAACTCATTCTTCGCCAATCCCTCAAAGTGGGTACGGGCCATGTTTTTTTTTTTTTTTTAAGGAAAAACAAGGTGACGTTTGGCATAAATAGTAACGAACAGTATCACAAGAGATGGAAAGCGTGAAAGAGAGAGGCAGAAAGATAAGGTGCCAGATGACGAGGTTAAGAAGTTTGCGTGGCCTCAGCAAGTACACGACCAGGTTAAATGGAGAAACAGGGGCGTAGTCCAGCTTAACATGGTGGGCACCAAATATTTCTAATGATCCCCCCAAAAAGACGGAACGAGCTCAATTCACAGAACACACATTTCAAAGATCTGGTACACACAAAAAGTACACTTAGTCCAAAGCGTATTTTCTTCAATAAGGCAAACGTGTGTATGCTTTACCATAGTTTCTGGTTTGGTGTATATCTGGGTTACGCTATCTTCAGTATAGTCAGTGCGCTCAATATAGTCAGTGTATTCAGTGCGCTTATCTCAATCCAGTGACATATAGCGAATAAAAGCGAACCAATTCCGCAGACAGCACAACAAAGTCGACAAAAAAAATTGGTCCCGTATCTGCATGTTACACGGCAAATGTCGTCGAAAGATTATAGTATTGCGTCTGGTGAGAGTGAACAAGACGTTTACTTGATGTTCTGCGCAAGAAAATCGGTTAATGGTATTCCGGAGGTGCTGCGTTAGAGTGCCTCGAGCGTGCAGCGGAGGCGAACGAGTGCATCAAGTCACGTCACACGTGAGACATGAGCGCTATCTGGCAGTTATCTTGGAAAATTAGGCGCACGGAGTGCGCGCCCGTCACGGAGGCGATAAGGTGTAGAACGCAAGGTGACGGATAGGTGCCACCACAGTGTCGGGACCTTAGTCTTAACAAATCGTTGGAAACACTTGCCTTTTCGTGCAAGCGTTGCATCGTCAGCGCTGCGGGATAAGCGCTACGGTTTTTAGAATTACTTATGTATGTCTTTTCTAGTAAAAAGAGACACATACAGAATATTGTCGTGTTGTTAGGTGACTCAGATATGCCCAAGAATTGTTTTCAATTGACAATTGCACAAGTTTGAACGATAAACCTTGAGCAATATTGGTGGGCTCTGCGGACGGGGTCGGCCATTTGGGGTGTAGTTTGGTGCGTTTTAAAGTGTCTTCAAAGGCGGACATACAAAAAAAATGTACAAACAGACAGACCAAAATTTTTGCGTCGAAGGTCCCAAAGAAAGACCATCGTCTTTACAATTTGGTCTTACGTGAGATTACGTGACGTCGACAGCCACTCTCAGTCTGGTCTGATTTTCTTTTTGTGTTCGCGTTCAAGGAAATAACAATTGGTATTTGTTGCAAGTGCGATTTATCTAAACTACAATCGTTGCGTGTGACTATTGACCTCATGTTTTCAATTTCATCGCAGGATGTCGTGAGTACTACCGAAAAAGACGGGTATGTCACAAGCTCACAAGTGCCAATACGTGTCTGTCTTTTTTTTTTCATATGTATACCTGTTGAGTATAATAGAACATAATTTTTGTGTATAACCACTTTATTACATTTCTTTATATACAATGTAGAAGTCTCAAATAGCAGCTTTTTGTCGGCGTTACCACAACACTGCTGCTCCGGAACTCTCACTTCCGGGATATAGCTTGTTTTCTGTCTCGGCGTTGCTTTGCGTGGGTGAGACCGCGTCTACGTCCATCTTCGTCTGTTGTAGAAAGAAAATGCGAGGTCTGGAACGCTCTTGTTCTTCATCGTCGTCACCCACAGCGCAAAGTAAGCGTGCACAATGATTTACAGATACGTAGCGGGCACCGCGCTTTTCAGCAGAATGGCGAATGCCATAGTGGCCTAATGGGGGGCGACAAACAAACAAACAATCTTCCCTACTTCACCAAAGTTACGGTGGTCGTATAGTGATATGACCTGCGTCTATTGTGCTGTGACGGACATACGATTGGCGCAAATCTCTGCGGCTTATTTTTGCTCTATGCTACTTCACGTTTCCGCAAGTTTGCGCTTAGCGTATGAGCCTATAACTTGACCATACGACAAAAGCCTAGGGCAGTCTACGGAACAAATTTTAATTAGTTAGTTAAGCCTGTAGCGCTAACCTTCACGGCACGAAATTTACATTACGCACGTGCGCAAGCTTATTGTTGTGAGTGAAGTGCGCGAGTCAAGTGACTTTCAAATTTGGCGCGTAAGATGAACTACTGACAATGTGTGCAAGATGGCGTATTGCGCCAGTGCGGCGAACATTGGCGATTGGAAAAAGAAGAAAATTCAAGGGAATGGGAGAAAAATCCAGAGCCAGGGCATCGAAGAACGAGGAAGAGGAGATTCGGGCTCGTGCTTGGAAGAAGAAGGCTAGGGTGCGGCGTGCGACCTCGTCGGGTGCGAGTACCTCCGGGGCGTCAGGGCATCCACCTAGCGGGCGACTGTTTCCACGGGGTCCTGGTGACCATTCAACCGCAGCGGCTATTGGCGAATCCTTGGCAAGACCTTGGTCTGATGTTCGAGCGGAAGACAGCGCAGCAGATGACGTCTACCGGGAGCGGGAGCAAGCCGTCGGGCTACGGGCCCGAGCTTATGCACTCTCACCACGGCAGCTTCCCCAATGGACTATTGAAGGGCGTGAACCGCTGGTGAGCCGTATCCGTCTTCTCTCGCGTCCGGACTCAAACACGAGGACTTTAACGAAAAGGACTGTTTAGACTCTTAGAGGTTTCCGCTCGCTAACGAAACTGACAGTGCTAATTAGTTAACATTTTTCTGATCTTAGTATTTTCCTTTTTGTGGTTTTTTTTTTGTGTGTTTGTGAAAGTATAATTTTTTTTTGCAAATCAAACGCTCACTTCCTTTTCTCGTGAGAGATTAACGTTTCACAGCTAGCTCGACTGGCTTTATTTACTGAACCTGTCACAAATTGGCGTCCGCTACGGCAGGACGTGAGTGTTTGCCACTAAAAAGTAGATTTGAGTAAGGCTAACTAAAAAAGTAAAATGGGCTCACGAGAGTTGATGGCGCTGGCAGAACGCATGGGGTTGGAGGGAGCAGAATTGCAGGCTTGGTTTGACGCACGAGAAGCGCGTGAGCGCGATGAACGAGCCGCGGAGAGAGACGCGAAGAAAGAACAGTTGGAGCTGGAAGGCCGCAATTTACAGCTACGTCTTGAAGTAGCAAAAACGGAGAACCAAACCCGAGAAGCAAGCCAGCGACACTTGGAAGTAGAAGAGAGGACGCTGCAACTGCGCCTGAGAGTAGCTGAGGCCGGTGTCGGTCAGCCTACGGTGGCTGACACGGGCAACCAAAGGAACGCGCCTATGGTAGTGAACCCGCATAACTTTATACCCGTTTTCAACGAGGACAGAGACGACCTTGACGCCTACCTGAAAAGGTTTGAGAGAGTGGCGACAGGTCAAGATTGGCCACGGGAAAAGTGGGCCACGGCTCTTAGTTTGTGCCTTGGCGGAGAGGCTCTGAAGGTATTTGGACGGTTGTCACCGAACGATTCCCTGTCATACGACGAAGTCAAATTGGCACTGCTCCAGCGTTTTCGCTTCACGGCTGATGGCTACCGTGAGAAATTCCGGAAAAGCAAGCCTGAAGACGGCGAAACTGGAAAACAGTATGCCACGAGACTCCAAAGTTTCTTTGACAGGTGGATAGAAATGTCTCAGACAGAGAGGAATTTCGATTCAGTCCGTGACTTGATTGTAGCCGAACAATTCATGGCGAACTGCAGTAGTCAGCTGGCGCTCTTCTTACGGGAGAAGAACTGCAAGACTCTGGAAGCCATGGCAGAGGCAGCTGATATATATATAGAGGCAAAGAGATTGAAGAACTTATTAATAGTTCAGAATAAGAGTGAGGACACAACTGGGAAGGCTAAATTGATTTCAAGCCCAAGAGCAGAGATGCAATGTTTTGTTTGTGGCCGTAAGGGGCACAAGGCTTCTGACTGTCGAAGTAAACCTAAACAAGTATTTTGTACAAACTGCCGTAAGTGGGGGCATGATGTGAAGGGCTGTCAGAAAATGACTGGCACTTCGAAATCAACTACATCTTGTTTAATGCTACCCAAAGAAGAGACCGGTCCACAACAATCCATGATTGATGGCGACGACTCGGACCGAGACGACAATGTTATGAGCACAGTCACCTTTTTGGGACATCGATTGGGAGATGGCAACATACGGCCAGTCGAAAGCACGATACAGAAGATCACCTGTGCTTCTAAGCCTGAAACAAAGAAGCAACTCCGGTCATTCCTTGGACTGGCTGGCTATTACCGTGACCTGATACCTCGGTACGCCGAGAAAGCACAGCCGCTCACTGAGATGACGAGGAAGATGGAGAAAAACAAGATTACGTGGACCACGGATAGAGAAGAAGCGTTTGAATCACTCAAAAAGGCTTTGTCTTCTGGGCCAATCGTCAAAGCACCCGATCTGAAAAGAGAATTCGTGCTTCGGTCTGACGCCTCTGATTCTTGTATAGGCGCTATCCTTATGCAAGAGCATGATGGCATCCTCCACCCTGTGTCATATGCCAGTCGTCAACTTCAGCCTCGCGAAAAGAGATACTCAGCAATCGAGAGGGAATGCTTAGCGTTGGTCTGGGCGATAGAAAAGTATCATGTTTTTCTGTACGGAACGTCATTTGTCGTACAGACCGATCACCAACCACTGCAGTATCTCTTAAGGGCAAAACACCTGAACAGTAGGGTATTACGGTGGAGCCTCGCGTTACAAGAATATTCATTCCGAGTCGAGCACATTAGAGGCTCTGAAAATGGCGGCGCAGATTATATGAGCCGGTTGTGAATTTTTACGTTTTCTCGAGACAAGCGACTACTTCAAGTTGTTTGTTTGTTAAGGACATCTTGTGAATGGACGACGCGTGGTGACTTCTCGCGCACTGAACTGCAGTTTATTTTTCTTCGCAAAAGAAACTTTTCAAAGGGGGGACTCTTGTTGTGAGTGAAGTGCGCGAGTCAAGTGACTTTCAAATTTGGCGCGTAAGATGAACTACTGACAATGTGTGCAAGATGGCGTATTGCGCCAGTGCGGCGAACACTGGCGATTGGAAAAAGAAGAAAATTCAAGGGAATGGGAGAAAAATCCAGAGCCAGGGCATCGAAGAACGAGGAAGAGGAGATTCGGGCTCGTGCTTGGAAGAAGAAGGCTAGGGTGCGGCGTGCGACCTCGTCGGGTGCGAGTACCTCCGGGGCGTCAGGGCATCCACCTAGCGGGCGACTGTTTCCACGGGGTCCTGGTGACCATTCAACCGCAGCGGCTATTGGCGAATCCTTGGCAAGACCTTGGTCTGATGTTCGAGCGGAAGACAGCGCAGCAGATGACGTCTACCGGGAGCGGGAGCAAGCCGTCGGGCTACGGGCCCGAGCTTATGCACTCTCACCACGGCAGCTTCCCCAATGGACTATTGAAGGGCGTGAACCGCTGGTGAGCCGTATCCGTCTTCTCTCGCGTCCGGACTCAAACACGAGGACTTTAACGAAAAGGACTGTTTAGACTCTTAGAGGTTTCCGCTCGCTAACGAAACTGACAGTGCTAATTAGTTAACATTTTTCTGATCTTAGTATTTTCCTTTTTGTGGTTTTTTTTTTGTGTGTTTGTGAAAGTATAATTTTTTTTTGCAAATCAAACGCTCACTTCCTTTTCTCGTGAGAGATTAACGTTTCACAGCTAGCTCGACTGGCTTTATTTACTGAACCTGTCACACTTATATAGTTCAACACGTTTAAAAATGAGAAACGAAACATTAAGTTGTGACGTTTTACTTGTTAAAAATTTTACCCCGTATCTGCATGTTTTTGCAAATGTCACCGAAAGACGATAGTCTTGCGTGTGTTGAGAGTAAAGAAGACATTTATTTGATGTCCTGCGCAAAAAAATCGATGGGTGGTATTCTGGAGGCGCAGCGTTAGAGTGCCTCGAGCGTGCAGAGGAGGCGAACGAGCGCATCAAGTCACGTCCTACGTGAGACATGAGCGCCATCTGGCAGTTTTCTTGGAAAACAAAGCGCGTGGCTCTGAGACGAGTGCGCGCTTTCATCTCAGAGGTGATAAGGTGTAGAACGCAAGGTGACGGGTACGTGCCACCACCGTCTCGTCTTAGCAAAGCGTTGGAAACACTCGCCTTTTCGTGCAAGCATTGCATGGTCAGCGCTGCGTGATAAATGCTACGGTCCTTATAAATTACTTATGTATACTTATGTATGTACGCACATGCAGGATATATACGTGTTGTTATGGTGCCCCATACACGCGCAATTATTGCTTTTTAATCGACAATTGCACAAGTATGAGCGCTGAATCTTTAGCAACATATGTGGGCGCTGCGGATGGGGTCAGCCGCTTCAACTACCCGATGCCGTTAAGACTTGAGAAACAGACAGACAGACAGACAGACAGACAGACAGACAGACAGACAGACAGACAGACAGACAGACAGACAGACAGACAGACACACCAAAATTTTTGCGTCGAAAGTCCCCAAGAGAGATTTAAAATACAATGTGATTATGAGACACGCTGCAGTGGCAGGTATTCGAATTATTTTGACCATCCGAATGAAAGCGTGCGGTGATTATGTTGTTGTTGTTGTTGTTGTTGTTGTTGTTGTTGTTGTTGTTGTTGTTGTTGTTGTTGTTGTTGTTGTTGTTGTTGTTGTTGTTGTTGTTGTTGTTGTTGTTGTTGTTGTAGTTGTTGTAGTTCGCCTCCAGTTAAAACGTGATCGTCGTGGCTGGGATTTGAGCATACTCTGGGTAAGCAGCGCAAAATATTAGAGTAAGCTTACCACGATGGATATTCTTGGTTTTCGGAAAATAAAATGTACTGCAGTAGAGGTTAGAGATTATTTTGACGTTGAACAACAAAAGAACTGTAAAGAAGACGGAAAAGTGGTCGCATTTGTTTGATGCTCATTGTAAAAATTCAGTAACACTGCGCCACTTTTCTGCCTACCTGTGACACACGGTGACCGTTAGCGTGCACCATAGAGGCTGCTTTTGATCGCATTCTGCAGCACCTAAAACACATCCTACTTGACATGAAGCGCTAGAGGAGTTCCTACTTTGCATTCGGCCATAAACAAAACCAAATGCTTATATCTATACCGTCATTTTACAGTTTACGCTGGAGTCAGGGAAGATGGAAGTTTTCGATTACAAATTTGTAAACGGGAAATGTGTGTGCTGGAACCAACGTCTTGACGGTCCGACTTGACTTCCTCAAAGCTGAAAACACTCTTTTACACTGCGGCACGAGCTGGCTATGCCACACAGTGACCGATGACAGTCGAGCTTTTTCAATTGAGTTTTATTATTTCATAACTGTACATTGTGATAGGAGGTGAAGGGAAAAGCCATCTTAATGACTTGAAGGACTCAATCACCCCGTACAAAGACAGCAGCTAAGTTTCAGGCATGCTCCTAACAGTGTGGCACTTCAACACTGATATTGATATTCTAAATCTTCTACTGTAACATTGTAACACTTAACAATGACGTTTGAAGGGTGCATTTATATAAAGTCAAGCAATTTTAGACAAAGAGCCAGAGTTTTAAAGAATCACACAAATCAGACAATTTTGCATCGCGCATATAAATTTGCTTATAGCTGTAATCATTCAATAAAAGTCCTGCATGTGTCGAGTTCTTAGCATACAAACTAAGGCTTGTACAGCGCCATCTCAATATGGCTAGCTAAACCAAAATTAGTCCTTGTTACGTAAGCAACAACTCCTAGCTCGCATGTGCCTTAGAAACTGTATAAATGTACAGAAACTGAGTGGAAACTGCAGGCACAGAGCAGCGGTATTGGCAAAGGTTCACGTGTGGCGCAGTGCCTATTCCTGACATCTTTCTGGCGGCATGCGGGCAAGCTCTGCGGAGATCCTTACGTGACTGGCATGTCGTGCGAATTTGTAGATACGTCAACGACGTTTTTCATTATGTACAACGCGTTAACCAGCAGCTGGGCTGCTTGCATGGCTGTTGTAGCAAACGTGGCAGGTTCCAGTCCTGGCTGGCCTGACACGTTGTACGCGGTCATCGTCATCCTATAGTGGTAGTGTCTGGAGTTCACAGGCCAATGTGCAATCGAGTACAAGCGTAATGGGTATCCTAGCATAATAGTATACCTATATGAGGCTGAGGAAGTATGAGCTTATGCAGATGGCATTGCCCTTTTTTGAGTGGATAAACACAGCGATTACGAAGCAGTGAACACCCCTTTACGCTTCTGTGAAGTCGCTGGTGCCAGCATAAATTTTGATGAAAGCAGAGGATTCTGGCAAGGCATGTGGGCCCAAACTCATTCCGTCTTCTATTGGAATATCTATTGAAATGCGACTTCTATGTGATACCTTAGTGTGCCTCTCTATAACAATCGTAACAGCGGCCCACAATGGACCTCTGCGATAACTTAGATCCTCCGAAAGGTGACAGCATGGCACGGACGAGACCTTTACATTTTTGCGAGAGCGAAAGCGTGCATAATATTCTTTGCATCAGAGCTAATTCGTGTTCTGCAAGTGTCGCACTGCTCTCGTAAGCACATTCAAGCTTTACAGGATATTTGCCAGTTTTATTTGGTGCTCTTCATGGGAACCCATGAAGAGAGGCAACCTTTTTCTTCCGCTTGAAAAGAGTGGCCTTCGCCTATTGCATTTGTTTGTGTGACAGTTGGTGTTGCATTTTTTTTACCTCAAGGACGTGTGACACTCCTTTTCTTGAGTTGTCCTTCGAAATCGTCTGTTACCACGCTCCTTTTATTTATTTCGCAACAGGCGTTGCTAAGGGATCACAGTTGTGGGGATTCCAAAAGAAATTGTGGACACTGTCAACTTTTCGAAAACTAGAATTTGCTTAGAGTATTTGTATAATAAAGGCAGAACAACATTAAGCGCTGCACTTGTGAATAACCTTTTCTCGGAACCTGTTTATAGACTTCCATATTCTCATTTGTCTGGTCACAGTGTGTTATTTCGTGTACGTAGAATGTGGATATCTTTTGCAGTAAAAACATTTTCCTTTAAACTGCACACCTCCGCTCTACCAGTGGAGAAGTGGTTCAAAGAAAAATCAATATATGTGCCCTGGACAGTAAGTTGTAGACTTTGCAACCAACCTGAAACGATGGAGCACTGTTTCATTCATTGTAGTCAGGCATTTAATTTTTGGGACATTCTAAAAAGAACGATCAGAAAAGAGCTTTTAATAACAGCTCATGGTATTAGGTTTATTCCTTTCAAAAAAAGCCTGACTGATAACACTCCATATGATCTGTTTATGTTGTTGGGACTTTATTCATTATACGGGAAAGTCGCATGATTGACAAACACGCCGAACCACCACGGTCGACGAGATCGGTCTTCCGAGAAGAATACTGCCCAAGTGCTATATGTTGTTGATATTTTTGACCACGTTCCGGAGTGGCTTCCCCTTTTTGACGCTTGTGTGTGTTTGCCTGACTTCTTAAGAATTATGTTGTAGGTAGTTGAAAATTCCTGGTGCTGATAATATGCTTTAAGTAAGAAGTATGTTTTGCGGCGTAGTGGCTATAGCGTCGCGCACTTAGAATAGAAAGGTCGCTGGTTAGACGCCTCGCTGCAAAAGTTTTTCTTATGGCTTTTTTCTTTACTATCTGTTGGTATATATTTTGAAGTCATGTCCGTGACGGAAATACGTCAGCAAATGCGTGGTGGACCCCGGCAAAAAACACTTTCATGTTACAATAAGGTAATCGCCTTTCTTTCTTTATCCACTCTGTCAAGAACTGCCGGCTCTCCATTGCGAAAACAGTATTTTTAAAATCCGCACAGCTGATATCAAACAATCTTACCCCTACATTTATAATTAATGTTATAAACTGTTGCTCATGTCAACAAGAGCACCAGAAATAGGAAGAGAGGAAGAAGCAGGCCCATAGTTGCTTTGTAAAAGTGACACCACGTCCACCTGCGGGTCTCGTAAAACGTATGCACCCATATCTCATAAAATCAAATCACGTGAACGCACAAACGCATTCGCATATTACATGGAAACACACATGTCTTTAAATCTGATTGGTGTTTGCCTCAGTGGAACAGTGGCTCATCTGCTCACCCGAAGGTCACAGGATCCATCTCGGCCGTGACGGTGGCATTTCGATGGAGATGAAATGGTGAAGGCCGGTGTACAACACGATGTCAGTGCGTGTTAAAGAACACCACATGGTTAACATTTTCAGATCCCTCCACTACGGCATCTCCCATATAATCATATTGTGGTTTTGGGAAGTACAACCCCAGCCAGTATTATGATCGGGGCCTATACCTTCATGTACGTTCATATATGGGAGCGCGGGGGGTTTCAGAGTAGCCCCTCATTTACGTATGGATCCAGTAATGATTCCACTGCTGTTCCTCTTTGCAGGCCACCGGTTCGTCTGGTCCTGTACTTCGACTCGCTCACCTATGAGCACATTAGATCAGTCCCAAAATACGATGTGAGTAGCACTTAATGCATACCCCCACATCCTCTCAAGTATACCGGCTTAGTGCATACCCCCACATCCTCTCAAGTGTTTAGCGGCTTTAAGTTCATTGTTGTGATTACTTCCTGGTTATCTCTGTTCATTATAATATTTTATACCTGGTCCTACAATCTAACCCGGTTTCGAGCATTCATAGTCTCGTTGTGGCCTGCATTGAGTCCTTCAATGACGCCACCTGACAAGCGTGAATGAACAAGCCGGATAGGTGGACAACGTCCGTTTTTTTTTTAACTCAGCAAAGAGCATTAGATCAGATAGCACAGGCAGAAGCTTTTGCTATCTGACCTAATGATGCTCTACACTTTGACGTAAGTCACACTGCCGCTTACGCCTTTGCCCAAAACGACTAGATGATGAAAACATTCTTTTTTTGGGGGGGTGCATTTACCCCCTCCTACTGCCAACGAAGATTTTGTGCAGAAAACGTGTTTTTACACTGCCTCTTGGATAGGAGGCATGCATGGTAATCTTCGTACACTTGACGCGGTCTTGGAATGCCTTCGAGATCGGTTCACGTTTGAATAAACGGCGATGTCATGTGATCGCGTCATCATGTGACGTGACATTATGTGGCGTGCACTAAGTCGTCATGGGGCGGCGTTATCACATGATGATCGTTACATTTTTTAATCAATCGTATTGACGCCGACGTTCCCTTTCCCCGTTTGATATGGCATCTAAGGCCTTCATGAAATCATCCTCCTTGTATACATTCACAGGAGACCCGTGTGCTCAGCAACCTGGGTGGTATCAGCGGCATGTACCTGGGCCTGTCCTTCTTCGTTCTTTTCCAAGTGCTTGATATTCTGGTCGTTGGGGCGCTGCGGCTGAGGAAAACGCTGCGCTGGGACGCGCGCGAGCGCCGCCTGGTCGTGCACGCAAGGACCCGCTCACAAGAAGACGTCCAAACCATCTCGTAGAACTTACCGGCACTCAACAGCAGAAGGCGTGGCCTCCGCGATGCGTTCCGTTACGCGCTGCCACAGCTGAGGCCACGCAGAGAAATTTTGAGAATTTGAGCTTTGAAAATGGCACTAAAGAGAAAAGCAAGGTGTCTCGCGTGAGCAAATTTTGATTTTGAAAATTCCGAAAAGCACCACTCTTTTGTGAGAAGACGCTCGGTAAGCGAGAAAACGCGCGAAAGGTATATAAATCCCTGGATTAATTCTTTTTCTTCCTTAAGTGCCGACAGCAATTCAGGCGCCACAGACGAATCTCATTGGTTTGCAGTCGTTTTCACTACCCATGTTCCTCCTGACACTCCTCCAGCACCTGGTGAAACGCGTTCCCTGCTCGCATCGCGTTCGGATATTGTCCGATGAAAGATGCGTGGCTATTGTACTTAGACCAGTAGACGTGCTTGCTCACCAATACTTCAGCCTCGGCTGGCCCGTTCGGCAGCTTCGCTGGTTTTGGCACTCCTAACGCCGCAAAGCTACCAGATGCTACACTCCCCAATGGCTCTGCACCAACAGCAGCACCTGAAAAGGAGAAAAGGAGGTGGGCTCTGTGACTGCACCTCAACGCAGCCATCTGACCCGCTAATCTTTGCGATGCAGACGATCTTCCATATGGTCACCAGCCAGCTACTGCTGACCTCGGTGCGCATCTTTGCCGGTGCGTCATCGGGGTGCGCACTACCGTGCTTCGCAGTGGCGTCGGGATGCTACCACTTGTCGCTCGTCACCAGCCGACCCGGGATGACCGTGCCGCCAGGAGAGCAGTGGCTACCGGAGGCCAAAGCATTGTGGACGGCCACATCATCATCGACGTCGACAGCTCCCCTGCATATAAAAGCGCACCCACAGCCGGCACCGCCCCGTGGGCTCTGTGACTGCACCTCAACGCAGCCATCTAACCCGCTAATCTTTGCGATGCAGGTTAGTAAATCCTACGCGCTGTTTGCAAAAAAACTAGCAATTACGTCTTGGTGCAGTTGCCGAGCCCACGGTGCTGTCTCGCTATTGCCGCCGAATGTGTTTCCCTTATTCATTCCTTGTTGATGTTGTCAGGTGATGTGGAAACTAGCCCTGGCGGAAACGATGCCGTGTTGACAGAACTTCAGAAAATAGCCGCAGACCAATCCAAAGTAATTAGTGAAGTATAGAGCCTCAAGTCTCAGCTAAACACTACTGATAGAACATTAACGTATTTATTAAAACGGATGACCGACCTAGAAGCACACTACCAGGCCCTTATTCCTATCCGAAACGACATCGAAAAGATGCGGGCAGACACAAGCAGCATGTCTCGCAAGATCGAGGAGTTAGAAGACCGCCTAGACGACGCGGAAAATCGACCACGTCGAAATATTCTCATCTTTTATGGCATCTCCGACCCTACTGACAGCGAGACATGGAACGATTACGAAAAAATAATTATCGATTTCTGCCATAATATTCTAGGAATAACCGTAGGACCTCATGACTTCGAAAGAGCTGATCGCCTTGGTCGTCATTCGTTCGGTAGAAATCGTCCCATAATCGTAAAATTCGCATGTTACAAAACAAAGGACTCGATCCTATCAAATGGCCGGAAATTAAGAAATACTAACTTTAGCATTGGAGAGGACTTTTCGCTCTCCGTTCGACACGCGCGAAAACAATTATAGCATTTGCCAAGGCTAAATCTGCTAAGTTCTCCTTGCGGTATAAAACCCTGCACATCGGTCCGAAACGTTATATTTTTGATAAATTGTCTAGCACAGCTAAAGAAATCACATAGCAGTCGCTCTGTCACCATGTACGTATGTACCTACAAACCGACAACGCCCGGCACTTGCCAAATTACTCTCATTTTCCATGATATTTACTAACATCTGCAGTTTCCTTCCAAAGCGCGAACTCTTATCGAACATTGTTTTGTCATCCGGAAGCAATATACTGGTACAAACTGAAACTTGGCTCAACGATAACGTTTCGGACGCTGAAATTCTGACTGACTTACCCGAAATCCGCGTGTATCGTAGCGTCCGAATGTGTACTCGAGGGGGTGGTGTTCTGGTCGCAATTCACCAAGGTATATTATGTTCCGTTGTACACGTAACGTCCGACATTGAATCATTATGGCTCATTTGTCACGCTCCTCCCCTAACAGTACTTCTTGGCGTTTGTTATAGGCCACCGCATACTAATCCAGACTCATGTAGGCACCTAAACAATAGCCTAAGGCAACTTGTTGCCACTTACCCCAATGCTCGCATTCTTCTCTTTGGTTACTTTAATTACCCGAACATCGAATGGCATAACCTAGGCATGTCCTCATTATTATGTCATGCAGAGGCTAAAAACTTCATTGACGCATGTTTAAATTTTAACCTGAGTCAGTTAGTCTCGGAACCAACACGCGTTACGCAAGAAACAGCAAACATCCTAGACCTAATACTAACTAACAGTCCTGACAACCTTTCATCTATCAGTTATCTCCCAGAAATCAGTGACCATAAAATCATACATATTCTATTTTTATTCAGTTCTGCTCCAAAGTACACATCCGAAAAAACAATATGCCTTTACGACCAGGGAAACTACGATGGAATAACTGAAGACCTTAACACCTTTTTTTCTGAGTACAAATCAGTGTTTCCCACTCGCACAGTACATGAAAACTGGTCAATATTCAAAAATAAATTAAGTGTGCTCAGTAATATGTTCATTCCGAGGGTTACCTTTTATACTAATCACAATAAGCCATGGTTTTCTGTACGTTTAAAACGGCTGGAAAATAAAAAGAAACGGCTCTTCCGTTCGACCAAACGCCGTGACACGCGTAGTGACTGGGATAAATACTTCTAAGTGGAAAAATCATATCTAGTTGAGATCCGGAACGCCAAGCATACATTTTATCACGATGACTTACCAAAGCTACTAACCAGCAACCCCAGAAATTTTTGGCAACTTTTAAATCCAAAGCAGGCTCACAACAACACACTGACTAACGACGCGCATGAACCAGTGACAGACCATGAATGTGGGAAAATATTTAACACCGCATTCGCATCTGTCTTTACTCAAGAACTTGACGCAGCTTCACAGTCACCATCAGTTAACATCGAAGCATTCATGCCAACTATCTCATTTTTCGAAGAAGGCATTGCGTCCGTAATCGATAACATGAAGCTTTCATCATCAGCCGGTATGGAATCAGTTACTTCTAAGCTACTGAAGAATGGTAAATCAATTTGTGTCGCCTATTTATCTTTGATTTTTTCACAGTCACTCGCTTCAGGAATCATTCCAGATGACTGGAAAACGGGGAAGGTCGTTCCAGTGTACAAATCAGATAACAGAGACTCACCCTTGAACTACCGCCCCATTTCATTACCTAGTGTACCCTGTAAAATCATGGAACACGTCATTTACTCTCAAATCGCAAGTTTCTTGGGCTCATGTAATTTTTTTCATCAATCACAACATGGATTTTGTAAAGGTCACTCTTGCGCAACACAATTAGCGCTATTTCTTCACGACTTGCACACTAACCTAGGCCGTAACATGCAGACTGATGTAATTTTTCTAGACTATACGAAAGCGTTCGATTAAGTTTCTCACCGCCACCTTTTGCTAAAACTTTCACACCTGCACCTAGACCCTAACATTCTTCGTTGGATTGAACAGTTTCTCACTAACCGTTCTCTATCAGTCTTTGTTAATGGCCACCTATCTAACTCTCTCCCAGACACATCAGGCGTTCCCCAAAGATCTGTCCTTGGTCCCCTTCTTTTTCTAATATATATTAACGACTTGCCCGACCATGTATCCTGCAGCATTCGCATGTTCGCGGACGCCTGTGCCATTTATCACACTATCAGTAACCAGCATGATCACCTGTATCTCCAAACCAATCTTAACAACGTGCTTAATTGGTGTAACACATGGTAAGGACCCTTAATCCTTCTAAATGTAAAGTCGTGTCTTTTTCTCGTCGCCATAGCCCATATCGCTTCCACTATTCCATCGTTAACACCGCAATTGAATCAGTACCATCTTATAAATATCTTGGAATAACCTTGTCTTATGATTTATCATGGCGTTCCCACATCGCTAATGTAGTTTCAGCATCTAATAAAGCCCTTGGGTTTCTCAAACGCCATCTCCGCCTAGCCCCCCTACATGTAAAATTACTTGCGTACAAATTTTTAATCAGACCAAAATTAGAATATGCATCTGCCATATGGAGCCCACATCAAGCGTATTTAATCAAAGCATTAGAAGCGGCACAAAACCGTGCTGCCAGATTCATTCCCTCATCTTACTCATACGATATCAGTATTTCATCTTTGAAAGCGAAATCTGGACTGCCACTCCTTTCTTTGCGCCGCCGCACTGCAACTCTCGTGCTTTATCACAAATTATTTCATTCTTCCTTCAATCACCCACCTTATAGATTAGCCGCAGCACGCATATCTCATCGAACCAGTCATCCATTTCAGGTTTCCTGCCCATCTTCGCGCACCACTGCTTTTTCTGCCTCGTTCTTTTTTCGAGCAGCCACGGACTGGACGGCCTCCCCCGGGACATCGCCAACATCGCCTCATCATCTGCCTTTCAAGACCGTATTATTGATTATCTTCAATGCTAAAACAACCCTTACTGCTTATTGTTAACCTAAATAAAACCCCACACCTTATGTAATGCCCCTCCTAGAAAGGGGGGCCTTTAAGGTAATAAACTGAACTGAACTGAACTCAACAAAACAAAATTGTAAATGTTCCATGCTTAAAAGAAAATGGCGGCAGACACCGGCTGCGCACGAGAGGATCAGAAGAGGCGGTGGTCGCTACCTCGGAGCCAGGAAACAATCTAGGAATTTTAGTAATTACGGCTGGCGACCCTGATTTCGCATCAGCTCGCCGTAACATAACAGATTTTGACGGCATCTGCTTGTGCCTTCACATGATTAAATATGGGTAAAAATAATTTACATTGAGTTCTCGGGCACCCTAATCCCGAATACTTATTACATAGCTTCAGTGTGTTTTTGGAACCGATGTTGCCAAAATACACAAACTTTGGCATTCGTGACGTCAGAGTGGCGTTCGCGCGCTGTTGCTCTAACGCGAAGTTCAGTCATGAAACTTCAACCTGCGTCTCCTCGTCTCATAGTTAACCTGTGATGACGAAATAATGTAAAAAGAACTCTAGAAAAAAACTTTTTTTTTTCATTTTGAAACGTCTTAAACTTTGTTTAAAATGTTCCACTTCAATACTTCTTTAAGAAGCCGCACTCAAAGCACGGACCTAAATAAAAATGAAAAGAAAAAAAAAACAACTGTGTCCCCTGTGGCAGCGATCGCATCTCAAGTAAAAATTAAGGCGTTTTCCCACTAGCGGCGCGAAGACTGAAGAAATGCCCCTCTCGTTCTTTATTTTTCTCTTTTTTTCTCTTTTCCACTTTTCAGATATATATATATATATATATATATATATATATATATATATATATATATATATATATATATATATATATATATATCTGTGTGTGTGTGTGTGTGTGTGTGTGTGTGTGTGTGTGTGTGTGTGTGTGTGTGTGTGTGTGTGTGTGTGTGTGTGTGTGTGTGTGTGTGTGTGTGTGTGTGTGTGTGTTTGACGGAAGAAGGCAGGGATGGTTAGGAGAAGTAGATGAGGAAGAAGTGAGAATGGAATAAACATGGCGATGAGCCAAGCCACGTCTCCCATTCATCATAGCGTCACACGAGTCAACTTCATACGTTTGTTCTGCTGGGCCGCAAGAGAGTGTTCTCAGTCCACTGCTTTTTCTTATTTATATTAATGACTTACCAAGTAATTTATCCTCACAAGTGCGCATTTTCGCTGATGACTGTATATATTTACCGAGCAATAACTAGTACTTGTGATCACATAGTAATCCAAAATGACCTCGACCTCATCAGCAATCGGCGTAATAGTTGTCTATGTCCCTTAATTCAAGTAAATGTAAAGTAATGTCCTTCTCTCGCAAACATTCTAACTCTGAGTTTTCTTACTTTATTATTGGCAATACCGTATCTAGTGTTGACTCTTTTAAATATTTAGGTGTAACCTTCACATCTAACCTTTCTTGGACTACCCACATCATCAACACCTGCAGTGACGCCTTACGATCATTCGGCTACATACGCCGCAATCTACGTAAGACGCCCACAAATATACATGCTTTAGCTTACGTAACATTTTTTCGCCCTCAGCTAGAATTCGCTTCTGCTGTTTCATTTCCTCATTACAGCTATTTAACTAACATGCTGGAATCAATCCAGAATAGAGCCGCTAGATTAATCTCACAAAACTACGATCATAGTGCAAGCATAACACAAATTTTAAAAAAACGTATCACTTTGCCTTTTGAGCAGCCGACGTGATCTAAACCTCCTTTCATTATTTCATAAATACGTACATGAAACAAGACCATTATCATTGACATTGCAAACATCTGCATTCACATCAAAGAGACCAAATGATCATCGTTCATTCACACGCATATACGGTAGAACATGGATTTTTAACTCATCTGCACTCCCCCGTGTCATCCGCATGTGGAACAGCCTTCTAGGTGAAATCGTAGCTGAACGCAATCGGGAAAAATTCCGGCACCTTCTACTCACTCATTTCCAAGAATAACTGCTCGTTTTATCCATATCGAAATCGGCACCTACGCGTTTATTCACTACTACTATCTCGCTTTTTTTTATCTTACTTTAAACTTCTTTTGTTTGATGGTTTGAATACTAACATGCCATTCAGTTCTGTTGTGTTTTATTCAGTGATGTTATATTCTGAATAATGTAAAGTCTTTTCACAATTTGTGCTTGTTTTTTAACTTCTTTTACGTCATTATCTCACGCGTATACTCATCTGATGTTTATTGCCGTTGTATTCCTATTAAAATTATTATTAACATTTTCTCATTGTTATTCCTGTTAGGACTTGTATAATAATTGACAATTAGTTCATGTTATTGTTTGTATGGAAATTGTACGAATTCGTGCACGTATTTCTTTTATGCTCCACTTACACAGTGCCCTGTTTTGTCTGTAAGGTATTTTGAATAAATAAATAAATAAATAAACAGGATGAAGACCAACCAGCCCCTTCATCAGTCGCTCATCTACGCGACCAATCATCAGTCGCTATCTACGTGACACCCTGAGCATTCATGGACTACCGTAGGAGCGCCTAGCGTTACGCATCGACCAGCATCATGTCAAAAGCATCTACTGACCTTCCCATCCGCAAGTACACCGTAGCAGCAGACGATGGACCCTACAAGACTGGTTCGACCTGTTCGAGCTCCACGCTACCGCTGCATCTTGGTCGGAACTGGAGATGGTTACAAACTTCAGCGACTACGTCACCAATGAGGCATTTAAATTTTACTTAACCAGCATATTCGAGAACGACGAGTCATGGAAAAAATCAAAGAGGAGATTATTACCTGTTTTAACGAGAATGATCAAGACCTACTCATTGCCAACCATCTAGAGACAACCGCACACTATCGTCAATTTCCTAAGCAGTCCTCAACCATTCGAAAGCCCAGCGCGAATCGACAACTGCCTCAAGATGAAGTGGCACATGAGTTGACTTACAGAAGGCCATGCGTATATTGGGGAAAACCCAACCGTCAAGCGCGCCTCCCTTCTGCGGAATAGTCAGCATTTCAGTCATCGCTTCAGCATATGACACGAGACGTTGCTCAACCACCTGATGCCCTTCACTCTTCGTCTCGCATACGTGGTCCACCACCTGGGTTTTCGCCACGCGGTTCTTCAAGCTCTTCTAACGTTCACCACTTGCCTTATAAAGACGCCGTATTCATGGTAGATGACCTGGCCCATCGTAAAAAATTCCCTGCCAAGCCATTCTTCTTCCGTACGGTTTCATGCATCACCGTCCTGTGCACACTCCCTCGAGAGTCCAAACAAAACAGAAGGCTCAGACGCATCGAACGTCGCACACTACCAGGCGCAAGAACTACTCGCAGTGAACAGCGAGAAATAAGCCCCTGAAGAGCTTCGTGTCATTTCTATGGCACCGCAGACTTGCCAAAATCAGCTCGTACACAGTTGTCTTTCGGAAGCACCCGTATAATGAAACCCGTCACCGAAGCCTCTGAAGAGCACGCTAGCAATGATGACGCATTACCAACTATGCCCGGCAAGCAAGACACCAGTTGACCATTCATCAGCTGTCTACAGGACGCGTCAAACACCGAAGGAAATGAATGCCCAAATCCAGAAGGGGCGCCACTACAGCCATCTCCTGAGCAGCCTCAGCAAAGCAAGCAAAGCCAAGTTCACAAACTCATGCTACAACGAGAGAGACTGCAACGAGGGCATCGATGAACGCAAAATTCGATGGAAGCGCACTCACCAATTGAAGAACATCGAAAAATAAGATCTCTAATTCAAGACGTCAGGCACTTTCACACAAAAAAAATGTCACCAAAGACACTCCCTGCACTTGCTATTACACCGACTGCACCACCGCAAAAAACGCCGACAAAGACGCGGAGGCACTGCTTGCACACCGCAAGCACTCAGGCACTTCATCACAGTCTGTCAAAAAGCACGAAAGCAAGAAGCACCGGAATTGCACCATTCACGACGAAATATACAACCACGACGACATACGGGCCACCGATGCAACAGTGCGTTCCAACCTTGCTTAGTCGCCAGAACAGTTGAAGCATTATTGTCAGTATACATGTGTAGCGCACCCTGTCCAGAACGCAACAGTCAAGCTCGTCCGCCAGAGTCGTCATAGAAATCACCAGACTGCTCCCTCTGCGTTGAAGATTTAGTGAGATTGTAGAACACCGTCGGCACGTGAAACTGCGAATTGGGCCATAATTTTGTTTATTCTCTTCTTCAATTTGTTTTAGTTTGTAAGCGGTGCCATCTTTCGGGGGGAGGGGGAATCCTGTGACGCAAGAAGGCAGGGATGGCTAGAAGTAGATGAGGAAGAAGTGAGAATGGAATAAACATGGCGTATGAGCCAAGCCACGTCTCCCATTCATCATCCTATATGTATATATAAATATATATATATATATATATATATATATATATATATATATATATATATATATATATATATATATATATATATATATATATATATATATATATATATATTGTATTAGCGTATTTTTATTAGCATAGTAATATTAGCATATTAGTATATTGTATATGTATTGTATATATATAATACTGCAGACGCTTGATGTACCACCTTTCGGGAGTTTCTTATCCACCAAACACGCGACTCCGTCGTCAACTCCTGCACTTTAAGCTGGAAAATGGGGTTCTCTACCACCACGTCTACCACCCTCACGGTCAGCGCTGGGTTCCTGTACTGCCACGCTCTCTTCGACTTCAGGTGCTCGAAGCCTTCCACGACGACTTGACTGCTGGTCATCTTGGTTTAAAAAAAACTGTTGACCACATTCGATGTCGTTATTACTGGCCTGGCCTTTCTTCTAGTGTAGCGGGGTACGTCGGTTCCTGCTACCTATGCCAGCGTCGTAAACTCCCCACGTCTGCACCTACTGGACCTCTACAGCCACTTCCGTGCCCTTCAACACCTTTCGAGGTTGTAGGTGTTGACCTTTAGGGGCCTTTCTCCGTCACATCTGCTGGCAAACGATAGATAGTGACCGCCGTGGACCACCTCACACGCTACGCTGAGACTTCCTCTGTTATTACAGGCTCAGCTGTGGAAGTTGCAGACTTTATTCTTCACGCCATAATCCTGCGTCATAAGGCTCCTCGTGTACTGCTTAGTGATCGCGGCAAAGTGTTCCTGTCACAAATGGTAAATGAAGTACTGCGCGTTTGTGGAACTACTCACAAGACAGCTTCAAGCTATCACCCTCAGACAAATGGTCTCACAGAAAGATTTCACCGAACCCTTGCAGACATGATAGCCGTTTACGTCCAACCCGACCACAAAAACTGGGATACTCTTTCACTATTCCTGACATTCGCTTACAACATCGCCGTTCAGCGAACAACTTGCTACTCACCGTTTTACCTCATGTACGGACGCACCCCGACTACCTTTCTCGACGTCTCCATCTTTAGCAGCCATGGAAATTCATGTCAGTCTTCTAGCAAAGAATACATTTCCCGCCTGGCCCAGTCTCGCCATCAGGCTCGCATCAATAATGAAGCGAGACAGCACGAGTGGAAGATCATCTATGACGAATCCCACCACGTTGTGTCTTTGCAACTTGGTGACGAGGTGCTGCTTTTGACACCTATTCGCTCTCCTGGTCTCTGTGACAAATTCCAACCACGCTTCATTGGGCCATACATTGTTTTAGAACAGACTTCGCCGGTTAATTATCGTGTGACGCCACTCGTCACCCCAACAGACCGCCGCTACCGCAGCACAGAGATTGTCCACGTTTGTCGCATGAAACCTTTCACGCGAC
The DNA here is from genome assembly GCF_043290135.1 of Rhipicephalus microplus. NCBI lineage: Eukaryota > Metazoa > Arthropoda > Arachnida > Ixodida > Ixodidae > Rhipicephalus > Rhipicephalus microplus. The sequence continues at coordinate 189,048,659 of NC_134701.1, forward strand.
GTTCCCCGTCACTTTGATTTACGGCGGCCAGGGTGTCCGCTTCCAAGTGGGGGGGGGGGGGGGAATTTGTGTAGGCATTTGTTACTTACATCGTCCTCATCCCTGCATGATCACAATCACCATCATCCGCTTGTCTCTTTGTCCTCATTGCCACTCTGGATCATCATCATCGTCTTCGTGTGTGTACTGGCTCTGCACGTTCGTTTTTGCGAGGTCTTTCCTCAATTAAACGCTGTCGCAACCAAGACTACCATGGCTTCATAATATATATATATATATATTGTGATGAAACGGTGAAGGCAACCTTTATTAGGCCCAGAAGACACGATGAAGCGACCACGCCCAAGGCACTGAACTCAGACAAGCCAAGTCCCCACAGCAGATGAAGGTGACGACCACTCAAGATGATGAATATGTGTAAAGGTAGTAGATGTGCTTAATGAATGCCTACAATATATATATATATATATATATATATATATATATATATATATATATATATATATATATATATATATATATATATATTATAATGAGGCGTTTTAGAGTGGCACTCTTTTATAAAACAGGAGAGCGGTCACGACACGTCAAGCGGTAATGGCGGAACTAGCCTGAGTCCCCAGCCAACCAAACGTCGTCTTCTTCACCCACTGAGTCATACCCCCTGCCCTTCTGAGTAGCATTTCTCTTCTTCACTACATTTTCCTCCCCTCCGGAAAAGAGCCATCCTGGCGACTCATGGGCAGGAGACAATAGAGGGATCGTAATACGGTTTTAGGCGGTCTATGTGGACGGTCTCACGTCCACGGCGTCGTTGATCATGGGGCTGCTCAAGCGGCTCTACGATGTAATTGATGGGTGAAGTTTGTTTAACCACATGGTAAGGTCCGTCATACTTGTACATCAGTTTCGTTGAGAGACCAGGGCTGGTTGAAGGGATGCGAAGCCAGACAAGGTCATCCGATGCATAAGAAGCCGGAAGCGTCGGGCTATCGCGGTGGTGTTTCTGGCGTTGCTGTTCAGCACTTGTGAAGGAGCGGGCAAGCTGACGGCACTCTTCCGCGTATTTAGCAGCTTGTGACATCGTCGTCGACTCAGCAACATCCCGGTGGTAAGGAAGGATGGTGTCTAGCGTGCAAGAGGGCTCGCGACCATAAAGGAGGAAATATGGCGAGAAACCAGTGATTGTCTGACAGCAGTATTTTGCGCGTAGGTTACAAAAGGAAGAATACTGTCCCAATTGGTGTGATCGGTTGCGACGTACATCGACAGCATATCTCTAATGTACGGTTGAATCTTTCCGTAATACCATTTCTTTGAGGATGATACGCGGTGGTGGTGCGATGAATGACTTGGCATTCCTTGAGAAGGGATTCGACAGCGTCCGACAAAAACACACGCCCTCGGTCACTCAGGAGTTCACGTGGTGCACCGTGACGTAAAATGATCTGATGCAGTATGAAACGACCGACGGCGCTGGCTGACGCAGGAGAGAGTGGTGAAGTTTCTGCGTAGCGCGTAAGGTGATCGATAGCGACGATTACCCAGCGATTTCCAGCCGGTGTAATCGGAAGAGGTCCATACAGATCAATACCAACACGGTCAAACGGTCAAGCAGGACAAGGTAAGGGTTGTAGTGGAGCTGGAGAAGTTGGAGTGGGATTCTTCCGGCGTTGACAAGCGAGACAGGAACGTACGTAGCGACGGACGAAGCGATACATTCCACGCCAGTAGTAGCGGTGGGACAGGCGGGTGTAGGTTTTCAACACTCCAGCATGGGCGCATTGTGGGTCGGCGTGAAAGGAGGCGCATATGTCTGAGCGGAGACGTCTGGGAATGACTAGAAGCCATTGGCGCCCTTCGGAGAGATAATTACGTCTGTATAGCAAACCATCTCTGATAACGAAGTGCTGTATTTGACGGCGCATACCTCTAGGGATATTTTGCGAGGGAGTTTGATTCAACAAGTTGATAAGTGAAGCGATCCAAGGATCTTTTCGTTGCTCCTGTCGCATGTCACTGACACTAAGTGCAGATACGTCGGGGGCAGGCGAAGACGGCGGCTTGTCACTACATCGCAGAGGTGATCGGGACAAAGCGTCTGCGTCGGAATGTTTTCGGCCAGATCGGTAAACGACGTGGATGTCGTACTCTTGTAGCCGAAGCGCCCAACGGGCAAGCCGGCTGGTGGGATCTTTTAACGAGGAGAGCCAACATAATGCATGATGATCTGTAACCACGCTGAATGGGCGCCCGTAAAGATATGGTCGAAACTTGCCTATGGCCCATATGATGGCTAGACACTCTTTTTCGGTGACTGAATAGTTGGCTTCTGCTTTTGTGAGTGCACGGCTGGCGTAAGAGACGACGTACTCATCAAATCCAGGTTTACGCTGGGCGAGCACAGCACCGAGGCCAACTCCACTAGCATCCGTGTGTATTTCCGTCGGCGCAAGAGGATCAAAATGTCGCAGTATAGGAGGTGACGTAAGAAGGTGGCGGAGTGTGGCAAATGCATCATCACAAGCTGACGACCAACTAGAAAGGTCGTTGTTGCCGGCAAGAAGGTCAGTCAAGGGCGATATGATGGAGGCGAAGTTGCGAATAAAACGACGAAAGTATGAACATAGAACGAGGAAGCTGCGAAGTTCTTTTAAGGTCTTCGACTTGGGAAATTCGGCAACGGCACGGAGTTTCGTCGGATCCGGAAGAATGCGATCTCCAGATACAACATGGCCCAAAATTAGGAGTTGTCGAGCGCCGAAGCAGCACTTCTTCAAGTTGAGCTGTAGACCGGCGGCGGTGAGGCAAGTAAGCACTGTCTCGAGCCGCTGAAGATGCGTTGAAAAGTCGCTTAAAAATATTACGACATCGTCTAAATAGCACAGACATGTCTGCCATTTCAGGCCACGGAGGATGTTGTCGATCATGCGCTCGAAAGTGGCAGGCGCATTGCAGAGCCCAAATGGCATGACGTTAAATTCATATAAGCCATCAGGGGTAACAAAAGCCGTCTTGGGGCGATCAGCCTCAGACATGGGAACCTGCCAATAACCTGAACGCAGATCTAGTGACGAGAAGAACTCCGCGCCTTGTAAGCAGTCAAGGGCATCGTCTATGCGAGGTAGCGGGTAAACATCTTTGCGCGTGATCTTATTCAACCGGCGGTAGTCGACGCAGAATCTTATTGAGCCATCATTTTTCTTGACTAGAACAACTGGGGAGGCCCACGGGCTGGTAGAGGGGTCAATAACACCTCGCTTCAACATGTCGTCAACTTGTGCCGCGATTATGCGACGCTCAGATGCCGATACCCGATACGGACGCTGACGTAAAGGAGCGTGAAGGCCAGTGCCGATTTCGTGAGATACTGCGAAAGCACGGCCCAAAGTCAGTTGCTGGTGGTCGAAGCTGGCGCGGAAGCGCTCGAAGAGGGGCGATGATGTCGGTGCGCTGCTGGGCCGTAGGGTTGGTGTCGATGCAGCGCGAAATTGCGTCGGTGAATGATGGGGAAGAGGATGACGCGCAGCAATCAACAGCATCAATAGGTAGCGTAGTCGAGTGGTCAGGAACTACACGTGCACTCGAGGGATCAATGTCATCGGCAAAGCCCAGGCACTCTCCGCAAAGTAACTCGGAAGGCGAGGGAAACGGATTTGATACATAAATTGCACTTGATCCATCGTGAATATTCAGAACGGTGAAAGGAATCAGGAAGCACTTGCGGCGAACAGCGGTTTCAGAAGGCGTAAAAAGAACAGTTGAGCCACTAGAGACGTCACAGGAAAGCGGAACTAGGGCGGACGAGAACGGGGGTATTGAAGTGTCGGTGGCAACGAAAACTTTTGCAGGTGAAAGGGAAGAGTCGAGTGAAGCAGCGTCGCATAACGGCGCGAGCTCCACTTCCGCGCGAGCACAGTAGATGACGGCATGATGAGTGCAGAGAAAGTCCCAGCCTAATATAATGTCATGGGAACACTGCGGGAGCACTACAAACTCGACGACATAAATATTGTCAGCAATAACGACACGTGCTGTGCATGCAGCAAAAGGTCGAATTCGTTGCTCGCTCGCAGTGCTCAAAACGAAGTCGTGTAGAGGCATTGTGACTTTTTTTAGTCGACGGCAAAGTTTTTCAGTCATTACAGACACTGCGGCGCCAGTATCGACCAATGCAAAAACAGGTATACCTTCAACGGAGACAGCAACGACGTTGGACGGCGAAAAACAAGGTCTTGTGGAGTTCGAAAGATCCGCAGTTCTTGCCCCCGGAACTGCGGCTCCTAGTTTTCCTCAGGGACAGGGCGAGGTCGACGTAGCATAGGAGAAAGGGAACGGCGTTGAGGTGAAGGCGACCGGTGTCTGTTGAAGTTCCGGCGAAGTGAAAATGTTTCCATGGTGGTAGTCTCGACATATACAGCCGGCTCCGGTCGTGGGGGTAAATCATTATTTTTGGGCCTGACGTCGTCACACAGGAAAAACTCACGCCGTCGACAAAATCGTGCTACGTGACCCGCAATTCCACAGGCGAAGCATATGGGGCGGTTGTCTAGAGTGCGCCAAGGGTTCTGAAAGCGAGGAGGTGGTGGTCGGGAGAAAGGACGGGCAGCCTGGTACATAGGCTCAGTCGGTACGACAAAGGGACGCGTGGACGTAGGCGTTCGCGACAAAGAAACGTGGCCGTTCGCGACAGGTGGACGTCGGGTTCCGTTCAGTGCTTCGGCATAGGTCAACGGAGCAGCCACAGGTGGTGCGTGAGCTGTTGGTAGCGCCTCGGACACTTGCTCCTGGACTACTCGCTGTATTGATGGCGCTAAAGTAGATGGGGCACCTTCGGAGGTATAAGGCACGAGGGACAACTGGCGTGCGACCTCCTCTCGTACAAATTGCTTGATCTCGAGAAGCAAAGTGGTGTGATCTATAGAGCCAGCCGACTTTAAAGCGGAGATTGTTGCACATGGCGCGGTGGCACGACGAGTGGTGTCCCGCTGTTTCCAGAGCTCATCATAGCTCTGACACAGTTGGATCACTTCCGCTACCGTTTGCGGGCTTTTGGCGACAAGCATCTGAAATGCGTCGTCAGTCACGCCTTTCAAGATGTGTTTGATCTTCTCGGCTACTGTCATGGCCGAGTTGACACGCCGGCAAAGGTCGACCACATCTTCGATATAACTGGTGTAATTCTCACCATTCTGCTGAGCCCTGGTACGCAAGCGCTGTTCGGCCCGTATTTTGCGAAGCGCTGGACGGCCAAACAAGTCCGCAAACGCCGTTCGGAAGGCCGACCAGGTGGGGAGGTCTCTTTCGTGATTACAGTACCACCGACTGGCGACGTCGGTCAAATAAAATTGGACCACAGTAAGCTTGTGCGCATCGTCCCACTTGTTGTGCTTGCTCACCCGGTCGTATTCGTCGAGCCAGTCTTCCACGTCTTTGTCATCGGTTCCACTGAAGGTAGGTGGATCGCGTTACCGAAAGGAGCCAAGACAGACAGGAGCTGCAGTAGTTGGAGCCGAGGCGGCCACCTGCTGATCATCGTCCGTGGGCATCGTAGCAACTGGAGGCAACGTATGGTTTCGCAGTTCCAGGATTAGGCGTTACCCAGCACTCTCCACCAATTATAATGAGGCGTTTTAGAGTGGCACTCTTTTATAAAACAGGAGAGCGGTCACGACACGTCAAGCGGTAATGGCGGAACTAGCCTGAGTCCCCAGCCAACCAAACGTCGTCTTCTTCACCCACTTAGTCATACCCCCTGCCCTTCTGAATAGCATTCATCTTCTTCACCACAATATATATATATATAATGTAGTGACAAATACGGGCTCTGCTAAAGAAACGATGAAGAAGACGTTCGTTGTGGCAGAGGATGAGGAATAAATGAGGAAGGACAGGGAGGTTAGCCAGTTCTCAGACCGGCTGGCTACCCTGTACTGGGGAAGGGGATAAGGGGGATAAAGGGTGAGAGAAAAGAGACGTTGTAAAAAAAAGAGAGAGAGAAGGTCATCAGATGACCCACGACGCTGTTTACAGTCTGTCTCTAAGACCACTTGCCCGCAGAAAGCGCAACAACGCTATCAATGCCTTGCGAGCAGAGGACGGTCTCGGCCAGTGTCCTAATACCCTTTCTTCCGACAATTGGCGATTGTCTATTCTATCTAAAGCTTTTGACAGTTCTTTTCCTGGCACGCTGAAGCGGGGACACTCGCAGAGAAGATGGGAGAAAGTCTTTCGCAGCCACAGTTGTCACATGTCGGGCTTCTGGCCATTCCGATTCGAAACGAATAAGCATTCGTAAAGGCCACCCCAATACACAGATGGCACAAAAGTGTCTCCTCTGCTCTGGTTATTCCTGATGGAAGACGGAGCTGCAGGTATGGGTCCAAATTATGAAGGCGGACGTTGGTGAATGCCGGTGAATTCCACTAAGCGAGTGTCAGTTCTCGTGCAAGTGATCGAAGCCTTGCAGCGACGTCCGTTCTTGATAATGGTATAGCTACACAAGGGGCATCATCATGAGCAGTTCGGGCTCCTTCATCTGCACGGTCGTTTCCATCAATGCTGCAGTGGCCTGGTATCCATTGATACGCTATGTTATGTTGTTTCTTTATAGCCCGGTGATGAAGCAGTCGTATTTCAGCATTTAGCTGTTCGTTTGGTCCATGACGATATGGCGAGGCATTGTCCTGGAGATCTGCTTTGGAGTCGGAGGATATTGACCATGTCCGTTGCGGTTCTTCAACTAGGAACTCCAGAGTGGCACGAATGGCGGCGAGTTCTGCCGCCGTGGATGATGTCAGATGCGAGGTCCTGAACTTTATCGTGATGGATTTCTCCGGAATTACCACTGCACCTGTTGAACTTGTTGAAGTGACCGACCCATCCGTGTAAGTATGAATGCGTCCACAGTGTTTCTCATGCAGAAACAGTAATGTTGTTTGTTTTAGGACCAAATTTGACAAATTTTTCTTCTTTTGCATTCCGGGGATGGTTGTCAGGGCTTCCAGTGGATGCAGACACCACAATGGTAACGACGGTCTTGCTGCGTGCGTGAAGGTCGTGGGAATCACCGTGTGATGTGGGGCAATAATAGAGCAGAACGCAGAGCATGGCCTGGAAGTTGGAAGGGAGGCGAGGTGATGCGGTTGAACCCGGGTGGCATGTCTTATGTGCGTTCTTAAAGCATCGACACGAATGTAGGTTGTGATAGGGTGTTCATGAGCGATTGCGACAGTCGCTACTGAGGATGCGCATCTCGGCAGCCCGAGGCATATTCTCAGTGCTTGAGCTTGTAATGACTGGAGGACGTGTACGTTTGTTATGCGGGCCTTGCCAAGCACAGGTAGGCTGTAGCGCATGAAGCCAAGAAAAAGTGAAGCATACAGTTGAAGCATGGCTCGTACCGATGCACCCCATGATTTTCCCGCAAGAAACATTAGGACGTGGGTGATCATGGTCAGTTTCTTCTTCATGTAAGCGATATGAGGGCTCCAAGACAAGTCACGATTTATTATTACTCCGTTGAAACGGTGAGTCTTTTGATAGCTGATTGTGTGTCCATTAATTCTGATGCGGTATGGCGTCATTGTCTTGAGCGTAAACGCAACCAGTGAGCATTTCTCAGATGACAGCTCCAGTCCTCGTCCTTGAAGGTAGTTTGACGTCAGTGTAGCCGCTGTCTGAAGCCTGGCTCGTACGTGTAGACGCGTGACCCCTGATGCCCAGATGCAGATGTCGTCCGCGTATATCGACAGATGTACGGAGTGTGGCAGGACGTCAACGAGGCCGATGAGCGCAAGGTTGAAAAGTATGGGGCTTAGGACCCCACCGTGAGGTACGCCGCAATAAGTATGCAGTTGCCTTGTTGCGCCGTCTTCTGTCTGAACGAAGAATGTTTTGTCCTTCAAATAGCTGTAGATACATTGGTAAACGCGGCCTCCCAATCCAATGCTGCCCAAGGCGTCCAGGATGGTTTCATGTAATACATTGTCGTATGCAGCCTTAGTATCCAAGAAAAGTGCCGTTGATAATCTCTTTAGGCTCTTCTGCTGTTGTACAGACGTGACAAGATCAACAACATTGTCTATGGAAGACCGTCCACATCGAAAGCCGGTCAAAGCATCGGGGTATATATTGTTATGTTCCAAGTACCACTTCAGGCGAGTCAGCCCCATTCTCTCCATCACCTTTCCAAAACAGCTGGCAAGCGCAATAGGGCGATAGGAGGCCATGTCCAGAGGCGATTTGCCTGGTTTGAGCAGAGGCACAAGGCGGCCGCACTTCCACGAAGGAGGAACCAAACCGTTGCTCCACGAGTCATTGTATACAGCCAAAAGGGCACGCCGAGCAGTTCGTCCTAGGTTAGCAAGGGCCATGTAAGTGACTCCATCGGGTCCAGGCGATGACGAGCGCTTGCTTGCTGCATATGCTGCCTGAAGCTCATCTAGAGAAAACATATTGTCCATCCGAGTGTCTCTGGACGCCGGCGCATTTCGTAGGTTACTCGTGTTGATCCCGGGCCCCTTGTTTGCAACCCTGGCACAGAAGTCTTCCGCTACATCGATTTCACGCCGGCCTTGGTGGAGAGCAAGGCATTTGAACGGACGATTCTGTTGTGGCAATGTTCGTAGGCCGCGGATTATTCTCCATATTTGCGAAAGAGGTTTATGGGGATCGAGCGACTCGCATAGTGACTTCCATCGTTGCGACTTTAGTGCATTGATTCGACGTTGAATCTTCTTTTGTAGACGTTTCGCTTCCCTCAAGTCGTAGATGGATTTCGTGCGCCTATAACGTCGTTCGGCGCGACGACGGATTGCGCGAAGTCGCTACAACTCCACCTCATATTTGCAAAAATCTGGCAAAGGTCCACAATTAAACGTTGCCTCTTGAATAGCGGCCTTCGTTATACCTTCTAGGCTTTCAAAAGAACCTTCTTGGTTTCTCTCGCATTGCTTCTCTGCGGATGATCTGTACTTTGACCAGTCTATCCGTGAAGTGGGTGGGATTTGCGACTTGCTTAGCCCCTTGATTTTTATATAGGTGGGGATGTGGTCACTGCCATGCGTTTCATTGTCCGCAAACCACGGCACCTTGGTGTTTAGGCTACTTGACACAAAAGTTAGGTCGAGACAGCTACTATATGTCAGACCCCGTAAAAACGAGGGAGCACCGTCATTTAAACAATATAGTTGGTGGTCAGATGCAAAGGAGGACACATCTCTTCCCCGACAGTCTATCTTCTGGCTTCCCCACAGGGCGTGATGAGCGTTAAAATCACCGGTAATAATCCATGGCCCAGGTGTCGCTGATATAATGGCGCTTAATCTTGCTGGGTCGAAGCGGCCTGAAGGCGAAATACATACTGCCACTAGCGTGAAGTTCACGTTCTTACGCTTAACTGTCAGGCACACGTATTGGTTGCTGTTGTCCGGTGTTACTGGATGCTCAATATATGTGAGTTCGCACCTGATGTAAACAATGACCTTACAGGTTTCGTTACGGGTTGCAGATCTGAAAGCTGCAGCTGCTGGTGAAACCGCTGGCTGCTGTCTCACTGATGTTAGGCACATTAAACGGTTGCTTCACTCCGGCGTGGCGTCTAACAGTATTCTTACATTTGGGAGAGAGTGCTGGTTGTCTTGAACTGGAACTCCGTTGCCGGACTCTACCTCAACCCCACGCCTCGCCAATGCCGGACGACATGACCCAGCCACCCGCAGTCATGACAGCGAGATCCAGTGATTTTCAATGCCACCGACGACCAAGACGCCGAAGACTGGCTGTCAGAGTATGAAGCGGTAAGCGCCCACAATAAATGGGATGACACAGACAAGCTCGCTTACCTTAATTTCTATCTCGCGGGTGTGGCAGAACTGTGGTTTAACCAACCACAAAGCGGAAATACCCTCTTGGTCAACCTTCAAGATGTGCTTTGCAGGAGTCTTTGGACGACCCACTGTTCGCAAGCTGCGCGTCCAACATCGCTTGCGCTGCCGCGCACAACGCTCTGGCGAGACCTTTACCTCGTATATTCAGGATGTTCTGGGCCTCTGCCGTCATATCAATTCCGACATGCCTGAGTCACCGTGGCACGAGTCACCGTGGCCACGGACTTGCACATCCCTCCTCTATCCTGTGTTCTTGTGTCACTCTTCTGCGACGACGGACCCTCTGTCACCGCCCTCTATGTCACCTCTCACGCCTTCGGCTCTCGCAAAAGGTTCCTTCTCCCGTTCGCAGTTGTCACCGAAGAAAACTTACGTGGCTTCATTTATATAACAAACTCGCTTCCTTCCCCAGCTATATTATTTCGTGGCGAAGTCCTCAGTCACCTTGAAGAAACTGATTCCGTTTCATCCAGTCACCTACCTGATGACTTGCCACCATCTCACTTAAACACCATGACCTCTGATACTTCTCCCACTTCATCTCCGGAGGTTTTTTTTTTTCCATCGATTGACCCTAAGCTTCCCGCTGCTCAGCGCACCCAACTCCTGGCTCCACTCGGTTGTTTCAAGATGTCATTTGACCATAGCCAACCTTCTTTGGGTCACACGTCTTCCATCGTTCACAAAATAAACACCGGAAGCCATGCGCCTTTGCGGCAGCGCCCATATCGAGTTTCTCTCGCTGAACGCCGTGCCAATGATGATCAGGTGAACGATATGCTTCGACGTGGCGTAATACAACCTTCACACAGCCCTTGGGCCTCTCCGGTTGTATTGGTAAAAAAAAAGAACGGCAGCTTCAGGTTTTGCGTTGATTACAGGCGTCTGAATAATATCACGAGAAAAGATGTTTATCCGCCGCGCAGAATCGATGACGCCCTCGATTGCCTGCAAAGAGCAGAGTTCTTTCCTTCTTTAGACCTTCGATCCGGCTACTGGCAGGTCCCTATGAACGAAGCTGGTCGCTCTAAGGTTTGTAACGCCTGCAGATTGTGCGAGTTCAACGTCATGCCATTCAGCCTCTGTTATGCGCCTGCCACCTTCGAGCGTCTCATGGACAACATCCTTAGAGGCTTTAAATTGAACACATGCCTGTGCTATTTGGATGACGTCGTCTTTTTCTCAAAGGACTTCGACTCCCACCTCAGCCGCCTCGCAAACGTCCTGACTTGTCTTTCGGACGCTGGACTGCAGCTGAAATTGATTGATTGGTTGATTGATTGATTGATTGATTGATCGATTGATTGATTGATTGACTGAATGATTGATTGATTGATTGATTGATTGATTGATTGATTGATTGATTGATTGATTGATTGATTGATTGATTGATTGATTGATTGATGGAATTTAACGTCCCAAAACCACCATTTGATTATGAGAGACGCCGTAGTAGAGGGCTCCGGAAATTTTGACCACGTGGGGTTCTGTAACGTTCACCCAAATCTGAGTACACGGGCCTACAACATTTCCGCCTCCATCGGAAATGCAGCCGCCGCAGCCGGGAATCGAACCCGCGACCTGCGGGTCAGCAGCCGAGTATCTTAGTCACTAGACCCCCGCGGCCGGGCGCAGCTGAATTTGAAGAAATGCCACTTCGCTGCCCGCCAGCTTACTATGTTAGGGCATGTTGTCAGCAAGAGTGGTGTCCGTCCTGATCCAGCCAAGCTTCACGCTGTCGACGTCTTTCCCAGGCCAGATACACTAACAGAACTCCACATATTCATCGGCCTCTGCTCATATTTTCGCCATTTTGTGCGCAATTTCGCCACTATAATCGCACCCCCTGACGCAGCTACTTGCCGACAATCAAGATATCTGGGCGTGGTCCCCAGCATGCGTCAAAGCCTTCGCCTCTTTACATCATCTTCTGACATCACCACCTATCCTACGCCACTTTGATCTAGACGCTCCAACCTAAATCCATACGGACGCTAGTGAAGTAGGCCTCGGCGCTATTCATTGCTCAGCGTAAATATGGCTTCGATGAGTATGTTGTATCCTACGCTAGTCGCACCCTCACTAAAGCGGAAAAGAAGTATTTAGTCACCGAGAAAGAATGCCTTGCCATTGTTTGAGCAATCACAAAATTCCGACTTTACGTATATGGCCGCCCATTTGACGTCGTGACTGCATCACCACGCATTGTGTTGGTTGTCGTCATTAAAAGACCCATCTGGTCACCTAGCTCTCTGGGCACTACGTCTCTAAGATTATGACATTCATGTAATTTATCGGTCAGGCCGCTACCATTCAGACGCCGACACTCTTTCTCGCTCGCCACTTCCCCACGATTATGTTACAGCGTCTGTTTGCAGCTGCGAATGTTCTTCGCTTGAACATGCCGACATGTCCGCTGAGCAACGCCAGGATCTATGGATAGCGTCTCTCTTAGAGCACCTGTCTCAGAACTCTCCACGTACCGACAACCGTTTACTTCGACGAACTGCTCGCCATTTTACCATCCGTGACGGTCTTCTGTATTGGCGAAACTACCTATCTGATGGCCGCAAATGGTTGCGCCTGGCCACATACGTCCTGACGTCTGTGGCTCCTTCCGCGCGTCTGTGGCTCCATCCACAATGCGCCCACGCAGGTGTAGTGAAGACGTATGCTCGCCTATGAATTTTATATTACTGGTGCGGAATGTGCCGCTTTGGTAGGCAGAACGTCCGTTCATGTTCCTTGTGCCAACGCCGAAAGAGCTCCTCTCGCACAACCACAGGGCCACTCCAGCCACTGCCTTGTCCTTCTCGGCCTTTCAGCCGCATCGAAATCGACTTGTACCGTCCCCTACAATACACACCAAATGGAAACCGCTGGGTCATCGTAGCCCTGGAGCACCTTCTCACTAGGCCGAAACTTCGGCGCTTCCCGAGGCCACTGCGCGTGAAGTCGGCTTGTTCATTCTGCACAACCTCGTCCTTCGGCATTGTGCACCCCACGAGCTTTTTAGTGACCGTGGGCGTTCCATCTTGTCGGAAGCTGTAGAAGCGCTCTTACGCGAATGCAGCATCGTGCACCGAACAACCATCGCATATCGCCCCCAAACCAACGGTGCCATTTCAATATTTAAACGATCGGCATCAGGATTACTTGGCAGACGTGAACATGAACAATATAATTGCGACTTATGCATCCGTATCAAAGGAAAAGGCTGGGGCAGGTATCTTCTCGCGTTCCCTTAACTGGTTCTTTTCGGTTATACTTCCCGATTACACACCAATATTCATAGCAGAATCATTTGATATTGTACTGGCACTACGGAGACTTCCTTTGGGCGAATCAGAAGCATTCGTAATCACAGATTCTTTTTCAGTATGTGCTGCTCAGTCTTCGAAAGCCAATTTAACACTTATGCACATATTTCGACAACTCATACCGACAAACTTGCAAAAACTGCTGCTGTTATGGGTACCAGGCTATCGTGGCATATATCTCAATGAGATGACGAATGTACTAGCCACAGTATCTCTTAGCGGTCCCCTTATCCTGATTATGCCTGATACGGCTTACGCGAGAGCAATAACGTTTAGAAACCTCTGTTTGCATGAATTCAACTCCTACTCATTCGATAAATTTTGAGATTTTGCACATCTAAGATGCTGCTGGAATATACAGTGGTGCGCAACACGGCAATCGGAAGTTACTTATACCTGATTGCGTTGTAGAATTCCACAACTAAATTATTATTTACATAAAGTTGGTCTAGAGGCGTCTCCTTTATGACAGGTTTGCGAAGAAACGGAAACGATAGATTATTTCTTTTTATTCTGTCGCTGATATTTTTATCAGCGGAAAAAATACCTGGTAGATCCACTTGAAAAATTAGGGTTAGAGTTAAATGTTGCAGTAATTTCATCGTTTGGCAGCTATAAATTTGGTTATAGCCACAGTGACGTCTACTCTGTCTGCGGTATTTGACTACATAATAGAAACAAAGCGATTGTCAAGTTAAAGTGCCTCACCATTACCTCTGTCTCAAATCACATCTGTTGGCCTGCATCGATCCTTACTCAGATATACAGCTTTTTCGATTTTTCGCTTTTTCTCCCTATGAATATATATATATATATATATATATATATATATATATATATATATATATATATATATATATATATATATATATATATATTTATTTATTTATTTATTTATTTATTTATTTATTTATTTATTTATATATATACATACATATTCAGTCCAAAATTGCTTTGTGTTTGTAAAACCATAAGCCTTTTACTTAAAGATCCTGCCGCTTGGTTCTTGGCCGATTCCCCTTTGTGGGTGTGCGCCAGAATAACAAGGATCATCTTCATCATCATCACCATAGACTCTCGCAATCATCTTTTGTAAATAAACGCATCTCACTGTTACAAGATTCGTGGAATGTGTGGGGTACTACGGAGCGATCCCAGGTGAACGATCACGGAAGTGATACCTCAAGAACTACGCCGAAGTCGCCGACTGGCTGGTCTACCACCACTCTCTATGGATCCGATTGCTGACGGAGACACCATGCACTCTTCGTTTAGCGCTACAGGGCCTCGACACGTGGTACCACGAAGCTTCTCTTGGAGGGTCAGAGAAGATGTCGACGAATGGCTGAAACACTTCAACCGTGTGAATAAAAACAATTGTTGGAATGTGGCCTCCCGGTTGACCAACATCGGATTGTTTCTTGAAGGGACGGCGTTAGCGTGGTTTGAAAACCACAAAGAAATAATAATGACATGGGAAGCGTTTGAAAAAGAAATAGCAAGCTTCTTCGGGGACCCACTGATCAAGAAGAAGCGCGCTGAGCAAACTTTGATTCAGCGTGCTCAAGTTTCCGGTGAAACGGGCCCAACTTATATTGAAGAGATTATGAAATTTTGCAAGTCTGTACACCCACTCATGAAAGAAGACGACAAGGTTGAACATCTCCTCAAAGCGATTGCTGAGGATCTCTACAATTTCCTCATCGGCAAGGACATCTTGGCGTCTTTAGCAAACGTAATCCAACACTGCCGCACGTTCGACACACTGAAGGCTACACGCATCACTCCCAAATTTGGTAGACTTGCCAACGTCACCACCGTTCCAAGCGTCGACGTCCCTGCAACATCACCCTCTGAGATTGCCTCAATTATCAGGCAAATCGTCCGTGAAGAACTTGGACGACGTGATGCTGCCACCCCCCCGAGGGCACATGCTAGCGGCACCTCCCCGACATACGACGCAATGTGTGCTGCCGTTGATGCCGAGCTATATGATGTGCCCCGATCAAGAGCACCGGAGCCTCCAACCGACAACCTACATCATCGCCGTGGTTTTCAGAACGCCTCCCGCCAACCACCTACTATGGTGTCTTCGAGGTACGATCATGCGTACATGGCGCCTCGTGGAAGGTTTAGCGACGTGCGTGAGGCCTCTGTGCGCTATCACTGCGGTTTTCATGGACATATGGCTCGGTTCTGTGGTCAGAGGCGTCGCCCCCAGCAGCGCTACAACGAGGGACCATCAGCTTCTTCTCGACAAAACAGCTGGCACGGTGGTATGCACTCTATGCGGGACGCACACGTTTGGGACGGCTCCCAGTAAACCGCCCGCAGTGACACACATGTGGGACGCAATTTCCAGCGTACTTTCCGCAGCGACTCACCTTCCCCCATGAAAAGCTTGACGCACACCCCAGCACGCCGCTCCGTTCACCATCTCCTGGTCGACGCGTGCCCTCTCCGCCTCCGGGAAGCTATGTGGTGCGGCCAACGGAGGTGTGGTCGCCGAACACTTTTCACTACATCCACCTATGCCTCCACTCGTTTTTGTGAATAAAAATAAGATCCCCGTGCTTATTGATGGGCTTCCTACAATGGCTTTGATAGATACTGGAGCAGCTGTTTCAGTGATGAGTCAACTTCAAATTGCGGCTGGGACATAAAGTGATGTTTCGCTGGGACAGTTGTGCGTCATTTCGTGCAGTGAGCGGGGAGACGCTGTGCCCGATCTGTGTGTGTGTTGTAAGTGTTACTTTGGGCGACAATGTGTTCCAGGCCAAATTTGCTGTCCTGACGAGCTCCAGCCATGACATCATCTTGGGGATCGACTTTCTACGCGAGTGCGGTGCTACTGTAGACTGCGATGCCGGCGAGATTATGCTATCGGCATTTACTGATGATCCCAAGTGCTGTCAAGGATGTATCACCGTCATTCAGGATGTTGTCTTGCTGCTCAACTCGATGAAGAACGTTCGCGTTGATGCCTCTGCCTCGGATGCCGGCACATTTGATGTTCTTGTGGAGCCCGTTCCTCTATAAAGCGCCTAGAAAAATGAGCTCATTCCACATTGTGTGCTTTCCATCAGTGAAAGGCGATCGGCCTTATGGGTGTTGAACTATTCTAATGAACCTGTCAAGCTACCCTGCGAATCACGACTCGCCCTCTTCGAACAAAATGCGAACAACTTTATTACATCTTTAAGCGACGAGAGCGTAGGCCCTATTCGTGCAACGCACTATACAGAAGTCAACTTTCTGAGTATGGTAAACAAGTCGCTATCATAAGAAAAAAAATTGGCAGCATATCCACGGAGTGAATGATGGAGAGTGGGGCGAAGCATCCGTCCATCCATTCGTCCTTGCTTCCGTCCGTCCATGCGTCTGTCTGTGTGACCGTCCATGCGTCCATCCGCCCGTCCATGCGTGCGTCTGTTCGTGCGTCCGTCCCTGCGTTCATCCATGCATCCGCCCCTGCGCCCGTTCATGCGTCCATCCATGCATCTGTGTGTGTGTCCGTCCATGCGTCTGTTTGTGCGCCCGTCCCTGCGTTCTTTCATGCATCCGCCCCTGCGTCCGTTCATGCGTCCATCCATGCATCTGTTTGTGTGTCCGTTCGTTCATCTATTCAACACTCCAAGTCCCACCATCTCGCATCTTTTTATCATATATTCCCCATATAGAAGCATCGCCATCCAGCGGACATTCCAAGGACTAAACGAGAGGTGGCACACGCACACTTTCTTACGGCCTGCGCTTTGGATCCACTTCCCACCTTTAACCACCTCGAGTTCATGGTATATTCTAGTTCACTGTATTCATGGCACTGCGACCAAACGCTCGCTAAACCTTTCGAAAACCAAGGAGGTTACGCCCAGCGAGTATAACGTAGCAACCTTTCCCTGTCAGATAGGGCTCAATTTACATGCCAATGGCTGCTATTGAGAAATGAGAGACAGGAGAATTCGGCTTTTACTTTCTTACGGCTTGCGCTTCGTATCTACTTCTCATTTTTAACCACCTTGAGTTCATTCATGGTATATACAAGTTCATTATATTCATGGCACTGCGGCTCAACGCTCGCTAAACCTTTCCAAAGCTAAGGAAGTTACACCCAGCGAGTATAATGTAGCATCCCTTTCTTGTCCGATAGTGCTCAATGTACATGCCAATGGCTGCTAATGGGGATCGCAGCGTGCGCGTTGACTAAAATCCGAATGCTCATGTCTCTCATTCCCCATTAGCAGCCATTGGCATGTACATTGAGCACTATTTTTTATTGTTAAACAACGCACAGAAGAAATCTCTCACTGGCACCACCTTGGAGGTCAAGTGTTATACCTATTTCGGGTATGTGCCACTGGTGGTTACATACGAGGAACGCCCAAGCCACGCCATAAGGAGCTTCGCCCCTAAAAACCGTGATAGGGGCACCTCTTTTTTATGTGTGTGGAGTTTTGCGTAGCGTTGTGCTACAAGCGATGCCTTTCTGAACGAGAAACAGCGCCCTAGACGGGACAAAAAGATAGACGAGGCACACAGACACAGCGCCGAGTCAATTTTGTACCGAAAGAGGCGGAAATTGTCGTCGTGTTTAAGAAAAACAGAAATGGCCGTTGCGGTTACGGAACATTTAGGTGTCGTCCCCACCGAAGCTATTAATACGCACGTGTGTGTAGTCGACACAGCCTGTAACACCAGGGAACTCAGCCACTTCATAAAAGTCCCGCATAATAATAGAAAGTGCTGCCGGCTGCGGACAGCGCACCAGCATTGCGTACAGGTGCTTTGCGATGAGTAGCGTAACGTTTCCTACTGCAGGGCAAACAGTCGACAACGGAATGCGGATGAGATTTCCGGTGACTGTTTGGAATGTGCCAGCGCCGTAAAACCCGAGAGCCATCAGTAGCATTAACACTGGAGGCACAGGCTGTCCTCGGTTGTCCCCACTTTCACGGAGCGGTAACATACCCAGCAGCTGCCGCACGGCGTTCTTCGTGAATCTGTATCGAGCGTAGAATTGTTCCTCCTCGTACAACTCCATCGGATTTCCTCGGCCACGTAAAGCGGGTCCAAGAATCTTGGGCAGGCAGTTCGCCTCACAAAATGCTACGCTTATGACGAGGCAAGCAAACTCAAAAGCCGCCACCATCCGCGCGACGTCCATTCAAGAAGTGGCCATGTTCGATTAACGCATGAAGTCGCTTTCAAGCTAGCCCCGCAGCTGACTTGAAACGTGTCCTGACTTCGACTGAGCCAAGTCGCCTTCAAGTCCTCCGCAAGTTCGAGAACGATTTGTGGTGACCGGCAAGACTGTCTCGAGTCAAGAACGAGTCCAGTACGAGTCAAGTAACATCTCTGCATTCGGGGGTCAGTGCTCACTTGATGACGATGACGAGTTCACAGGGACGTCAAAAAAGGAGATGTCGAGCGGAGATGTCGGTTGACGGCCACATACGAGAAAGAATTGGGAATAGTCCGTGGTGCGCTGCGTAGCGGTATTGTACGCAAAAGTCACGAATGGCAGGATGGTATCCCAGTTGGTGAGGTCGGCATCGATATACTATATAAGTCAAAGTTCGATTAAAGCGCTCTGTGAGGCCGTTGTCTGGGGATGGTAGCTGGAAGTCATCTTATGAATCGTATTACATGCGTGAAGGACTTGTTCGAGTAGTCTCGAGAGAAACGCCTTGCCACGGTTGCTCAATAGGATGCGTGGTGCACCACATATGTCTCGGAAAGGCTGCCTCCGGAAAAAATGTGGTAATGTCTTCTGCCGATCCTGAGGAAGTGCAGCTGTTTCGGCGTACCTCGTTAAGTGGTCGACTGCTGTGACAATCCAGCGCTTGCCGCTAGCTGATTTGGTAGTGGTCCGTAGAGGTCGATACCAATGACATCGAAGGGAGCGTAAGTACACGGGAGAGATTGTAGGAGACCGGCCGGGGAGGAAGTGGGTCGCTTGCGGCGTGGGCAGAGCGAGCATGACGCAACATGTCCCGGTACGCAGGTGAAAAGCCCAGGCCAGGCAAAACGACTGCGGATGTGTTCATAGGGTTTTTTTTTTGAAAGCCAAGATGACCAACCTTGGGGTCATCATGAAACGCCTCCAAAATCTGCGCCCTTAGGGAACGAGGAGCGACAGGAACCTAGCGCTGTCCTTCGGTGTGGAATACAAAGCGGCAAAAGATTGAGTTTTCAGTCTTGAAGTTCCACAGCTGTCGATAGGCGCGGGCGTTGGGAGGACGAGAGTAGCCTTGAAGGCGCTGCATTATAGAGCGACAGTAAGTGTCGCTGCATTGGTGGGATGCAAACGCCTTGTTGCCGAAGGCAGATAGTCGACAGCGGCGAGTGAATGAACTGACGGAGACGCTTTGATGGGTTCACTCACAGTTGTTGATAGACCTGGAGTGCCTGATGAGGATGGTAAAGGACAGCGGCTAAGGGCTTTGTCATCGTTGTGTTTCTTGCCCGATTTGTAGGTAACGTCAACTCGTATTCTTGGAGACGAAATATCCAGCGATCGAGACGCCCAGACAAATACTTCAACGTGGACAACCAGCACAAAGCTTGGTCAGTGACGATGGTAAAGTGGCGGCCGTGAAGATATGGTCGAAACATCTGGATGGCCCAGACAACAGTGAGACACTCCTGCTCGGTGATGGTGCAGTTTTTCTCTGCTGCTGTGAGGGTGCGACTAGCGTATGTGATCACACGTTCGCCATAACGCTCTGTTCGTCGCAAAAGCACAGCGCCGAGTCCGTGTCCACTGGCATCAGTATGGAGTAGAGTGGGTGCGGCGTTATCAAAATTACAAAGCACTGGCTCAGACGTGAGGGCACGTGGCAAGGTGTCGAAAGCCATTTGGCATTCGTCCGACCGTACGTATGACGCTCCCGAAGAAAAGAGTTGGTGAAGTGGCGCAGCAATGGTGGCGAAGTCTCGTATAAAGCGCCGGAAGTACGACGCAAGGCCAAGAAAGCTTCGGAGCTCTTTGGCGCGTTGAGGCACCGGGAAGTGAAGAACGGCGGTAATCTTGTCGGAATCAGGCCGGATCCCATCTTTGCTGACGAGATGTCCGGTACGTTCATGCTTTTGCTTTCAACGTGACACGTTTTCGGAGTTGAGCTGAAGACCAGCAGCTGCGAGACACGTTAGAACTTTATCTAGGCGCTGCAAGTGCTGTTAGAATGTTGAAGAAAATGTCGTCAAGGTAACATAAGCATGTTTTCCACTTAAGGTCCCGCAATACAGTGTGTATCATTCGTTTAAACGTTGCTGGGGCATTGCAGAGGCCGAAAGACATGACGTTAAATTTGTAAAGTCCGTCAGGTGTGGCAAAGGCAATTTTTTCCTTGTCATTCTCGTGCATTGGAATTTGCCAATAACCGGAGCACAGGTCCAGGCTCAAAAAATATTCCGCTCCTTGTAAGGAATCTAAGGCATCATCAATGCGAGGCAAGAGTTGTTCGTCTTTTCTTGTTACTTTGTTTAATGCGCGGTAGTCAACGCAGAATCGCACCAAGCCGTCTTTTTTTTCGCACGAGAATGACAGGTGACGACCAAGGGCTTGAGGAGGGGCGGATGATGTTTTGCCTGAGCATATCAGCAACGTGTTTGTCGATTATCTCACGTTTGCTGGAAGAGACACGGTATGGTCGACGGTGGAGAAGTTCGGTCAGTGTGTATGCGATGAGCCACAGCAAAAGTCTGGCTTAGAGCAGTGGGATGTACATCGAAAGATTTATGCTTAGACAACAATGCCAGTAGTTCGTCTGCTTGCGGGGGAGTGAGATCCGTGCTGATGGCATTGACGAGAGCATCTGTTGGTATTGAACGTGATTCCACACTACTGGTATCCGAAGCCACTACTGAGATAGGTTGTGTGTCCACGCTGGAAACTACAACAGTGCCCTTGGTAAGCAGAATCGGCTCATTGGTGATATTCAGTACAGCGAGAAAAGCGGTGTCGTTGGAGAAGCGGACAAGATTCGATGAAAGTGCAGTCCCTCTTGATAGACAACGGGCTGATGGAGTGACTAGGACGTCTCCATGGTCAATGGAGTCCGACTTGACAGTGATATGCTGCTCGTGGTTAGGTGGCACAAGGATTGGCTGTTCGTAGCCGGTTACGTGATGATTTCGGGGAGACATCATCCGTCTCTCGCATATGTATGAGTCGTTGTCGACCAGAGATAGAAGCAGTAGCATCAGAAAGAAAGTCTCATCCTAAAATAAGCATAAAAGCACAAGCCAACACGGTGAACTGAATATGATGCCGGATCCCATCAATGAAAACTCTAACGGTGCACTGTGCTGATGTCCGTACCTGCGTGTCATTTGACCTACGTAAGAGAGTGCCAGTATAAGGTGTGGTAACCTTGCGTAGACGAGAACACAAATTCGCATGAATAACAGAAATAGCAGCACCCGTGTCCACCAATGCTTGAACTGGTACCCCTTCAGCATACACTAATAACAATTTGGCTGGGCCCTCTGGAAGTCTTGGTGTTTGTTCGAGCGATGCAGCTTTTCCTCCAAAAACTGCACCAGCTAGTTTTCCGAGTGGTAGTCTGAAGTAGGTGCAGCCGGTCTCAGAGGAGATGTTGAGCGTCGCAGAGGTGAAGGGGACTGGCGGCGTCCGGGATAGCAGGGGCGAGGTGCGGCGAGTGGAGAAGTCGGAGAGAAGGAACGTGTCGTAGGGCGGCGCTAGTTCGGGGATGACGCCGAATCCCTTTCGTAAACGTCGTATCCACGGCGTTCGTCCTGCTGGAGATCGCGGAAAAATCGTGAAATGTGGCCCCGAATGCCACAATAGTAACATATTGGGCGAGGCGAGCGCCAGGGGGCGTAGAGTGCTCGAGCTGTCACAGGCGCTGGTACTGGCGCTGGAACAGGCGAGTGTGGTGCAAATGCTGCTACGTTGGACTGCGCAGTAACAGCACGCGCGTGCTGAACAAAGGCAGGTGGCATGGCAGCGACTTGCGCATAAGTCATGGTTGGCGTTGGTGGCGTCGGAGTGTTCGATGAGAGAGCGCCAACCATGGATGAGAGCTCTTTTTAATGATGTCGCGCAGACCAGCAGATGGAGAGTGGGGCCGAGGGGCAGGTGCACATGACAACCATTGCGCTTGAAGTTCCTCGCGAATCAGAGTGCGAACCAGCGCGCGCAAAACCGCATCCGAGGAAGGCCGGCTGTCACTGGCGTCTGGGTGCAATCGAATGGCTTGGAGTTCATCAAGATGTTGACATGTGGTGATGACTTTCTCAACGGTGGTGGTGTTTTTAACAGCCAGAGCATTAAACGCGACATGGCCTATCCCTTTGATGATGTGGCGAACACGATCAGCTTCTGTCATCGCCGAGTTCACGTGGTGGCAAAGGGCAAGGACGTCTTCAATGTACGAAGTGTACGTCTCCCCGGGATGTTGGGCACGCCCATCGAGCTTTCGTTTCGACAGTTCGGAATGGATGTTCGGTTTCCCAAAAATCCTACGAACTTGTTAAGCAAAAGTAGGCCAATCCGGGAAGCTGCTCTCATGGGTAAAAAAACACGTCTTCGCGACATCGGACAGATAGAAGGCGACGTGGCGAAGTTTTTGAGGCTCATCCCATTGGTTATAAACACTGGTCATGTCGTATTCTTTCAGCCATATCTAGACGTCGTCGCGTGGAAGACCAGAGAAGAGAGGTGGGTCGATCTGCAGGGCGGTGACGTACCACGCAGGAATGGTGTGTTGGACAGGGATGCTGGATGTTCCGCGCAGCGGTTCTTGAGCCATGACAGCGTACGGGGGAGCAGGCGGCGACCCGAACGAAGCTCCAAAAGAATGTGGCGTCGGAGAGGACTTGGGGATCGAAGCAGGCTCCACCACTCTGTAAGACAGTAGCAACGTTGGGGTCTCGACGGCGTTTATTAGGCCAAATCGCCTGATTAACGCTTCGAACGAAGACGACGTTTTTCGTGATGATAATATATACAGATGAAGAAGAAGAAGGTCAAACGCTGTGAATATTGTGATATATTGTGATATATTGTGAAACGCTGTGAATATTGTGATTGTGATATATATATATATATATATATATATATATATATATATATATATATATATATATATATATATAGTAAAGAAGAGGAAGTACTCCGGCGCAGAGGCAGCAGCATCGAGTGTGCAGCAGCGGCTCGAGCTCGGAAATTGCGGCTGGTGCATCGCCTTCCAAGCCTTCCAAGCATCAACCTTTCTGCTTAATAAATCTCCTTTATAATCATTGGCATTGTGGTTGAGCCTTCTACAAGATCGAGAGCAGCAAAAGGCAGGGGGAGGGCTCTTCGGGCGACGAATATTGGAGATGGTGTGAAGAAGACCGTGCCGTCGGATATGGCGCTGCATGAAACTGGCACGAACGCAAAAGAGCATAGAGGGATGTAGGTGTCATCGCTAACGACAAGTTTAGCGGCAAACTGGGTGTCGACGGACGCTTGGTCATCCATTGAGCAAAATTCGACCTCAGCCCTAGCACAGTCGATTACGGCGTTATGACGCGACAAAAAGTCCCATCCCAAAATAATATTATGGGAGCATGGTGAAAGAACCACGAACTCTATCGTATACAGAACGTCCTGAATTGTCCCGCGGGCTGTACATACTGCGGTCGGTTGAACAGGTTTAGCACTGGCTGTGCGAAGCGATAATCCGGAGAAAGGCGTCGTAACCTTACGAATCGAGCGACAAAATTCAGCATCTATAACCGAAACAGCTGCACCGGTATCTACAAGAGCGACAGTAGGGATATTTTCGACGAACACATCAATAACGTTGGCAGGTGACAAATGAGGACTTGGGCAAACCGAAACTTGCGCAGTTCTTGCCTCAGGAACTGCGCCGTCTAGTTTTCCTCCTCGTTAGGTGCGGGCCGTCGACGCATAGGAGAAGGCGTGCGGCGGCGTGGAGAGGGCGAGCGCAGACGTCCCGGCCGAGGGCGGTGGTCGTCCTGGTAGCGGGCTGGCATTGGAGTGGAGGAACCGTATCGCGCGTTGGAGTCAAGCGGGAAGAAAGGCTCACGGCGGTTTTCATCGGTGATATGCGTCCGGCCGCGGCAATACCTTGCGACGTGTCCGGGGTATCGACAAGCGTAACATATCGGGCGATTATCGAGGGTGCGCCACGGGTTGGCGGTGTTAGTGCTGGTCCAGTGAACTGGAGCTGGGGGATAGCTCGCGCGAGGCTGGAACGGAGGCGCAGGCGCCTTGCGAGTTGGCATGGCTGCAGCCGCGGCGTAGGTGAGAGGAGCAGCCACAAGATTAGGCTCGCGAGCAGCTGGTAAGGCCTCGGCGACCTCTCCTTGAATGACGTCACGTAGAGACGATGGTAAAGTTGTGGTAGCTTCTGGTGTGAAAGGCACCAAGGAAAGCTGTCGTGCAACTTCCTCGCAAACAAATGCTTTTATTTCGGCTATTAGTGACGCGTGGCCATGACCACTGATCACACTAGACAGCGATGCCAAATCGTGCGCTAGAGGACGTCTTGTCAGAGCTCGCTGCTTCCGCAATTCATCGTAGCTTTGGCAGAGGTTAATTACGTCGTTAACAGTGGTCGGGCTTTTCGCCAAGAGCATTTGAAAAGCGTCGTCGTCAATCCCTTTGAGGATGTGCTTACATTTTTCAGCTTCCGTCATTTCGGCGTTCACGCGTCTGCACAAATCGACGACGTCCTCTATGTAACTTGTGAAGGTTTCACCCGTTTCTTGTGCGCGTGTGCGTAAACGCTGCTCGGCACGAAGTTTTCGGACGGCAGGTTGATCGAAGACTGCTACAATCGACGTTTTAAATTGCGGCCACGTTCGGACGTCTGCCTCGTGGTTTCTAAGCCAAAGGCTGGCTACACCCGCGAGGTAGAACGAAACGCGTGTCAACTTGTCCGCGTACGTCCGTCTGTTTAAAGCGCTCACCCGTTCGAAAGTCGAGAGCCACTCTTCAACGTCGTTGTCATCTGTTCCACTGAAGATTGGAGGCTCCCGCTGAGGAACACTGCCTGGACAGGTGGCCGGAAGAGATGGAAGCGTCTGCTGATCGGCGTCCGGCATAGCAGAAGGTAGCCGTCGAGAACGGAGTTCCAGGATGGTAGCGGGAAGGTGTAAGGGACGGTACCCAGCACCTCCATCAATTATAAAGGAGATTTATTAAGCAGAAAGGTTGATGCTTGGAAGGCGATGCACCAGCCGCAATTTCCGAGCTCGAGCCGCTGCTGCACACTCGATGCTGCTGCCTCTGCGCCGGAGTACTTCCTCTTCTTTACAATATATATATATATATAAAATGAGATCTAACATATAGTAATGCCAAGGAATGTACAGGGGAAGTTATTAGAACCAATAGAATGTAAATAAGAAGAAAGGAAAATGGATGAAAAAATAACCAGCCGTGAGCAGGAATCGACGATTTTCGAATAACGTGTTCGATGCTCCAACCACTGAGCTACCACAGCGGCCTTCCCTCCTTCCACTTTTTGGGGTTTATATGTGAATTTAGAAGTAGGAGTGACAGTCAGCGCCATCTGTAAGCCAAGCGACGTGTGTGCAAACACTCTTCTATGCGCATGTTTGGCGTCACGTAGCACGTGAACTTATTATGAGTGGGCAGCTGATTAATAGTGCCTCGTATACAACCTAATGACACCAAGTCTGCCAGTACGAGACCCTTGTTTGATGAAATGGGGGAAAGAAGTGTATATCTAAGGGCTTGTTTTTCCGTGTTTTAACACAATAATATTGAGATCTAACAGACAGTAATGCCAAGGAATGTACAGGGGAAGTTATTAAAACCAATAGAATTTCGATAAGAAGAAAGAAAAGTGAATGAAAAAATAACCAGCCGTGAGCAGGAATCGAACCTACGACCTTCGAATAACACGTTCGATGCTCTAACCACTGAGCTACCACAGCGGCCTTCCCTCAAGTCACTTTTTTGGGTTTATAAGTGAATTTAGAAGTAGCAGTGAAATTCACATATACCTTCCTTTTCCTTTTTTTTCTTCCTTTTTTTCTTTTTTCCACATGCACATACAAAGTGTTTACGTGCGCCTACCACTTGACGACCATTGAAGGGAAACGGACGAAGGTTAAAGGTAAAGAGCCGACCGACCCATTAAGGCGAAACCCTTTCTTTACGCACGCCACACGCCGACCAACCCATTAAGGGGAAACACTTTCTTTACGCACGCTGTCACGGACCCTCCCGCCACCGCGGCGACAATCTTGGGTGGCCCGACACACTTTGAGAACTGAACAGCACGAGATAAGAACCGTATGTGGACGTGCACGGACAGTTGGTTTCGTTCTCAGTGTTGACAGTGGTTCTTCCTCTTTTCTACTTTTTTTCTTTTCTTTCTTTTACTTTTTTTCGTCTTTTTTCTTCCCCCTTTTTTGCTTTTTTTCCTTTCCTTTTTTTAGCTCCCTCTCACTCTCGCAAACATCTTTCAAGGCGAGAGGGACGCGGCAGCAACGAAGTTTGGAAGTTCATGTCAGTATAACTCATCCCCTGATGAAGGGAGGACCCCTCCCGAAACTGTTGGGAAATAAATATATTGTCACGGAGTCGTGACGTGGCCGAAGACAGGAGACTTCGTGTTGTGATTTAACTGTTTATTTGGGCGAACCTGTGCCCGGTAAACGGAAAGTCCAATTACAGCAGTAGTCTTGCACAGATAGCAGTCTTGGACTGATAGCGGCGAACGGAGCGTCGGCCTTCGATCAACAACTGACAAGCGGCGAAGCGCGTCGGCATTTATACTTTTGCTGTCGAATGTTCTAGCGTTATCTCTGGCGGTGGCGTAGGTTCCAGAACAATCTGTACCGTTCGCACAGTGGGCGTGATCTTATCGAAATGATCTACTACAGTCCGGAACCTTCTCGAAAACTGCAGGCGCGGTTTGCGCTGAGAATCGTGTGGTGTTTTGGGACGACAACAAAAACTTGGGAAATGGAACGTGGCATTGCCCCCCTCTGAAAAAAGACATCGTCCCGATGCTTTAACTAAAGATGAAGGTACAATAATAATGCAAGAAAGTACAATGAATAAATTGCGATACAACAATAATACAAAACACTGTTTCAGTTTGTTAACGCGCATGAAACGGCTTGAGGCGCGCGACATGTACGACTTCAGGTCACGATCGGCGTCGTTGAGAGTTCGTGATGCCGTCGGGAACAACCTCGTAATCAAGTGGGCCGAGACGTCGAACCACCCTGTGCGGTCCGAAGTACCGTCGCAGAAGCTTTTCACTTAGTCCACGTCGGCGTATCGGCGTCCACACTCAAACACGTTCACCGGGCTGGTATTCCACGAAGCGTCGTCGAAGGTTGTAACGGTGGCTGTCGGTCGTCTGTTGATTCTTGATATGGAGACGCGCAAGTTGTCGGGCTTCTTCGGCGCGTTGAAGGTACTCGCTCACATCGAGGTTTTCTTCGTCGGTGACGTTGGGTAACATGGCATCGAGCGTCGTTGCCGGGCTCCTTCCGTAGACCAATTTGTATGGAGATATCTGCGTCGTCTCCTGCACCGCCGTGTTGTATGCGAAGGTCACATACGGAATAATGGCGTCCCACGTCTTGTGTTCGACATCGACGTACATTGACAGCATGTCGGCGATCGTCTTGTTAAGCCGCTCGGTGAGGCCGTTGGTCTGTGGGTGGTACGCTGCCGTCCGGCGGTGGTTTGTTTGGCTGTAAGCCAAGATCGCTTGAGTTAAGTCGGCAGCGAATGCCGTTCCTCTGTCGGTGATAAGGACCTCCGGGGCGCCATGACGTAGGACGATATTTTCGACGAAGAACTTAGCTACCTCGGATGCACTGCCTTTTGGCAGGGCTTTTGTCTCGGCGTAGTGGGTGAGGTAGTCGGCAGCTACCACGATCCACTTGTTTCCGAAAGCCGACGTCGGGAACGGCCCCAGTAGGTCCATACCAATCTGCTGGAAAGGTCGGCAAGGTGGATCAATTGGCTGCAGAAGTCCCGCTGGCCTTGTCGGCGGTGTCTTGCGTCGCTGACATTCCCGGCATGTCCTCACATAACGAGTGACGTCGGTGGTAAGACGTGGCCAGTAGTACCTTTCTTGTATCCTCGCGAGCGTGCGAGAAACACCGAGGTGCCCTGCCGTCGGATCGTCGTGCAGGGCCTGCAGGAGTTCTGGTCGCAGAGCTGAAAGCACCACAAGGAGGTACTTAGCTCGAAGCGGTGAAAAGTTTTTCTTTTGTAGAAGACCGTTTCGTAGAAAGAACGACGCAAGTGCGCGCTTGAATACCTTCGGGACTTCGGCAGTCTTGCCTTCGAGGTATTCTATTAGGGCCTTAAGTTCCGGGTCGGCCCGCTGTCGTTCAGCGAAGTCGTCGGTAGTAATCGTTCCCAAGAAGTACTCGTCATCCGGGTCGTCGGGTAGCGGTTGGTCGACAGGCGCACGAGAGAGACAGTCGGCGTCGGAGTGCTTTTTGCCGGACTTGTAAATGACAGTAATGTCATACTCTTGAAGTCTCAGGCTCCATCGTGCGAGGCGACCTGAAGGGTCCTTCAAGGTGGCTAGCCAACACAAGGTGTGGTGGTCGCTCACAACTTTGAAGGGCCTGCCATAGAAGTAGGGGCGAAATTTCGACGTAGCCCAGATGATGGCGAGGCACTCCTTTTCTGTTGTGGAATAATTTGCTTCTGCTTTGGATAGCGATCGGCTGGCGTAACTAATAACCCTTTCAAGTCCGTCAGCCCTCTGCACAAGAACGGCGCCAAGACCTACGCTGCTTTTGTCAGTATGTATTTCTGTCTCGGCGAATTCGTCGAAATGGGCAAGTAACGGAGGCGTCTGGAGGCGATGTTTAAGCTCCTGGAAAGCGTGTTCCTGTGGCGTTTCCCACTTGAACTCCACGTCGGCCTTGGTAAGGTTAGTGAGAGGATCGGCGATGCGGGCGAAGTTTTTCACGAACCACCTATAATAGGCGCACAGGCCCAGAAATCGGCGCACGGCCTTCTTGTCAGTGGGCGGCGGAAAGTCGGCGATGGCGGCTGTTTTCCGTGGATCGGGACGAACTCCAGACTTGCTGATAACGTGTCCCAGAAACAAGAGTTCCTCATGCGCAAATCTGCACTTTTCTGGCTTCAGTGTGAGTCCGGACGTCTTGATGGCTTGAAGTACAGCTTCAAGGCGCCGAAGATGCTCGTCGAAATTCGAGGAAAACACGACGACGTCGTCCAAGTACACAAGGAAAGTCTGCCACTTCAATCCTGCCAGTACTGTATCCATAACGCGTTGAAAAGTTGCAGGCGCTGAGCAAAGGCCGAAGGGCATCACCTTAAACTCGAAGAGGCCGTCCGGTGTAATAAACGCAGTCTTCTCTCGGTCTCTTTCGTCGACTTCGATTTGCCAATAGCCAGTCTTGAGGTCCATTGACGAAAAGTACTTGGCGTTATGGAGCCGATCAAGTGCGTCGGCTATTCGTGGGAGAGGATACACGCCCTTTCTTGTGATTTTGTTCAGGCGGCGATAATCGACGCAGAAACGTAGGGTCCCATCCTTTTTCTTCACTAACACCACGGGGGATGCCCATGGACTCTTGAACGACTGGATAATGTCATCCCGCAGCATTTCATCAACTTGTCTCTTCATGGCCTCACGTTCTCGCGTCGATACCCTGTACGGACTCTGACGGAGTGGTCTGGCATTTTCTTCGGTTATGATGCGATGTTTCGTGATTGGGGTCTGCCGAATTTTCGATGACGACGAAAAGCAATCTTCGTATTGCAGGAGCAGGGCCTTCAGCTGTTCTTGCTTATCGTTCGGAAGTCTGGGATTGACGTCGAAAGCTATGGGAGGGGCTTGGTTCCTCTGAGCAGGTTCCGCAGAATCGGCGAGGGCGAAAGCACTGGTGGCTTCGACAATTTTTTCGATGTATGCGACCGTTGTTCCTTTGTTCACATGTTTGTACTCATTGCTGAAATTCGTGAGCATAACCGTTGCTTTGCCTCCCCGCAGCTCTGCAATTCCTCTTGCGACGCAAATATTTCGGGTGACCAACAGATGCTGACTGCCTTCAACGACGCCTTCCAAGTCAGGTAATTTAGGAGCGCCGACTGAAATAATGACGCTTGACCGAGGCGGAATGGTGACTTGTTCTTCCAGCACATTCAAGGCATGGTGTCCTGACGGCGTGCGCGGTGGTAGTGCTTCTTCTGTGGATAACGTTATCGACTTTGTTTTTAGGTTGATGACAGCACCATGGAGGCATAAGAAGTCCATGCCAAGGATGACATCTCTCGAGCAACGCTGTAGGACTACGAAATCTGTAGGATAAATACGGCCGTTAATGGTGACTCTCGCTGTGCAGATTCCTGCAGGCGTTACGAGATGACCTCCGGCTGTGCGGATTTCAGGGCCTTTCCAAGCTGTCCTAACTTTCTTTAACTTCGCGGCGAACGACCCACTGATGACAGAATAGTCGGCTCCAGTATCGACGAGAGCGGTCACACTGGCCATCGATAAGAACGTCGATGTCGCTAGTTTGCCGTCTCGCATTACAGTTAGGGCGTGGCGTCGGGTCGCGGCTGCGTCGGCTTGTTCCGCTGCTTCCATGTTGCGTCGTCAGGCCACCTTCGGTAAGTGAGCTTTCGCCGTCAGGACTTTGCCTGGTTGGCGTTGTGTTCGGAAAGCTCCGTCGCGGCGTCGTCATCGTCGGAGGATCTTCGGTAGTTCGTCGCACAGCAACCGCACCTCCACCGGTTGCTGCCCTTAGTTTCCCGGATACGGGCTAGGAGACCGGCCCCGCGTTGGGCCGGAGTACTGCCGGGGGTGCGGTGACATGCGGCGGCTGGGCGACGGCGAACGGGAAGGACTTCGGGGTGTTCATTGAGTTCCTGTCAGGTAGTCGGCGATGTCACGTGGCCGTTCCCCTGGCTGCGGACGTGGTGCATCGACGGCGAAGCCACGCAGTCCCATCTGTCGGTACTGGCAACGGCGGTAAGTGTGCCCGGCCTCGCCGCAGTGGTACCACAGTGGGCAGTGGTCAGGGGTGCGCTAAACGTCGGTTTTCCTCGGCGCACTGCGCTGGCCCGCTGGTGAACGGTAGGTCGTCGGTGGGGGTGGTGGCGGCGGTGGTGTATGGCGACGGAAGTGCGACGGGGCCGCGTTGTGGCGTTGACGGGGAGGAGCGTTGTGACGCACTGCAGTGGCGTAGCTCATAGTTTCTGGCTCGGGCAGCGGTGTTTGGGGAATTTGAAGTGATTGCCGAACTTCTTCTCGCACAATGTCGGCGATAGAATCCACTTGAGGGTGCGCCGAAGGCAACAGTTTGCGCAGCTCTTCCCGTACGATCGCTCGGATCGTTTCACGCAGGTTTGCGGAGTCACTAGTTTGAGCAGCAGCGCATTCTGGAGTCAGGCGACGATTATACTGTCTGGTGCGCATGTCAAGAGTTTTTTCGATGGTGGTCGCCTCGGATACAAATTCTTGAACGGTGTTCGGTGAATTCCTCATTAGTCCCGCGAAGAACTCCTGTTTGACCCCTCGCAATGAGGAAACGAACTTTCTTCTCCTCAGGCATGTCTGGGTCAGCGTGACGAAATAGGCGGGTCATCTCCTCTGTGAAAATTCCAACTTTCTCATTTGGTAGCTGAACCCGGGTCTCTAGTAGAGCAGCGGCCCTCTCTTTGCGAGCGACGCTCGCGAACGTTTGCAGAAATGCGCCGCAGAAGACATCCCACGTTAGGAGCGTGGACTCACGATTCTCTAGCCAGGTCCTTGCGGTGTCTTCCAGGTAGAAGTACACACGGCGGAGCTTTTCTTCGTTGTCCCAGTGGTTGAGGCCGGCCGCACGGTCGTATGTTTCTAGCCAGGTTTCCGGGTCTTCAAACAATGACCCATGAAACGTTGGTGGTTCCCTGGGTTGATGAATGACGATCGCGGGCTGAGACGCTCCGGTTGTCATTGTCGCTGCAGTAGAGGTCATGGCCTTGGCCTTCCGCGCCTTGTCTTGTAGAAGCCCGTACTCCGGTGGGAGACCTTGCTGTCGGCGGCTTTTTCGCTGCTCTTGGTTGGCATCGGTGTCTTCTCCGCAACGTGGGCTGGGTTCACGGCTTAACGGGGGCGTCCGGTACATGAACGTACCCCGCACCTCCACCAGATGTCACGGGGTCGTGACGTGGCCGAATACAGGAGACTTCGTGTTGTGATTTAACTGTTTATTTGGGCGAACCTGTGCCCGGTAAACGGAAAGTCCAATTACAGAAGTAGTCTTGCACAGATAGCAGTCTCGGACTGATAGCGGCGAACGGAGCGTCGGCCTTCGATCAACAACTGACAAGCGGCGACGCGCGTCGGCATTTATACTCTTGCTGTCGAATGTTCTAGCGTTATCGCTGGCGGTGGCGTAAGTTCCAGAACAATCTGTACCGTTCGCACAGTGGGCGTGATCTTATCGAAATGATCTACTACAGTCCGGAACCTTCTGGAAAGCTGCAGGCACGGTTTGCGCTGAGAATCGTGTGGGGTTTTGGGACGACAACAAAAACTTGGGAAATGGAACGTGGCAATATTTATCCTTGTTGACAACGCTCCCGTTGTGCCATATCCCACACCTTCACGAAGACTAACTGGCCCATTGAATTATTACTCCCACCATATATATATATATATATATATATATATATATATATATATATATATATATATATATATATATATATATATATATATATATATATATATATTCATCGACAATGAGGAATTTATCTATGCAAAGCCAAGACTTCAAGAACCACAATTAGCCAACTAACTTTGCACCCCTCCAAAAAATATTTCTGCCTATGCTATTGCTAGCTCTTTCGGATAATACAGTTTCGGATATTCAGCTGGTGAAGTGTTTGCAAAGTTATGGATTTTCCATTTCTGGCATTATTAATGTTGAAATAGCTAAACTAAATAAACAGAATTCAGCGCCTTTGGATTCACTCAGACGAGGGAATATGAAGGTAACCCTCTTATCAGTGGCGAAGCCAGGGTACGGCTAGCAAGCGCAAGCTAGCAAGCGCACAGAGCGTGGTATCACTTTCCACGACCACTTTCACAACCGGCCACACAAAAGGACAAAAGAGAAGACCAGACGACAGGGGCGCTAATCTTCAAGTGAGTAAGTATTACCAACAAATTTGTTTTCTATAGCAAGGCACCACTCGTTTCACGGTCGATCCCCCATGGTAAGTTACGCCAGGTTAAAAGGGTCAATCAATCAATCAATCAATCAAAAGCGGAGCTATTTATGGCAGCCGTTGTTTATATATAAACCACGAACTGTCATCATCATAAAGTGACACGCGCTATTTTCTTTCTTTTTTTTTTACGCGCCCTCTTCTTCATTTTCTGCTTCACTCCCGGATCACGTGCGTCCATTTGTCCGGCATCGAGTGGCTAATGCTGATGGGTGAAAGAATGGGTAAAGAGAGAGAAAGAGACAGAAGGCAAAAGGAAAGTACGAATGGTATATTGAAAGCATAAAACTACGGCACAAGAAGCATGTGAACGGGACTAGCGCAGGCTGTGCTGGTCCTATCCATTTCCTTCCTAATCCTAGTGTCGTGGGTCTAGGCGTGGTTTAATGTTTTCCCATGTCTTACCAACAAACCCCCCTATCGCACGCTCCTTGAGAAACATAGGGAGAGAGAGACAGAGCGGGGGTGGGGAGCACAAGGAAGGAAGAAGTAGGAAGAGAAAGAAGGAAATAAAAATAAACAGAGACAAAGAAGATAAAGCAAGCATGGAGAGAGGTGATTTTTTTAATTAGACACAAGTATAATTATCTGTCTTTAGTTCATATTATACATTGCCACTATTTGTAGGGACTCTATCTGCAATGTGATCCTAGTATATTAACTAGACTTTGCCTACACATACTGTGCTCATTCATCCATCATAAGCACTATAGAGTATATACTATGTACATATATACATATATAGTGCCTCTGATTAGTTCTTTTTTTCTTTTGTTCTATATTTTTCTTGTGTGTTTATCTTGTTCAATACTGTCATAATGTTGGGGCTGCCGGCTCTAACGTAGCCCATACAGTTTCCTAATATACATTTTAGGAAACTCTACGACGTAGCCTACCTTTTCGTATTTTGCCAAATATAAATAAAAAAGAAGAGAAAAAAAGTGGCAAAATAAAGAGCAACAAAGAAGGCCACCTGGCTCAGCACTTATTTTGGGCTTGCCATCACTAGTGCAAAGCTGACTAAATTTCTTTTTTTTTTTGAAAAGCACATTACAATAAATTTACTTTGTGTGCTTTTCAATACACACAACTGAATATAAATATCTAGAAATTTATATGTGCACCTTTGGATTTCTAAAAAAGGTGTATGCAATACACTATCACATCTAGCAATTTTTTTAATACAAACTTCTCATAAACAACTGAAAATTAACAAGGTTTTGTTCATTACTTTATTGCAACTTTATTTCCGCCAAGCTATTTCAGCCTCAGCACAAGGCTCTGTGTGTGAATACGGGTTATAAAAAATCTGTATTGTAAAAAAAGACATGTATTGTATGGCATACATGGAGTACGAAAACACATTTGACACTTAGTATTGGTTGTTGGAGCTAAGCTCGAGAAAGATTAATAATTATCCTACTCAATCGTTTATGTTGTTGTTTTTTCCACAGTACCCGTGCACCTATTTTATCTAATGTAGATTCATTTTTTTATCGACATTGAGGAATCTATCTATACAAAGCCAAGAATCAAGCCTTCAAGAACCAAAATTAGCCAACTAACTTTTAACTTTGCTTACCCGTTACAGCTATGCCCATTGCATTTCTGGGCTAAGCCACAACTTATACTTCTAAGTAATTTGGAAATGCTGCACCTAAACATTTACCCTTTTTCTTGTTTTCTTTTTTTTTTAACCAGGCACCACACCGAATGCAAGCTTAAGGCCCACACAGTGATGTTCCGTGCAAGGAATTTTCTTTTTTTCAGGGAATTTTTACCTGTCATTTTGAGCCAAAAGAAAAAAGGGAATCCTTGTGATATTGCAGGGAATTTCCGTAATGGTTAAATTCTTCTATGACGACTGATAACTATTGGTCACAGTGCGCCGTCGTCTGCTGTATTCCGTTCTAATGCATGCACCAGGCAAGCTAAGCTTTTGAGATTTGTTTCTGAAATTTACGTGTAGCAATGTCTATCTCACTAGTAGTGTTAGACTTGAAGGCCACAATGTGCAGTGTATTAAGAGTATATGAATAATTAAAGTCGTGCTTTTGTTGTGCAGCAGTGGAGGGGTTAGTCACGATTTAAAAAGTCGCTAGTACGTTAGACACGTGTAATTAAAGACTGCGTGTGCGTGGATGGAGGGGGAAATTAGTGCTTTTGAGCAGGGAAATATGCTGGGAATTTCGTCAGCATTTGCATGGAAAAATCTCCAAAATAGAAGATTTTCATATCTCTGAATGTGAATTCTGCAGCGTAGTACGGACAATCACTGAGCCCACATTCAGATACTCTCAAGACGGCAACCAAATTTTCTATACAGATTTCTTCGAAGACCCACCTCCAACACCACTGAACACTCGCACAAGTATATATCTACAAAGGCGTACATTAACATACATAGCTTAGGCTTTTAATAGGACATCAACCTCAACCCCATTTGCTCAATGTATCAAAAATACCTTCAGAGACATTTAACTCCCAAAAACAAGGCACAGAAATTGTTTTGGAGGCCCAACCACAAGTAAATGCATTACGAGTGCAACGTTTACTTTTCCAGTCTATGTTTACCATCCTTCATTACAAGGAAGCACAGGGACTCGATATTTCATGGCATTGCATTGTATTCCTATTGACCACACAAAGTTTATTCAAGTGTGCCCAGTTCTAAAATATAATCATAGTCCTAAAATCAAAAAATGCACATTAACATATAGTGTACTGTCTTACCCGTACCAATTAACATACACAAGGAAAGTAAATTTAAGGGCTGGTTTGTCTTTGTCAAGAAAAGTATAGTGTATGTGTATTAGCAGTAATTATAAAAAAATAAATCTGAAGAAAAAATTGTGGACAAAAAGATAACTTGCTGCTGGCACGGACCAAATTTGGGACCTCTGAATTGCACGTATTTGAAGGTCACAGGTTTGGTCACTGCCAATATTTTTCACCTTCGTTTTTTCACAATTTCATTAAAATATTACTAACATCCCCTATACTTCCTCGACAACACTTTCCACAGGTTCTCATCATTATTATATATACACTGTAACAGGAGGAAGGCACAGTTCCAAGTAGTGTGCCCTTTTCCTGCCAACGAATCAGCCAGTGACAGCTCTCATGGGAATCTGTACAATTGCTTCGGTGGCTGCCCACCACCTTCATTCACAAACGGCCACAATGGTATTTTGAAAAGAGCTTCGAATTATGCTTGTGAAATTCACAACTTGCGCACAACCAAAAATTTTTGCTGAAGTGCTCGCGATTACGTCTTCTGTCTATAGAACAAACTTTCTTGTCAAGCCCGAGGGTTGGTTCAAAGGCCGCTCTACGATTTACTATTTCGCACTGGTCACGATACCCGATACCCAACAATGCAGTTAGCAGCCGGTACGCATACAGCATCGTGCAACAGTAGCTCACCCCATTCAGTTGCAATATTTTCAGTCATGGAAGTTTGCTTCATGTTAGAGTCTCTAGCAACATCTACACTGCTCCGGAGAACCCCCCCCCCCTCCACCACTTAAGGCTACACTACAGTAAAGCAAAAAACTCAAGTGCTTACAGGCAGGATTTTCATAAGCAGAACTTCAGGCATGAAGGCCCGTATCACATGCATGTGGATGCTAACGGCGTTAACAGCAGCATCGCACTAAAGGAACTTGGTTCATAGAGCATCTCTGGAGCTTAAGCGCTTAAATTGCAACAAGCTGCTTACTAAGCTTCCTAAAGAGTAATAAAAGATTACTACACCAAATTCATTCCTTCCACCTTAACCATAAGGTGCTCTGCTGCCCTCTCTCCCTCAATGCAAACATCTATGCCCTATGCATGCAAATGTCCTGCGCATACCAGATGGTCTGTTCCAACGCAGTTTTTAAAAAAGGCAGACAAGGGCTCGTTTTGGATCGCAGCCAGACACACAGCCACATTTATTAAAAAAATGACAATGACTTAAACAAAAAATACAGAACCACAATAGACAGATTTCTATTAAACCCTTTCTGCATATCGTTTAGTGCTCCAGAAAGAAAAAAAATATGAAAAATGAGAAACAAACACAGACCCCAAAATACCCTCAATGGCACCAAAGCAGGCTCGAAGAGGCACATCCTGATGAAGAGCACTAATTACATCTTCCACAGTGAATACATGTGTGCACGCAGTGCACACCACTCATTCCACCAAGAGCGAAGCTGCCAGTACGGGTCCCGTAGAAATTGTCTGTGTGGCAGCATCCGGCAACACTGCCCGTGGCACAGCTTTACGCCACAGTGGCTGCAGCTTGATGACCAGAAGGAGGGTAGAATCTTCAATGTTGCCCACAGCACGAGCTGCAACCTTTTTCCCAACATGAAGCTCTGACCATTCATGACAAGTGGTAGCAGCGGGGTCTGCAATAAGGCTGACGGGAATGCCTCGGACATAGGATTCAAGTATTGCAACAGCAGGCGTGACGAGAGCGACAGTCGCAGGTATCGAGTACACCACATCGGGCTTGTTGCACGTGGCATTAGCAAAAGGCAGGGCTTCATCAAAGCACCACTCCAAGCGAGATACATCAGTGTCACCATGTGACACAAGCACATTATCACCTGATGCAAGGTGGTAACCTTCAGACTTCACAGACTGCGTTCTTGGCGAGCTACTCGGGGAGGTTTCGTAGTCTGTCTCCAGCTCAGACTCAGACAGCTCAGATCCAGAGCTGTCATCAGCAGACAGCTCTGGATCTATGTCGCTTGAAGCTACTTGGCTGCTGCTAGTGCTGCTTTCATCACTATAGGCTGTTTTCACTGTGCATGCCTCGCGATAGAACCTGCTACCACTCTTAGGGTCTTCATGCATACTGGAATCTGTGAACGGGCCAGTGAAAGGGAATGTGGATTTCACCGAGGCAGGCGGCAATGTAGATGTTGCACTCGTCACATTCTTTTCTGGAACCTTTTGGGTGTTGAAATCTTCCGCTTTTTTCTCTTTCAGTTTTGTGTTTTCATTGGCTGGTGGGGGCCTAGGCATTTGCTGCAGCTCTTTTGAAGCTGCTGGGAGTGGTTCAATATCCCAAATTCCAGTTCCAGCCCACGCAGTCAGGCTCTCCGTGGGTGCGTCATTCCTGGCAGCATTACTCTGAATGGTAGCAGGTTCAGCAATCGCTGGTAATGTCGTACACGGCACATTATTGTTCTTTTTAGGCATGACTGCATCAAGCACATGCTGTGGTGCATGGTGTGCCATTGATGAGATTTCGGTCAGCCCAAGTACACCTTGTGGATTCTTCTCCTCAGATTTGGCACACTTGATAGTTTTTTCACACAGCTCAGATGCTTCTGTCTTTGGGATAAGGGTCAAGTCCATTGTTCTCCGATCATATGGAGTGTCCCATTCGAACGCATCATAACCATTGTCAACAATGGTAACGTCAGCACTGTCCTGCAAAGCACTTTCCTGAATTAATGCATCTTCATTTTGAACTATTTCTTTAGAAGTCACATCTTTGAATTTGGGAGATTTCGCCTTTTCTGTATTGCGGTCACTAGATGGTGGAGCTGCCACCTTCACCAGTTCGGAGTCTGAGGCACTGGAGTAGAATATGCAGTCATCCCCATTGACGGATGCATTGCCTTCACTTGCAGCGTCAGACAAGTCCATGTGAAGCTTCCCACCACTGCTAGGGTGAGCTCGTTCACCCTCTTTACTGCGTCCCTTCTCCTCTTCACCACTAGGTGTACTGCCAGCACTTTTCAATTCTACGATTACCCACTCAGATTCACCATCGTCTTTGACGGCAATGAATTCCACTTCCTGACCAACTATCAGTTCATTGTAATTGGTCGATGTGGCACTGAGAGCATCTCTCTTGAATGAAACTTCAGCATAATCATCAGAGCTACCAAAGGTAGCAGCGAGCAGTCCACTTACTCCATCTAAGCTAATTATCCAGCCCATGCCAGTGACTGGTGTACAGTTTGTCTTCTTTGGCTTCATAGCTTTCCCAGTGTCTCCAGAACCCATGTCACCATGGTCACCAGAACTGCACTTCCCAAAGCTTTTCTTCTGCTCTTCAATGAGAAGCAAAATATTATCACAAATTTTAAACCTGTCCTTGCGCATAAGAATGGCCTTGAGAACAGTGCTGCTACTGAAATGATGCTCGAATCCTTCATCTTTTAAGTTTTCAAGGACAGACAAAAGTGGTGCCTTTTTGTCTGCACACTTCAGCAACTCTTTCACCAACATCTGTGAAATTTCTTCAGTATACTCAGGCTCCAACAACTTGGGAACAACAATAAAGTGTGTCCTATCTAGAACAAAGAATTCCTCCTTGTGGTGAAAGAACTCCAGCAATGCTTTGATATCGGGAACGAGACACTGGAACAGCCTTTCAGTGTTACGCCGTAATGTGCCATGAAAGTTGCACACTTCCACAATATCTTCACCCGCTAGCTTCACACAAACTTCAGCCAATGCATCTTCCAGGGCAGAAAGCAGAGAGCTGGCATATTTGAGAGGCCACGACAAAATGGTATTGTCCTTAACAATCTTAAACATGTCAAAGCAATTGCTAACTAACGAGCAAAGCTTTTCAGTTTTGCTCTTTCCTGGCTGTTTGTTAAGTTCTTGGCTGTACTGGTCTTTGACTATGTTCAGATGCCCAAGAATTGTTGAGAATGGCTTGGGACTTTTCACCAGTAATGCAGCTGCAACGACACCAACCACCAACCTGAATGAGATGGGCATGGTGTCAAGAGGGCACACTTCATTGTCAAGATCAGAAGCATTTCCTCCATCAATTTTTGTAAGCCATACGACATTAATTGGCCGTAGCACATAAAAAAAGCCATCATACTTTAAGAAAAAGTTGATGAACTTCTCTTGTGGGTAGACATCTTCAAAATATTCCTTCACAAATGATGAAGCCTTGTGAAGGTGCTCTTGCAGCATACCTATGGGCACAGGATAGGTGTTCACACGGAGAGATTTGATAAGATCAACAAAATGCTCTAGTGCAGAAGCTTCATGTGTATTTTCAGAGGCACCCTCAAAGTCGTATTCATCCACATCACTGGAATCCCATTTTGAACACACACTGCCAGAAGCAAGGTAGATATTCTTGTTCTTGGACATTGCAAACTTGGTTGGAGCCTTGAGAAAAAATGACGTGAAGTTATCTTTTGTGTAGACTTTGCATAAGCAGCCTTGCACTTTCGGTGGAGTCAGGGAAAGAAAGCTCCAAAGAACTTCTGGAGAGATGGCCTTGACTTGATGGGCCTCCAAAAGCTGTATCAAAGCAACATAAAACTCAACAGCCAATACACTTGGTTGCTTTTTCGCTGTTGTTGTGTCCGTGCTCAAGTCCTTTTCAACAGCAAGACATATGTTGCCGTTTTTGCTCACCCTGAAACGGCTCTGGTGATGCTGAAAGAATTCCACCACGTTTTTGCCATAGTTGTCAGCCAGGTAGCCAGTAAGTCTGCGATTGAGACATGACGAAATCTCCAGAGCAGTTTCTGGTTTTACTACACGCACACCATAGCTGTAAGCCAAGTGGAAGAGATCAGCAAAATATTTCTCAAGCAGCTTTTCGATTTGCACATTCTTTGCATGCAACGTGCCTGCATTGTCCTCACAGCCAGAGACCCTTCCTTCTGAGGTGCTACTGGCGGAACTAGGCTGGACCAGTTCATAACTCTCTGCATTGGATGCTCGTCCCTTGGCTGCTGAAGCAAGCATAACTACCCCCTTGCTCTCAAGGGTAAAGTGGTCAGGGTGATCCAAGAAAAATGTATCAAATTTACCGTAAGGGTACTCATCACTGAAGTATGAAAATACGATCAGAGGTGCCTCAGCTAGGAGCTCCCGCAGCTTGTAAACATGCATCAACTCATTGTCTTGCGTTCTTATGACGTCCTCGAAGTACTTGATCGCAGCTGCCTCTGGATCGGTGGGACTGCCGTTGTCAGGCGAAGTCTCCCAGGCATTCATTGCCTGAAGACTTCTCCGGGTAAGCACTTTCTTGAGTTTGCAATGGAGGAAACTCCTCTTCTTCGGACCCTTCATCATCGTTTCTATCAAGCCTCTCCGGCGGAGTGCTGCCAGTGGCTACTGAAAACTCCGCCTTGTGCGCCCTGAAGAAGTCCAGAAAGTTAACCTCTGTGTAATTACTTTTAATAAAATGCTGAACATTATCAGGAGCCTCACAAACTTGTGCAAACAGATAGTCCACACTGCAACTCGCAAGCTCAATTCCAGGACTGTTGAGAACATGGCGAAAGAAGCGCACAGCATCAGCTTCGTCCCGCGATATCTCGACATCCAGGCAGCTGGTATCAGATAACCAGCGATTTCGGAAATCGCCATCATCCAAAGCTCTCCGTGCCTCCCCTAAAAGGTACACGTTGCCAGAGTGTGAAACACCAAATATGTCGGAGTAGGCCTGCAACAGGCGCTTCATGTCCTTTGCCGGATAGTTTCTGGCCATCAATGCTTGAACACCAAGTGGTGCTTCCCCAAGGCATTTCCGAAGAGCCCTCAAGGGCACAGGAGAGAAATGGTAGGCATTCATGTCCTTCAGCTTGTTTTTGAGGAAATCAACGGCCATCTTTTCAAGCTCGTCAACTCCATACTTCTTCATGATGTCCGAGGTCAGGTAGACATGTGTAGTTCCTCCAAGTTGAAACATTTCTGGAAAACACTTGAAGAATTCAACCAAGTCACCACCGTAGACACTCTTGATGTGCCTCCGTATATTCACCTGGGCACTTGACAAATAGCTTCCCAGATTGGCAATACTGACAGGAGACAGTTCCGTCTGTTTTTCCCCTTGGATGGCATTGGTGAAGTAAACAAGGCACTGATTTTCGATGTTGGCCATGGTGAGTGGTTCTTGATCACCACCTTAAAGAAAAAAAAAAAGAGGGGAGTGGAGGAGGGTGTGTAAACTTGAGTCGGCAACTCACCAATAGGCTGAGAAACACTTCAATTTGTTTCACTGTACGAAAATATTCTAAATGCAAAGCGTGCCAATAATGTCAACGAAGTGTGAAATCGCACCTACTTGATCGTTGTCCTGGTCTCAGTTTTTTTTTTTTATTCTTTCCCTCTCAAGAGCATTAGTTTAGCGGCAAGGCCTAACGACGTTTCCCCTCTAAGGAAAGCTGCGGTCCAGCTGTCGTGCAAGAGCGGGATTTCATTCCACGCGATTACAATTCCACACGATTGCACGCGTCATTACAATTTTGCTCCAACAATGTTATAATGCAGTCAGTTGAACACACGACTATGTTACATTCTTGATTTTGTCAGAGCTGTGCCTTCGGTCAGAGCCAATGTTCCGCTGTCACTTGAGAAAAGGGGGCCCCAAAGGTTACATCATGGTTTCAGTTTTCCGGAACACTACGCCAATCACACGTGAACACAACCAGAAGAACGAACGCGTTACCCTGAA
Organism: Rhipicephalus microplus; assembly: GCF_043290135.1. NCBI lineage: Eukaryota > Metazoa > Arthropoda > Arachnida > Ixodida > Ixodidae > Rhipicephalus > Rhipicephalus microplus. The sequence goes on from NC_134701.1 coordinate 189,091,550, forward strand.
TGCGGCTGTTCATTGCACAGGACAGAAAAAAAAATATACTTGTAGTTCAGGCTCACCTGCAGTGCTGATTATGTTGCAACTGCCAAACGTAGCCGAACATGAGAACGTTCGAAAGCAGTAGCGCGCGTCGGAGCATTCTCCTAACACACTCTCTACAGGGATATGTGCGAGATCACAGACAGCTGAACAACTCACATTGTGGGCTTAGCGCAGCGTGAAATTCCGAAACTTTGAGGCCTCCGCACACTGTTTAGGGCGACGACGACAGCAAGAACGACGTCCGAGCAAACGCTGAGCGCTGCACTACATCTTCGAATGTTTCGAAGAAGAAGTGACAAGCGCCGCTGTTGCCGCTTTTTTTTTTCGTCGGTAACCGCCGCATACTGTGGGAGAGCGCTGCAGGCATAAGCGATATGGCGTACATTCGCATCTCAGCAGCATTCAGATGTTCGATGAAAAAAAAAAATGGACGATTTCTCAAACGCATATTCACAACCTTCAGCCACATGAGAGCGTTCTCGGTCGCTGTTCATTCGATCTTCCAAACTAAATAGACCAAATCGTGGAAGACTGGTGTCTCACGTGCAATTTTTTTTGCAGAATCAGATTGGATTTCACGATCCAAATTAACACGCATGGAGCTTAACGAAGGCGTCACTCAACTCTATGTCGAGCCCGATTGTGATTTAAATTGACCGTGCACCACCGTGCACCTAATATGCAGATAGAACACAGGTGTAACGCGTAGAGCCAACTCTATGGTGTAACGACCGCTATCAAAACTTCCCACGTGACACCTGCAGTCAGGTGTCTGACTGTGCATTTTCAATCGCGATCAAGCTAAACATGAAGTTTGGGGCGGTCGGAGACTGCCATTTGTTTCGCGTGGGCAACACTCCTTCGCAGAAAAAAAAACATTTTTGGAAAGTCGAATGAATCCTCCTATTCTTTGACTGTTCCCTCACTGGTGTTTAATTTATTTTATTTTTTAAATGGCTGTATGGCTTTTAAACATTTCAAATACACTATTATTGGTGTACAAATAACCCACCGACGGTTAATATTTATTAAACACTGTTTCAAAATATTTATTCATAAAAAAACTGCTCATTGTAAAAAACTAATCTGTGGCATGATTTTCGATTTTTTACTTGTACTTATACTGCGTTGCCACAGTACATGCTACACTCGGCAGGTCGTCTTTAGTTGGCTTTTTAATATGACAGTGCAACGACCAAGCAATTGAACTGCAGAGCTACACACATTATTAGGAATGCCATGAAATTGTTAAACAGTAAGTGATTAGGCATACCCAAACAGAGGTCGTCAAAATGCTTGAGTTCATATAGGGTGCCATCGTGAGAACTTCAGTGTGGTGTTGGTAGCCATTGGTCATATTTGTTTTTCCTTTTGCTAAGTAAATTTAGGTAAATGTGGTGAATCTTAAGTTATCGCAGAAATAAGTCCGATTGATACACTAGGTAGTGCTTTTTTGTTTCTCTTTAAGGGAGCTTTATATACAAGCAAGAGACCAATGCAAAATACACGCGCATCCTGTTTAATATCGGTTAATGTCCCTAAGTCCAACACACATATGCTGGTTATATTTGTTCCAAATCTAGCTTTAACTATCACATGCCCTTGTCTTAGATGAAGACATTAGCTAACATTGGCAATGGCATACAAGATGCAAGGAGCAACCTGTGTCTAAAGCAAATCACCATGGTATTTCCTACAAGCAAAACAGAATGCACAGAATATTCCAGCGTTACAAGACAGTCTCTCTTTAAACAGACAACATATAAAGGCCTGTGCACACACAATGAGAGCTGCTCATACATATACTACTTTGACTGTCCATGATCCAGAACCTCCACAAAAATGCTCATTGCCACCATATATTACAGAAGCGAAATACAGAACTTTTTGTTGCAATACAAACAGTCAGCTCTAAACAAGTCCAAACAATTTCAAAAATTATTTCCATACTGCCGGGTTCTGCATACTGCAGCCACAGGTCTTTTTTGTGTGTGTGCATTTGTTCTGTAAGCAGTGGGAGTTTGTAGTAACCACTAAGCGAATTAAATTTGGACACTATCGCCATGATTGTGTTGACGGTGGAATTTTTTACAAGTACCATCAGTTAGCAAGAAAACAAAATGTCAAGGCTTGTATGCTTTATCATATTGCAAAATCTGAGCAATATGTGTTATAGCCCTAATAAAATCTGTCATACTGTATAGTCTCACATGCACTCATAGTCTCACGTGCACTATTGGGTGCATATCATACACATGCACTTAATAGCTTGCATATAAAGCATACAACAGCACTCACTTTCAGCGATTTGCTCACTTGTCCTTATGTCACCATAACATACTATGTCCTTCTAAGGCCGATGAAACTTTCTGAAGTGTGGAGTTTAGTCTTAAAACACTTGCCGAAACATCAGTTTTGGTTGATTTTTGTATGGCATGCATATTTCTTATGTTATTGACCACTAATTACCAGTGCATTGCACTAGGAAACGGCAGGGAAGTTCCACAGGAAGAACAGTTAAACCTCAATATAGAGAACGTGGCCGAATTGACAATTTACTTCTATTATATGTTAAATGGAAATCGTAGATAACCCTGCTTTGTTATATTGAGGCTAAAAATGCCTGTTTTACGAGTATGAGGTTAGGTAGATACATAGATAGAAAACTTTATTGAGGTCTTGAAGGCATCCACCCTTGTTTTATAAGGGGATGATCATGGGCCGCTCCCATACAGGGACGGGGAGGCCCAGCCACAACCCGCAGCCGTGAGTTATGTCTGAGCTGCACAAGTGCCAGCGTCGCAAGTGAGAGCTTGCACCTTAGAGTGGGTTAGCTCGGTGAGACTGGAAAGACCCTCGATCTTCAAGCTAAGATGAGCAGGAAATTAAGTTATAGTGTGGTGTGCAAGTTCGGTGAGGGTGAAAGTTCTAAAGGTTCCTTGCACACGAAACCAGAAGTGAAGTCATTTAAAAATACATCGTTATATGAAGAATGTCTTTGTATCAAAGTTTTTCATGTAAAGGTTTCATAATGTAACACACTCTCACAACTTAGTGTAACTACAAAAAAAAAGGAGGGGGGCAAGATTTTACTCCAAAGCGACAAATAAATTATTTCAAGAACCTAAATTTTGGGGACTGTGCAATTACTACAATTGAAAAAAAGACATCATTTCACTTTTCTAGTCCACCAATGCTCAATGACTGACTATCGTGAGAAGATTTTTCAAGTGAAAACACCTAGAATTGAGTAAACATGGCAGAAGCCACAAATCAATCCTAAGTTCTGAAAGAGTGTATGGACACACCAAGCTTAACCTAAATGTTTTTATTATGCAGTAAACAGCAGAAACGTCAATGTGCAAGGGCTTCTTAAAGTTAGTCTAAAAATGCAAGACTGTCAACAAACAACATAGGCAATGTCAACGGGTGCTTTACACAACAGAGTGTTCTTTGCCCAAAGATACAATTGTCTGCTTGCATCTGTGGTACACGCTGTTGTGCAAAAGGTACTGTTTTGACAATTGAAATTCGGCAACGAATTTCTGTTACTTGAACTGCAGTGAAGTGTTTATGAGCGACTGCTCCATTGCCAACTCGTATCCTTTGGCATGGGTACCTGGAAACTGGTGAAAGGAGTCACATAACGCAGCATGGTGATTCACCCTACGCTTGTGTATCCCGCAAACTCCCGCTATCACCAGTACATGCTAGACACTGAAACATTCATACATTATTGCAGTCCAAACAAGTTTCGATATCACATAAACATGCAAGAATGTGTAAAACAACAATGTGTGTGTCAAAAGTTAGTTTACTTCATCAGTCAATAATAGACCTATTGAACGAAAGTGGAAGAAAGCAAATAAAATGCATGGTAGCAACATTAAAATAATAAAAAAGCAGCTCATCAGATCTATTTGCGGATCACTTAAACCAGCCTACAGTAAACATGGTTTTGCAGAAATAAATGCCATCTTTTCCAGATCTTCCTGCTACACTTGTCTCAGATAATGTGAAAATTTACACTGTGCCTAGTGGTTTAATAACCAGTGCTACATCTCACAAAAATAATTTATTCTTTTCAAAAGAAACAAGAAGTTCTCGAGGAGCCATTGTAGAAGTCATAAACAACACGGAGATATACAAAAGCAATAAGAAAGGCTTTACTCCATAGCACTGCCTCACGATGCGGCAGCAACATTAGCGAATATCAAATATTTTGTGCAACTAAATATATTAAGAGCCATATGCACAAGCCAGATGCACAAGCAATGAAACGCCTGTCAACACTGGAAATGCAAGCTGACCACAAAGCACAGCGCATGTGTGCAAGGAAACGCAAGCCTTTTTTTCAGTGGATTTTCAGAATCCAGACATTCCGCCACTAGAAATCTACACAACAAAGTCAGAGCAACTGGTATATACCTTTATAAAGGGCCAGTAAACAGGCTCCAGCTTTTTTTTTTACATCCCGCAAACAAGCTCGGTAATTCGTAGAGAAGACCGCAATGATCACATTTTCTGAATATTACAAAGCTGCGCGCCACACAGAGCCTCCATTTCAAAAAACGATTTCCGCAATTCTTTCCTACACCTGGCCAATGCTCCTTGCACACACAGTGACGACAACTCAGCGATCAGCGACGTGACGCCGCACGAAGCTCATCTATTGGTCTAAACCAGGTCTCAACAAACAGTACTGAAGTCAACGACAGTTCCTGTTCCCATCGACAGCTACGATAGAGCTATTCAATCATATGAGTTGCAAAACTCCCCATAGGCTCCATGCATCGAAATTGGGACACTTCACTGACCCAGTTTTTGGGATGGATGGATGGATGGATGGATGGATGGATGGATGGATGGATGGATGGATGGATGGATGGATGGATGGATGGATGGATGGATGGATGGATGGATGGATGGATGGATGGATGGATGGATGGATGGATGGATGGATGGATGGATGGATGGATGGATGGATGGATGGATGGATATGGCTGTACCCTTTAGATCGGGCGGTGGCTAGCGCCACCAAGCCGTAATACTTAATGAACCCAAAACTATATTTATTTTTTTTCCTTAAAAAGTAAGTTGGAGGATTCGTACTTTGCAGTGAAGAGTTTAATTTTCACTAGTGCCTTGACTTTAGCCACCAATCAGATAACCTTCTTCTAGTTAAGTCTACTTGCTTAAAGTCTATTTTGCCCTCCCGGTCCCTAAACCCCAGTGCTTTGAAAAACTCTGCGCCATCATCCTGAACTATAGGGTGAAGCCCTTTACAGAACATTATCAAGTGTTCGGCAGTTTCTTCTTCCTCTCCACACGCACTGTATACTGTGTCTACCCCTTCGTATTTGGCCCGATATGTCTTGGTTCGCAGTACTCCCGTCCTTGCCTCAAACAGTAGAAAACTACCCCGAGTATGATCATAGACCCTTTCCTTGGCAATTTCCTGCTTAAAAGTTCGATAGATCTCTTGTGCGGACTTCTTAATCATGCTCATTTTCCACATGTCAGTCTCCGTTTCCTTCACTTTCTTCTTAACCGATAGTTCTTTTTGGTTTGGCCACCTGCTGTTTTCTAAGTATTTACCAGTCAACTTCCTAGTTCGCTTCCTCCATTTTGTATCGACATTCTTCATGTACAAGTAGCTGAAAACCTTCCTGGCCCAACGCTCCTCCTTCATTTCTCTCAATCGCTTCTCAAATTTTATCTTGCGGCTAGCTTCCCTGCCGTCAAATGATGTCCATCCCATATCACCTTCTACTCCATGATTTGGTGTATTCCCGTGAGCTCCTGAAGCAAGCCTACCTATTCTACGTTGCTTAATTTCCAATCTTGCTTGAACTTCTGATCTCATGCACAAGACCGCATTGCCGAACGTCAGCCCAGGAACCATGACCCCTTTCAATATTCCTCTCACAACATGATACCTATTGTAATTCCACAGTGCCCTATTTTTCATCACTGCTGCATTCCTGTTACCTTTAGTCGTCACGTATATTTCGTGTTCCCTCAGGTACTCGGTCCCATTGCTTATCCATACGCCCAGATATTTGTATTTATCTGTTATCTCAAGCGTGACCTCCTGTATCCTAAGCTCACTACCTTCGTTGTCATTGAAAATCATGACTGCTGATTTTTCCTTACTGAATCTAAAATCTAACCTATCTCCCTCATTACCGCAGATGTCCATCAATCTCTGCAAATCTTCCTTGTTGTTGGCCATTAGCACTATATCATCTGCGTACAATAATGCTGGTAGTGCCTGATCAATAAGTTTTCCTTGTTTGACTAAAGAGAGGCTGAAGCCCAGTCCACTTCCTTCTAATTTTGCCTCTAATCCTTGTAGGTACATTATGAATAATAAGAGTGACAGGGGGCACCCCTGCCTAAGCCCCCGTTTTACCTCTGCAGGCTTGGATACCTGTTTTTCCCACTTTATAACTACCTTGTTACCGTTATAGATACCCTTAAAAAGATTAGTGACTACATGTTCCAAGCCTAGTGTGTCTAGTATTCCCCACAATTCCTCTTGAACCACGCTATCGTACGCTCCCTTGATATCCAAGAATGCTAGCCACAGGGGCCTGTGTTCCTTTACTGCTATTTCGATGCAGTGGGTCAGTGAGGACAGATTGTCTTCCAACATCCTGTGTTTCCGAAACCCATTCTGCAGTTCCCCCAGCACCCCCTCATTTTCTATCCATGCCTGCAGTCTTTCCTTTATAATCTGCATCGCCAGCCTGTAGACCACTGATGTCACTGTTATAGGACGGTAGTTGTTTATGTCAGCTTTGTCCCCCTTTCCTTTATAGATCATGCTCATCCTGCTAAATTTCCATCCATCGGGAACTTCACCGTTGATTATTATTTTGCTCACTGCCTCTCTCAAAGCCTGCTTAGACTTTGGACCTAATGTCTTTATCAGTCTAATTGGAATGCCATCTGGGCCTGTTGATGTACTACTAGGAACCCTTTTCTCCGCCCTTTCCCACTCTCGTTGTGAAAATGGAGCTATTGCACCACTTAATTCATCCTTGTCTATTGTGGTGCATAAACTACTTCTTTGTTGAAATTTTTCTGTCACCCTTGTTCTTATATATTCAATAGCTTCCTCCCCTTCTAGCCTGGCACCTTGGGCTGTAGATATAAAACTCTGCTCTAGGCTCGTCTCATTTCTTAGGGAGTTTAGATGGTTCCAAAATTTCGCAGCTGCCTTTCTATCTTTTTTATGTACTTCTGCCAGCCACTGAGCTCCCTTTCTTCTAATCTTTTCATTAATCAGAAGGGATGCAGCCCTTCTAAAGCTTAGAAAGGTTTCTCATTTTCTTTCAACATCATCTGTCGGTTCACCCCGCTGCTTAGCATGTCTGTGTTCCCTAGAGGCTTCCTGACATTTTGCTATGGCTCTCTTAACTTCCTAATCCCACCAACTTTTGGGTTTGTGTCTTCTTTTCCGGGGTGAATTGTTACGCGTCTTAGCAAGCTCTATTTCAAAGAGTCTAATTAGATTCGTGTATGTCCACACTGTCTTATTATCCTCCGTGATTACTTTCTCAATTTGTTTAGTGGCTATTTCAATTTGCCTTTCTGAATAAAAGTTTCCTGTAGTTGCTCGTCTTGGCTCCTTCCCACTTTCACTGCTCTTCCAAAAATTAGCTTGATACGTTTGTGATCACTACCCAGACTTCTGGAGCCACCTTCATCTATGTGCATTCCCCTGAGTTTATCATACATCCTATGTGACATCAGTGCATAATCTATCGTCGACTGCAGCCTTCCTACCTCCCATGTTATTTGCACTTCACACTTCTCGGTACTGTTGCAAGTGATCAAATCAAGCCTTTCACACATATCCATGATCATTTGGCCTGTCGGGTCGGTATACCTATCTATATCTTCTATGTGCGCATTCATGTCTTCTAGTATAATTATTTCGCACTCTCTTCCTAACTCCTGAATGTCCTTTGATATACACTCTACCATTGCCTGGTTTTCCTCTCTGGCCTTTGCTCCCGTCCACAAGTACATAAAACCAATGAGTGTCATTTGACCTGCCACTTTCCCTTTTAGCTATAATTTCCTTGCACTCCTGCTTGACCCTTTGCCAGTCTGTACTTTTATGAATGAATGCTCCAATACCACCCCCCTTTCTGCTGCCTTCTGTTCTATTACAATATTCCCACGCGTAGTCCGGATTGTTCGGAGGTTGTTCCACGTCCCTGAGATGTGTTTCTACAAAACCATATACCATCGGCCTCTCTTCCCTTAGCTGTTCTTCTACCTCTTCCCACTTCAGGCTGTTCCTACCACCCTGCATGTTAATATACCCTATGTCTGAATGGGCTTGGCGCTCGTGGCTACGTCTATTTATGCCTCGGACTCTACCTATCTTAGACATTGGTGCCACTTTGGAACCGTATCTGTCCATAACACCTGTCGAAGAGTCTCCCTGGTTGTTTTCCTCGTTACTAGCTATCCTGCCTACCGAAGGGCTCGCTTGCCCCCAAAAAAGCTACTGCGCGTCGCCAACCCACCTCATGACCTAGCCGCCCATCGAAGTGAATTCTGTTTCGTCGAAAACCACCCCACCTATGCACCTCTCTGTATATTTCCACCACCTCAAACCCTTTCTCTCGACTTATCCGCCATATCTCTTGGGTTGCGTTGACAACCGCTCTTTGCAGGTTGCTATCACGCACCGGTACCTCCGGTATCGTGCATATCACTACCTGTACCTTAGGAGAAGTGGCGCGCATGTCATCGACGCCTTTCGCCAGTGTGGCTGCTAGTCTTGCTGTATCTTCATTTAAGACATCATTTAAACCACCTGAAATTATCACGAGGTTTCATCTATCAGCTGTAGTTTTGAGTTTTGCGCTCGCTTGCCTCATGACTGCTTCCAGCTTGCGTTCTGGTAACGCCCCTACTGCAACCCTCTTGTCACCTCTTACCCTCTCTTTGATGACTTCTGTGCATCGATTTAAATTCGAGTCCCCGGCGATTATCACATGCTGTGACTTTTCAGCTGCAGCGTCCTGCACCTGGGGGCTACTTGCAGCTGTGACGCCGGCTGCTTTGTCCCCTCCCAGCCCCACTACTACCTCGCTGAAGCTGGGCCTTGCGACAGTTAAACCAGCGAAATCGGTTTTTTCCAAACTTGCTTGCACTTCCTTCTCCACCGTTCTGGTTGCCGGTTCTCTACTGTTCTCTCCGTAGGCCGCTTCTTTGTTCAGCTTCGCTAGTGCTTCCTCGGTGGACTTCAGTCTTTCTCCCATTGCCCTCGTTTTCTCTTGCTCTGTCGCCAACGCAGTCTCGAGCTCATCGATTCTCACCAGCAGTTCACTTTGGGCAACCATCATTTCCTCAATTTTTTCCTCGACCTCACATTGCCTACACTTCGCGTCAGCCTCTTCTCCATCCGCTTCTACGCTTGGGTCCACTTTCAAACCCACTCCACATCCTGAACAGTAAGCAGATTTTTGTGCCACCTGTTGATCAGCACACCCACTATTAAGCGCATTATTTTTGTTTTTTGTGTTGCTGCTTCCAGGTGGCGCGACAGTCCACTCACAAAAAATTAAACTCCATGAAAATCGGGCCAACTTCATGTCCAGTTTTGGAACGCAGTTTTGCTGCAAATCGAATGACTGGGCTACGAAGAAGCATCGGCACTAGGTAAACAGTAAACAACCAGGCATCACAGCAAGCGGCAGTGCGACGTTCCAATTGATCAAGTTCACCAATGACGTCAATCGCTGACGTCTTCTCACATTGCCGAAGCCGACAGAGTCATGAGGATGGGCCATGCCTTCCCCTCCCTCTAAAGGAGAAGGATGGCGAGGCCGCGTGAAAATTTGAAACCAGCCAAACGTGATGTTCTAGCCCCTGTAACTTCCTTAATATAGGATGAATTTGTAAAATTCTTGCGGCAGCATTTTCACGAAGTAAAAGTGCACATATTTCTCTTTACAACAATTTTTGGACCTTGGGGTTGTTTACTGGCCCTTTAATATGCATTTATACATGCATGTAAAAGAATGTAAAAATAGTGCAGGATGCATGACGCGAGAAAGACATTGCAAACCACTCTCCTACTGATTTCTTTGATATCACAGCAAAAAATTAAAATAACAGCCATCAAAACAGAAATGGTAGGCACACAACATGACCGATTGGGAACACTGCAAGAAATTATTAATCTAAGTGTCCTCCATTTGTTGAGCGAGAATGCATGGTTTATAACCAACAGAAAAATAAAATGTTGATAGATATAAAATAAAACTATCTGAAATTCCTTCTCGTAATTACACACTCAAATAAATGTACCAATGACATAACTGTGCGTGCATGCTTTTTTTCTCAATGAATTACATCACAGCAATTCTTGGCCAAATTTCAACAACACAGGAAAGCTGCATAGCTGAACATTCAACCAAAACCTCTGCTAATAAATGATTTGTACACTAAAACAGCATTTTTATTTGGCCCAACATAAAATAATGAACGTCAAGGCATACTATGCTTAAAAAGTTACCATCACAATTTAAAAAATTTGCTGCATAATTTATTGACATTCAATTGTTTAAACATGTCGCTGCGCTAAAGTTTTTGAGTTTCATCGATCTTTTTCAACGAGCAATGATTGATCTGCTGTTAACACTGCTACACCATCTTTTTATGTTTACACCATTTCTGGTGCATGATAGTTATAGTCCCTATTTACAATTTTATACATGTGATGTGCTAATCCAGCACAATATTACATTTCTTACATTGTTGCAGTGAATGCTCTACCTTTTGACAACATGAAATGAAATGGGTCAATATATTGTGACGGGGAGAGGTCTTGGCTTACAAGACAGCGTCCACCGAGAATCGGCAGCCGAACAAGATGTCCGAGTTGCCTCTCGTGCAAGCGCCTAACGCACAGGCGTCTTCTTCATCTTCGCTAAGTGCCACGCTTGCTCCTGTCGATGATGCACCGTAGCATCACTCCCCTGCGGCGGAAGCGCCGTCACGGCGCTTAGTACGGTGGCGACGAACGAGGAGGGTGATACGGTTTCAGTCTGGAAACGTGTACAACGTCTGTCTGGAGTAAGGTGGTCGAAAAGGTATTGTTTAGGGGTGCGATCTCGTAGCTCACGTCACTAAGTTGTCGTAACACTTTGTAGGGGCCATGGTAGTGTGATAGTAGCTTGTCTGATAAGCCGACTTGGCGGTTTGGTGTCAAGAGAAGTACCAGAGACCCCGGCGAGAAGTGCACGCTTTGGTGGCGACTGTCATAGCGATCTTTTTGCTGCGCTTGCGACAAGTGCAGCCGATCACGGGCAAGCTGACGGGCTGCATGGGCTACAGAAACGACATCGCTGGCGTACTCAGTAGACAAGGGGGCAGCCGAAGGAAGGAGCGCGTCAAATGGTAACGCTGGATGTCGGCCAAATAGCAAATAAAACGGCGAATAACTAGCTGTGTCGTGCCGTGAAGAATTGTACGCGAACGTGACAAAGGGGAGTGCTTTGTCCCTGTCACGGTGATCTGGCGAAACGTACATTGACAGCATCTGCGTCAGCGTTCGGTTCAGACGCTTGGTCAATCCATTTGTCTGTGAATGATAAGCGGTGGTAAGCTTGTGCTCAGTGGAGCAGGCGCGGAGAATGTCATCCACAACACGTGAAAGAAAGTACCTTCCTCGATCAGTAAGCAGCTGCCGTGGAGCGCCGTGATGAAGAATGACTACATACAAGAGAAAGTCAGCGACGTCAGTGGAACAGCTTGTCGGCAGTGCTTTAGTGATGGCAAAGCGTGTGTTGTAGTCTGTGGCGACTGCAACCCAATTATTTCCGGAGGTGGACGTAGGAAACGGGCCCAACTGGTCAAGGCCAACACGGAAGAATGGTTCCTTCGGTATGTCAATGGGCTGTAGGAGGCCAGACGGTAGCACAGAAGGATGCTTGTGGCGTTGGCAGCGGTCGCAAGCAGTGACGTAGCGAACCACAGAACGATACAGTCCGGGCCAGAAAAAGCGACGTCGCACACGATCGTAGGTACGAGAGACGCCTAGGTGACCGGCTTAAGGTACGTCATGTAGTTGTTCGAGAACGCTGGTACGCAGGTGATGGGGAAGCACGAGTAGTAATTCTGGGCCATCAGCGTTGAAGCTGCGACGGTACAGAATGTGGTCGTGCCGTTCAAAAAAAAATTGCCCGCAGCTTCCCTCGGGGGAACACTGAGGAGGATGCGGAGCATATAATTGGTTAACGGGGTGTTAAAGTGCGACTTACTTGGGTCGATGGCTAAATTGGTTAACGTGGTTGTGAAATGGGGTGTTCAATTGCGACTTAATTGGGTCAATGGCTAAATTGGTTAACGTGGTTGTAGGAGGGGGTGTTGAATGAGTGAACACGTACACACGTATGTGAAAGGGCGGCGCTGGTCGAAGGGACGTCGATCATTGTGTTTGTGGATTCGTTGGAATTCATTTCACCGCGACCTTGGACGTCGACGCGCCGTACAAACCAACCGACGAGCGGCAACTGAGCGAGCGAGCGCCGACCTTGAGTATATATACAGCGCGACGGCGCATGCACTGTCAGCTGTCGAATGTTCGAGAAGGGGGAGAAGCGCAACGGCGCATGTGCGCGCGTCAGCTGCCGATGTTCTCGAAGCGCGACGGCGCATGCGCGCGCGTCAGCTGCCGATGTTCTCGAAGCGTGACGGTGCATGCGCGCTACATTATACAGCTAGCGAATGTTCGTGAAGAGGAGAAGCGCACGCGGTGTGTAGAGGAGGAAGGGTGCACAGATGGTGGAGGAGTGAAGCGCGCGCGGTGTGTAGAGGAGGAAGGGATGCACAGATGGTGGAAGAAGGAGGAGGAAGTTTGCGGACGGCGCCGCACTACAAGCCTCGAGTATTAGATGCTCCGCATCTAAAAGGCGAACGGAAGGGTCTTTTGGAGCAGAGGTCAGACGCTCGATGATGGAGAGTAACGACGGGTCACGTCGTTGTTCGGTGAAGATATCACTGAAAGCGTGGATAGAGAGAACGCAGGGGTCTGAATCAAGGTCTGTCAAGTCGGGCGTTTCAACCGGATAATGTGACAAACAGTCTGCGTCTGTGTGGAGGCGTCCCGACTTGTAGTGTACCACGAATGAGTATTCTTGCAGACGGGGTGCCCAGCGACCAGGACATCCAGATGGGTCCTTTAGCGATGACAGCCAGCAAAGAGCGTGATGGTTCGTAACAACGGAAAAAGTTCGGCCTGAATTTCGCCACGGCCCACACTAAAGCTAGGCATTCACGCTCAGTGATGGAGACCTTCCGTTCGGCAGGTGAAAGAAGACGACTGGCGTAAGCAATCACGCGGTCCTTCCCGTGCTGTCGTTGGCCAAAGACCGCTCCAATTCCATGGCCACTGGCATCGGTCCGAAGCTCTGTAGGTGATGCTGGGTCGAAATGGGCCAGTATTGGTGGCGTAGTCAGCAGATGGATAAGAGCCGAAAAGGCGTCCTCTTGCTCAATATCCCATGTGAAGGGAACGTCCTTCTTTAAGAGATCAGTAAGCGGTCGAGCGATGTCGGCGAAGTTGCGGACAAATCGACAAAAATAGGAACAAAGCCCTACAAATTTTCGGACGTCCTTGGTTGAGCGTGGTTCAGTAAATTGTTGTACTGCTCGTACCTTTTCGGGATCTGGTTGAACACCATCGGCACTGACAAGGTGGCCGAGTATGGTGATTTGGTGACGTCCGAAATGGCATTTTGCAGAAATGAGCTGGAGAGCAGCTCTTATAAAAACATCCAGAACGGCTGACAAACGTGTTATATGGCTGTCAACGGTAGGTGAAAAGAAGATGACATCGTCTAAGTAACATAAGCAGATGGACCACTTATATCCTGGGAGAAGGGAGTCCATCATGCGCTCGAAAGTTGCCGGTGCATTACACAGTCCAAACGGCATGACTTTGAACTGGTAGAGGCCGTCGGGCGTAACGAAAGCGGTTTTTTCACGATCCATGGGGTCGACGGAAATTTGCCAATAGCCGGATCGAAGGTCAATAGACGAAAAGTATTGGGCACCATGGAGGCAATCGAGGGCGCCATCAATCCGAGGCAAAGGATAGACATATTTGTGGGTCACTTTGTTTAAATGGCGATAGTCCACGCAAAAACGCCAGCTGCCATCTTTCTTCTCAAAGAGCACGACTGGGGAGGCCCATGGGCTCGATGAGGGTTCTAATACGTCTTTAGTAATCATTTTATCCACTTCATTTTGAATTACTTGGCGTTCCTTGTGAGATACGCGATATGGACGCCGCCGTATAGGACTGGCATCACCAGTGTTGATCCGGTGAGTCACTGCAGTTGTTTGGCTGAGAGGGCGGGGGTTAAAGTCGAAAACGTCTCTATATGACGTTAGCAGACAACGGAGGCTGGCAGCTTGCACTGCAGTGAGGTCGGGAGCAATCATCTTGTAATGTCATCTGCAGGCAGAGTGTAATTGCGGCCAAGACAGGGGGATGTAGTATCGGTGTCCAAACCAGTAACGTTGCAGCTGTCAAGTGGAGATAGGGTGGCCAAAGAAATGTCTTACGTAATAACTTGAGTCAAGAGACTCACGTTGAGTAGTGGTATAACTACTGTATTATTAGCGACGGCGACAACAGTGTGAGCAAGGGCGACGTCTCGGGCCATCAGTACGTCGACTATAGGAGTGACGAGGTAGTCACCGTCGGGCACAAGACGTGAACACGACAAAGTGACATATGTAGCAGCTTGCGGAGGCAAGCGAACGTGGTGACGAGAGCATAAACGGGGAGAATAGTCTGCTGGAAAAACGGCAAACTGCGGCAGTTCAAGCTGAAGAGCACCAGTGGCACAATCAATGAGCGCAGAATGCCGTGACAGGAAGTCCAAACCAAGTATTAGGTCATGAGGACACATTTCAATGACGGCAAACTGAACTAATGTAGGATGACCGGCAATGGACACACGGGTCGTGCACATCCCTTGAACATCAGGGGTCCTCCCATCAGTGACACGAAGTTTGTGGGAAGCGGAAGCGTGAGCACTTTATGTAGGCGTCGGTGAAGGTTCGCACTCATTACAGAAATGTGCGCTCCAGTATCTATAAGAGCAGAAATAGGCACACCGTCAACAGCAACGTCTAACAAATTTTGTCTCGTCGGAAGTGTCAAGAGAGGATTTGTGGAGGGAGTCGAAAATGCAGCGTCACCTCCGGGCGCTGCACCGTTTAGTTTTCTGGGTAGGCGGGAGCGGGGTTGAATGGGGACGACGGCCTGCGAGTCTGCGGTGAGCGAGACGACTGGCGACGTCCTGGAGGCGAACGCGACTGATGACCATGCGGTGACGGAGATCGGCTGTTGAACCTTCTGTAGTTGTTTTGCAGAGAAGGCTGCGCGGCAGACGCGAAGCGGGTGCTGTCCTGTCGGTAGTGAGGTTGAGATGAAGTCCGAGGTGGCAAGGACCAGCAGTAATTGCAGTAACGAACGACATGACCGATACGGTGGCAATGAAAACAAATTGGTCGATTGTCGACGGTTCTCCACGCAGCAGGGTCGCGAGATCGGGCCGTAAACTGCTGCTCTTGATAGGACGAGGGTGGACGCCATGAAGCTCTCTGCGGGCTGGGCAAAGCGCACACCGAGGGAATACCTATGCTGGCGAGTTCTTGGCGGACGATGGCTTGAACCATGTTAGCAGTGAGTGGGGTGGTGTCACTTGCAGCGGTGTGAGCCGGAGCAGAGGCAATGGCTTCAAGTTCGCGCCGTACAATTGGGGTCATCTTATCCGATGAATCTAGAGGTGGTGGCGGTGTTCTTGCACGGTCTTCGCAACATGATGTTGCAGCCGTATTCGGAAGGCGGGTAAACACGCTGTTAATCCACCGGCTCTTCGCTTGCTCAAAACGCCGACATTCTTTTATAATGGCGTCCACTGTAGAAAAATTTTTGCAGATGAGGAGGTTGAGTGCGTCATCCGCAATCCCCTTAAGAATATGCCCGACCTTGTCAGCCTCCGGCATATCGGCATTGGCTTTCGACACAACGACAACACATCTCCTAAATAGGAGACGTAAGACTCGGTCGAAGTCTGCAACCGAGACGCGAGCAATTTGTTCGCGGCCATTTTTCTTCCAATCGGCTTTCCGAACAGATCCAGCATTTTCTCCCTGCACACTGCCCAACTCCCAAGTTCTGTTTCATGGTTCTCATGCCACGATTTGGTGGTTCCCCTAAGATAGAATAACAGGTTTGCCAGCATAAGAGTCGGGCCCCATCGGTATCGAGTACTCACACGTTCGTACCCTGCCAGCCAATCTTCAACGTCAACTTCATCTGGATCGCCGGAACCGCTGAACGTGCCAGGATCCCGCGGGGGTTCGAGCACGAAGGTTGTGGTCGCAGAAGGAGATGTAGTTACCGCATCATCTCCGGCCGCAGGAACACCAGGAGCAGATGCAGACGCCGTACTCTCCGTCATCGTTGTGGAATGACCCTTCAAACGTGGGCCGCTGCGAAGTTCCGTTGCGAGGCGGTTACTCCGCACCTCCACCAAATGTGACGGGTCGAGGTCTTACCTTACAGGACAGCGTCCACTGAGAATCGGCAGCCGAACAAGATGTCTGAGTTGCCTCTCGCGCAAGCGCCTAACGCACAGGCGTCTTCTTCATCTTCGCTAAGTACCACGCTTGCTCCTGTCGATGATGCACCGTAACAATATTAAACCTACAGAAAATGCAAAATCCAATTGAAAAAAGAGGGTGCTTCCCATGCACAATTACAGCCTACGTTTGTTCGAAGTTTGTTTTTGTCATCCTATTTCATGTGAAATAAAGAATGAAGGCCGTACCCCATAATATAGAGTTGACATACTTCAGCAACAGCCATTCCATAGCTGCAAGTACATTGCAGTATAGTGTCATATCCTCTCCTGTGTTTCTCTAACCATGGCATCAATAGCGGGAATACCGTAAACTAAATGCAATCTGTTCTATGCATTAAAAAGGCTGCCAATTTTATACCTAAATTTTGATGAATGTTTCAGCAACCAACATTTGCTCCATAATGCCTACTTCCACTTCTTTATCTATCAGCATCACGCCTGCCATATTCTCTTCCATCTGCCCTTCTTAATGAAATGACATAATGTCCCAGTTAAAAATGGTAATTAAACGCTTGCTGTTACCTTCGCTCACCTGTATTTTAAATAGAATAGAATTGTTGTGGAAGGCCAACGAAAACAATAATAAAAAAGGAGGAGCAGGCAGATTAGGCTCTGAACGAAACTTATACCAGTGTCACACGGGCACTTTTAATCGTGATCAGTTGCAATCTGGATTAACCACAATCAAGATTAGGTGCTGCTACAAGTTCACATTTAATCACGATTAGGCGTGATCGGTATCAAGACTATCGTGATCTGCCTGAGAGATCGCTGTCATATGCACCCCCTAGCCAAGCTTGCTGAAAGCACAATAAACAAGAAATCGGGGATAGTTCAATAAAAACACTTTAAAACAGCTAGATGCTCACAAATAAAAACAAATTCCAAACTGTTTAAATTGAAATAATATCTGAAGTAATGCATATTTTAAGATTCACATCGACCGCATGTATAAATTGCGGGAGTAGCAGACGACAAGCAGACGACCAGCAGTCGACCGTTGCCTTCGGCGCTTATTTCAACTCTTGCCCTGTCGAAGCTAATGGAGCACCTAGAAGCAAACTTATTACGAGTGTTGCAAGCCTTTCGACTACATCGCAATGTAAGTGCACTTCGTGGTCGAATGAAGAGACCTTAAAAGTGATTGGCCGCTGGCAAGAGCGACTGGAACAGACTTGAGGAGACAGAAGTGAAACACTGGCGCGTACAACGAGGGTCAAGCTTCACTGTTACTACGCGGCAACGAGCGGGGGCCATCAGAAATAAAAGCGAAGGTTAAGAATCTCACACAGCAATACAAGTAAGTGCTAAGAAAATTTTATCGAATGATGGATTTATGAAATCACATTCTAGTGGCATGCGAACTTTTTGACGTTCGAGCGGTTGTTGCATGAATAGGTAACATTGCTCATAAAGGGCTCTATAGATATACAGTACGCCGAGTTTTGTCAGTGACATGATTTACGGCATGCAAATGTCACTTGGGGCATTTCATCTGACCCAAGCTTGGACTGGATTAGCTTGGGCTATGTAGCAGCGGTCATAAAGTTGATAACGATCAAGAAAACTGATCCGGATCACCCTGATCGTGATTAAAAGTGTCCGTGTGACATTGGTATTAGAGGGTTACTTGGTTCTACGCCACAGTAGACTACATTCATACTATCAATGAGGTGATAAAGAAATGCGCAGAATACAACCAACCCCTATACATAGCCTTCATAGATTATGAGGTATTTGACTCAGTTAAGACATCAGCAGTGATGCAGGCGCTACAGAATCAAAGCATCGAAAAACCCTATATAAACTTACTGGAAGAAATCTACAGCTGATCCACAGCCACCATAGTTCTCCGTAAAGAAAGTGAAAGAGTCCAAATTAGCAAGGGTGTAAGGCAGGGAAACACAATCTCTCCAATACTATTCGCTTCATGTTTACAGGAGGTCTTCAGGGCCCTAGATTGGGAAGAGCTAGGGATAAGAGTTAATGGAGAGTGTTTTAATAACCTGCAATTTGCTGATGACATTGCCTTCATGAGTGACTCAGGAACCGAATTACAGCTCATGATTAGTGAACTGGAAATGGAAAGCAGAAGAGTAGGTCTGAAAATCAATATGCACGAAACTAAAGTAATGTGCAACAGTCTCGGAAAAAAGAAGGCTTTGCGATAGGTGGCGAGAGGCTGAAAGATCTAAAGGATTATATATACTTCTGACAGGTAGTAACTGCGGAGCTGAACCGTGAGAGTGAAATAACTATAAGAATATGAATGGGATCGATCACATTCATCAAGCATTCTCAAATGATGAATGGCAATCTACCAGTAGCCCTTAAGAGGAAGGTATATAACGGCTGCATCTTGCTGGTACTTACCAAGGGAGCAAAAAACTGGAGGCTCACAAGAGGGTTAAGCTTATATTGATGACAATGCAGCGAGCGATGGAAAGGAAAATGACAGGCGTAACCTTAAGAGACAAGAAGGGAGCAGAGTGGGTCAGGGAACGAACAGGGGTTAAGGATATCCTAACTGAAATCAACGAGGAGAAATGGAGAACCAGGCAAGTAGCGCTTAGGCAGGATAACCATTGGTCATTAAGGGTAACTGACTGAATTCTCAGAGAAGGCAAACACACTGTTAAGTGTGCCGATGAGATTAAAAAGTTCGCAGGTATAACGTGGCAGCGGAAAGCACAAGATCGGGTTGATTGGCGAATCGTGGGAGAGGCCTTTGCTCTGCAGTGGGTGTAGTCAGGCTGATGATGATGGTGAAATTTTAAAATGATGAAAACTTTAAGAAAGGATTAGTATCTATTTTTAAACCAAGCTGCTGGTTCAAAAACGGGCTAAAAATGAAGCAAAGCTCAATCAGTAGCATCTGCTGCAACCATTTTGAGAACATGCCAACAATGCCTGCGCTCCATATTTACAATACAACTACTTGCACATGTGAACACACATTATCAAAATAGCAGCCAACAAGCATCTATGCTGAACGATCTCTGCACGTAATGTTAAAATGAAAGAAGCCATGGTGCAGATATAAGCACACGCACATAAAGTAATTGCTACTTTTGCCAGAGGAAAAGAAAAAAATGAGAATCTTCGAGGCCATTTGGGATGAGAGTATTCCACTCCACAAACAACAATGCGTGCTTTGCCAACCGACATAGAGTCATAGCGCATAGTTGTAATCGCTCACTTGATGCAGGTTACTCGAGCAATCACCTCTCAAGCCTCTTGAAATGCTTGCTTAGAGGTTGTACACAGTCATGTAAATAATTGCTGCTAAAAGTTATAATACTGCTGGCCTGCTCTCCTTGCAGAATAGATGTTATAAAACATTACAATCTGTGTAACACTTAAAAAACACTTAATCGCATGCTTCTATGTCAGCAGTGATACGGCGCTCTTTATTTTAAATGTCAATTGCAAAACTGTCCAAGCCGTAGTGGAAACATTTTGCATCGATGATATAGTTGTGGGGTTTAACGTCCCAAAACCACCATATTGCCACAGGAAATCACCATTGCTCCGCGCAACTCGGACGTTGGGAACCAGTGAAACGCTAACGGCACGACTACGAGCGACGAAGCCAGCAGCAATGCACGAGCCGGCCCTGCATGCGCCCGGTACTCCGCCGAACAGCCAACGCGCGTGAAGAAGAAGAGAACGAGAGTGCTCGAGGCAGAGGCTCACGAGGACTACCACCCTTGGATCTTCTTGATTGCTGTGCGTCGTTCACTTTGGGCACAAGTTCGCCCTTAATAAACCGTGTAAACAGAACATCGTTGTTGTGAGGTTGCTACATTCGTTACATTTTCTGGTGGAGGAGCGGGGTAGATGATTCCAACCCCCACGAAAGAGCGAAGTCCAAGCCCTGACCATCCGCAAGCCGTGGAGCTTACGCCGGTGCACGAACGTATCATTCGCCGTATTCGAAGGGATTCACCAGAATTTGGATCACTTCCCCCTGTGCCAAGGGCATCAGCGACGGAAACAAGAAACGCTACCACCATGACTAGCCAAGCTGCACCATCACAGCTAATTGTCAGCCAGCACGTCATACCGAAGGTATTACATGGTGACACGTTCGAGGACGCCGAAGACTGGCTGGATCATTTCGAGAGGGTGGCGAACATAAACCAATGGAACGAAGCAGGCAAGTTGCGCAACGTATACGTCTCTTTGAAAGACGCAGCGCGAGTGTGGTACGAAAACCACGACGCATCTTTGACGTCCTGGGAAGAGTTCCGGCGGCAGCTACTGTGTACGTTTGGCAACATTGATCGCCGGGAAAAGGCAGAAGCAGCTCTTCGTGCACGGAATCAACGCACAAATGAGACTGTTGCAATGTACATAGAAGACATGTCCCGCCTGTTCAAGCGAGCTGATCCCAACATGACTGAAGACAACATGGTGCGTCATCTCATGCATGGGGTAAAACAAGAGCTGTTCGCGGGACTCGTTCGCAATCCGCCGCGCACTGTTGCTGTGTTTCGGTCGGAAGCTACAACAATAGAAACGACACTGCAGCAGAGAGCCCCGCAATACAATCGTGACGTAGCCTGTACATCAGCAGGGGTCTTCTCGGCAAACGTTGTCGATAATCTTGACACGTTGCAGGAGCTCGTTTGGTCTGTTGTCAGGGAGGAACTACGCAAGCTGCAGCCACATGCTTCACCGGAACTGTCTATTGCGGATGTTGTCCGAGAAGAAATTTGTCAGGCCATATGGGAGCCGCAAAGGGATGAACCACCGACACGACGCACGGTAACTTATTCTTAGGTGCTCAGGCGGCCTGCTGTCCACTGTGCGCCTATCCAGACACCTGGTACTTACGCACCGACAACACGTAGCCCGCGCCATATCGTAGAGGCAACTCGCAGCGCACCTCTTCCGACACAGACAAGACCTCGGAAAAGCGATGTATGGCGAGATACGGAACGTAGGCCCCTGTGCTTCCACTGTGGAGAGGCTGGCCATCTTTACCGGTTTTGCCGATATCGTCAAGCTGGTCTTCGAGGATTTGCGGTACACGCACCGTGTCCGCGAAACGGCCAAAGGCCGTCCGATATCTAGGAATACCTGTGCTCACGTCAGAACATCGACCTGCATCGTCGTCACCAACCGCGGTCACCACCTCCTCTACGTCAGCGCTCGCCAAGACCACGTTCCTCGTTCCTGGAAGCGCTCGTTCCTCGTTCTACGTCAGCACTCGCCAAGCCCCCGTTCCAGGCTTGGCATTGGAGCAGAGGCACCCACTGGGGGCACTAAATTTCAGGTGCGGCGAGAGTTACATTAGGCCCTGTACATAAAACCTTTGCCCAAAAATATGCATCCGATTCATCATACGCAGCGCAGGCAGGCAAGAGCCAGAGCTTTACACGTTGAGTACGGCGAGTACAAGGCGGCAGTCTATACAGATGTTGCGGAATATAAGGACAAAGACGCTTTTGTGATTGTGGTGGTGGACCGGCGGGGACGCTTGGTCGCCTCTGGATCTGTCAAAACCCGCTCCTCGGAAACTGCAGAGGAAGCGGCAATAGCGTTAGCTATAACTAATTTGCAGTCGGATTTGATTTTCAGTGATTCAAAGACAGCCATCCGAAATCTGGCGAGGGGCAGAATATCGGCGACCGCCGCACGATTTCTGCATGGAGCCACGGGACGAGAAATTAGAGAAATAGAAATTGTCTGGGTACCAGCACACTCGGGAACCCTGGGAACGAGGCGGCTCACCTGAATGCTCGAGGTTTCGTCAGCCGGGTAGGTGAGCCGCCGGTTCCGGGGAGGTCCGCGATAGATGGGCTGTTGTCCTTTCATGACATAACGAATCATTATAAACTAGAGCGGAGGTTTTATGCGCCCCGCACAAGTGGTTGACTAAGGCGCAGGAATGCGTCTGGATAAAACTGCAGACGCGATCTTTTTCCAACCCTTACGTTTTGAACAAAATGTACCCGGAGGAGATTAAGCCGCAATGCAAATAGTGTCAGGCTGTGGCAACATATGATCACATACTTTGGGAATGTAGCATAGTGCCGCCGCCTGTGGATATTATGCGTGATTCCTCTCTCGAGCACTGGGAGGCCATGTTGACCATCTCAGACCCAGTCGTCCAGTTAAGGGTCGTGGAGTGGGCCACACAGGTCGCCGCCAACCTTGGGTTGATGGCCATCTAACACGGAATCATCCGCAGTTGCTTTCTGACGAAATAAAGTTTTACCATCCATCCATCCTATGTGTATCATACTTACTTTCTTTTCTTTTTGTGGAGCGTTATTATGTCTCATGTTACCTCTATGTATCCACTCCTGCATGGGCCCGATTAAGGCCTCCAGTGTGTACAAATAAATAAATGAAAAATACGGCCACTGTGGTCGGGATTCGATACAGCGACCTTCGGATCACCAGTCGATCATCCTAACCACTGGATCAGCGTTACACGTCGGATAACTTTCTGGCTTGCATCTGTGATGGGAAGTGAACTTGAGCGAGAAGTTTAACATCCAGAGCCCGACAACTTTACAGCAAGTCTACGCGGGTGGATAGAAATGATCGCTGGATAACCAGACGAGATGAACTTGGAAAGATGCGTGTCTTGACGAAGACCCTGCAAGCAGATGTAATCCGTAACACTTCGGGTAACTACGGTTCTATGGGGTAAATCAAAGAATAGCGTGTGATACGCATGTAGGTTCTTCGGCAGGCCCTGTTCTCAAAACTCGATTTCAAGTATTCTACTGTAGCCTTAAGAATAAAGGTTTCTGCAGCAGTTCGTTAACTTCTGTATGTGCTGCCTCCTTTGATTATTTTGTTGTTTTTGTGTCTCGAAAGACAATGGCATTATGGAGGTGAGTGGTGGTATTTGGAATCAGCTATCGAAATCTCTGGTTGTGCAAGAATGTAGCTAATTACACAAAAATTAATCATGTTTTGCTTTTTGCTATACACATAATGATTTGTTTTTACATGTATATTCTCGTTACATGGTGTTTCCTAATGATTCGCAAAAACAAACCGTGGTTATGGTAGAAGTGATTGATCTATACTTGCGCCAAAACAAGGTATTTGAACCTGGACCTACCTACACTTGAGTAAGGTTGGCATTCAATTATTGAAGCAGGTGTGGTGTCGTGTGCAGAGAATGCTTTAGGATGCAAAGTGTCAGTATACATTCCACCGGTGCAGCTGTCTTCTGTGAATTTAAATGGATTTCTAAACTCTACGACCTGCTTTTTCATTCTGTCTCTTTCAGGCACTACGACAACTGATTCATTGGCCAAGTGATGCTGAAGTGCAAAAGACGGGTCTCTCTCTTCTCATTCACATCTCATCGAATTCGAAGTTTTATTAGCCCGAGCTTTTCTACGTTTAAATTTTCACAAACTAAATCATTGAGAATCAAACCAGTGGTTTGCTTTTGCGAATGTTTACCGGTACACAAATATGCGCATATATGATGTTAAATATTGTTCAATATATGATGTTAATACGATTTAATAAAGTTCATTGAATAATAAATATTGTTAAAATATTGTTGAAGAAGGCCACGAAGTGTGCGCACAAGCGGAAAGCTCGTGGCTGGGCTTCGCCAAAAGGAACGTTTTGCCGGTCAGGGACGCGTTTGTAATCTGTATAAGCCATGAAACCTTTGTTTTCGCTCACTCTTCTAGCGAAGACTTTTCTTCAACGCACGTGATCGTGTTTAAATGCGAAGCATTTCTTAGCGAACTTCGGCGAATTTGGGCGTTTCTATCTATCTAGCCACCTACGACTCTTAGCTCTCCTGCCCGTTTCGATAGTGGTATCGATACGAAACTTGTATGGCATAACATGACTGTATGAAGAACATGTTTCTCTAGTCATAACATGAAAATCATAAATTGTATGTGATAAATGTCATGACTTACCTTTCATGTCCCTGCAGCTCTTGCGTTGGTTTCGTTCACATGACATGTTGCAGAACTGGTATGGTATGACATGATTGCATGGCGAATACAAGTGACAGACCTTATAACGTGAAAATCATGACATGCGTGTCATGTAACGACATGACTACATGCCACGCTCATGATGCGCTCGCGGCCGTTTTGCTAGCTTCACATGTACCAAACTCGGTATTACGTGACGCGAACAGACGACATAGATAAATGGCACATTGAAACATGATAATCACGGCGTGCGTCTCATGTAACAACATCGCTATGCCACACTGATGATGCGCTCGCGGCCGTTTCGCTAGCTTCAGATATGCCGAATTTTGTATTACGTGACGCCAATGGATGACCGAGGTATGTTACTGGTGCAAACATGATTATTATGAGATGCGTGTCATGTGAGATCATGACTACATTCCACAGTCAAGGCGCTAATACGTTTCGACGTGACGCAGTGCGCGTGCTCGCCGGCGTTCACTTCGTCGCGTCACGGTGTTGCCACGCCAGGCGCCGTTCCGGCCATATACTCGCAGCCACGCGCCGTGCTGCGTTACTTTGACGCATGCGCGTTTCAGCGTGTTCGGCGTCACTCCGTCACGAAAAGAGTGAGACGCAGTGTTGTCTAGGTAACGCGTCGGTGCGAAAAGCAGCATGTCGCATTTCGCGACGGTTGCCGTCGGGCCATCGGGCCACGCCGGCGGACGTTGGTCGCGACTGGCGCCAGACTATATATAGAGTTCTCGCGTTTTGCTAACGTATAGCGTCGCTGTCCCCAGCCTGCATGCGCGTCCACCCTACATTGGAGTATATTGGGCCCTTCATGATGCGCGTGCGGCCGTTTTGCTAGCTCCACATGTACCAAATTTGGTATTACGTTACGTCAGTGGATGACGAAATATATGACTGGTGCAAACATGATAATCATTACACGCGTGTCTTGTACGTACATGACAATATATCACGCTCATAGAGTGCTCGCGGCCATTTCGCTAGCTCCACATATACTAATTTTGGTTTCACCTGACGTGAATACACGACGGAGGTAAACGACACATCCAAATATGATAATCATGATACGGAAGTCATGATATACGGAATTTACCTCCACTTCATAACGTTGTGCTGATTTTAAGGCGACATATCAACACTTCTCATTCGTGCTTCGCATGTCATCTATTCCCACTGTACGTGGGATCTGCCAGTTATTTTTTTCAAATTTTGGGAATAACATTCAGCGCTACTGAAGAGTGGGTGTGATATTATTAGCGTTAAATTTAAACCATGACATATACCAACTCCATATAAATCGTTATCATGGTTAAGCAAATTCGACAGCGTCCCGAATACGCACCCCATATGGCCTCTAAAAGATGATGTTACTTTTTACACTTACCATACAGTTGGAATGACCTCACATTCATAGACTTCGAAGTTTAATTTCAGTGATAGCCAAAAAGATACGCAGTGCACGTCGCGAAACGTGATGAGAAAACTATGGATACTTGCAAAAGGCCTCGGTGTAGACTTACCTCAATATTCGAGAATAAATATCAGAGTTCGTATGAAATATGCAGTGCAAGTGTACGTCCGTTCAAATTATCTCTTATATGAATATCAACAGGCTTAGGTGTATTGCTTCGGCACCTCGGTTTAATAGATGTTTCTGCATTCACTCACACACTTTTTGTGTTTGCATTGATTGGCGTGCTTATTGGTCATGAAGGCTATGCATGCCTGGGCGTGCCTGGTGCGATTGTTGTTAAGACCACCTGCGTCATAAAACCGACAAACTAACACGCATTATAAAACTCTTGTAATTCCACTTCTGTCAGGACACCTGCTGCTTTGTTGCAAAAACACCAAAACACGTAAACCCAAGCCTATTTTGATGAATGATAGAAAATATATGAGTCCAACATCGCTTTTACGTGAAAATGTTCGTAGCGTCTAGAATCCTGCCGAATTTGTTAAATTTGCCAGTGAAGTCTGCTTCGGCGCTAGATCGCAACATTAGATTCGATAGACAAAAAAAGAACTTGTGTTTTCAAGTACAGTCACGCTTGTAGCTCCCACCTTTAGCATGCGATGGCGCACAACTGGACAAAATAGTGGCGTCTCTGTCCCTTCACGATTTATAAGCCAACACGGACGAGATCACGACCCATCTGCTTATCTTCTTTAAACATACGGTGCGTGCGACCACACCCTGCTGATCATAATAAGCACTTTTCTGTAGGAGCCAAGCAGCTATATTTCCCAACTTTCTCAGTTTTCTTTAAAAAGGTAAAAGAGGACTAGGACTAAAGGCGCAAAGATGCTCCCGACTGAAATCCTGACACTTGTTTAGTGCTCCGGCCAAGCGGAAGAGCCAATAAAGAACGACATGAGCCCACTCTTGAGCATGATCGTTGAGGTGAATATTTAAATGCAGCAAGCAGTTGAAACTCGGTTTTGTGAAACCTGTTTTGAGGAATTTCTCAATATTGCAAAAAAAGCTATACAATTTTTTCTGCAGTTCCCCATGGGCTGAATGCTTTTACCAACTTAAAATAACGAAACAAACTTCACCGCCAAACTTGATTCAACGAAACATTTCGGGAAAAAACAAGGCATATAAAAAATCTTTTTTTCAAGCGTATGGAATTTAGAAAGTATTGCAGTGTGACCACAGCGTAGTTACGGTACAGCTGAGGAGGCAGAGGCTTCGTCGAGTTCCATAAGCCCGCAACACGAGCAGGACAAGGCATCGCCCAGTTGTTCGGAAGAGCTCTGTCGGCGTGAGGAAGTGGTAGCAACTTCGATAATTTCGTGAACGCCGACGCAGACACCTACACAACAGAGGTTCTCGATAACGAGAAGATAGGGCACCTTTTTTTTCCGTGCACAAGAGGGGTCTCGGAGATGTGAATGATCCGGATACTGTCGATGCTCCCGTGCCCACACCAAGCCAGTTTATGCACGCCGTTGACCTTCTGCGCTTTGCTGGGGCGTGTCGAGGACGCTTTTATTTCCCTGGCAAGCTATGAGAATTCTGTGCTTCCACTGTTCACGTAGCATGCGTAGGATATAGGTTTGTCGTTATCTCTATTTTACGAAGTTGCCGATTTAATGAAATAATTCGTGTGTCCTGATGACATCGTTAAAGGCAGGCTCAACTGTGATAATGAATCAGCCAAAGTAACATAAGTGACATAACAAAGTTGCGATGTGACGTATTATACAGCGTGCACACTTTCTGCATTGAGAACACGAAGCGCAGCACAACTGCATATGCATATTTTTCTTTTATACACTCTCATTGAAGGCGACTGTTTTGTTAGATCAAACACATATTTATTTACATTCATGAACTAAAGCATGTTGTATCTTCATCATCATCATCATCATCATCATCATCAGCCTGACTACGTCCACTGCAGGACAAAGGCCTCTCCCATGTTGCGCCAGTCAACTCGGTCCTGCGCTTGCTGCTGCCAATTTATATCCGCAAACTTCTTAATCTCACCTGCCCACCTAACTCTCTGTCTCCCCTACGTGCGTTTGCCTTCTCTGTCAATCGAGTGAGTTACCCTTAATGACCACCAGTTATCCTCCCTACGTGCCACGTGTCTGGCCCATGTCCATTTTTTTCTTGATTTCAACTATAACATTCCTAACCCCAGTTTGTTCCCTGACTTACTCTGCTCTCTTCTTGTCTATTAAGGTTACACCTATCAGTTTCCTTTCCATCGCTCGCTGAGTCCTCCTCAATTCAAGCTGAACCTTTTTTGTAAGCCTTCAGGTTTCTGCTCCGTGGGCAAGTACTGGCAAGATGCAACTGTTCTATACCTTCCTTTTGAGGAATAGTGACAATCTACCAGTCATAATTTGAGAGTGCTTGCCGAGTGTGCTCTACTCGATTCTTATTCTTCCAGTTACTTCAATCTCGTGGTTTGCCTCCGCGCCTACTACTTGTCATATGTAGACATATTTTTTAAGAACTTCCAGCGCTTCTACACGTATCACAAAGTGCTGTTTTTTTGCCGAGATTGTTGCACATTACTTTAGTTTTGTGCATATTAAATTTCAGACATACTTTACTGCCTTCCGTGTCCAGTTCAGTAATTATGACCTGTAATTCGTCCCACATAAAGGTATTGTCATCAGTGAATCGCAGGTTACTAAGGTACTCTTCATTAACTCGTATCCCTAACTCTTTCCAATCTAGAGTCTTGAATACCTCCTGTAAACACGCGGTGAATAACATTTGAAGAGATCGTGTCTCTCTGCCTTACACCCTTCAGTATTGGGATTCTTTCACTTTATTTAGGGGAGCTATGGTGGCTGTGGATCTTCTGTAGATTTATTCCAGTATTTTTATGTAGGATTCTTCGACGTCCTGATTCCGTAGTGCCTGCATTACTGCTGATGTCTCGACTGAGTCAAACGCGTAATCTATGAAAACGATGTATACATAGAGGTTGGTTGTATTCCGCACATTTCTCTATTACCCGATTGATAGTACGAATATGGTCTATTGTGGAGCAGCCGGTACGAAATCCTGCTTGGTCCTTTGGCTCATTGAACTCTAATATTGTATTGATTCTATTAGCTGTTAATTTTGTAGAGAACTGAGAGTAAGCTGATCGGCCTGTAATTTTTTAAGTTTTCTTAAAGGATGTAATGTTTCAAGCTGTATCTCTGCATACCGTAATTTGTACTGATTTCAGGTAGTTTCTACTTACAACCACACGAATGTTGTGGTTCTTATTTGAAGGTAGGTGTACTCAAAAACTTCGCCAAGTTTATTTAATTTGCATGAACATATAAAGCGTGGGCCTTTCTTTCTGATGTGAAACGCTTCCACCACCTCTCGAGCCAGCGGATGCTCGCTGCTCCTACGTAGTCGCGTGTAATCGAACTCCGGTGTAAAGCCGCAAGATGTACAGTAGAAGATTAAGTGAGACCATATTCCATTCCTAATTTATAATAAATACTTTCCCAAGCAGTCATACGCACGTCGCCTTGTCTGGCCTATGTAGACCTTTCCACAGCTCAGGGAGATTTCATAAACAGTGCCCACGGCACAACGCAGAAAGGGCTTTGCAGGCTTCTTGTCGCACGCCAAATTGGCACCTCTTGAAGATTAGGTAGGCACACAGCCTCGACAGCTTAGTCAGAGCAGAGAAGACTACCGGCACATGGTGCCAATTGGAAACCTTCCTTTAAGTTGTGGAACATTTTGTGCACGTATGGCACAGCATGCGGTATTTTTCTCTTTCCAAGCATTGGCGGTCTTGTTTGTTTGTTTGTTGCCTGTAAGCAATGGCACATACCCACTCTGGAGTATTGGTCATGAAAGCTTGCAGTAGCTAGCTATATGTGATACACAAATGGTGAGCCTATTATTAATAGAACAAAAAAATAATGGCAAACTATCGTTAAAAAATAAAATAGTAATAAAAAATATCAATCAATAAAAAATTGCCCGCAGCTTCCCTCGGGGGAACACTGAGGAGGATGCGGACCATATAATTGGTTAACGGGGTGTTAAAGTGCGACTTACTTGGGTCGATGGCTAAATTGGTTAACGTGGTTGTGAAATGGGGTGTTAAATTGCGACTTACTTGGGTCGATGGCTAAATTGGTTAACGTGGTTGTAGGAGGGGGTGTTAAATGAGTGAACACGTACACACGTATGCGAAAGGGCGGCGCTGGTCGAAGGGACGTCGATCATTGTGTTTGTGGATTCGTTGGAATTCATTTCACCGTGACCTTGGACGTCGACGCGCCGTACAAACCAACCGACGAGCGGCAACTGAGCGAGCGAGCGCCGATCTTGAGTATATATACAGCACGACGGCGCATGCACTGTCAGCTGTTGAATGTTCTCGAAGCGCGACGCCACATGCGCGTCCACTGGAGAATCAGGAGAATTGTAGATGTCGAACGCGGTGTGTAGAGGAGGAAGGGTGCACAGATGGTGGAGGAGTGAAGCGCGCGCGGTGTGTAGAGGAGGAAGGGATGCACAGATGGTGGAAGAGTGGGCGACGGCGCGACGGCGCATGCGCGCGCGTCAGCTGTCGAATGTTCGAGAAGCGGTGCGGACGGCGCACTACAAGGCGCGAGTATAAGATGCTCCGCATCTAAAAGAAAAAGAGAGATAATACTATATCAAAAGACTGAAATTTTGAGTAGACCAGGCAGTTGAATTTAGCTCACACGATCGAAATCCAATGAATGTTCAGTTTTCATTCACATTATCAATAATATCACAATAATTTGCGAATGATATAGTAAGCCGGTGTTATATTGACATGCGTTTAGATTCTTGAATAAAATTGCATACCGCATCAAATATACGTTTCTCTGGCAATTTCCCAAGCCGGAGGCACCGAAACTGAGAACGTTATCTGCAGTTGAATTCAAATCTACAGGGAAAAACGGAATAAATAGAAGTCTTTTCCTAATCAATGAACAGTTTCGACATGATATAAAGTAATGCTCAATTGTTTCTGTTCCTTCGCAGAATGGGCACAGGGGAGAGATTGCCAGACCAGCTCTGTGTATATAAAAGTTCAATTGGGGGAAACGACATCGAAATTTGGCTAAAGTAACTTCTAACTTTCTGGACTCGACTGAAGTTTGCAGGGATATCTCAGGTGCTGATAGTCCGTCCATTTAGTAATATTTTCTATCATATCTGTATAAATAGCTAATTTTCTGTAACTAATCGATACTATGTATTCTATTTCTGCGAGTACCGAGATCACAGGACCATCTCTGTTCTTCTCGTCGTTATAAGCCTTGTGCCACGTTTTTCGCGTAACTTTTCCTGCAAGTCTGCGGAGAGATAGAGGAACTTGTTCAACATCATGCTCTCATGGCCTGACCACACGATAGTGTCTTTGACCACATTAACTTTGCTGCATCAAGGAGTGATACGACCCTTCTGCGACAGTGCGTTATTGGCTGGCCTCCTTGTGGGTGGTGTGTTGCGCGCGATTGTGTGCGACTGTCTACCATTAAGGAGGATCCAGTGTGAGGTGTTATAATGACGATGCTGAGTGAGACAAAATGCTCAAGGTCCTGTGTTAATGGCTCACCTTGTTCGCTCGTCACGAAGCTCTCGATTTTTCAATATGCCAATAAGCGCAAAACATTTCACTATAAATTCATTTATTTTTGTTTTACCAACTCCTGAACATCAGTTCCTTCACCCGAAGGCTCGGTCACGCTACCGAACGAGGTCTGAACCCAACGCAACCATGACGCCACTTTAGGCAGCGTTTGGATGAAACACTTAATAAAACCACATTACCAAAACATTGAGATTAATATGCCCATTCGGCATTATTTAGTCACCTATCTGAACATTGCAGTTTGTGTGAAAGGAGCGTTCATCACTTCAGGAAATGAGGTGGAGTATATTTTTTGAGGTGGAGTAAATGAAGTGGGGTATATTTTCATGTCACTTGCTATGCCGCTGAAGCTAACTAAAGTTGCTCAATTCTTTCAAAGTTGAGTGTATATGACATATGGATCTTCTGTTATATTCACTGCTTTGTACACTAAAACTAAGGAGGCGGGTACTTTTTTTAGGTCATCAGGATGACTAAGTCCCCGACTCCTTACATTTTTCTCTATAAGTGAATATAATGTGTGAGGTAAAAAAAAGGCAAAAGTGACCACGGCCAAGACCGTTATATGAAGGCTGGAAAATACAGCAGGCGATATATGCGTTTTTAAGATGGGACAATGCAGCTCGTTAATCACCGTACTGCTTGGCTTCGGGAATTCTTGTTCAGATGCGGGTAAAGTATAGGATCGTGGTCGATATTGAGCATTCACCGCTTAAAATGACACACTGCAACTTGACAAAAAATAATGTTACAGGCAAGACCTTCGCTAGAAAAGTAGAAAGAAACAGAGTGTTTCATATAGTCGTGATTGATCTTCGATGTAGGTGTTCTATCGCAGAACAGCTTACACATCACACTGCATGATTCGGGTCTATTCAGGTATTCCGGTAGCAAATTGTGCCCACTTCCTGAGTAAGCCTGCGAGGCCTCGAATACACCCAAATGAAAACAGAGCGCATGAGAACAATGCGTTTCACTCTTTGTTATGCGCAGCAAAAGGTGAAGTCGAGGCTAGACCATCGGCAACCTAAAGAACAAAGATAAACTTAAGCCAATCATTGAACCGAATCCTTTCTTGAACCGGTCGAAGAGTTTGTTGCCGTGATAATGGCTTTTGAGAGAAGCGGAAGACCTGTGAAAGCCTGCACTCAAGCATTGCTGTGGCTTTAAAAACAGTTATTATTTTCACGTGCCAAGGAACATTTTGTGGGAGGGGTGGACAATTATTTTTATTTTGCATGTGAGCTTGTGTAGTGCTCCACTGATCGTGTCGCTTGAGACGTTTTAGCAGAGTGGTTTCGGCTCGGGTTGCTGTGAGGGCGTCGACTTGTACGCGATCTTAAGCAGATTGGCATGTATTAATTTACTGCATCACCGGCAAGAGAAGGTGCGTTCAGTTATCTGTTTTGTATGTTGGTTTTGTTGTTTTTTTCTCTCGCTAAGGCCATCGTGTCTTCGTGTAGAATGATTTGGAGCTGTTGCGACACAATATGAGACAGAGAAGAAGCGGAACGTCTTTGCAATCGCCCC
This sequence comes from Rhipicephalus microplus, assembly GCF_043290135.1. Taxonomy (NCBI): domain Eukaryota; kingdom Metazoa; phylum Arthropoda; class Arachnida; order Ixodida; family Ixodidae; genus Rhipicephalus; species Rhipicephalus microplus. Next base: position 189,124,874 of record NC_134701.1, read on the forward strand.
TGACAACCAATTTACTGAAACTATTTAGTTGAACAAGTTCTAAGGACGCTAACATGCACCGTACATTTTTTTCAACTTGAAAATTCTTGCACGCTGCACTAGAAAGCCCAACATTTGAAATGTGAATTGCAGTTGTTTATTTATGTAGAGGGCTAGAACAACAACACAGAAGGCAGGGAGGTTTTATTTGTGTAGAAGGACCCTATAAACTCGCAAGGAGACAGTGTGAGGTGAACAAGTGGCGATTCAATACATAATTCCGGGTGTTAAGAAATGTATCCATTATACTCAAAATTCATGAAAAAGCAGTCTTCACTCTCTGCCTTCAGGGTTGTCTTTTTTTTTTATCCTGATGGCAGACGCCTTGAAATGGTTTATGACATCGTCAGGAGCAAAAGTTGTTCTTAGCACAATCAAAAGTAACTGTGTTAAGCTTCGATGAAGATACGCAGATCCTTCAGCGATGCTCACAGTTCCGCTTCGATGCTGCATGTTGTCTCGTACTAAGGGCAGTTTTTAGCGCATTTGCCAACTGGCATTCCAACACACACTCTTTGAGTTTGTCGATGTAGTATGGAGAAATCACTGCCGCACACTTCTTACAGCTTTCACGTTTGGGGCAATGGCATAAATTATACTTATTTATTTATTCATTTATTTATTTACCTATTTACTCATTTATTTATACGCAGTGCCTGACAGGATTCTCAGTGAAGACCAGTGCAAAATTTGATGGCAAGTACATTGAGAAAAGGTGGGATTCCTAAATACAGTAAAATACATCACCAGCAGAAAAACTATGTCTTGCGAGTACCTCGTCCAAGTAGCAGAAGCATGTCCGCGCACGTGGAAGCATAGAATTTTTTATAACTACGCTACAGGGAACTATGGCGCTAGTGTTTATGAGAGCTGCAACGCACGGTGCTTCAGTGAGTATCCATGAAAATGACGGGTAGTACACAGATTTGTTTAATCTTCGTTCTTCTGGCTCCGTTAGTCTTCGCGTGGTTCTTCTGGCTCCGTTAGTCTTCGGCTGTTTTCTACCAAAACGAAAATAAGCAAATGAGCTGCAGTTGCACTTTACCATCTCAACCTTTTAAACTGGCCATTCCAAACCGGCCCCCGAAGTTGACAACTATCAATTTTTTCATTCAAAACAAAACCAATAAACAATAAGCAAAGCCACAAGTTCGTTCGATGCCTGCAAACACAAAGGCTAGGCAAATTTGTGCACTAACCATCATTATTATGGTAGCTGAACGATCGCCGCGCCACAGTTCCCTCTAGTCAAATTTAGGAGATTATATGCGTGAAGCACGGCATAGTAGCATAACTTAACATGCTCATAACGCTGCTGAAGCGTGAGGTCAAGTGGTATCCTAATAAATATAGCGTTAAAAGGAGTGCCCATGACCAGAACAACGTGGCTTGCCTGATACGTACTTCACGAATATCTTTTTTACCAGTTACGTGTGCCGTATACCCGCCTACCAGGGCTTTAAGTATGCGGGTATGCTACACGTTATCCACGAACTGTATCAACTCAGGAACGGTGAGAATGGAGATTGTAAAACTTACGAGATGCTTTGCAGGATTTAAACGAGACAGGCACCATTTGCTGTCATTGGCCATTTTAATGTAGCAGACAACCACTAACATAGGGGCTGCCACGAACGAAAAATTTCAGGCCATAGTTGTATACAACTTGAGAAATACGATAGAACACTCTCAAATGACACAATCACGACAGCCAATTACCTCCGTGACTTAACAAGTGGTCCTACTCATTCACTCGGCAATGTTTTTTGAAGGTGGCTTCATCTGCGACCTGTCTCATGAGCCTATATAGTCTACTTCCCGTAAGATCTATGGGTGCCGCCATCACGGGTTGTTAAGTCGAGGCTTTCTTGCTTCTGTTTATTGCGCCGTCAATTAATAAGGCCATTGGTATCGTAGACACACACCCAATTTATTGCATGCGTATGAGTCTACCGAAACACTGTGTGTTTAGTTGTTAAAGATGCAGAAAGGCTAACATTTCAATATGGTGGCACTGAAACCTGTCCATAAAAGTCACAGCTTTGACGCAAAGGTGAAGCAATGGACGCGATAGCAACACATTTGAAGGTCACGCGCAGAATGGCAAGCAGATCGAAATGTGCCCCGCGTTTCTCGCGCACAAATGGCGCACTAAACGTGGTAACAGGTACAGATGAACGCAAATAAGTGTCTCAGTTGTTACTTCGCTTTGTCTGCAAAGCGCCCTTTTTTTCGCAAACGGAGGCTGTGCAACGATTGAAGTGACCTCTGTGTGCCTGCAAAAAAACCCCAAGGCTAGCCAAGACGTGCAATTTTCCCCACTACAAGATAGAGGTGCGCGATCGAGCATACACCCCCTTATCTGCTACGCGGGCCAAAGGACGCGTGAGAGGTGACAGCCACCGCACGCTCACTGCGCCATCTTGCTGATAATACTGAAAACACGATAGCCCTTCCTCTCCGAGATACCCGCCAACAGCGGTAAGTGATAGATACGAATAGGTTGCCGTTTGAACGTTGAAGGAGGTGCCCTCTGGGTGGCTCTGGTTAACGCCTCGCATTCACGACGCGGAGGTCCCACGTTTGATTCCGCGCACCGGAGTTCCCTTTTCTGGGATTTCTTTTTCTTTCTTGCGTTTATATATATATATAGTATAAATATACGTATAGTATACATATATATGCTATACATATACATATAGTATACGTATACATATATGGTGCATGACATCGACGCCGACGCCGGCGGCGAAATCCAGACTTTAGTGTCCCTATAATTGATATCGCAATAAAATAGTATATGAGAGCACGCCCACGGGGCCGGCTTTTGTGCGTCCGCGCTTTAGTAGGATGTGTCGCGGACTCCTAAAATTGAACATAGAGGCTATTTTCACTTTCCTTAACCCTAGGAATCTTCGATGTGAACCATAAAACTGGTTCCTAGCTCTCTTGTGTTTTTCCCTCGTTATCCGAACCAAAAGGTGGTGTCTGCGAGTGCTCCTTGCGGCGTCCGCTATGAATCTCTTTGCCTCTCAGATTACAAAAACGTCTACTGCTATCCTTGAGGCAGCGTCCGCCATAGACATCATGGCAAAGGTTGTGATGACGTCACTTTTGACGCTACCGGAAGCAGTGTTGGCTACTCGCGCTCCTTTCGGTAACTCCACTGTACTACGAGGAACCACTCCTTTGATGAGAAAAAAAAATGGGGGACCCTTAAGCTTCGTCTTCAAGCGCTGAACGCTATAGTGACATTCTGTGTTTATAGTGCGTACTTCAACCACTTACTGCATACTTTTGCAAGGTGTTACACAAGAAGTTGAAATTTTGCATTACTACAATGTAATTGATAAAGTTAAAAGTGGTTTCTGTCAGTGAAGCCTTCGCATGTGTTTGCATTCTGCGTAAATGGTACCGTGCTTTGAACCCCGAGCAATCATGCGCGTGAAATAATTTCGAGGCTTTGAGGGAATACGTGCAATAAAGTGCAGTCCTTTCGTTATGAGTGGTCGACTTCAGACCATGAAGTCCTTATGGGATGTTCTTGCGCCCGATGGTAATGCACGCTTTTACCACGCAATATTATATACTGTGACACAACAGGTTCTATAGTCAAGCCTGTATACAGTACGTGTGTGTCTGTAATGCATGAAAGTTCATTTCACGGCTTCTGCAAGCAGAGTAAGTTATTTTCACTGTATTTATTTATTTATTTATTTATTTATTTATTTATTTATTTATTTATTTATTTATTAAACAATACAGCCAGTCTCATCAGACATTTTAGCAGGGAGGAGGGCATATGAAAACATTTGTTTACACAAAGTTATAATCGTTAAAATCACAAAAAATGAAAAATACAAAATGACATAAATTTTCCAAGCGGGAACGTGGCTGTGTGGTAAGCAGCTGCTTGCCAGGTGGACGGCCTGAACTCCATGCTCACTCAGGCCGAAAAAGTTTACATGCTAAGCAGCATACGGCTCAATTCAATTCCGATTGTATGTGACCACCCTTGCCGCGCACGCGCTGCCAGAATGGCCTCACGAGCTAGCACGTTCCGGCCCGTGTAAGACACGGTGGCCTTTTTCCTTAAGCTCTTTCTGCAATCACGTGATGGCGTCTGGGAACGAGATTCTGCGGACGCGCTATGAACGCACGTGCTCCCACATGGGGTGGCGACGAACGCGCGCGGCGTTCTCCAACGAAAGTTCGAGACGAGCAACCCCAACAGAAACTACATCTACTTCATTGTGTACTCGTCTTGCAAGGGCACGTTAATATCGGGCCTAGGTGACTGTGATGAACAGAAGATTACGTCGACCCATGCGCTCTTTTGCATGCTATATACTTGTGCTTTACTTTAGTGGGAAATTGTGTAATCATTTATTATTTACTTTATCTCCATCTTTCTTGATTTTCGGTCATATACAATATGATTTTTCGCTCCCAACCAACGACGCAAACTCCAACGCCGACGCTGGAATTTCTTCAAAAACGAGCTTCTTAACGCTATCACACTAAAATATTGCGTAGCTGCACTAAGCTAAACCTATTTCTTTGCCGCCGCACCTCGGGCCCACGCCATTTGTGGTGGCAGCTTCTATAGCCTTACAGTAAGCGTCTCGCTTTTGCCACTAGAAAGGTATTCTAGTTCATTGCGCCTGAGACGTCGTGCTTTTCAACGCCACTCAGCATTAAAGAGCTCGTCTAGCAGAAATTCTGGAGTCGGTGTCGGTAAAAACGCTTGTGCAGTAAGGTGGATGTGACGTTGCGTCGCAGTAATTTTTACACGCCAGTCTCGTAGAGGTACGTGGTAAGGCCTCGATATGCACATAACTATTGACTTTACACAAGACGCCGACCAACTTCTTTAGATTCGGCACAAAGTCATTATATCTGGTATACGAAGCTATTTGCAGACTGTTTTGTCTAAGGTTGATTCCCACAATGCGCAAAATGAACTGGAATCTACATTTTCGCTCTTTTGTACACCTGCGGAGCTGACCGTCTCGTAATGCCGTGAGCACTCAAACCTAAATCTTTGTAAATAATTCGCCTTGCAAATAGCGGTGACTAAAGGGTTTCAGTCGCTTGCCGCACTAACTTTAGCGTGTTACTGCAGCGCAAATGCCATCACCTCCGAGCAGAGGTGGACACGGCCGCCACGGCACGTGGCGAGCGTGCGGACAGGTCTACGGCCAGCTGGCACTGGACTCCGGCCTCCCGGGTGCGGACGCCTTCGTCGAGGGTGGAGGCGTGCGCCGCTTGCTCTGGACGGGTGCACTTCTGACGTTGCTGTACTACAGCACCTCCGAGACTCTCGCCATACTGAAGGAGTACTTCACGTACAGCGTGGCCGTCGCGTTCGAGTACAACACCAACACGTCTTTCGAGCTGCCCGACGTCACCGTGTGCAACGTCAACCCGTTGCGTAGGTCAAAAGTATGCGCCCTCAACGCCTCGGAGCGGGAAATGAGCTCCGAGCTGGAGAAACGCATCTGCGGCGAAGGACAAGACATACGAGAAGTATGAAAACGTAACCAAAACATTGGTTAGCTGAACATATTATTGTTCAATGTTCAATTTTGATTGATCTGTGGGGTTTAACGTCCCAAAACATTCAAATGATTATGAGAGACGCCGTAGTGGAGGGCTCCGGAAATTTCGACCACTTGGGTTTCTTTAACGTGCACTCAAATCTGAGCACACTGGCCTACAGTATTTTCGCCTCCATTAAAAGTTCAGCCGCAGCAGCCGGGATTCGATCCCGTGACCTGCGGGTCAGCAGCCGATTACCTTAGCCACTTTACCTTCACGGCGGGGCTCAATGTTCAATGTTCGCTCGGCAGGTACGTCGATAAGCCTTGAGCCAGCAAGCGAACCATTCACCTCCTAACTCACCAACTTGATCAATAAATCAATGAGTAAATGAATTTATTAGTATCACTCATTTACTTACTTTGTTGACTCTCCACATTTCAAGAGCCTGTGGGTGCTTGGTAGCAGCGTTGCCACTGACATCCGCGTCAATGTCGCCAAACAACGAGCAAAACGTCGCCTAAAGTCGTCATTTTTCTTCAAATTTCACCAAAAAATCTCACCACTCTTGATATGTGCGGCAAGCTTAGTAACAAAAATTGCAAATTATGTGTAGTCCTACAAAACGCAATACCATTCATAATGCCTAAATTCTACTGACTGTTTTTCAATCCCACTCGCATCGCTGGTTTCAGCACGCTGCTGCTTGGTATACCAGGTTTTCCTACTTTAACTGTAACATGGGCTTGGTGGTGGAGGGTTACCATCCGTTACGAAATGGAACACTCCTGATATCCTTCCAACTGAGTGCGCTCATTTCAAAAGTGAAAGTGTGGTGAATCATGGATGAAAAGAGCGAAAGCGTTGTCTGTTGACAGCTTTGCGTCCCGAGATACGAATCAAAAGGCTTATTGAAAATAACGTGCCTTAAAGAAACCAATTATCATATAAAAACATAAAACATGCGCCGTCAACAAAATTGAATATGTTCGGAGGAAGGCGGTTCGTTTCATTTGCCATCGCTATGATTGTACCTTTTCACTTTCGTCTGAATGGAATTCCTCGAAACTCCCTATCATATCCAGCAGACGTGATACCGGTTCTCTAAAGAGATTACACTCATTTGTTTATTATTTTGTCGGCTATCTTCACATTATTACATCTCATACGCCAATACTCTTTCAACTACTAGACTCCCCATGTGATGCCTTTCTCTACGCACACGAACATTTTCAAGAACAGTTAATTTCCTAGAGTCATTGAAAGGTGGAATGAATTACCCGGTAGTATTTGTGAATTGTCATTGTCGGATTTTGGGAACTCACTGTTATAGTAAATCATTGTTTCCTTGTTGTTGTTTTTTTGCTTTGATGTCACCCTTGTATTCAGCATATTATTATTGAAAATGTACCCCACTCCTGCAATAGCCCTGCAAGGACTGCACTATTTGAAAATAAATAAAGAAATAAAGAAATAATCTGTGATCGGAACACGTAGCCTAACCGTGACCTAGCCATTCCTGAAATCAAATTTAAAGCGCCTAAAGAACTTAGTCGAACACCACTGCCTCGCAGGACGCGAGCTTCGCCGCGGTGGTCTAGTGGCTAAGGTACTCGGCTGCTGACCGCAGGTCGTGGATTCGAATTCCGGCTGCGGCGGCTGCATTTCCGGTGGAGGTGGAAATGTTGTAGGCCCGTGTGCTCAGATTCGGGCGCACGTTAAAGAACCCCAGGTGGTCAAAATTTCCCGAGCCCTCCACTACGTCGTCTCTCCTAATCAAATGGTGGTTTTGGGACGTTAAACCCCGCATATAATTCAATCGCAGTACGCGAAGCAGCCCTCTCATTTAAATTTTGATGGAAGGTTGCTGGGGACGTACTTGTATTTCCTGAAGTCTTAGAAATACAGGAGATATTCATAGGAGACAGGATGAACGCGCTCAATAGCCACGTGCCGTCAATAATTCATTGGAAGAGATATTAGCATAAAATGCATAACTCAGACGACACCTGAACCTAAAATCAGCAAAAACTCGCCATGTCGCCCTTCGTAAATTTAGGTCGCCACGGGCCTCTAGTCCCCTGTGGCAACCCAGCTACCCGGAAGTATCGGAAATTGAACTCAGGCATGATGTGCTCAAATTATTTGCTAGTGTCGTCCTCATGCACCCATTGGTATTTCTCATTAGAAATGTAACACGACCTGGCATCCAGTGCGTGTGGCCTCTCTTTTCAGTTTTCTTACATCTTTCACTCTTCTTGAAACCATTGTCTCTTTAAGAAAGTCTCATGCTCGGTAGTTCAGCGGGGTCTAGGAGCTACGGACGTGTTTTAGCCCAGATATGAGAGGCTTGAGAAACCAGGCGTCATTTGACTGCCTCGGTGGCACTAATAATCGTGTCGAAGCCGAGCCACAGGAACGTAAACTTTTATCTCTGTGCAGGCCAATCTAGACGACCTAAGGCTACAGCAGCAGATATCGGACTGGATTGCGCACCACAAGACCAAGAACCGCGAATGGCTCAGAACCCTCGGTCATCAGTTTGGCGGCACTTTCTTCGACTGCACTTACCACAACCAGGACTGCAAGGACGCGTCGTATGTCATGGCCCTGAAACCTTCCTTTTATATTTCGCGAAATCGCAATAGCATACGATTCAGAACATCATTATATTTAAGTTTACGTCTCTTAAAAAGACGATGTTGGATGCCGATTTACTCTACAGGTGATAGAACCTATTCCGCACAATTCGCCTCTGCAGATGAGCGTTATCGTTCTGTGTACAACGAAATGTGAGTGAGAGCTTAACGGAGCTCTCTGACACTTTGTGGCACTGTGTCAAGGTGGAGAGAGTGAAACGCAGATTGAGCGAGGAAAACAACGTAGAGTCGCTAACGATATGCAACTTAACTTGCTAACCCGCACGGAGACAATGGGAAGCTGGCAAAGTAAAAAAAAAAAGGAAGCGTAAAGAATGCATTATTGTGCACCCTCCTCACTCATATGAGCTGCGGAAATTGATTGATTTATTTGCCGGGTTTAATTTCCCAAAACCACGATATGATTATGAGAGACACTGTAGTGGAGGGCTCCGGAAATTACAACCACCTGGGGTTCTTTAACGTGCACCCAAATCCGAGCACACAGGCCTACAGCATTTCCGCCTCCATCGGAAATGCAGCCGCCGTAGCCGGGATTTGATCCGGCCACCTGCTGGTCAGCAGCCGAGTACATCAGTCACTAGACCACCGCGGCGGGCAGCTAGAGAAATTCATGAGTTTGTTATTAGCTTAACTGTAACAAAAGGAAATTGTTTGCGAGTCATATCCTGTTCCAGGCAAAATAAAGACAAGCCGTACTTCTGGGACCATTTTATCATGTCATTTAATCATTCTAAAAGCAAGCTACAAAGTAAACAAACTACAAGACAACAAGCTACATAGGGTAAACGTCTCTGGTGAAAATAAAAAGCCTTGCAGTCGCAAAACTATTTACCCTAATCCAGAATATGAGCCTGATACCGGCGTTTTCTCGCTATGGTCGTAATCAAGTGGGGCGAGGGGGGGGGTTAATCACAGTGTTATATGGTAAATAAATTTATATTTCGAAGCAATGATACCATGAACACGCCAAATCAACTCTTTAGAAGCCGCCAAAGTTTACACATGGCGATCATGGGGCAAAATGTTAACACACAAGCATTAGAAACAACACTACAAAATAGTTCTATTTTTCTCGCCTCGCGGACTTCCCCGCGACTTATTTACAAGTCAATGCCTCTGCGACAGTAACACGCGGCTGAGAAAAATATCAAAATTATCAAGGATACACGAATTGTCAAATTATCAACGATGCAGAAAATTAGGCAGACTATGTATATGGCAGAACATGCATATACGACGCTCTGCTTCCAAGCATCTTGAGTGGGCCTTGAGAAATTCCTAAACATGAGATCTCACTGGTACCAACGCTTCTACCAGAGGACTCGTCTTCGTAAGAACAGTACATTCTCTTAGACCTAACGCCACAACCTATTCAAGAATTTCGCCAGAGTTACAAAGCAGGCTTCAAAGACAGGTCTCCGCATGCGGGATACTGTGAACACACCCTGCTGCTCTGTCAATTTTTAATAAATTCGAGTCTTACTGAGTTCCTTTCTTCTTCGAGCTTACGTAACTTTGTAAAATAGAACGACTCGAAACGCTTGAATGAAATGCTCGAGTGAGTCCTACAAGTTATATCGCCATAACCACGCCTTGTGTCGAACTGCACACAAGTACGAATAATGAAGTCACACTTCACGTCTGTTTCACGCGCACTGTGCCGAAAGGAACAGGGGCAGTGCGTGACAGGTGCATTTTGTTTCGCAGGCTCTACCGTAAAATCATTAACGTGCTTTACGGAAACTGCTTCTGCTTCCTCTGTGGCCACAAGGAGCGAATGGAGTACAGCACCCTGTCGTCACCGTACGATGGTAATGGTGCACTTTTTTCGAAAAATCAAAAAGACAAACAATGCCTGCAGATGTGGTGGAGCCAGAACGTTCCTTTTACGTTTAGCGTTAGCTAGTATCGTATATAACTCGTAATGCACGTTACCATTGCGGTCAGAAACTTAGAACAGTCTGCACGTTTAGTGTCTAGTCACTCCGTAACCGTTCAGTTTGTGTTAGTAGGCCTGGGCGAAGTTTTTTGTGAGCCTAGTTCTAACAGTTGTCTTAACACGATTATCGCAATGATTGGTTTTGCATGTGCTAAAACCTTGGCGAATTCCTTCAGCCGAAGTCCCCTGGGTGGAGTAAAAATGGTGAATGAAGAAAAAAATTCTCACCTCATTTTGTAGCACAAAGCGATGAAAAGATTTGATACAGAATTTTCAAAATGAAAGCTTCTTAAGTTGAAAGGAAGACCATGCTAGAAACATAATGCTCGTGAACAGCACACGAACAAGCAGAAAGAGACCGACAACGCCAGAACGTATGTGTCTCTCTACTCGACCGTCTACTGTTCGCCACTATCATGTCACGTAGTGATAACGAAAACCACTTGAGTCAGCTGTCCTTGAGCTCGTGCTGGAACGGGATCCCAACCCACTGATTAACAGCCATTACGGGACTGCGGAACAACTGCGCGACGCCACGTGAAGACAAATTGAGTCGACAGACCGAAGCTGGGAGGGTGATTGATTATGGGACGAAACCACTTCATCGTTCAGTTATCAGCGTACCAAGAAGTAATAAAATGACAGGGATTATATTCGTAGTGTATAATGAATATGAGAACAGTACAACAGACGGGAACTGACAAAGATAACACACACTTCTTAAGCGATAAGCCACAACTATCTCTCGCAGTTAACGCGAGAGATTATTGAAGCTTCTCATGTCAGTACGTTTGACAGCTTGTGAGTAAGTTCTCCTTCAATTGTACTATTGAAAAAAATGATTGCGTAGCTTAGCCATTTTTGAAGTTATAAATGACTTCTTGCTCAATCAACACGCGACAAGAGTGTTTGTTATTGTAAAACCATCGAAATGGTTGATAATTGCGCCCTTTCTACGCATGCCTTTATTCTACTCATATGTATATGTATACGTCGCTTCGCTATTTAAAGTTCTTGAAAGTCAGGGCTGTGCGTCTCATCTCCGTCATTTCTTGTCTGCTGCGCTGTTCTTATATTCATTAGACATTCATTAGGAACATCTCGTTTGACTAATTTAATGAATTACTTTAGTGGGTTGAAAAGACGAGAAATCACTCAACAATGGGGTTGATGAAGCCAATATTTTAACAAGCAGTTTTTTCTTTTGTTTAAACAGCAACCATCTGCTTTCAGCACATGTGCGTGTATGGTTTGTACACGCTTCCTGAACCACAAAGACGGAGGAATAGAGGACACTACATTAGAGGATATTTCATCTCTTCGAGCCTCCATCGACTCCAGTACCCCTGTCTTTTGTGGACTCGTAATTTAGTAACGTAATCAATCACTTTGAATAAATAGTTTCGAAAAGCTTGCAGAATACATTTTTTCTATTGCTTTTGACAAAAACATAGCCTGTCCGCCTTTCGATAGCGTCAAAATTGATTTAAAAAAGGCGAGAAAAAATAACAAGAGACAAGGACGCACTTTCAGTCAAATGAGGACACCGCTGTGACTCTCCCTTCTACTCCCAGCTGTTTCTCTAACGCAACAAGGATATCTGAGATTTCAGTCTATATGTGCTTTAAATTAAGTGTACCGGAACTCACTTTTCTCAACTTGGTAAATATTTTATTACTCTTCAAAAATAGACTAATAGTAATGTAATAACATTACTTTCAGTCAACTGTAATCTGTGTTATAATTTACATTTGTTTTTATTTTCGGTAATGTATTTATCGTGTATTTTAATTCCTGTTTAGGGGTTGCTTACCATCTCAGTCTGTCACTTTGCCGAACATACTATAGTCAGTGACCTTCGAAGCGTTGATTTGCTCAATTTCTTGTCACGCAGTAATTCCGCGCGTCCGTGTTTCTTTACGCGCCTATTTCGGTCTCATGCAGGGCTCGTGATCACGCTGAATCCAGAGCTGCATGAATACCTGCCCACTTCCTACCAGGCAGGCTTCATTGCTATGGTGCACGCACATGGCACCAGGTGAGCGTGCAAGTTACAAATAAAGTGTTAAATTCATCGATTTAGTGAATATTATTAGCAAGGTATACGATTCAGATACAGTGTACAAATGTCACACTTACGAGAAATGAAGGCTATAAATGGAGGCTCATATCGAAAAAAGGGAGTCCCGTCGAACACTTCGCAGCTGTTCTTTGCGACGTTGCTGAGATTTTTACGAACTCTTGACCTCATAAATGGCTGTTTGTAAACTTTAAAGGTATTTGATTTGATTGTTAGTGAGCGCAAACACGACATGCAAAGGTCTTAACTGTCTCTTTGCAGGTTCTCGGTGTGTCAGGATAGCGTATACCTCTCTCCAGGCTACACCACGTACGTCGGCCTAAACCTGGTAATGTCTCCTCCACAACCAACCCTTGTTCCTTCAATAACGTCACTTACCTTTTTTTCAGTTTGCCATATCTGAGCAATGACGGTGCTTACTTTCACTAGTAGCAAAATGCACCATAGACACCGTACATAGACAAGAACGCTTCACATCTCGCACTTACTACATCAACATTGTGGCAAAATACAGCCTGTATATTTGGGGGAGCTATTTGCAATAAGACAGTGCGCAATTATCTAAGCGAACGCGGTACCCACCTGTGGGTTAGTGCGAATGAAATCTGTGATAAAAGAATAAAGCTTGTATGTTTAGTGTGGTCGAAATTCGTTTGCGGTGTTTGTGCTTCATGCTGAGGTTAATTTTTTCTGAAAATTTTGTCTTTCTTTGTAACTGTCAACGTAATACTGCCTTACTGTCCTATTATTTGTAATATTTGGGTAGCAGTAACATTAGCGATTCTACACAAGCTCTCACAAAAAAAAATGGTTGTTGCTACAGATGGCCTGAACTCACATCACTGAAACCACTGCGTTAGAGCACCAGCAGGAAAGCACGCGACATTTGCTATGTCGCATTAATGTTGACAAAACATCATATACACTTATTCAACTATTCACGCGCACAGACGACGCTCGTGCCACGTCCATATATATATATCTATATATATATATATATATATATATATATATATATATATATATATATATATATATATATATATATATATATATATATATATATATATATATATATATATATATATATATATATATATATATATATATATATATATATATATATATATATATATATATATATATAGCTATTGAGTGCAACTGCTCAATCTTCTAATAAGAACCCGCGAATTTTCCAACTGTTCGAGTTAGGCTCTCGCGAAAGCGTCGTAAGTGATCTGACACTGTCAGTGCTGACAAAAAGAAGCCCAGGTGCGAAAACCAGAATTGCGCATTCTAGCAGCTTGCCGAAAATGACAAAAGCCTCCGTCGAAATGCAGGACAGAAACGACGTATCTAATAGATTAAACATGGACGGCATCTTCCTTAAAATAATGCCGCAAAGAGAGAGCCGTGCGGCAAGAAGCACGTTCATGCTCGCTTTTTCGTTGCAAATGCCGCAAATGTTTTGTGTTTTGATACTGCTTGCGGCCCGGAATCCTCACTTTAATTGCGCCGATTTTTAGGGGCGATGCCTTCCCGGGGCCGAGCCTTGTTGTCGTCCGCGTCCGTAACGTTTCATTAAGCCGAAACCGAAAGTGAACCCCTGCACATCGAAAAACGAACATTTGTGTACATAACCGATTATATGTGTACATGAATTAACTATATGACAGCTCAATACATGATCCTCTGCGCCGTCTATTCTTCTGTCCTTTATGCTAAGCGGTGACTACAACGTGGACATTATGGACCTTATATAGGACCTAGCTTGGCCCACTCGTCATCGTTCACTTCGTGGTGATGCGCGGATTTCTTTCTTTTCTTTCTTTCAGAAGAGTTGTGATTATGCCGCATGTAGCAATAACTCGATAGATGAAACGTTATGGATTCTAGATAGCTATGGTTCATTTTCTATATAAGTGTGGCGTATCTTGCACACGTAAAAACGTAATGTCCCTTCTTATTAACAGCAAATGCACCACCCACGAAAACACGTAGGCGTACATGCCTGCGTTATCGCTTGCTCTTTAGTGTCATAGATCGACGTCAGAACATAACAGCTGTTAAGTTTTTGTTTTGTTGATGCGTCTTCATTAGCGATTAACACTGAGAACACAAAAGGAGGGAAGGGGAGTGGCTGCGGCTGCTGCTGAAATCGTCACAAGCTATAAGTTTATGTGTGCATGTTACACTGACGCCAAGTAATGTAGTAATTTTAAAGAAGCTGGGCGACCGAACAAAGAAAAAAAATTACGTGCAAAGGCGAACATCAACAACTGCTCTCTTACAGTATTGGTACTTGATATTTTTTTTTCTTTTGTCAGATTATACATGTGACGTTGCGCGAAGGAACTGCATGTATAATTGCGTGGATACTGGCGTGCTCGCAGTTGGCGCAGACGAATTTGCCAGAGCCATACGCCAATCCCTGTCGCTCCACGTGGCCTCCCGGACTGTTCAACCAGATGGACCGCATGTATGGCGCCTACACTCGCGTGGTAAGCAGGTCATAACATAATGCCTGATGTATCCGTGCTTCGTAATTCATCCTTAATTCGGAGCGTGCTCAGACATCGGCTGCCATTCTCACCTATCAGCCTGCAACGACTGGCGCACTGCTTGACGAACTGCTTGACTACCTGTATCCGCCGCCAAGTGTTCCTTCATGTCATCGTGGGCATCGCATCTTTCCTCCATGCATAGTGTCCAGCAACAAGGCAAAAATAAATGCCCCCAACCTCCTCAACTGACCTCTCTAGACCCCAGTGACAAATTGTGGCTTCTTCATTCTCTCCAGGATGAAGCGGTACTCTTCGTTCTCCCCGTGTTTCTTCCTTTTATCCCACATTCTCTTTTCCCTGCCTAGAGTAACGAAACGAACGCTTTGGTTCATTGTCATGCTTTTCCTCTTCCTCTTTGTTCTCTCTCCCTCAATCTCTCTTGCTGTACGCTGATTATCAAAAACAAAGTACTTTAATGAGGTTGATAACTGGGCTAGTTGGTAATCAATCATTTTGCCGTAAGGTTAAGTAGCGCAGTTTTTTACATAGACAAGAGAGATAAGGACACGACACTCGCTAAGAGAGTCATGTCCTTCGTATCCTTGACACTTGACCTTACGGCAAAATGAAATGAAAAAAAGAACCTACCTTCTTTTTTATATAATAAATTACAAGCACTAAGACGGCAAGGACAATAAGGGCGCAATGTGAGGCTCGTGTTTGTACAAGGAAGGGATTGGGCAGGAAAGGACATTAATTTATGTCCTTGTATTTATCGTCACGACTCGGCCAAATCGTAGGTTCACAAACCGAATATAAATAAAGGCCGACACGGACGGTATATAATTTTCCATCGGATGCAACGTCCAGCGTGGAAGTGTGGCATCTGAAATGGTCACGTCTGTCGCATCTGACCACCGCATGGTGTGTCCGGTAAGCACCAAACCACGGCCGGACTCAGGAAGGAGTCGAGTCCCGCCATAGCCAAATTGGGCAGATATTTTAGTCACGTTATCGGACCGTCGGACAGGTACAGCCAATGATAGCTCGCGAGTCGTGCGACGTCATGCCACTAGGGGTTTATTCGGTTTCTCCCTGTCACCGCTGCGACCAACGTGGACAAGGCGACGACTACGAGTCAGTGGAGTCGAGCTTCGGAGCATTTGCCGATATAGCAGCTCACCGCGACGTGATGAACATCGAGTACAATTTGCTTGCAGCGTGAAATCATACCTGCATGAATAAGTCTTCAAGTGCGTCATTACTTCAAGACAGCGCTTGTTTCTAAACCACTAGTGAGATCGCAAGCAGTGATGCAATGCCATTTCGCAGGTTAAACTGGCGTGTGATTACGAATGGCGTAGGGTAAGGCCGGTTTTCGCCTTGTGAGCTAGGCATACCTATCCGAGTCATGAGTGACGTGGGCTGTTTCGATGTGCTCTCGTTCGCCAATGAGTAGTTTCATTGATTAGTTTCTTATATAGCGAAGCATGGTCGTGTGAAGTTTGTTTTGTGCTTCAATACGAGCATACAAAGTCTTCCCGGCGTGCATACTGGGGCGCCGTTTGCGGGTGGAGCCTGCGGCTTATTGCTCGTTCACCACAACTGTGCTGAATCGTTAAACGCCGCGTGACGGATCGTCCAACACTGCACGTCGGATCGGACGAAAAATCGTGCCGTCTGTTTCGCTCTTAAGCATTTTAACACTGAGGTTAGGTTTGAGTAACCACGAACCGTCAACGTTTCTGGCAGGTGGCGGCACAATCAGACAACGCTAAAAACACAGTTCAATACTCGCTTTCACTGTTCATTTTACCACCAGGGCAACGAAGTTATGGCATTCACATTCATGTAATGACTGCAAGTGCAGTTATGACATTTGCATGCTGTCGTCTGAGCGCTTAATTTAGAAATATGAATCAGCACTAATGAGCTTGCCTTTTCGTTTCTCTTTCCTTGTAACTCTCGCTGTCCATAGAAACGCGCGGTTTACCCTTCCCCTCACCCAAGGCATTCCAGCCCTCCCCACCCAAACCGCAACGCATCATAGGTTCGCACACACCAAGGCGAAATCCTGCCTACAGTCACGTTTCCGCCATTAATTTTTGTGGCGCTAGTGCTTAGCAATGTTATGTTACTTGCCAAGTGACATCCGGTCTGTATCTGGTCAACTGGTAGCTGATATTTCCTGCTGTGTCGCAAAACCTCAAGTAAACTCATATAAAATGTCGTTCAACGCTGCGAGAAGTACGGGATAGATATGACATCGGAACATAAGCTGAGTAGAAAAAAAAGTTTAGATAACCATCATGATTATTCAGAATTGATTGAATGCAGGTACGCTGGAAAATACAAAGTGCAATAGTCTGTCCCGCCCTAATTTACCACAAGTAAACGACATCTGGCGTGTACGCTGTACCGAAGTGTAGGGCTACGTTTCACAAGTGTACTAGCTAGCAATGCTTAGGAAAGCAGTAACACAGTCCAGCCGACAGGCTGCCTCCCACAGGAGCTAGGATTCACACATTTTGCCCGAAAAATCAGATAGCGTTATTTTTCAATCACTTATAACCATATTTATGAGCGAGCAACTGTTCACAATACGAAAGTGAGCCGGCCATAGGTAATGAAAGAGGACCCTCTCTTTACCCACTGTCTCCATAACGTCCTTTCTGCGCAGGACTGCCTGAACATATGTCTCCAGGTGAAAATTGTGGAGACCTGCAAATGTCTGGCAGCACAGCTTCCGCAGCTCTACACTCTGGCGCAACGATACGGGACCTGCGTAGACAAGAGTGGGTAACGGCAGCATCACGCGTACTATGTCTGTCCCAGTGTTTCGCTGATGTATGCTGCAATTGTGAGAGAGTATGTGAGAGGGCTGTGGTTTAATTAAGTGGGGTATGACACCGACGACGCTAACAATCACCGAAGTGAATTAAGCCTAATAGAGGACCTTGGGTGCTTGTGTGTATCATTGGTGATGAAGGCATACGCAAGATCATTACTTTTACTCGTATGGCCCTTAACATATCGTGCCCACTCCACAAAAACGTAGTTTTGGAAAACGGGCGCAGCTAAAAATTAGATACAGCTCTTAAGATTTAGTAACAATGGGCGGTCAACATTTGTAGCAGGTGACTGCACAACCTGCACGCCCACAAAACAAGATTTTTGTTCTCTTTCCCGCTGTTCATTCATATGTTTATGGCATTTGCGTCCATGTAACTAAGGTGTCTTCGGAGCTTTCATGAAAGAGAGCGAAAAAGAAAGTACTGTAAAGCTGAGCGGTTAGTCGGCCTGTATTAGCCTGCTTACTCTGCAGGGAGATGAGAAAACGGGTAAAAAGAACCTAGGAGAATGCGAGCAGAAAGAAGTATACGGAGAGATAAAATTTTAAAAAAATAACAAAAAATGAAGGTTTTGTAATGTGCCGTCTGTTTTGTCCATTCTAATTCTGCTTATCGTATATTATATTGGTGAAATACAACCATCGTGAATAAGCAGCTTCATATAAATCCCAGCACTACAATGCCACAATACTTAAACATAAACGGGCAGCTGCATACATGATTCGAGTACTACAACATTTACACATGAATGGCAATTCACATACCTAATCCCATTACAACAATATTCAAACGTGAATGGGAATTCACGTAATCAATTCTGATACAACAAAGCTTAAACATCACTGATGATTGGCACAACTACTCACGTTACACTAACAATTAAACATAAATGTGTATTCTCATAACTAATGCCGGTAGTACAACATAATTCTTCATGCAACAACAACCTTAACACGTTTTAAAATGTTCGCACATGAGACACAAGACATCCACGTGTTAGCTAAGAGTTCATCAGAGTGGTCCCGCAACAGCCTCTGGACTTTTTCGCTCACTCTGAACATAGCCTTCATGATCAGAGGAGAGAAACGTTGATGGGCACGAAAACTCGGATAACATCTCTACCGGGAGTATCTGTTAATAATTACTCTTTTGAAACGAGCTACACGAGTGGCATGCGTTTTTAAATGACGTGCATGTTCTAGCTGCAACGTAGTCACAACTGTCGCTGCGTCATTCGACTGATGTCCATGCGTGTTATGTTACAGTGCTGGAGTGTGCGGAACATGTCGCTGCAATCCAGACCAGCATTACGCTCGAGCTTGAGTGCAGTTGCTTCCACGCCTGCACGTAAGTGGTTCTCAGTCCTAATGACTTATGAAACTTCTGACGCCTATATGGAAACGTCGCATTCCATTGAAAAAAAAAAGGAACGCGTAAATCATCGTAGACTTCGAGGCTTCATAGCAGCTGGAAAGATGTATACATACATTTTGTATCGAGCTTAGTCGACGATACGAACGAGCAGTCATTGGTTTGAAAGGGCTGTTAGCCTAAATAAAAGCTAGTTGGTATCACGACGAATGCCACTGCTCTAATGAAAATGAACCTGTATTTTATTGACAGTGTTTTACGGTAACAAGTTGTCTGATGTCAAGGTGACAACTAAAATGATCAGTGTTTTGGTTATGGATAGCTGAATACAAACCTCCCTGCTCGTCTTTAGGTCATCCTATTCTCTCTCGAACATCTCTACCAGGCCTTTCCTGTTCATTCTCTTCGCTAACAGTTCCATTTATTTTGACAACCATTACGCCCACTTCTTTAGTATTTTGTGTTCCCGAATCACTAAATTTATGGCTGTTGAAACTTTGCCACGATAAATAATGCTCGCGGCGTCGAGATGCTGAGCCACAGCATGCGTGTTCGATCACTGTTGCGACAGGTTTATTTGAATAGGGAAGAAACACTAAACTGTCCTTCTGAACGAGTTGGACTCAGTCATAAAAATTTATTCATTATAAAAAGTCAGGTAGCGTAATTCTGCAGAGCCCATTTGTTCAATATATTTTTCTCGCATATAACATATGCACTCAATAATTGCGTTATTGCATCGAACGTGTCCATACCGAAGATCATAAGCAAACTGAAGCCAAATTGTTGATCCTTATGAATGCCTCCACTAGGCCAGTGAACGATGTCTCCAGAATCATTTCTGCTTGCGGTGACGAGGCATTTACTTCAGAGGAAGATCGACGGGATTTAGATGTTCCTGAGAGGGGATCTCGCTTACCGTCAGCTGAATGTGGATATATACCCAGTGTTTCATAGTCATTCTTTTCTCTCTCGCTGATTCGTCCATAATCATTTCGCAAGGCACAGAGATGACTTACTGATTACAGATTCAGGTTCAAGCTGTTGTCATTCTTTTCAGTGATATAAGTTACAACCGTGACGTGACCATGACGGAGCTGAGAGAGGTAAGCGCACGTTCAAATAAAGCACTTAATATTTCACACTTAGCATTAGGGAGATATTTAAGCGGAGAGCCTGTTGAAAGTTCGATGAGACGTGTATGAACGAGGCGCTGTGTCTTGTCAAAAGTCTACGGGAACTGTCAGGGTGGACTTTTGCAGTGAGCAACAAAGAGAGAGAGAGAGAATGCAGCTCTGTTAGTTTCAAGACCTTGGTCCACTACCAGAAGACAGAGTAATGAGGCACATAGAAGGCAGGAAGTAATGGTCTAAGCCAAACACTTTAATTATCTACAGCGCGTCATGTTGGGTGTCTGATAATATGTGGAAGCCCGGTTGAGTGCCCTTTGAGAAAGCTTTGCTTACTTACATTGACCTCCTGCTGCTGTACCGCATACGAAGTAACATTTACACCGCCATTAGTAAACTATGCAATTGCAGCGTGTTGTCGGCGCCGAAAACAAACGACCGGGCGACAAGGTATTCACTGTCGGTGAGAGTAGAGCACGGACCTTGCGAGCTCTCCTGCTCTCCTCACAACCAGAAAGAACGGGCAGCATTTTATTTACCATTTATTTACTCCCTCCAATTATTATATTACATAGGAGTACCGAGGAAGTTGCCTCGTTAAACACTTGTGCACTGTGCATGCCGCATGTCTTATGTTATTACATGGAACTTCGTGCGTCGTTTCATGCGTCAGCTGTGCATGTTGCCGCTCACCCATCTTTTCTTTTTGCTGCAGGGTGTCGCGGGGCCGATCAACGAAAATGGGTATGTAGCATGATCAGCGTGATCACTTCGTTCATAACACAGTTTAGTCACGTTCGCTGAACCCTGGGAGTCGTTTCTGCAGCAGCAAATTTTTTTTTTAAATCATGTGCTTCGTACAGTCGGGGTCTTTCTCCAGAACATTTCTGCACGTTACTTCAATATTGCGAAAGGAAAACGCATATGCGGCAACATATGGTAAATAAAACGGTACTTCTTGCCCGTGATTAAGAATTAGAGTAGTGAAAACTTACATTTCGTTTGCCGTCCATCAACGATGTTCGCATTGTGGCGCAACCAGGAAACGCAGTTATTGATACCTTTTTTTGATAATATTAAAAACAAGAGTTTGACATTGGGCTTTAAAGTTGTTAGCCCATGCCATTTTTTAACGTTTCCAACAACTGAACTTTATACGTACTGTCATAAAAATTACTTCGATAGCAATAATGTCTGGGTGACCACTCGTCAGATGCTGTATATAACGCCGAAGTAGGCCTAAATGGAAGTGCTCGAGATATCGGAACAACGGATAACGTAAGCAATGTACACATTCTATGTTATGCTACCTAAATGTTCACTGTGCTATTCCGTTAATTCTCTATGCTTTTATACGAAATCGATAAAAAGTCTATTTTTCAAGTGTTTAAAAGGGTACTAAACAAAATTTCTGCCGCCAATACTTTCAGCCAAATCGAAAGATTGGATCATGAAATCGATAAAGACAACCTTCATTGGAATGGAATGAAAAAAAAATCATTTCAGTCCTGCAGGACGCGCTAAGCGCGTAGCGGGCGTCTCCCCCGTAGGGACCGACAAGGAGTATCTGGCGGCCACCCGTTGGCCTGCTGGACGGCCTATTGCTGGTTGGCGAGAAGTGAGCTCCTGAGGGACCTCTCCTATTTCAAAGCAGAAAATGCGGAAAAATATTGAATTTAATGCGTTTTTCACAAACTGTCGCGTCCAGCGGCAGCACCGTGAACTAGACGATGTGACGTTGTGTGAAGTCAATGGTATAACTATCATTTAAAGCGCACGAAAAACAGACATAAAGAGAGGACAAGCGCTTGTCCTCTCTTTATGTCTCGCCTTCTGTTCTGCTGCACGATAAAGAGTTTGTTTTTCTTGAGTATGTTCCGAGATAATCTGTTTTCTTTTACCATGTGTTCTTGATGTGCCACTGATGTACTTTTTTGCCTGCACATGCATGAGTCGTGTTTTTCAGTTGCCTGTATATATATTCCGCCCTTTCTAATAAAGAGTTTAGTTGCGAGAAAGCGCTTGTCCTCTCTTTATGTCTGTTTTTCGTGCGCCTTAAATGATAGTTATACCATGCATATCCAACTAGCCCAACTTTCGATTCTGGTGAAGTCAATGTCACCGGAAACTGCCAAGCCAACAATGTCAGCCATCGCCCGCGTCTCTCCGCTCGCTCATCTTCCACTTCGGTTCTCAGAACCAGTATAAACAGCAACAGCAGTGTACAATGCTTCCGGCTGGGGCAAAGTGCCAGCGCTTTTGTGGAAGGGACAAAGCAGTATATAAACAATAGGACAAATTCATACAATACTTTTTTTGCTCACTGTCGTAGGCCACCGGCTCGCTTGGTCCTGTACTTCAACTCACTCACCTACGAGCATGTACGCTCGATGCCGAAGTACGACGTGAGTACCACACTGCAATGTTATACACAGTGTTTTCATGAGTGCAAAAAAAATACTGACACAAACCGCACACTCGTGAGTTGCTGATAATGCTGAGAACTAGTGAAATGTGAATGTTAATAGAGTTTGTTAAATTGGTCTTCCGATATCATGGCGTTGTATGTGCTGATAAGCGTTTATCTATCGGTTCTTGAATGGGGGTTCCTGAAACCCATCCTCAAACAAAATTTTTTTTGGAGTCATGTTCCCCGTAATAACGAACCCTTCCATTTTTCTTTATGCTTAACGTCATAACACTTCTTCATTGCGATGGAGCTAATTTATGTTTCCACCTCTCTTCGAGATGGATGCAAACCTTTTGCTGCAATTTTCTATGACATATTTACGCAAGCACACTCATCTTAGGCTTGCACATTTTCAGAGCGAACGTAGCTAAAAGTTTGTTGGAATGCGGCTACAGACCGCACAACGTATTGACAAGCTGTCGAAGTCGAATTGGCGGGGTGCTTTGGCTCCTCTGCTCACGGGGAGATGAAAGGCACCCATATCACTCTGCATTTTGAAATAATTTATAAATCCACCCCCTTTTTCTTTCACTACAAGGGTCCCCCACCACTTCCACCAGTCCAAAAGAACGTTGTACGTGACAAGAACTTTATTTAATAAACCCGAGGGAAATGTTGAAGGGAGACCTAGAGCTCACCATTCAGTCAATGGCTCTACCCAGAACGGAACCTACAAGCGGCGACTCTCGGCGATGGCCCGGGCCCTCTGGACTACCTGTAGTTGAAGAAGGATGTCTGAACTGTGAAGAACTTCACCCCACTTCATCTGATTGGGTATACCAGAGCCCACTTTGAATGTGCACAGCCAGAGCATATGATTCAAAGAGAAGGACCTGTGCCCTCATTTAGAGCAGGACTGTGGAAAGTCAGGATTCATAGAGAGCCACCGAAACATCCATGGCTGAGAACCACTGGTATATGCCATAATCGTATCACCCAGAATCCGCAGTAACACGTTCAGCGAATAGCCAGGCTAACATCTCCAGCATCTTATCAAAGCAATTCTGTGTGTTTGTGTGTCCTGCATAGGGTAAAACTGAATAGTTAATTAAGAATAAGCAAGTATTGAATGAGACAGCGTGTTATGTCCAACGGTACGTATGTTTTCAAATGTTCTCTTGCTCCGCCCGTTTCTTCGTTTGTTTGTTTCATGTGTACTTGCTGAAGTTGTATCGATGGCCTCAAACTTTAGTGTCCACACTGACTATGTCCCTCGAGCTTCTCGTGAAAATTGCGTCCCGTGCAGGAAACCCATGTGCTGGGAAACCTTGGCGGCATCATAGGCATGTACCTGGGCCTGTCCTTCTTTGTTGTCTTTCAAGTCCTCGACATCATTGTGGTTGGGACGCTGTGACTCAAGAAGATGCTACACTGAAATGCACTCGACTGCCGGCTGATGGCGCTCGTACCTGCACGGGCACAATACAGGGACTTAGTACGATGCAGGGACTCAACATTTCTAGTATATGTCACTGATTCTCGCCATGTTTGTTCTCTATTCCCCTCCTACACCACAGAGCTAAGCTTCTACACGGAAGAAATATGTCAATACGATGTTACCTATCGAGCTTTCAACAATTCACGTCCCCGTAGCGGCATTTCAACGCTCAATCAGCACGCATTGTTGTTTCTTCAGTGACACATTAATGATCCAGTACGCCACGCGTGCCACCCGTGCGAAGAGGAATTCAGCACTGCGTGTGGGACAAATATACCGGGCATTTCTTGTGTCCTATGCTTGTCTGGGGTGATCGCATCTAGAACTGAACTAAATGCGGGCGCGACATGGAAAACACAAGCGGACTAGTTTGAATCGGCGTACTGTATTCAAAAAAGTTATTATGCTAAAATTTCTCGTCACTAAAGATTCTAGTGGGTTCAGGTTTTGCGCATTTTATTAACGGTCAGTCAAAGGCGATAAAGACTTAGGGAAAAAATCTTTGCGAATTGGACGCCACAAAAATATGACGCATGGAACAGCTTGCGAGATAATCCAACAATACTGCCAGCCTTCACCGTCAACACTTACCCTGCAATGTCCACCGGTGAGTGTATACCTGTAGAACCGAACATGATATCTTCTTGACTTTGTCGACAACCTTGGAGGGTCGACTTGTCCTGCCACCTGCTTGTCTGTCTTTCAACATCCAACAGTTCCGCAAGTCACGTTTTATAAATAAACTTGCTTTTCTTCAATCGATCACTTGGTTTCGCGAATTCCTGTTTTAAACCTAGCGTGTCTCATCACAGAAGCAGCCTGACTGTTGACTTAGGCTTAGCTTACTTGTTAGCCCGATTCGCTTTTAGTGCCGCTGAATCTTTGGCAAAAAACTGCTGGATACGTGAAAAAAAGTAGCAAAATGGCAATAAAAACTGACGTTGACTGTGTAATTTACGTCAGTGGTGTGTCCAACTTTCACAGCTCAAAGATAGAAACATCGGAGGCAAGTGAGAACAATAAGCAAACAGAAAAAACCGTAATCTAGTTCTAAATACAACAAATAGTGAGATTAACTCTATGGAATGACCATTAAAGAACTAGGATATAGGGTGGGGCAAAATGGGACACGGAGCCAAACACGTCATTTTGACTTTGCTGACCTCCGTAGCTGATATCATAGGTGTTTTTTTTGTTTCTTCGTTTCGGTGATAAGTGTCAGTAGTTGTCGACCTTTTTATGTGTAAAAGTTTATCATTGGTAACAGCATTCGCGTGAGAAAAATTAAGCGGCTGGTGTCGGTGTGTTCATGACGCGTCAAAAATAGGCGAAATTCTGCTCGGCCAAATTTTTTAATCCGTGCATGAAACTACTTCGACATCAGTGCAACAACCTACGTTTTTATTTTGCTACTTTATACTACTAGCTGCATACCACCAAAAGTTTGGTTCATTTGGTGCTTGATGTCAAAGCAGATTTTTTTTCGGGCCTCTGTGAGGGTCGAAACGCGACCCATCGTGGGATCGAGCTTTAATGACAACGGTTTCATACGAAAATTTTTTAAATAACAAGTGATAGAAAATTCGAAAGCCATCGCCTCACAAAGCCCGGCTGACGGAGTTGAAAGCCACAAAACGCCCGTGAAGTTCTGCATCAAAACTGCAAAAAAAATCACAGCATATTCACGGGGTAAAGATGACAAATGGGCGAAGCTCCGGAGAAAATCATCGGTAATGCCGTGAATCTTCCGTGTGTAATTCGCCCACTCGATCATCGTGTAAATACATCATGAGAAACACTGTATGTGTATATATAAAAATCAACTTTTGTATCTTCTTAGAAATGATAGATTGCTTGCGATGTCCCTTCATTATGGGCCGTGAAATGAAGGCTGAGCGGTTCTTGTGAAGGTTGCAGTGAAAAATTTACAAATACTAGGGTACGCGTGTTCCTCGGATTGTGGTAGATTTCATATGGTCAAACAATATACATCTGAGTACGTATCTAGAAGCCTTATGTTCCGTGCTTCCATCCGTCCATGCGTTCTTGTTTTTGTCCGCCCGTGCGTCCTTCCATCCGTCCGCCAGTCTGCTAGTCTGTCTGTCCGTCCGTCCGTGCGTCCATCTAGTGAACACGCCAAGTACCGCCATCTCCCATCTCGCAACCCCTGTGGCACATACCCGCTCTAGAGTGGGTATGTGCCACCGGTGGCTACATACATACATACATACATACATACATACATACATACATACATACATACATACATACATACATACATACATACATACATACATACATACATACATACATACATACATACATACATACATACATACATACATACATACATACATACATACATACATACATACATACATATGGAGGAGAGACAGACTCACGCCATAAAGAGCTCCGCCCCTAAAAGGGGTGAAGAAGATGCATCGGAACATATCTAGCCTCCAATCATTGAATAATCTAATGAAGTGCAAGCGCTAAATAAAAGAAACCATTTGCTCAAAGAAAGCCTGGAACGCTTCATTTTCTAGGAGTTTTGGAGCAAGTCAGCGCCGGGTTCCCATGATGTCCTTAGTGTTTTTTTTAATGCGAAGCATTTCTTAGTGAACTTCGGCAACTTTGAGCGTATCTATCTATCTATCTATCTATCTATCTATCTATCTATCTATCTATCTATCTATCTATCTGTCTAGCTGCCTACGACTTGTAGCTCTTCTGGCCGTTTCGATAGTGGTATCGATACCAAACTTGGTATGACATAACATGACTGTATGAAAAACATATCTGACTAGTCATAACATGAAAATCATGATATGTATGTCATGAATGTCATGATTTACATTTCATGGTCCTGCAAATTTTGCGGTGGTTTCGTTCACATGGCTTGTTGGAAAACTTGTATGGTATGACATGATTGCATGCCGAACGAAAGCTACTTACCCTAACATGAAAATCATGACATGCGTGTCATGTAACAACATCACTACGTGCCACGCTCATGATGCGCTTGCGGCCATTTCGCTAGCGTCACATATAGCAAATTTGGTATTTCGGTATGTGAATGGATGACGAAGGTATAATACTGGTGCAAACATGATAATCATGACATGCGTGTCATGTAACAATATGACTACATGCCACACTCACCATGTGCTCGTGGCCGCTTCGCTAGCTTCATATGCCAAATTCTGTATTACGTGACGTCAATGGATGACGAAGGTATGTGACTGGTGTAAACATGATAATCATGAGATGCGTGTCATGTGAGAACATGACTACATACCAAAGTCAAGGCACCAATACATTTCGACGTGACGCGGTGTGCGTGCTCACCGGCGTTCATTTCTTCGTGATCCTTGTTATCTCCTAACAGCTTTCGCAGTAAATATTAAATAATGAGTGTTTGTTAGTCCGTCGCGACAACGTCATTTACGTTGAAGCTACATATTGCCACCTCGACCTTGAACACGTGTGCGAAAACGATGATCATAGGACTTTTATCTATATATGTATATATATATATAATATATATATATATATATATATATATATATATATATATATATATATATATATATATATATATATTTATATATATATATTGTCACGGGGTCGTGACGTGGCCGAAGACAGGAGACTTCGTGTTGGGATATAACTGTTTATTTTGGCGAACCTGTGCCCGGTGCCCCGCCGCGGTGGTCTAGTGGCTAAGGTACTCGGCTGCTGACCCGCAGGGCGCGGGTTCAAATCCCGGCTGCGGCGGCTGCATTTCCGATGGAGGCGGAAATGTTGTAGGCCCGTGTGCTCAGATTTGGGTGCACGTTAAAGAACCCCAGGTGGTCTAAATTTCCGGAGCCCTCCACTACGGCGTCTCTCATAATCATATAGTGGTTTTGGGACGTTAAACCCCACATATCAATCAATCAACCTGTGCCCGGTAAACGGACAGTCCAATTACAGCAGCAGTCTCGCACAGATAGCAGTCTCGGACTGATAGCGGTGAACAGAGCGTCGGCCTTCGATCAACAACTGACAAGCCGCGAAGCGCGTCGTCATTTATACTCTTGCCGTCGAATGTTCTAGCGTTATCGCTGGCGGTGCGTAGGTTCCAGAACAATCTGTACCGTTCGCACAAAGGCGTGATCTTATTGAAATGATCTACTACAGTCCAGAACCTTCTCGAAAACTGCAGGCGCGGTTTGCGCTGAGAATCGTGTGGTGTTTTGGAGCGATAACAAAAACTTGGAAAATGAAATGTGGCAATATATATATATATATATATATATATATATATATATATATATATATATATATATATATATATATATGTCGCACCGGTCCCGTTAATTAGGGAGGCGATCGCCGGGCTAATTCCAGGAGCCGAAGTATCGGCCCCCCGAACCGCACCACGAAAGCGTGGACAATTTAGAAGTGGTCCTTTTTGGCGCGCCAGCGGACGCCAGCTGTGGTCCAAAGAACAAGTCAGAGCCGAGAGTTGATAACCAAAACAAATATTATATTCTCAAAATTGGCAGATCGAAAACAATACACGAGAATGCACACTCCATACATACAATACGTCACCAATCAATCAACACACTACACAGTACAATTAGCCACACTCGAACAATGGACACAGACAACAATGCGCACTACAATGCAGTCGCATGCATTGAACAACCAAGACACTCAAAGACTAAAGAGATAGAAAACCTATTCAGTCCAAAGTTCTTGGAACCAAAGTCTAGATGATACTCTTCCGAGAATCACTCACTCAAAGTCCAGCGTTGTTGTCGTTCCGCAGCCCTCGAAGTTTCTCTTCCAGGAAACCTCCCGTCTTCAATTGGCCACTCCAAACTTCAACTTCTTCGCCGGAACACGTCGGCTTCACACACGCAGCTGTTGCCACGAATCTTCGCTCAATAGCGGTAAACACACACTCTTGCCTGTAGCTCGAGACGTCACCCCTCAGGTGGAAATCCTCTGCATCTCCTGCTTCGTCACTACGGACGAAACCTTCGCCGACTACACGACGGAATCCCTACGCGCTCTGGCGTTAACTTCCGTCTCCTCCTGATCTCTCATCTCGGCTGCTCGGTTAAATACCTTGCGCGCGACATTCCAGACGGTTCTCCTCATTTCGTCGGCGCGATACGCAGCGAAAGCTGGGGAGAGGTGCGAGACGGTTCGACTGCCCTCCCCGGAGGATGATTGAACTCGGTATGACCCCGCCCCGTTCGTTCTAGAAAAATCGCGGGCTTGCTGGGCCGCCGATGCGGGGTGAGGAGGTTCGTGTGCGACGCCACGCTTCCGCGGGGAGAGCGCGCGCCCGGGGAGCCTTGGACGTTTACTTTCTTTTTTTTTTCTTTTGACCTTGCGGCGTTTCTTCCGCCCGTTGTCGCAAGAATTTGGCGGCGCGCTCTTTTTTAGCGCTCGTTCTGTGACACTGCCCCCCACTTTAAGAATATTATCTCATAATATTCAAAACCACACAAACGAGCGCGAACAGTCACCACAAATTCTCACAGACTGTAACACAATCCGTCGCTCATGACACTTCACATTCACAATATATCACTCAATACGATTGGACATTGTAATTCAATTACACAACACGTGAAAACACAACCACAAGCGCATGAGTACAACCCTCAACCACACATTCCCAACAATACAAATGTACAAAGTTCTCTCATTACAACAATGGTACAATACTATACATCACATCACAGCACAACCCTTCGACACTTGTGACACAGGATAACAAGAACATTAACACAACATATGTCACTCAGCCCTGCCAGACAGATTCCGATTCCACCTCCGCACCTATCCTGTGTATTTCGAGCTACGCTTGCGTCCTTTCTTGCGGTGCTCGCTCGATCTCTTGTTTTTCCTCGTACTTTTTCGGCGAGCCCTTCCCAACGACGGTATCTGAGGCGGCGTCTCCGCCATCGTTGTCACTTCCAACACCGTTAACGCATCATTACATTCGACGGGTCCTGTCTGTTTATTTACCCGCTTGATCATGCCTCTACATTTTTCCCGGCTGGCCAACTCCGTCTACTTTACACTGTAGGTCGGTTGAGGTCGTGCCGACGTAAGTCCGGTTGTTCGGCCCGTGAACTGATTCGACACGATCGTCTTCTCCTTCGCTGTCTCTTGCGCCGCAGCTTCACCTTGGGCTCTAGTGAGATCCGTCACGGGATGTTTCTCCACTGTATCTCGCGGCCGCTGTGTTGGCGAGGGCTCTATCTTCGGGTCTTCTCCCAAACATTCTGGATCACTTGGCCCTCGCGCCCCGTCGATGTTTCCGATGACAAGGTCATACAGGGGGGTCGTCATGCATAAAGCAGTAACCTTCCCGCTGAAGTACGGGGTTTCAACCTCAATTTCTGCTTCGGGAAGCATCCGAACCGTACGGTCAATTAGGCAAACCGGTTTCGTTCTGCCTGTCAACTCACTTTCCCGTACCAAATTTCTCCGCACGATAACAGTGGAACTGCCGGTATCTCTTAACACCGTAATCTTTTTGCCCGCAACTTTTCCAGGCAGCGTTGGTATTCCTTTCGTAACACCGGTTGGCTGTTTTGACATTACAGCACCCACAATAGGAATTTTCTCCCCATTCTTCAATTCTACGAATCCGTCGGTGACGGCATTATTATCGGATTTCGGTGCTGCTTGCACACAGGATACCTGGTGAGTTTGACTCACTCCGTTCCGACATGCATCTGCTTTGTGCCCAGTCTGACCACACTTGAAACATTTTACAACCGTAGGGCTCGTAAAGATCGTTCGACAGTTTTTCGCGCGATGACCCACTCGGTTGCACAGAAAACATCGCGGAATGCTTTCTGGTGCACGCTTCTTTTTTTCGGGAGCCAATTTCTTCGAATCATCGGGACAATCCTTCTTGACCTTGGCCAAATTAGTGCCACCTTGCGCTTCCAAGAATTGATCAGCCAATTCAAGCATGTCTTCAAGTGAGACAGTCTTCCTCTCTTTTAAGTACAGTGACAGGCTTGGGTGGCAACTAGTAAGAAATTGTTCTCTAATTAGCAGCTCTCTAAGCTCATCGTACTCCTGCGCTGTCCCTGAAAGTTCAATCCATCTGTCGAAATAATGGCAAAGTCGGGCGGCATACTGCGTAGCCGTCTCACCATCAGCTGGCTTTCCTGTCCGAAATCTGTCCCGGAAACCTTCCACCGTAAATCTAAATCGCTTCAGCAAAGCAGCTTTCACCCTTGCATAGTTGGCTGCATCAGTCGGCGTCAGCCTGCCGTACACACTGAGCGCTTCACCACTCAAGCAAGTACTCAAAGCAGTTGCCCATTGATGTTCCGGCCAATTCTGGCTCTTCGCAATCGTCTCAAATCGGTGAAGGTACGCGTCAAGGTCGTCCTTCCTTTCATCAAACGCTACGAGCAGCTTGCTTGGGTTCAAGCGGAAGCCGTGATCTTCCCGTTCGCTGCTTTCAACTCTAGCTTGGACGGGAGTTTCGCTTCGCTGTTGCAAACGGAGCCGCTCGAGTTCTATCTCGTGCTGCCACTGCCGTTCCCTTTCAGCCATCTCCGCTTCTCTTTCTTCTCTCGCCCTTTCGGCTGCCAACTTTTCTCTCTCCAGCTCCAACTTCAATTGCTGCTCTCTTTCTTCCTTCAGCTGTCGCTCTTTTGCCTCTCTTTCTTTTTTCAGCTGTCGCTCCTTTGCTTCTCTTTCTTCTCTCGCCGTTTCAGTGGCCAGCCTTTCTCTCTCCAACTCAGCTGCCTTTTCTTCCTTGGCCCTCTCTGCCGCCAACCTCTCTCTCTCCACCTCAGCTTCTTTTTCCGCTTTGGCTCTTTCGACCGCCAACCTCTCTTTTTCCAGCTTGGCTGCTTTTTCTTCTTTGGCTCTCTCTTTTTCTTCTTTTTCCTTCTGGGTGACCCACTTCCGTAGTTCGGCGCCAGAAAGACCCATCTTTTCACCAAGAGCAACTAACTTTTCGAGATCCATTGTGTCTCGTAACTCGCAAATAAAACCTTGCGCGTGCAAAAAGTATCTGCCTAAATCAGTCTATCGGAACACTCCCCTGCACTCGTTAACGAGAACACTGAACAACACACAAAATCGTTCCGATAGCACTATCAACAACTCGAGGCTCTTTCTCACTACTTTGGACACACTGTGCACCAAAAGGTCCTGATTCGCGGACGCCAGATTAATTGTCACACCAGTCCCGTTAATTAGGGAGGCGATCGCCGGGCTAATTCCAAGAGCCGAAGTATAGGCCCCCCGAACCGCACCACGAAAGCGTGGACAATTTAGAAGTGGTCCTTTTTGGCGCGCCAGCGGACGCCAGCTGTGGTCCAAAGAACAAGTCAGAGCCGAGAGTTGATAACCAAAACAAATATTATATTCTCAAAATTGGCAGATCGAAAACAATACACGAGAATGCACACTCCACAATAGTTACATACAATACGTCACCAATCAATCAACACACTACACAGTACAATTAGCCACACTCGAACAACGGACACAGACAACAATACGCACTACAATGCAGTCGCATGCATTGAACAACCAAGACACTCAAAGACTAAAGAGATAGAAAACCTATTCAGTCCAAAGTTCTTGGAACCAAAGTCTAGATGATACTCTTCCGAGAATCACTCACTCAAAGCCCAGCGTTGTTGTCGTTCCGCAGCCCTCGAAGTTTCTCTTCCAGGAAACCTCCCGTCTTCAATTGGCCACTCTTCAAACTTCAACTTCTTCGCCGGAACACGTCGGCTTCACACACGCAGCTGTTGCCACGAATCTTCGCTCAATAGCGGTAAACACACACTCTTGCCTGTAGCTCGAGACGTCACCCCTCAGGTGGAAATCCTCTGCATCTCCTGCTTCGTCACTACGGACGAAACCTTCGCCGACTACACGACGGAATCCCTACGCGCTCTGGCGTTAACTTCCGTCTCCTCCTGATCTCTCATCTCGGCTGCTCGGTTAAATACCTTGCGCGCGACATTCCAGACGGTTCTCCTCATTTCGTCGGCGCGATACGCAGCGAAAGCTGAGGAGAGGTGCGAGACGGTTCGACTGCCCTCCCCGGAGGATGATTCAACTCGGTACGACCCCGCCCCGTTCATTCTAGAAAAATCGCGGGCTTGCTGGGCCGCCGATGCGGGGTGAGGAGGTTCGTCTGCGACGCCACGCTTCCGCGGGGAGAGCGCGCGCCCGGGGAGCCTTGAACGTTTACTTTCTTTTTTTTTTCTTTTGACCTTGCGGCGTTTCTTCCGCCCGTGGTCGCAAGAATTTGGCGGCGCGCTCTTTTTTAGCGATCGTTCTGTGACAATATATATATATATATATATATATATATATATATATATATATATATATATATATATATATATATATTGTTATGGCGTTTATTAGCAGGCACACAGCGAGTATGCACAATGGCGACAGTAACGGCCAAGCACGGACTCTCAGCACGAGCGGCGTCCTTTTTGGGTAGATCCACTAGAGAACACTTGAGAGTTTGACCCACTTCAGTGTTCGGCGGCTTCTCTACAATCACCCCGGGTTCGAAAAGGGAGCCGCCTGGTGACCTAACAGCTTGTCACTACGAGCGGGTCATAGTAAGCCTTCAGGCGCTCCACGTTGACTATGTCGCGCCCGCGACGGCGCATGTGCGAAGATTGTTCAGTTGGCTCGACAAGATAGTTGACTGGAGATGTGCGCTCGATCACACGGTAGGGACCTTTATATTTTGGGAGTAGTTTGGAAGAAAGGCCAGCTACAGAGGTTGGGATTGAGAGCCATACAAGGGAACCAGGAAGGAACGTGGGTTCAGAAGTGGCGGAGCCATCACGAATACTCTTCTGCTGCTCTTGCTCATGCGTCGTAAATGTCTTGGCCAGCTCGCGACACTCTTCAGCAAGCCGGGCTGTCTCGGATATGGGTGTACACTCAGATGGATCCGGCGTCTACGGGAGTATCGTGTCGATGCCTTCCGTACAGCAAGAAGAGAGGGGAAAAACCAGTCGTGCTCTGAGGAGTGGTGTTGTAGGCGTAGGTGACGAAGAGCAGTATAGTATTCCAATTCGTGTGGTTGGCGGCGACGTACATCGAAAGCATGTCGCCGAGGGTGCGGTTAAAGCGTTCGGTCAGACCATTCGTCTTCGGGTGGTAAGCAGTTGTTTTGCGGTGGACAGAACGGCACTCCGTGAGAATGGCTTCGATGACTTCTGACAAGAAGACAAAGCCTCGATCGCTGAGAAGCCCCTGAGGTGGACCATGGCGCAGTATGAATCGATGCAGTAGGAAGGATGCAACATCACGCGCAGTAGCCGCAGTGATAGTGGCGGTTTCGGCGTATCGCGTTAAATGATCTACGGCGACGATGGCCCAGCGGTTACCAGCCGACGTCAGACGAAGTGGTCCATACAAATCGATACCTATGCGCCCAAATGGACGCTCAGGGCAAGGTAACGGTTGCAGACTGGCTGGCGACATGTGTGCTGACGGTTTGCGGCGTTGGCAAGCGAGGCAGGATCGAACGAACTGTTTGCACGTAGCGGTACATCCCGCGCCAGAAGTAGCGTTGTCGAATGCGATGGTAGGTTTTGAATACCCCAGAGTGCGCGCATTGCGGATCAGAATGGAAGTATTCAGATATCTCTGACCGCAGACTGCGGGGTTTCACGAGTAACCACTGCCGGCCATCAGCGTCGTAATTGCGTCGGTGTAGAAGGCCGTTACGGATGGCGAAATGGTGAGCTTGACGACGCAAGTCACGCGTGGATGGCGTTGCGGATGAATCAGAGAGCAAGTCGATGAGCGGGCCGATCCAATTATCCTTTCGCTGTTCGGTAGCGATGATGTCAACATCAATGGCAGAAACAGCAGCCGAGGATACTGAGCAGAGCACATCACCTTCAGGCAGAGGGGAGCGCGAGAGGGCGTCGGCGTCAGCATGCTGGCGTCCGTTGCGGTACAGCACGCGGATGTCGAAGTCTTGTAAGCGAAGAGCCCGACGGACGAGACGGCCTGAGGGATCCTTCAATGATGAAAGCCAGCATAGTGCATGATGGTCGGTGACGACATCGAATGGGCGACCATACAAAAAAGGTCGAAACTTTGTAAGGGCCCAGACGATCGCCAGGAGAGTGCTACGATCCCCTTCGATGCCCTTGGAACTGCGCTCACGTACCCCGCACTTCCACCAATTTGTTATGACGTTTTTTAGCAGGCACACAGTGAGTATACACAATGGCGACAGTAACGGCCAAACACGGACTCTTAGCGCGAGAGGCGTCCTTTTTGGGTAGACCCACTAGAGAACACTTGAGAGAACACTTCAGTTGATTGATATGTGGGGTTTGACGTCCCAAAACCACTATATGATTATGAGAGACGCCGTAGTGGAGGGCTCCAAAAATTCAGACCACCTGGGGTTCTTTAACGTGCAGCCAAATCTGAGCACACGGGCCTACAACATTTCCGCCTCCATCGGAAATGCAGCCGCCGCAGCCGGGATTCAAACCCGCGCCCTGTGGGTCAGCAGCCGAGTACCTTAGCCACTAGACCACCAAGCGGGGCAAGAGAACACTTCAGTGTTCGGCGGCTTCTCTACAATATATATATATATATATATATATATATATATATTGTCACGTTACAACGTGACTGTAACCTGCTGATAAGGGCACACAAGGACGTCAAACTGATTCGAACAACGGCAGTACGACTATTGTTTTTCTCTGCACGCGCATCTTTGTCCTCTTCTGAACAGCGGCACATACAAGCATGCTAGCATCTGTAGAAATAATAGTTTCAGAACTTGTACTAGTGGCATTACCCCCCTTCCCAAAGGACATCGTCCCGATGTCATAACATTATTGCCAGATGAAAACACACACGATAAGCAGTACACAAGGGGGTGTTCACAATCACTGTAAGTCTACTCAAGGGAGTGTGACGAATAGTCAGCGTTGGTAAAATGGTTTCATCCTCGAAACATGGACGACGTGGGGCTGTTGTAAACGGCGGGATTGACGAGCCATGTTCTCGTCAAGAACCTCGTAGTTCACTTCGCTGAGACGACGGAGAACTCTATAGGGACCAAAATAGCGGCGTAACAACTTTTCCGACCGGCCCCGTTGTCGATTGGGAGTCCACAGCCATACTCGTTCTCCGGGTTGGTAAGAGACATCGCGACGACGAGCGTTGTACCGCAGCGAGTCGATGCATTGTTGCTTATGGATTCGTTCGACTGCAAGCTTACGAGCCGCGTCTGCCAGTCTGATAAATTCGTTCGTCTTGACACTAATCTGGTGTCTGTCTGGTAGAAGCATGGCATCCAGCATTGTAGTGACCTCCCTGCCATGAAGCAACCGGAATGGTGTGAATCCAGTTGTTTCTTGCACAGCGGTGTTGTAAGCGAACGTGACATAAGGGAGGATGTCATCCCAGTTTTTGTGGTCTTGGTCAACGTACATGGATAGCATGTCGGCGACCGTCTTGTTTAGTCGCTCTGTAAGGCCGTTGCTTTGTGGGTGGTATGCAGTAGTTTTTCGATGTACTGTGCTGCTAAGCTGCATGACGTCTTGTATCATCCGGGCGGTAAAAGCTGTGCCACGATCAGTTATGACAACTGCTGGTGCTCCATGTCGGAGGACGATGTTTTTCATAAAAAAGTGGGCAGTCTCAATGGCGGTGCCACGTTGTAATGCCTTCGTTTCGCAGTAGCGCGTCATGTAATCAGTAGCGACTACAATCCAGCGGTTGCCGTCACGAGACTTGGGAAAAGGTCCGAGTAGATCCATGCCTATTTGTTGGAACGGTTGTGTCGGAGGAGCGATGGGCTTCAAAAAGCCGGCTGGGCGCTGATGTGGTGCTTTACGGCGCTGGCACTCGTGACACGTCTTCATGTAATGCTTCACGTCTCGACTGAGCTTAGGCCAGTAGTAGTGTTGGCGAATCCGGGCCAAAGTACGTGTGTATCCCAAGTGGCCTGAGGAAGGCTCATCGTGACAGGCGGACAAGACATCGGCTCGTAACGCTGGCGGGACAACGAGCAGGTACTCAGTCGCGTAAGGGTCGAAGTTTCTTTTATAGAGGATATTTCTGCGGACGCAGAACGATGATGACGAGCGGGCGAATGCTGGTGGTGGATGCGGCGTACGGCCTTCGAGATATTCGATGAATTGTCGAAGCTCGGAATCGTTCTTCTGCTGTTCGGCCAAGTCGGATACACTAACGGCGCAGAGAAAACGGCCGTCGAGATCGTGATCACCTGACACTGTCTTAAGAGGAGCTCGGGAAAGGCAGTCCGCGTCAGTATGCTTCCGGCCAGACTCAGACTTGTACACGACTGTCAAATCGAACTCCTGAAGGCGTAAGCTCCACCTGGCCAGACGTCCGGAAGGGTCTTTAAGGTTCGCCAACCAGCAGAGCGCATGATGATCGGTAACAACTCTGAACGGGCGACCATACAGGTACGGTCTGAATTTAGCTATTGCCCAGACAACAGCTAGGCACTCCTTTTCAGTTGTTGTGTAATTTGCCTCCGCAGATGATAAAATCCGACTCGCATAAGCGATAGGGCATTCGACACCGCCTTGCCACTGGACAAGGACTGCACCAAGGCCGATGTTACTGGCGTCTGTGTGTAGTTCAGTGTCGGCATATTCGTCGTAGTGTCCGAGTAAGGGCTCAGATTGGAGACGCTGCTGGAGCTTGGAGAAAGCGCGTGTTTGCTCAAGGCCCCACACGAAGGGAACGTCGTCTTTTGTCAGACGAGTGAGGGGTTCGGCAATGTTTGCGAAATTTTGCACAAAGCGTCTGTAGTATGCGCAGAGGCCTAAAAATCGACGCACATCACGTTTGTTGGTAGGTGGTGGAAAATCTGCGACAGCCAATGTTTGTCTGGGTCCGGCCGAATACCATCAGGGCTAACAAGGTGACCGAGGAACTTTAATTCGTTGTAACCAAAATGACATTTTTCGGGTTTCAGTGATAGGCCTGCCGTGCGAATTGCAGCAAACACAGATCTAAGTCGCTGCAAATGCTGCTCAAACGTTTGGGAGAAGACAACGACGTCGTCTAAGTAAACAAGGCATGCTTTTCACTTGAGACCGGAGAGCACTGTATCCATCATCCTCTGGAATGTCGCAGGGGCAGAACACAGACCGAAGGGCAGCACCTTGAATTCGTACAGACCATCAGGCGTTATGAATGCTGTTTTCTCTCGGTCGCGTTCATCAACTTCGATCTGCCAGTAGCCACTGCGTAAATCCATAGAGGAGAAGTATCGGGCGTGTCGGAGGCGGTCTAGTGAGTCGTCGATGCGTGGAAGCGGATAAACGTCTTTCTTTGTGACTTTGTTGAGTTTGCGGTAATCGACGCAAAATCGGAGAGTGCCGTCCTTCTTTTTTACTAGTACGACGGGGGACGACCATGGACTGTTCGAGGGTTGGATTACGCCATCTTCGAGCATCTGCTTCACTTGAGAACGTATAGCCTCTTGTTCCTTTTGTGATACTCGGTAGGCGTGTTGACGTATGGGTCGCTCAGAATGGTCAGTGGCAATGCGGTGCTTTACGGTTGGCGTTTGTTTTATCTTGGATGTAGACGCGAAACAGTCACTAAACATGCGGAGGATACAGCGGATTTGCTCTTTCTGTGCACATGACAGCTTCGGATTGACATCGACTGCATCGGTTACCGCGGTGTCACTTTCAACGGCTACAGAAATTGGGGCTATCGTCATACACGCTTCATCGTCAATGGATTCGAAATGAGCGATAGTTGTTCGCTTGGCCAAATGTTGGTATGATTCACTAAAATTGGTGACCAACAACTCAGTCATCCCACGTTTAAATCGAACTATGCCGCGGGCAACACAGATTTGCCGAGACAAGAGCACCGAAAGGTTGGCTTCAGCGATACCACTACTGTCATGGTCTATGTCGCCCTGTACTGTAACGAACATACTGGTGCGTGGCGGAAGTGTGACGGTGTCGTCGACAATGCGAAGCGCAGTCTTCTGCGGATTGGTATCTCTAGGCTTCGGGCCATAGTCGTCAGCAAACGTTACGAGGCAGTCTCGAAGATTTATAACAGCGCCGTGCTCACGAAGGAAATCCATGCCAAGGATTACTTTCCGGGAGCATTCGGGAAGCACAACGAAAGAAGCAACGAACGTCGACTCACAGATTTGCAGCCTTGCGGTGCATCTCCCGATTGGTGTCAAGAGATGACCACCGGCTGTCCGAAGGTTTGGTCCATGCCCCCAAGGAGTCGTGACTTTCCTGAGTTCAGCCACAAGTTCAGCGCTGATAACTGAGTAGTCGGCGCCGGTGTCGACTAGAGCAGTCACTGGATGGTTGTCGACACGAATGGCAATGTCAGCAGAAACGGGTTCGTCAGCGATGTGAGGTGTCGGCTGAAAGGAATCGTCGAAGGTCGGTGGAAGGGTCGGAGGAGGCTGTTTTGACGATAGCTTAACAGCGGTCCCACCCCCGGAGGCCGCTGATTCTAGTTTCCCCGGCGTGGACTTGGGGACCTAGCGGATCGTCCCGCAACAACATCGGCGAAAGTGGAGTATTGATTCGCGGACGTAGAGCGTCGAGGAGACGGAGAGCGTGATTGGCGTCGCTGAAGATTCGGAGACGGTAGACTTGCCAAGTATTCTGCGATGGCGCGGGGTCGTTCGCCGTCCCTGGGCCGACGAGCGTCTGGCCGAAATCCAGGTAGGCCCATCTGTCTGTACGAGTACTCCCGGTACAGGTGACCTGGCTCACCACAGTGGTAGCATAGTGGCCGATTGTCGGAAGCGCGCCACACGCTAGATTTACGCAAATTGGGTCGCGGATTCTCATAGTGTGGTGGGCCCGAGAAGTACTGTGGCATCTGCAGTCGTTGGTTTTCATAGCGTGGCCCGCCCGAGAAGTGCTGTGGCGTCTGCAGGCTAGTCGTTCGGGGGAAATAGCTGGCTGCCGGTGCAGGAGTACGTACAGCTTCTGCATACGTTAGCAGAGGAGCTTCGGTGGGAGGTGGCGCTAATGGTCGTACCAGCTGCCGCACCTCTTCACGGACGACGTCTGTCAGAGCAGCCACTTGAGGCTGTGAAGGCACTGCGTGAAGCTTTTGCAGCTCGTCGCGTACAATGCTACGGACTAGCTCAGCAAGGTCTCTCACGCTCGTGACATCGGGTGTTACCAAGGCTGCTGACAGACATGCAAGGTTGTCGGACCGCTCATACTGCGAAGATCGCTGTCTCAGCATTCGCTCCATTGTCGTCGCTTCACGGAGGAATTCTGCCACGGTAGCTGGTGGGTTTCGTACAAGTCCTGCAAACAGCTGCTCCTTGACACCACGCATCAGAATGCGCACCTTTTTGTCTTCCGTCATTGCAGAATCCGCTCGACGGAACAGACGAGACATCTCCTCAACAAACATGGCCACGCTTTCATTGGGTCGTTGATTGCGAGAATTGAGGAGACGTTCGGCTTGTTCTTTCCGGTCAGCGCTACCATACGTGTTCCGCAGCTGAGTGCAAAACACCGGCCAGGTTGTCAGGGCGGCCTCGTGATTCTCGAACCAAATACGCGCCGAATCCTCCAGGTAGAAATAGACATACCGCAGTTTCCGGTGCTCGTCCCACTCGTTGGCGACGGCGACTCGATCGTATTGGTCCAGCCAGTCTTCAACGTCTTCGTAGGGCTCCCCATGGAAGGGCTTTGGCGTTCGGGAGGCTGGTAGCCATGGTGCTGGCGGAGTCGCGGACGGTTCAGTTTGGCTTGCAGTTGTCGCATATGCCATGGTTCTGGAGCGTTCCGGAAGAGGGCTGAACTGGGGTGGTAGGCCTAGTTGCCGCCGACTGCGTCGAAGGTTGGCTGTTTCTACTAAGGTGTCATTATGGGACCGAGATCTTCCTCGTGGTAACACTGCATAGACTATTACCCAGCACCTCCACCAGTGTCACGTTACAACGTGACTGTAACCTGCTGATAAGGGCACACAAGGACGTCAAACTGATTCGAACAACGGCAGTACGACTATTGTTTTTCTCTGCACGCGCATCTTTGTCCTCGTCTGAACAGCGGCACATACAAGCATGCTAGCATCTGTAGAAATAATAGTTTCAGAACTTGTACTAGTGGCTCTGCTCGGCAAAGAAGCTTGCCGAGCAGAGTCTTGCACAGAGGGCCCAGCTATCCGGTGAGACCTGCACCGTGTATACTGAAGAGATTTTGAGGCTGTGTAGGGAAGTCGATTCCAGCATGTCGGAAGAGGACAAGGTGGGGCATTTGCTGAAGGGAATTGCAGAAGATGTTTACAACTTCCTTATTAGCAGGGAAAGCCTGACTTCAGTGTCTGACGTTGTACGGCACTGCCGCACGTTTGAAACCCTGAAGCAGCGCAGAATAGCGCCTAAGTTTGGTCGTCTGGCAAATGTCACCTCAGTAGCCAGCATAGAAGCGGCCTCAACTGGTGACCTTTCGGCAACCATCCGCCAAATTGTTCGGGAAGAGTTACTCAGACATGGCGAAATGACACGTGAACGGGCAGCTGCCACGTCTCCATCCTATTTCCCGCAGGACACCACTGCCCCACAGCTTACAGTTTATGAACATCCATCCGTCAACGCAACGGAGGTTGCAGGGCCTCGGCGTATTCAGCAGTCAAGTCCGGTTTTTTACGAGCGATCACAGTACCCTCAACGTTTCCGTTCCGTACGCCCATACCACCCACCGACAACTGATTTCATTGAATCTCGGGCTTACGCGAACGCTCGCAGACGTGAACACTTCGAAGAACGGCGACGACCTCGTCCTGCGCCTGTGTGCTACAACTGTGGTCTGACTGGTCACATATCGAGGTATTGCGATCGTTCGCGCATACCACGCTATGATCAGTGGACAAGCTTGACCGATAAACCTGCTGTCTCACCTTTTCAAGGACACTGGCCCACCGACTCAAGACCCGGCAGCAGCTTCTGGCACGGACACTGGCGCAACAACTCCCCTGCCTCTGATCGAAGTGTGACGCCACCTCCTGCGCCTCGATCCCACCGGTCTCCATCGCCACGGCGCCGCCCATCGTCACCACATCAGGAAAACTAAACAGTGCGGCCGATGGGGGTGAGGTCGCTGGTGACTTGCTGCAAAACGAAATACTCCCGTCTGTGTTGATGTTCAAGAACAAGGTAGAAGTTTTTGTTGATGGTGTGTGTACGATGGCTTTGGTGGATACTGGTGCTACAGTTTCGATTATGAGTGCTGCTTTTAAACACCGTTTAGGACAAAAG
Source organism: Rhipicephalus microplus (assembly GCF_043290135.1). Classification (NCBI taxonomy): domain Eukaryota; kingdom Metazoa; phylum Arthropoda; class Arachnida; order Ixodida; family Ixodidae; genus Rhipicephalus; species Rhipicephalus microplus. Next base: position 189,167,217 of record NC_134701.1, read on the forward strand.
GTGATGTTTTTGTGGGAGAAGGCAACAACATTCTGTGGCGTTGGTGGTAACTCGCTGTGTCCCATTGGTGTCTGTACCGCAGAAGTGTGCTTGGGTGATCAAGTGTTTGTCACAGAGTTTACGATTCTTCCAAGGAGCACACACGACATAATCCTGGGGATTGACTTCCTTCGAATGTGTGGCGCCACTGTTGATTGTAGAAATGGAGAGGTGCTAGTTTTGAATGGACTCCTGATTGTGAAACTTCTTTCAACCAACTGAAGTTCTTGCTCACGTCGCAGCCTATCCTGCGGCACTTCGATCCTTCTGCGGCGACTGAAGTTCACACCGACGCAAGCGGCATTGGCATAGGTGCAGTCCTGATACAGCGATGTAATCAAGTGGAACACGTAATCGCATATGCCAGTCGTACTTTAAGTAAGCCGGAACGCAATTACACTGTGACCGAACAAGAATGCCTTGCACTCGTCTTCGCTGTGCAGCGATTCCGCTCATACCTATACGGTCGTCCTTTCCAAGTAGTTACGGATCATCATTCTTTGTGCTGGCTTATCAACCTTCGGGATCCGTCAGGCCGTCTAGCACGCTGGGCCCTCCGGCTGCAAGAGTACAACTTCACGGTATCGTACAAGAGCGGCAGGAAACACGCGGACGCAGACTGCCTTTCAAGGATGCCAGTTGATGCTACAGTTTGCGACGCTGACGATTTCGATCATCTGATTGCGTCCGTAGCACCAGCGTTCCCGGATAAGGCCACCTTTGAAACTGAGCAGCGGAAGGACGTGAGTTTGAATCCGTTATTCGTGATCGCACAAGCATCCACTCCGGAAAGCCGCTTTTGCGTCCGTGATGGTCTACTGTACAAGAAATCCATCTCCGGCACCGGTTCCCGCTTCCTGCTGGTGGTTCCAGAGGCACTACGGTCATCTGTTTTGTACGCCATGCATGATGACGCCACTTCAGGTCACCTCGGAACGACGCGCACTCTTCATCGTACCCAGCACCTCCACCACTCTGTTACGACCTCAGTAGGCGTCTGGGGGTTTATTGATACACGGTTCGAGGGACGAGCCGTATCGGCGCAGGCAGATGATGATGATCTTCTTCTTCCACACCCCTTGCTTCTTTTTCCTTCTTCGTCCGGCACATACGTGGCGTAACAATATATAGTCTAAAATAGGTTGTGCAATTCACGTGCTAAATACGTTCTGTAGAACACTTGTCCTCTTTAGCCACAAAATATATCCAACCTTAGACCCAAAAGTAGCTTATGTATAAACTGTTGGCAAAAATAATTAAAGGAGCGTCAGTAAATGTGAACAAACTTGTTTCACCAGAATTGCCAAGCCTGAAGGCACCTCATGAAAGCAAAAAATTGACATCCGCCAATGGTAGCGTGAATTTACATGAATAAAAAAAACACCAGGCCTGTCTGGAAGGCGCAGCATAGTCACAACGAAAGCTAGAAGAGTGGCCTTTCAGAGCCTTTTTTAAACAATCATTGGGTAACTGCTGCAATCACCCTTGCTGCGTATCCGGTCTGAGATTATCGGACTCTAATAGCCGTAATCTTAAGATAGGGAACATCCACGCCCTGTGACCGGGGACTTCCTACACGCCGGATGTATAAATAAATGTTATTTCTCTCCCTCTCTCTCTCTGCGCATCCACTACGGCATCAAGAATAATCATTTCTGGGTAGTATACCTGCATTCACTACGCTAATTTCGTCATTCATCTGAAAAACGTTGTATCCGCTAAACGCTTGCAAGGAATTTTGTGCCTATGGTTCATGTAGTGGCTGGCGACGATGGGCTGGCACGCAGTGGACTCAAGTTCGAGTCCCACTGTGTCCTTAATGCTACGTTTCTTTTCTTTTTAGCGAAAGTGGTTACGGACACCGGCGGCAGCGGCGGCGGCGGACAACCACGACGCTGCGCGTGACCCAAGTTTTGATCTTATAACAGCTTTTGCCGTAAAATACATTGGTCTAAAATGTGACGGGCAGGTATGAGGCTGGCTATTTTTCGGAAATGCCGCAACAGTATGCTGATTCGAATAGTTGTATAAAGTAGGAGGACTACTTAAATACGCAACCTAACGGCTTCACATGCTTTAAATTTCTTAACAGCACAGTCGCCTTTGTATGCCGGAGGCATTCAATGCGCACTGTTATTCTTACGCGAGCACCAGTGCTGTTGCGCCGTCGGAAATTATCTTCTCGTATGCTCTTCTGATGATACATAAAATCCTACAATCATGCAGCATCAGAACATTAGGAGTGAGCCCTTTGCACAATAGTTCTGCGGTGGTTAAGTCCCGTGACTGTTGCTACAATGCCGAATGACCTGTGCCATGAGCAGCGTCATGTGCCGGGGCCGTCAACACGCCTATCGCTGCCTCTAAATCAAGCTTTTTCACATAAATATGTTTATTGAGAGAAAGCAAACTGCTGCTGAATCTCTCGTTTTTTTTATTTTTTAAAAACGATAGTCTTTCTTGGGGACCTTCGACGCAAACATTTTGGTCTCTATGTGTGTCTGTAAATTTGTCTGTTTGTCCACCCTTAACGGTACCCTAAACGGCACCAAAGAGATTAAACAATACTCTAAACGGCCGACCCCGTCCGGAGCACCCACCAGCGGTTCACCAACACCCACCAACACCCACCAGAGGCTCAGCGTTCATACTTTTGCGATTGTCAATTAAAAAGCAAATATTACGCATATCCAAGGCACCATAACAACACGTAAGTATTTTGTATGTGTGTCTTTTACTAGAAAAGGCATACATAAGTGATTTTAAGGATCGTAGCCTTTATAGCGCTGCGCTGGCCATGCGACGCTTGCACGAAACAGCAAGTGTTTCCAACGCTTTGCTAAGACGACACGGTGGTGTCACCTACCCGCCGCCTTGCGTTCTACACCTTATCACCTCAGAGACGGGCGCGCATGGAACGCGCTCCGTTTTCCAGGAAAGCTGCCAGGTAGCGCCCATGTCTCACGTGTGACGCGACTTGATGAGCTCCGCCTCCGCTAAACGCTCGAGGCCCTCTAGCGCAGCGCCTCCAGAATACAATTCATCGATTTTCTTGCGCGGAACATCAAATAAACGTTTTTTTCAGTCTCTCCAGACGCGGGACTATCGTCTTTCGATGACATTTGCGGTGTGACATGCAGATACGGAGCCAATATTTTTTTTTGTAACAATGACCAAGCTTACTACATGTTGCTGTCATTAACATTGTCGCTGATGTTTTGCTGTCCCAATAACAGCGTGCGTACGTTGACCATGCGACCACCGAGAAGCCTGCAGAGATCCGCAGCAGGTTCAGTAAAAAAGGCGGCGGAGTCACGTGTAAGGGCTTACCGTTTAGCTACGCTCGCTCAGCTTTGCTGAAATCGGAGCACCATTACGGCTTCCACGAGTGCGTGAGCGCGGTGCTGACAGACATTACAGTTCCTGCTAAGCAAGCTGCGTGCCAAGGTAACAATGTAACATACAGCGGCGCTAAGGAAATACACAAAAAAATTGCCCGCAGCTTCCCTCGGGGGAACACTGAGGAGGATGCGGACCATATAATTGGTTAACGGGGTGTTAAAGTGCGACTTACTTGGGTCGATGGCTAAATTGGTTAACGTGGTTGTGAAATGGGGTGTTAAATTGCGACTTACTTGGGTCGATGGCTAAATTGGTTAACGTGGTTGTAGGAGGGGGTGTTAAATGAGTGAACACGTACACACGTATGCGAAAGGGCGGCGCTGGTCGAAGGGACGTCGATCATTGTGTTTGTGGATTCGTTGGAATTCATTTCACCGCGACCTTGGACGTCGACGCGCCGTACAAACCAACCGACGAGCGGCAACTGAGCGAGCGAGCGCCGACCTTGTGTATATATACAGCACGACGGCGCATGCACTGTCAGCTGTTGAATGTTCTCGAAGCGCGACGCCACATGCGCGTCCACTGGAGAATCAGGAGAATTGTAGATGTCGAACGCGGTGTGTAGAGGAGGAAGGGTGCACAGATGGTGGAGGATGAAGCGCGCGCGGTGTGTAGAGGAGGAAGGGATGCACAGATGGTGGAAGAGTGGGCGACGGCGCGACGGCGCATACGCGGGCGTCAGCTGTCGAATGTTCGAGAAGCGGTGCGGACGGCGCGGACGGCGCACTACAAGGCGCGAGTATAAGATGCTCCGCATCTAAAAACTGAAACGAGTGCTTTCTTCTTAAGACAATGACGAAGAACGCACTAGTTGGTGGTAATGATGATGATGATGTTGATGATGATGTCTTAAATATGGCTCATACCTACTATGAAAAATCGGCCAAGAAAAGATTGTATTTTGGGCTTGAAGGGGAAAACATTGGTGCAATTATATACAAATTCCAAATCCGGACAAAGGTGGTCTGTTCCATTGAGTCGCACGCGATTGGTCCATACGAGCCGTGACGAATGCTGTGACGTTCTGAGTGACGTGGCTTGGGGTGTCACGTGACTGTTTTTTCCGGTTTTCGGAGGAAGGCGAAGGAACGGTCGGAGAGACCATCCGAAAGCAACCGTATGGATTTAAATGGCTGCAAGGTGGCCTGGACTGGATTGAAATGGAAGGGATTCGCGACTTTTCGGCACCGGGGCACTTAGACAACATGGCGTTTCCCACTGACACGGTACTTCGCCTTGCCTGTGCGGTAGCTTTAACCGAGCAGAGGCGAAGACGCGAGGTAAAAGATGCATTTGAAGAGTTCAGCGAAGAAGAGTTCCGGCAATGTTTTCGTCTGTCCAAACGAACAGTGCGTAGCTTGTGCGACGAACTTGACCCTATCATCAGATGCCAGCGAGCCAGCGGCTTTTCCACAAAGAGAACGGTGTTGTACGCGCTGCGATTTTTCGCCACCGGTAGCTTCCAGAAGAGCGTTGGTCACGAGGAACACATCGGCATATCTCAGCTGGTGGTGAGCAACACCATCCACGAGGTGACGGAGGCGATCATTACCGTGGCTGCTAGAAAAAAGGGTGGCGGACTTCCCAATGACAACAGCTGCTAAGGATGAGGCAAAGGCGGAGTTTGTGGTACGCGGTTGCATCCCAGGGGTGCTGGCGTGTGCCGATGGCACGTTAGTCACCATTCTCAAGCCAGAGGGATCCAGACTGGCCGACACGGCGAGCTTCATGTCCAGAAGGGGCTATTATGCCCTGAACGTCATGATCGTAAGTACCGTTAGGATCCTTTATTACTCGCCCTTCCGAGCAATTGTTCAGTTGTGACGCCAAAGCTGGAAAAAGTAATAATGCAACGAATGGAAAAGAACCTGCAGTGAATTGGGTGCGAGCTAGATGGTGGCTCGCAAGGCCTCGGTAATAATAAGTGGCAAGTGTTTTGTGCGTGAGGCAGTTGCCGTTTTTGCACTGGCATGCATGCGCAATTGAGTTGTGCATTTTAGAAGTAATTAGTAATATGGGCAGCAGACGTAGCAGAAATATATACACGACAGGGAAGTATTTCCAACACGAAAGTGCTTAGAATCACAGTTGCACGAGCTGGCTTTGGTATTTACGAGTGTTCTTTCCCAAGAGCAACGCGTAGGTTTTCACTTATCAATCATTAAGTGGAAGTCGTAGCCATGTGTACAGCAGAGGTGGGGTCGTTGGCCCCCCTCCCCCCTCCTCAGTGTGCTACACCCTGTGTTTCCTTCTTAGTGAAACTCCTTGTACCAATGACTGCTCTAGTACGCATTGTTTCCTGCATATGCGTAGAAAAAAGGGATTTATTCTGAGTATAAATGCAGTGCTATTTTATATCGCTCCTCATCACAGGTGTGCAAAGCGTGGCTGCGCATAATTGTCATGAACCCATGATTCCCAGATTCGTGCCACGACTCCTGGGTGTGGGAACACAACCCTCTGCGTGCACGCCTAGCTGCACATCTGCAGCCTGGCGAATATCTGCTTGGTAAGTATTAATGTGTACTATCTGGGCAGAGCACTCAGCTTTTATGCTTATATTGCAGGAGACGCAGGCTATCCCCTCAAGCCATGGCAGTCAACCGTGCAACACTTCCGAAGGCCGATACAACAAGGAGCACGCATCCATGCACAATGTTGTGTAAAGTTGTATCGCCGTGTTGAAGAGCAAGTTCCGCTGCTTGCAGCACTTTCGAACGATGCTCTACAATCCCGATCGGGCAGCGCAAATCATCTATGCTTGCTTTGCTCTCCACAACATTGCGTTGCATGCAGGCGACTGGACCTTAGACGAGTATGTTGTGGACATGCCACCAGCTGAGGATGACGATGGGGAGCCAAGGGGGAGCCATATGGTCACACCACGCAACGTGCTGCTCAGAGACGGCAGCAGCGCAGCGCTGTCGTGGACCTTTTTTGAAGTAAACAGGAACGGTGAGTTTTCATGTTTTCATATCCCACACATAATTTATTTACACTGATTCTAGTGCATCCAGACATGACAGGGCTGTGTTTGCCACATTTGAATACACAAAGTACTTACTTGTGCTTCAATATGAAGCAAGGTGGCAATGTCAAAATGCTGCATTTTCTTTAAATGGCACATGAATTATGCGACAGAAACACCCTTTTTTCATATTAGTGATCACAGTCACAACAGACTAGATTGGAGCAAGCATATATGAGCGGCACTCTGTGCTGAATGTTGCTATCACAAAATTGTGCGAACAATGCAGCAATGTCTCAAAATTTCTTTCACCAGAACGCATAAAAATTGCGATTCCATTAGTAACATGTTGCGTGAACACATGATACATAAGTCCATATGTTCTCATAGTGACTGACTACAAGCATTCAATTGTGCATGCCAGGCTTGAAGAGCAATTGTGCTCGTCAAATTGTGCTGGTTTTTTGCTCATTGTCCTAAAGATTGTGTCAATGTTAAAATAACATTTCATTTGAATTCTCGATTGCAGTCATGCTTCAATGCTAAAAAAATACGCAAATCAAGACGGCAAACAACAGGCGAGTTGTTTTGATAACATACAGCATGAATAATTTGCTCAGCCGTCTCACGGCTCCCAAACCATACCACGTTCAAAATTTATTCCCGCAACGAGTCGTTTACAATGAAAACCAGATGAAATCAATCGCTTGCATGTTGCTGTGATGACCATTTTCATTTGTGAAACTGTGCGAGATGACCACTTACTAGCTTAGCGCTCTTAAACAAGATTCAGAATGTAGTTGTTGCATCTTAGCCTCATTGTGCTGAAACAAAAATATCACAGTGAACTGCAAAACAGTGTGATGCAAAAAAATATCACATTACTACACTATGTGGGAATGCTGCATAAAAAGCACAGTGAGCTAGAAAACACAGTGGGACAATACAAATATCACAGAAACATTAACAGAAAATGTCAACTATACACTCGTGGTCTCCGTGTGAATGACTAGATGTCACACAGGTCCCGTTTATTAGGGAGGCGATCGCCGGGTGTTGTGATGGTTAAGGGACGTTCGTCACTATGTTTGTCTATAGCGGACGAGAAAGGATTAACATGAACTTTTTATTTCATGGCATGGGTGGAACGGCTGACGGCGCACGGATACGCTACCGTGTGCAGCGCCGTTGAGTCGGACGTCGCGGCCAACCCAGCAGTCAGGGTCGCAACTTCGGAGGTCCAGGATCAGGCCGCGGCTCACGAGGACCACACCCGGTAGGCCTCGCCCACGAACCTGCTCCCAGCCACTGCACCCAGGCAGGAGCCGTTCGGCAGGTCTCGGCCTTGGACCTTGAACAGACACACCGGAGCTCGACCTCAAACCGACACGTACGGGTCTCACGTCCGGCTCAGGAACGCTGCCAGGAACTCGTCCTCTCGAGCGGCGCACCGCTTCCTCTGCCTTCGTGGCCTCAACCCTCGAGCTCTCTTTTCCGCACGTTCCTTCTTGGCCAGGGCACCGCCAGGTACCCTTGGGTGCACCCTGCAGCTCATGAGCTCGTGGCCCACGTCCGAGTCTGGCGCGTCGCTCGGCACCGCTCGGCGATCCTAGATTCAGCCAGCAACTCCCCTGGCATCTGAATCCTCGGCCACCCTGAATCCTCGCCCGGCTCCGTGCTCCTCTGTGCGCACTCCCGCGTCTCGCCCGGCAGAACATCTCGCTCGTTCCTCGCTGAAGTGTGACGCTCTGGTGACACCGGCGCTTGATGGTGTGGGTGCGGCCACGGAGCAGTCAACCCGCATCGGAGACGCGATGCTCCATGCGGTGCATGGCCAGCCCGTCCAGCGAAGAGCGTGCGCCGAGACGCGATGCTCGACGCAACCGTGACCATTAGCCAGGCCACGTTCATCGCTGTGTCGAACGGCTGACCGTGGAGACGCCTCGCCGAGATCCGCGATGCCCTAGGCAAGGAAGAGAACAGCAGGCCAGGCCGCGCCCCGAGATGCAGTACTCGTGCCGGCAACGCCGCCCCAGCTGGTAGTTGGACGGCAATAGCGTGGACGGCCGCGTTCCCTGGCCGGAACCTGGATCACCTGCGTCCGACGCTTCGGCCCGCTGTCTCCCGTCTGCCGCTGCTCCGGCTCGTCCCCAGCCACAAAGCCCACTGCCACGTGATGGTCGCCCGTGGCCCAATCGCGGCACGCCACCTCTATGGGCCACCACAGGTCATCAGCTGATTCGCTGACACTCACGCGCACATTACACGCGCCTTGCCCCGCACTTCCGTCGTCGTCGTTTTCTTCACTCATCACACCGGGCTAATTCCAAGGGCCGAAGTATTGGCCCCCCGAACCACACCACAAAATCGTGGACAATTTAGAAGTGGCCCTTTTTGGCGCGCCAGCGGACGCCGGCTGTGGCCCAAAGAACAAGTCAGAGCCGAGAGTTGATAAACAAAACACAATTATATTCTCAATAATGGCAGATCGAAAACCATACACAAGAATGCACACTCCACAATAAATGAGGACAATATGTCACCAATCAAACAACGTACTACACAGTACAATCAGCCACACTCGAAACAACGAACACAGACAACAATACGCACTACAATGCAGTCGCATGCATTGAACAACCAAGACACTTAAAGACTAAAGAGATAGGAAACCTATTCAGTCCAAAGTTTTTGGAACAAAAGTCTGGATGATACTCTTCCGAGAATCACTCACTCAAAGTCCAGCGTTGTTGTCGTTCCGCTGCCCCTTGAAGTTTCTCTTCCAGAAAACCTCGCGTCTTCAATCGGCCACTCTCCAAGCTTCAAACTTCTTCGCCGGAAACACGTCGGCTTCACACACGCAGCTGTTGCCACGCGTCTTCGCTCGATAGCGGTAGACACACGCTCTTGCCTGTAGCTCGAGCCTTCACCCCTCAGGTGGAAATCCTCTTCTTATCCTGCTTTGTCCCTACGGACAAAACCTTCGCCGACTACGCGGCGGAATCCCTACGCACTCTGGCGCTAACTTCCGTCTTCTCCTTCGAAGTTTCTCTTCCAGGAAACCTCACGTCTTGTCCTGCTTTGTCCCTACGGACAAAACCTTCGCCGCCTACACGGCGGAATACCATACGCGCTCTGGCGCTAACTTCCGTCTTCTCCTTCGAAGTTTCTCTTCCAGGAAACCTCACGTCTTCAATAGGCCACTCTCCAAGCTTCAAACTTCTTCGCTGGAAACACATCGGCTTCACACACGCAGCTGTTGCCACGCGTCTTCGCTCGATAGCGGTGAACACTCACTCTTGCCTGTAGCTCGAGTCGTCACCCCTCAGGTGGAAATCCTCTTCATCTCCTTCTGGCTTACCCATTTCCGTAGTTCGGCGCCAGAAAGACCCATCTTCTCACCAAGAGCTACTAACTTTTCGAGATCCAATGTGTCTCGCAAAGGAAGTCTTGCCACGTGCAAAAAGTATCTGCCTAAATCAGTCTATCGGAACACTCCACTGCACTCGTTAACGAGAACACTGAACACACAAAATCGTTCCGATAGCACTATCAACACTCGAGGCTCTTTCTTACTACTTTGGACACACTGTGCACCAAAAGGTCCTGTCGCGGACGCCAGATTAATTGGCGATTCACCACTCAAGCAGGTACTCAAAGCAGTTGCCCATTGATGTTCCGGCCAATTCTGGCTCCTTGCAATCGTCTCAAATCGGTGAAGGTACGCGTCAAGGTCGTCCTTCCTTTCATCAAACGCTACGAGCAGCTTGCTTGGGTTCAAGCGGAAGCCATGATCTTCCCGTTCGCTGCTTTCAACTCTAGCTTGGACGGGAGTTTCACTTCGCTGTTGCAAACGGAGCCGCTCGAGTTCCATCTCGTGCTGCCGCTGCCGTTCCCTTTCAGCCATCTCCGCTTCTCTTTCTTCCTTCAGCTGTCGCTCCCTCGCTTCTCTTTCTTCTCTCGCCCTTTCGGCTGCCAACCTCTCTCTCTCCAACTCCAACTTCAATTGTTGCTCTCTTTCTTTCTTCGCCCTTTCAGCTGCCAACCTCTCTCTCTCCAACTCAGCTGCTTTTTCTTCCTTGGCTCTCTCAGCTGCCAACCTCTCTCGTTCCAACTCAGCAAGCTTTTTCTTCCTTGGCTCTCTCACTTTCTTCTTTTTCCTTCTTTTTCGTTGACCTCGCGGCGTCAATCCGGCGGTTCGTCGCGAGAATTTGGCGGCGCGCCCTTTTTGAGCGCTCGTTCTGTGACACTAGACACCTTTGAAATGTGGGAAAAAAACACTGCCACTGGAACAGTTCGAACATACGGTGAGAAATGCATATATCGAACATAAAAAATGCTGCACTCCTTGTACAAAGTAAATGCTAACCAAAATCTAGTAATATGTACTAAACGCAAACAAAAAACGTATAAAATAGAACATGAACAGCAACACGTAAACATATCAAAAACACTGAACGAATTATGAATGATAAAAAGTTGAAAACATGGCAAAAAACAAATTAAACTATGTATATGTCTCCCGAAGCGTATAAAATTGAACATGAACAGCAGCACCTAAACACATTGAAACCGACAAATCATAATGAGTGATGACAAAAAAAAACATTGAACACAGGACGAAAAGTTAAACTAAACTACGTATCCCTTTCTCGCAGAAAGCCCTCAGCCATGGCCAGTGCCCTTTTGCACCAGTGCCGCCTTCTCCTGTGCTGCTGCCACACGCCGTGCTGCAGAAGCGATGCGGGTGGTTGATTTTTTCATCTCCCGCAGCACCTGCGATGAATCATCATGGTGTAAATGTTTAAGTGAGCTGCCGGTAAACCCTTGACCATCTAGTGGCTGGAAGCTGCTGCTGCTGCCAAGAATTGCAACGGGCACAACAATTTCTCCTCAGTTGAAGATCGACTGGCCTGATGGCATCCTTTGAAAATGGGAAGCTTTGTGTACAAGCTATGCCCTCCTCGTGCATACCAACAAACATTTGTTGAAACTACTCTTTATTAATGTCCTCAAATGCATCTCTCACCATGAAAAAGCCCTTTTCGGGGCTAACCAACCTTTTGCCCGGCAGTTTATCATTGCAGATACCCGATACCATGCCCTCAATACAATGCATGGTTCTTGTTTACAGCCCAAGTTGGTTTCAGTCATCATAATAGAGCATGGAGAATGCTTATGCCCCTTATGTAACATGTAAACAAAGGGTCTACTCACCTTGAGCACCTTGTCGCCCTGCTCAAGGTTCCAGTCCTGCACTCAATAAAGCACTAAGTTCTCAGATGCTTGCGTGTTACTGTGTCACTGCCATCTTCAGCCGCTTCAGTGGCCTCCACATCGATTTCCACCGCAGCAGTGGGAACATCCGCCTGCTGGAAACTGTAGTAAGCATGATCTATCAGGAAGAGGTTATTCGTTGCTCTAGCTATTTTGCAACCTCACGTACTAAACATCTGCGGAAATGTTCTGCAGCTATTCAGTGGTTATTGATATCATATATTACCATTTTAGCGCATGCACTTGCCCGCAGGCATTGCGTGTTTTATGATAAATTAATGCCCCTTGTACTGCAAGGGCTGCAAACTGAGATTTTAGTTAATAAACCTACCCACTTTTGAATATCTTCTCCTGCACTATATTCCCGTTTAACAAGGTTCCGCTAAAGGCACCCCTTCAGATATCAAACCCTGTCATGGCACCGCTCAGGAACCCGTGATACTGCGGCGGCAGAGTGCTTACCTGTTGATAGGTGAGACGAAAGATGCCACTGAAGCGTGTCATCCCAGTCAACTGTAGAACCCGGCCACGGAAGCTAGGCAGCCAACCCCCTCCAGTGCCTCTGAAAATATACACCAATGTCAAAGAACAAATCGCCCGCGCCATTCGACGGTCACTCACGTTTGTGCCTCTCTGATGGCGGCGGCGTCACGGCGGGCCTCGTGCACCGGCCTGTGCCACCAAGCTTGCCACTCCTGCGCAGGCACTTCATGGTTCAGCACGTCGCTGAGCTTTTGCCACAGCCGCCGCCGGTCGGTGACGCCGTGCCGCAGCTCGATGGCTTTCGCCATGAGCTGGGGGTGTTCGTCCATAAAGGCGAGCACCAGCGAACGCTGAGCCTCGGAAACGCGGATGAGCAGCTGCTGCTGTTGGCTACTGGTACCGTTGCCCTACACCATGCTTGCGCTCGACTGAGCCAACAACTTCGAAAGTTGCGCCGTTTAGGTTTGTATAGTAGTGGAGATATAGAAATAGTAACTGCTTGAAACGGGGTTGTACTTAGCGCCACTACTTACCGTCCCGCTAAATTTAACCTCATTTCAAAACAATAACAAGAAAAATACGTTTATATTGTGCCGTATTCCTTATTGAACGTTTGAAAACTTGTGCCAACACATTTTGAAAGTGATCAATAGTAGTTAAACTTTTTTCAACACGTTACAAACACTTTTCACTTTGCTATACGGTCCCCAAGTCCACGTCAAAATGATGACGCAAGGCTTCATTTCGCTCATTGGCTGTTCACTTCCCTTCGTCCTCGCAACCGCTGCGGACCGCCCACTTTTTGACGTCACCGACAGACCGCCTCTGTCCGGATTTGGAATTTGTATATAATTGCACCACATATTGCAGCAACATGGCAAGTTGGGCCAGTTGGATTACATTCATATTTGAAAGCATAGGGCAAGCGCTGTCCTTGTCAGCCTCTTCTGTCCGTCTGTTTTTTTATTTCGCTTCAACAAAATTTTCAAATTCGAGAGGGAAATCTCCGTATTCTATTTGAAGATTCTGATTTAAAACATTTGGTGCAGGCACATCTCGAATTTAACTATTTATTCTGTCCAGTTGTTTCTGAACGAAAATATCCTGAGCTGTTCGAAACCATGCCCAAAGGGCAAGAAAAAATATTCTGAATCATTTATAAAAGAATATTTAGATCGTCTTTGCAGATAGCTATAAAACTTCAGAAATGTCTGAGCCGTCAGGATACGGAACCGATGATGCAATGTAGGCAGTCACACTTCCAGATACCTAACGTGCCCACTTACAAACCTAGGGAGCCCAAAACACAGTCGCGAGGCTTCTCGTTCCAACATAACCAGAGCCTTGAGTTTGTAAGCAGGGCCACCCGAGAAGATTACGCACCCAAACTCTATTATTGTTCTCATATACATTTTCTATATTATCATCAGTGTGGTCCTTTGTAGTCCATATCAACGGCAGCTAAGTCTGCGAAAAATACCTAAGGCACGTTGTGCTTTAGATGCGATGCTCTTTATGTGTGGAGCCCAGTTGACCATTATTAATTACTCCCAAATTTATAAGCGACTCAACCTGTGGAATGTGTTTTTGTTTATAGTTCATCAAAAATAAGATAAGTTCTGCTAATGGGAATATCAACAATACACTTTTATTCAGATTTTGGATCATGCAGGAACTCTCTAACGATATCTATAGCATGTGCATATACGTCGGCAGTTTTTTATATAAAGAGTATATATAACTATCTGGCACAAAAATGCAATACCATCTGCATATACCAATAGCTACACGTTTTGACAATTCAGGATTGAGCTCATTAGTATGTTAAATAGTATTGGAGACAAGACAGTGCCTTGGCGGACACCACGAGTTTGTTTGAACTTTGGCAATGCGCAACCATTCTTAGGGCAATAAAACTCTCCTGCCCTCATAAATTACCACGCCCACGCAACTATATATTTTGGAAAATGGTGTCTCTGTAATATATCTAATCAAATTGAGTGTTCCACACTGTCATATGCTTTGGCTATGCCTAATGTGACTTGACCAGTATGTTGTCTCTGTTTGCGAGTAAGTTATATGCAGCTTTCTAAGTCTGCGTGTGACCCACGTAGATGCTCACCAATTCTGAGCGGTTTCAAGCCCCAACACGCCAAGACGCAAACAACGTGGGGCGGAAACAATACACCTAATCCGTCAGATTGCCAAAACAATCGGGCGGCGCACGCACCACAATGGCTGGCCACCTTGTCAAGGCTGTTCTTCAACCACGCCTTGTGTACCAAGCCCAGTTCCACCATCTAACAAAAGCAGAATGGGCATGTCTCGAAAGTATTATTCACGTAGCTAAGCGTGCGATCACTGAGCTTCCGCGCATGACGATGAATGCGACTCTACAAGCAGAATCACAACACGATTGATGAATTGGCATATCAGCGCCGTTCGGCCCGTGCACTGAAACTGACAGCATTTCCAAGCGTTGCAGCGTTATATCGATACATGGAATTCTCAGTACCCATTCCGACCATTACGGCCACAGTACCCATTCCGACTCACGGACAACAAGCAGCTTGGCCATCATCATCGCCCGATTCCTCGCCAGGCGACTGCGTTGGCCTCCCATCTTCATCGCACCGACAACACAGCAGGTATCCCTGTAGGATGGGTCGATGCCAGTATCACCAATGGCATGATTCATACTGCCCTGGTATGCCCCCAACTACCACAAGCAGGACAAACATGCCCGTATGCAGCTAACCCTGAACGACCGTCATATCTCGCTGAGCTCGCCACTATACAGGACGGCCTAAACGCATTGCAGCGTTTCGTCGAAACGAACCACTTCTCTAAGATTGTGTTTCGCACTGATTCTACGGAAGCGATTCACGACATTTGCCGTGTGGCCCGATCAACAGCGTTTTCAGGTGCCATCCATCAGCTGGGAAGAAACATCGGCACAACCATACGCATCGAATGGGTTCCACGAGCGTCAATGGCTGGTCAGCTAGAGGCGGATTCTGACGCTCGCTCCCCAGTCATAATTTACCCACTGCCACTATTTTCCGAAGACAACTGCGGAAAACTGCTGCGCCAAAAGGAATGTCTTTGATGCAACACACGAGCACTCATACCACCGTGTGGTTCTGACCTTCCTGGTGGGCTTAACCGCTTAGAGGAGGTAGCGCTTCGGAGACGAGTGGGGGTTGCTCTTACGCCGGCATTTGGAACCACCTGCCTCTTTTGTGACGCTCCCATAACTGCCGTGGACGTGACGCACTTGCCCTGGTCATCACCGGGCCTATAGCAAGCGTGCTTTTGTCATCTTCGAACAACGGGTCGCCATCCCGGTCGCCCTCCGGACTTACAAGAAGAGTTAAGAGGGCCATTCCATCGATCTCTGTTAAACTTTATGCACGAGTGCAACTTTTGTATTTATGTGTGATGAACCTGTGTTTATCTCTGCTTTTTTATGCCAAAGGGCAGTCTTTCGAATAAAAAAAAAGTCTGCGTGTGCACACCGTATTGAACAATCCACTCTGAAGCCAATTTGATTTCGATTTAATATTAAATTCTACGCTATCTAAAGCATAATTCTTTTATGGAGCACTCAATCAATGAGCTCCACCATATTATCAGTCACAGAAATGGGTCGAATGTTTTCAATGGTATAGCCGAATCTTAGTCATTTTTGTATCGGAATTATTTTGGATGATTTTCAATCATGCCCCTTGGCCTCATCTTCTTCGCCACTGAAATGCAATGGCTGCGACATCATTAGCAGTGTTTCTTTCTTCTTTCTTTCTTTTTTCGAAACCGTGTTTTATTAGGATAGCGCTTGTCCAAGATGTCTACCGCGAAGAGCGAAACTTTGTC
The DNA here is from genome assembly GCF_043290135.1 of Rhipicephalus microplus. Lineage (NCBI taxonomy): Eukaryota > Metazoa > Arthropoda > Arachnida > Ixodida > Ixodidae > Rhipicephalus > Rhipicephalus microplus. Next base: position 189,183,262 of record NC_134701.1, read on the forward strand.
ATCACTTTCAATGCTTCACCTCCAGGCAAAATAGAAAATATTTTTCCTCGATGTTGGAAGTGTGCACATGAGAAAGGGAACGCTTTTGTTTTGTGAACAGGAGGAGGATTGAAAGAGGAAGAACAGGGAGGTTAGACAGTTATCAGACCGGCTGGCTACCCTGTGTTTAGCGAAAAGTTCTAGCTTAAGCTCCGTACCAGAGATGTTCCGCGCAGGGAATTTTCCTTTTTTAGAAAAATTTCGCCTGTCATTTTCTGCCAAAGAAAAAAGAGAACCTTCGTGATATTGCAGGAATTTTCAGGAATGATTGATTTCTCCTATAACGACCGATAATTATTGGTCACAGTGCTTTTGCGTCTGCTGAAATCGGTTCTGGCGCATGCACCACGCAAGCGAAGCCCTTGAGATTTGTTTCTGATATTTACGCGGAGCAATTTCTAGTTCACTAGTGGTGTTAGACTTGACGCCCACAATGTGCAGTGCACGAACAGTATATGAATTAATAAAATCATGCTTTTGTTGTGCTGCAGTGGAGGGGCTAGTCAAGATTTCAAAAGTCGCCAGTACGTGAGACACGTGTAATTACAGCCTGCGTGTGCATAGATGGCGCAGGAAATTAATGCTGTTGTGTAGTGAAATATGCTGGGAATTTTCTCAACGTTTTCAGGGAAAAAAATCCCCGAAATACAAATTTTATGTCTCCGAATGGGAATTCTGCGGCGTAGTACGGAACATCACTGCTCCGTACCAGCACTTCCAGTCATGTGGCCCGGTGTTCGAAAGAAATATCGGGAAGAAGATGGCCATGCTTCAAGGACGTCTTACTTCTTCCTTCCTTTCAACACCTTGTATGTTTCACTAAACTTATTTTTTTTGTATCAGCAAATTGATTATCTGTTTGGTTCTTTCAACTATCAGCCAACCTCGTTACGTTCATTTTGACTCTAGTGCCAGAAATAAGTTACAAACATATGTAGGCACGAGATGGAGCTCACTCAGACTCATTTATGAAATATATTTAACCGATAAGTCTCCCTCGCACTCCCATTCATCTAAATATTTCTCAGCAGGACTCACTCATACTCTGACTCACGGTTTGCTGACCTGTGGTTACAGATTTCAGCACAGCACTAGCATTTCGTATGCAGGTCGTTATGTAGTGGCCTATCTGGAATCTCTTTAGGTATATTCCGTTCACAAAACGTAACGCTGTGGAAGCATAGCAAGAAGTTTGGCTATCCTAATACATAACTCCGAGTGTTTTGTGCCTACATTTAGTGTTTGCAAATGTTCGTGGAAGCCGATAACAAACCTGTGCTTGAAGCGCCGCAAGGGCTGCAAGTGGGAAATCACATAAATCAAAGTTATTCTAGAGTGGTGTTCTAGCCCCAGTTTTCCACAATTTTTGGTCAAGGTGTCAAGCATGTTTGTACGTTATCAAAAATAAATAAATAACAGTTTCAAGTTTTTTGGTAAGAGCAGGCTCCTTACAGTAGCATGGCCAGAGCTCACACATTCGGTATGTGCCCCTCCTGAAATTTCTTTTACCTCGGGAAACTGAGCAATAAATAACATTTAGGCCACACTTGCCTGCCCAGCCCTCGCTTCAAACTAAAAACGTGCCTCCCCACTCACTACCTGCGAACAAATTTTCGGCCACGATTGTTCTTGTGTATTTATTTTTATCGCACAGTGTTAACATTGCTTTTTAAATAAAATATACAGACTGTGAATTTTAATTGCTACTGCGTAGTGTTGTTGCCTGCACTGTAAACTGATAGAACTAATTAATGAATGCATTAACTCTAAAAAAAGTCTGGCTAGAACTAATGCTGCATTTCTTTAACTCCTACATTGTATTCTGGTTTGTCCCCTCTATCATGTACAAACTGTACACTGATGGTCTCATAGAAATATTAATTATTATTTAAATAATTAGTTAATGCTTAGAACACCCAACTATTGCTTGGTTCGATCACAGCTACAGCGACAAGTCACGCCAGTTTCTTGACTGTCGCACGCTATGTGCGAGATGGAATACGAAATTATAACCGTTATGAATTTCGACAAAAATGACTGCCGCTGCACGAGCGTGGCAAAATGAAGTACCATTTCTTTTGTACTTATGTCAACGTCTTACTACGATGAACCACTGAAAGACTTAGCTATAACCATGCAATAGTATAAATAGGCGAGATTCCATATCTGTCTCCCTCTCTTCCTTTCTCTCTCTCTCTATCTCTCTCAAACTACACTTATTGCAAGTACCCAATCACGCGCGCGCACACACAGTACTTCATCCCTAAGATATTGGCGACGCTAGAGAGATCGCAAAAGCAGTGCTGAGAAAAATTGCAGCGTAATATAAGGTACACCCAAGAGGAATCACGAACCTCTCCCCCCCCCCACCAATGTTGTTAGCATGCGAGAGGAAAACTCTGGCACGCTAGCTTCGAATCGCCAAACTCAAAGATCATTCATCAATCAAAGAAACTTCCTTCTAGTTTCTGTGAAGCTCAGCTTCACGTGACAGTTCCGCGGAACAAAAGAACAACGAGCCGAACGAGAACGCTCAGTTTCGTGGTCGATACGGCACGTTTTTCAAGTCGAAAGAAGATGGGAGTCACGTTTAAGGAACGTGAAAAGAAAAGCCCTCGTCTTAGCTTCCAAGTTCTGAGAGGTCGTACGAGAAAATAACCAGATTGGTGCAAAACAGAAGAGTACAAAAAATGAACTCCGTCTTATGGTAGATTTCGACGTTCACAGCACCAGAACGCGACGTCCGGTTCAGAACGAAAGTTGGTGCGAACACAAAAGAGCCTTTTTCCGAGTGACTCCTCATAAGTATAGGGCACACGATTCGCAAATAGCGTGCGAACCTTCGAGCCTTCTGCTTACATATTGGTGAGCCACATTCAAGAATATAAAGAGAAGTTCATATCCATAAACCAGTGCGCGGCAACACAGCGACCACAGGAGCCCCGAGATGTGAGCTCAGTGATCGATCAGTGATCAATCAGATATCCTTCAAAAGTCTTGACACGAATGAGCTGGGTGTAACTTTCAGTATTCATGAGGCGTGGTGGACAATATTTACATGCTTGCAAGAGTGCACTTGTCTCGGTGTAGCTCTTTTAATGCGTCAAGTGAAATGTTCTCATAGTTGGTTCAGCCACAACCCTACACGCTGACAATCTCTTCGGCGGGCTCGAAGCAAGAGAACTTCTGTCCAGCCACAGGTGATAGCGCACTTTGTTCACTGCACGCAGGGATCTAAGAAGCACCGTTTCGTTGAGGAGAACAGAGTGGAAAGGAAAAGCGTGGAGAGGGAATCAACTATGCTCTCCCTGATTTGCTACCCCCAATACGGGGAGAGGAGAATATAACGATTGAAGTACGGGAAAATCTTGTATCGCAGGTTAGGCGCGTGCTGTGGCCGATGTCCAACGCTTCTGCAGCCGGGAATTCAAGTCTAGCGTAGGTACCGTGAGTAAGTTAACGTGGCTTTCATGACAGGTTATCTGTGAGGCCATGGCGCCGGAAAATATTAGAGTATAGTAAAGTTGCACGACGACTAGTGCAATCTTTGCCTGTCACGAATCTACCGAACTTCGCTAATGTTCTTGTCATGCACACTAGCCAAAGAAAGGAAACATTTCATTAGGTTGAGCTTTGACAATTCGTTCTACTAAAGGTTGTGCTATAAACGGCATGAATTTCACCAAATAATTCCATTCGGGTCATTCGTTCGCTGTTAAATGTAGAAAAAAACGTTTGAAAACTATGAACAAGCTCACTCGGAGACACGGACACGGCTCCTCTTTTCTTTGGTGTTCCAATACCCTAAAAAGCTTCAGTAATGCATTCAAAGCGTTATATCACCTACGGAGTTCAAAATTTACTCAGTAATAAGATACAGTCCATTTGTAGCATTACCTAACGAAAAGTGTGAACTTATATTTTATAGGTTATGGTTCATTAACTCTCAACCGTTGCATCAACGTTATGAATATTACCCCAGGTGGTCTAAATTTCCGGAGCCCTCCACTACAGCGTCTCTCATAATCATATAGTTGTTTTGGGACGTTAAACCCCACATATCAATCAATCAACGTTATGAATATTGTAAAAAGCAATATTTGTTTTCCATTCACGTCACTCGCCACCTTAAGCATGCTATCAGCTTGAGTCCGATTCCGCAGCAGTCAGTGTTCATTCGATACGTATGCCACTCCCATTGCTGGTTGCTCAACTTTGATTCTGACGAAAACACTAATTCTTAACTGCAGAATTCACGCAGATACTGTCGTTAGGTAAGCGAAGACTGATGTTTTTATTCTCTTTTCTTTTTGACAGTGACAAAATGGGCCATTATAACATGTTATACATTGCTCCGCACGCATCAGCAATAATGGGACCAGTCAACATTCTCATCATTATTCTAACTACGCTCACTGCAGCGTCTCCCCCGTGTTTTGCCAAGAAACCCGGTCCTGTGCCTTCTGCTGCCACGTTATACCTGAATACTCGCACACCTCATTTGGCCACCTTATTTTCTGTCTCCCTCTCATGCGTTCACCTTCTCTTGGAATCCAGTCAGTTACCCTTAATGACCAGCGGTGATCCTGCCTACGCGCTACGTGCACGGCTCATGTCTATTTCTTCTTTTTTGATTTCGGCTATGATATCTTTAACCCCCCTTTTTTCCTGACCTACTCTGCTTTTTCCCTGTTCCTTAAGGTTACACCGATCATTTTACTTTCCGCTCGCCGCGTAGCGAGCGATGGAAACGCAGTAAGCGATACAAAAGAAAATGTGACAAGAAGTGCGCATTAACTACTTCCGAAAATATGATTATGATGGTTGATTTTGGTGCCTAGTAGCATGTTACCATTATTTCTTACGCATACTCTGACGTGCAGAACTTTTTATACAAAAAAAATTATGGTTACGTGGTCCGTAGAATATGATTGGTTGTCAGTGCATGTTATTACTGGCGACTGTTATATAAAGAAGCGAGGAAACGTTGGGTACGAAGAGTCCTGCATGCGCGTGGCAGTTTTACACGCCTTCAAGACTAGTTTAGCTCCCAACTGGCCAGTCACCACTTACAAGATTTCTCATTAGGATCATCACAACGAACATATTTTTTTTGAAGGATATGTTGCACTCGTTCTCTGCATGAAGCAAAATGTATGCCTATTTCTTTTTTTTTCTTTTTACATGGTGCTTTGCGATGATCTATGTTGATTCTGTTGTGCCACATAAACGGTTTCCCTTCTCTCTGGCAAGCACGGTTGTATTGCCAGCTGCATAACTCTGCAGATTAAATGTCGTCAGGAGTGATCGACAATTGCGGCTTTTCCAGTAATCCGTCGTTTGCAGCTAGGTACGCAGAACCATGGCGAGCGCAGCAGAGCGTCTGTTCGTCTCAATGCAGGTAAGCATGAAGAGAAGGCGCACCGACCGCGTCGATCCCAGCGACGCGAGCAGCGTGAGTGTGTGGCGGGCGTGCGGTCAGGTCTACGGCCAGCTGGTGAGGGACTCGGGTCTCCCCGGCACCGACGTGCTCGTCCAGGGAGGACGCGTGCGCCGGCTGCTCTGGCTCGCCGCTCTGCTCACCCTCGTCTACTACAGCGTCAGCGAGACGGGTGCCATTATGAGGGAGTACTTCACGTACAGCGTGGCCGTCGCCTTCGAGTACAGCGCCAACGAAACGTTCGAGCTGCCTGACGTCACCGTGTGCAACGTCAACCCGCTTCGCCGCTCGAAGCTGTGCGCCCTGGAGGCATCGGAGCGAGCCATGGATTCCGAGCTGGAACGGCGCATCTGTGGCAAGGGACAGAAGTTCAGGGAGGTAGGCACTCGAGGAACGTTCATTGCGAGCACTTTCGTGAGACATAAGGAACCTGAAAGCGAAAACTTCGAGCCCCTCATACATTCGCCTAAGGCCACTGCAAGGCGAAAACCATCTTGTTCTTTTTTTTATCAGTCCATGTATTTATTCTTCTCGCGCAACCTTCCGAAACCTTTCTGCATATAAAGTGGTTTCGCAATGCCTACGGGATTTGCGGCGTTGCAAGGTTTCTCCAATTAACCTGCTTTTGCATGGCCTTCGTGATCGGCCTACCTTTCACCAAGCGACGGCGTCATTTGACGTCACGTGACATCATAGTCACACCATGGCGTCACAAATCTGGCAATCTTCGGTGCCGTGGTGATGTAAAATGGTGACAGCGTGAACTGATGATTATTTCTTGCATCACTCGTGCCGAAGCCAACGCCGTGGTATGCCAACGCCACTGAAAATCGATTTTTGCAATCGATGTGGCATCTAAGGATTTTACCAAGAAAATATCGAGCCAATGTTAGGCACCCGAATGTTCCTTCTCTGACGGGCACCGTAGAGGCGTCTGCCCACCGAGAAGCAAGGCCAGCTAATCAGAACATGATGCGAAAGGGGCCTGATAACGCTACCGCGTTGCCCTTAAAAAGGAAAGACTTGTCTTGTCTTGCCTTGTCGTCTAAGAGATCTTGGCTCATACCCACATGAAGGATTGGCCACTGTACCTTATAATAAATATTTTTTACAACGCGTGCTAAAAAAAGAAATTACATAAGAACAATAATATTGTTCCTTTGAAAAAAACGTGAAAAAGTGCAGAAGAATTCGCTAAACCAGAATATATAAAACAAATTAACCAGAATGAGAAGGAGGAGGAGAATACAACTTGGTTTGAAAAAAAAAATCAAAGTATATGTGGTTGGGCCCCTAGAAGTCCGGGAGCCCCCTGGCCAACATCTCTAGCCAGGCCCGGTGGACCAGCCACAACTGGTCGTCCGAACCAAGGGGTACAGAGAATTGGATATATCTGGCAGTACCACTAGCAGCGTATCCTTCCGGTTGCCTGAATGAATTTATGTAGGGCTGACAGAATAGCACTGCGGCCCACACCCTACTTAAGCGTCATTCAAGTTCTTATTTCTTCTTTTTTTTTGCTCTAAGAATGCAGCTGAAACACCCAGACGAGCCCCGTTACGATGAAAACTGTAACTAGGGTATACAAAAACGCCTATACCACAGTCGGCAAGTTCTTGAGACAGACCAAAGAAACATCACCGCGCGGTTGAGCTCGCTGGATAACAACCAGCGATAACAACAAGCTGCATAACAACAAGCTCCATAACAACCTTCTTTCCGAGAAAAATATTGCATTAATCAAAATTAACATGGGTGCAGTACTTGCTAACATGAATTCTTCCTCAACGCAGGCAAACACGCATGATCTGAAGCTACAGCAGCGAATATCGGATTGGCTCGCCGAGATGGTGGTGAGAGACGCGAAGCAGGTCAGCGTGCTCGGCCACCAGTTCACAGACACTGTCGTCGACTGCAGTTACCACGAAAAGGACTGCAAGAACTCCAGGCGAGTCTGACAGTGTTTCCAAAGCCGAGGCTTTTCTCGGTTTTACCGCCGTGTAAGTGGCCGTAGACTGTAATGGTGTATGCAGCATGGTGCGGAAATTTTGTACCTTGCATTTTCTGCCATTGGTCTAATTTTGTAGCGATACGCCACGGCTACTCTGTGGGGACCAGAGCAACTCACTACGCCTTTATGTCACTCTTGCGCACCACCCGCCGCTCTTTACCGATTTAATTATGTAGCGAAGGCTTCGCACCAATGTCCTGCACAGCCTTGACGCTGCGCCGGTCTTTCTAAAATATTGGGTGAAAAAGTACCGTACTGTGTACATTCGTTGGTCGCGTCGTAAAACGTTTGGTGCTTTTTGGATTTACACCTCTTGCAGGTACTTCGTTAACAACACTAACGTCTGGTTCGGCAACTGCTTCTGTGTCCACTGTGAGAAAACGGATGACATCTTCGAGTACAACGCCCTGGCATCGCCTCGCCATGGTAAGCGACACTGGCGTCGCATGGCACATTAATCATTTTAGTTCGCGCATCAACCGTGGCGCGTTTTCTGTGGTCACTGTTTTCTGTGCGAAACGTAAAAAAAGAATGGTTCAATGTATTCCTTTTTTTTTCTTTCACCCGTTTCTTTCTAAACCATATGCTGGTAATTATAAATACATGTTATCGAATGCAATCAAATGAAGGTGAGGATAAATTCGTCAATGTGTTTATCCAATAGTGACTACAACCAATCATGTGGTTTTATTTCTTTACAATGTAAGGATTGCATGAGGAGAGAATATTTCAAAGTGAGAAGCTTTATTTTCTGAGAAATCGTTGTAATTAAAAAAAATGAAGGTCCCTGTGTACAAGCTAACTTGCCCGCTAACCCTTCCATCATAACGTAACTTCTTTCACATGTAGTTTTCGAAAATAACCTTCAAACTTTCTTCCTTACCATTTGCATTTCCCCTTCGCGTTAGATCTCAGTTTCCTTGCGTGCACAAATTAAGCGGGTCACAAATACCAAATGCATTCTGCTCACTGATGCACACTTTCTCGCCAATCCGTATTCTGTCGCTACTAAATAAAGAAGCACCGAAACAAATTATCAGGGCATCTTCACGCTAGGGGTGCCAGGCTTGAAGACAGTGCGGGGCTGAGCAGCCTGGTTTGATTCTCTTCAATTTTTCTTTTTATTTCTTTCTCGGTTTCTTCTTTTTCTTTTTTTTCTTTTTTTCTTGGCTTTTTTCTCTGTTTTTATTTCTCAATTTTTCTTCCTAGTTTTTCTCTTTCTTTCTCTCACTTTCTATCTCACGCTTCCTTTCTCTTATTTTTATTCAGTTTTTCATACATGGTTCTGGCTGTGTTACGCCAGGTGACGATATCGTACGACAGCCCGGGCCCCTAAAGTGTTCTGTGCTTTAAAAAAATACGAAGGGCGGGAGACAAGGTGACCTCAGGATCACGTGTGATACCGCAAGAGAGCTTTGTTGTATACAAGTTACCACGCATATTTTAGCGCTTCCTCATAGAGTAACGAATGTGTAGGTCGATAAATGACCCAGCCTCCTGAGGTATACTGCAGCTGCGTGATGTGTCTCAGTTCGATGGTAACAGCACCTAATTAGTTGAGAGGGGATCGTCTTGGTGTTCCAGGTCTAGTGATGACGCTGAATCCTGAATTGCATGAGTACCTTCCCACGTCATACCAGGCAGGATTCCTCGTCATGGTACACGCTCACGGCACCAGGTAGGTTATTCAGCCACTGCGGCCTTCGACAAAACATATACATATATGCAAAAATGAATGCGTAGACATTTAGTAACTACGCAAAGCAGATAGTTAATTATTACACCAGTTTACTTGATCTATTGATTTATTGATTGATTTTATTCGCGCAGGCATTCGGTCTGCAGCGATGGCGTGTACCTTGCACCAGGTTACACTACGTACGTTGGACTTAACGTGGTAAGCCAGATTTTGCACGTCAGCTTTGACCACTATAGTAATATACAGTGAAATCTCGTTAACACGATTCCGCTTAATACCTTTTTTGGTATATATTGCACTTTCTTTTTTAGCGGCCGACGCCTCTACAGGCAAAGCATATTTTGTACGCCTAATACAATCTTATTTCCACGTGGGCGTGGATAATACATTCGCGAATGCCTCTGAAAACATCGCGTGGTTTCAATTACCACACTAAGGGGCACTACGCCCGCGCGACGCTGGCCCATCGAGGCTCCCGAGCTCTTGCGGTAGTGTGATGACGAGAAATAAGCAGCAGGACGTTGCACCGGCGATCATCTGCTAGTAACTGCACACCAAGCTTTACATGGGTTTCGCAGCCTCGTCGCAGGGGGCTTGTCGAGTTCAGTGATGAAACAGCTACTCGTTTCTGCGGATTTCGAAAAAATATACTCCTGCGGGACACAGAAAAATAAAATCTTCAATGCAAAGAGACGGTATCTGTTAGGGTTTTTAATAACAGCAAGTTCTGTGTCAAATTCGTACTCTTTGTGGTCTTTCGAATCCTATTTCAGATATTGTAGTTTTATTATAATGAGTTTTTATTCTTATTGCCTTTGAGAATAGTATCAGTGATATTAGTTAAAGAGTACTCTTTTCGTAGTTCTCTTGGCAGTAACAGCCTAAAACGTGAAAATGAATTTTTATTGACTCAATAATCCAAAGCACGACTTGGACTGAAACAAGATAAGTTAGGGCAACCATGATAAAAAAGCTTTTCTTGTCCTTTTCTTGTGGAACGCGTCTTGCGATCTGTGCTGTATTTTCTGTGTTCCACAGTGCCACAGCGGGGTCTCTCGCCCCCTACATCGCAGTGATGTTTGTACAATCCCCGGAAATCCCGCCCGGTACCAGTTCATCCATGGGCATTGCTTCAAGAAAACGAGGTAATGCATCGAGTGAGAGTGAGGACACCGAGCTGTACTCCGCACCAGACGACGAGTCTTCTGAAGACGGCTTTGAACCTGTTCTCTACTGCAAAGCCAAACGAAGAGTCATGAACGCTTCGTCGGCATCAAGTACAGCCACTGCGAGAACTGCGCCTGAGCCAAAAATGCCCTTCAAGTACTGGACGTGCTGAGTCATGTGCAAGCAGCCCTAGAGTAGACCATGGCTAACCAACCACTGTCTTTCAGAAATGAGAATTGTAAAGCAGCAATACTGCAGTGAAATGCCAGTGGGCAGGGATAGCGCATTTCTGATTTTTGTCTATTTGTGTGCGTCATACGTTTCCCGTAATCGTCATCTGTGAGCAGAACTTATCGAGTGCAATAAGACTCTCCGGATACGAACCTTTTATGTCGTCTACTGTTACTGAAATCAGCAAGGTTCTCTTGATCAATCGCCAAGACCTCACTTACATGTTTCAACTAGTACCACCTCGTGACGAAAATCAATACGTATGCTTAAGAGTGAAAAAGAGCAGGCTCAACATCCCCGTCGTTAGCGCATACCTATCGCCATCAAGCCTGTTCGATCAAAAAATACTACGAGACATCATAGCGTCAACGCCAGACTCGTGTGTTATCATCGGGGATTTTAACGCTTATTATACGTTATGAGGAAGTCAGAAGACCAACATGAAGGGCAGAAATTTCGTGTCTTTTGCCTCCGACGACGAACTTTGGTCACTGAACGATTGCAGTCCTACATTTTTACGTGGCTCCACATACAGCAGCCATCTCGACCTGTCTTTTGTTTCGCGAAGCCTAGTGAAGCATACAGAGTGGTTTATGGGTATAATAAACGCGTGGGAGTGATCATATTCCAACATACGTCTACATCAGAGGATCGTCGCCTCCTAAAGTTCACGACACAGTTAAGAAAGTGCACTGGAAAAAAACTTTAAGTCCCGTATGGAAGACCAATGCCAAGAACACATACCAGACTTACAAGAGGCCATCAAGAGCACTGTGGAAGGGACAGTGTGTACGATTTCATGCTCTGTAAAATTGACAGACATCGACATAGAGCTGGAGCGGCTTCGAGCCTTACGACGACGTGCTGAAAGAAGGTATTTGTGCACTAAGGACATGGAGAAGATTTACGGAGTGCTAGACGTATGCAAAAGATGAACCAACGTCGTTTGGACAACCTAGAATCCCAACGCTGGATTAATATCTGTGAGTCACTCGACCCTCTTGAGCCTTTATTGCAGTTATGGAGGATGTTACGAGGTTTGCGGTCATCCCACATTCAGAAATCACAATTCAATGCCTTGACCCTTTACCAAAATTGACCAGATGTTGAAGCTTCTGAAGAGTTCTGCACCGAAGTTGTCCACCACCACGTCATTCCCATATGGACATCTCGTTCGCCGTTCAGGATCTTAAGGCAGCACTCGCTTCTTGCAAACGTACCTCAGCACGACGACCTGACGGAATCTCCTTCAGAGCCCTGTGTCACCTGGGTGAGTGCGCGAGAATAGCTCTGCTTCAGCTATATAAAGATTGTTGGTGAGAGGGCACTGTCCCCTTAAGTTTGAAAACTAGCCGTCTAGTACCGCTGATAAAACCTGGCAAGTCACCATTGGAACCATCTTCCTATCGCCCGATGGCATTGGCTAACTGCATGGTAAAGTGATGTAGAGAATGATCATCGGCCGCTTGGAGTGGTACTTGGTATATCATGAGATCTACCCAAATGCTATGCCTGGTTTTCAACGTGGTCGTTAATCAATTGATACCGTCGTCGACTTGATCACATGCGTTGAACGTGAGAAAAGCCATAAGCGTCTTTGTGCCTCTCTGTTCCTTGACGTCAAAATCCTATGATAACGTTACTCATGAAGCCGTCTTCGCCGCACTAGAAGAGATTGGAGTGGGTGGCCGAATGTTTAGGTGGATACTCAGCTATCTCCGAATGCGACATTATTTTAGGGGCGAAGCTTCTTAACGCGTGGGTCTGTCCATCCTCGGGGTATGTATGTAACCACCTTTAGTTTGTTATAGAAACCGTTCGCTGTTGGCGCGCGCTCGGAGTTGCCCGATGGATAAGGCCGCAGAGTGGCGAGCGCACAAGGCGGTGGCAGCGCGTGCTCGCAGACAGAATCCCGATGTGCGAGCCCGCGAGGCAGAAGTGCTCCGTGAAGCTGCGCGACGCCGCCGCCAAGAACCTGCCGTACGAGAGCGGGAGGCCGAAGCGTGTCGTCTGGCTGCGCGACGCCGCCGCCAAGATCCCAGCGTTCGAGAACGAGGGGCCCAAGCGTCACGGCAATGGCGCGAAGAGGATCTCCAAAACGTCAGAGAACGCGAAGCGGCGAGAAAGCGCGCGTATCGGCAGGCAGACCCCGATGCAGTGAGAGATCGTGAGGCGTCTTCAAAACGCATCAGGTGAGCTCAGCCCCAAGGTGCCGACGCGCGGTTTAAGCGAGACTTTCTAGACGTTAAGTTCGGACACAGTTGCAGTATGTGCGACAGATTGTGGTTCTCAAACAGTCTAGTCACAATATCTTCCATCAAGAACGACCAGGCTCGCACAACTGCCATCGCCATGCTGCAGCACGAGTATATATACACACAGTGCTTCTCACGTCTTTATTGATGATGTAGTGGGCGAAGTTTCACTGTAGAGTCACGGTTTTACCGATGATTTCCCCTCAGGAGCTTCGTCCACTCATCATTATTCACCCCGTGGATATGCTGTGATTTTTTTTGTGAGTGAGTACGGAAGCAGAGAACACCTCTGCACATTTTAGTACTCATGGCGTCCCTCAGGCTGGTGTACTGAGCCCCGTGCTATTCAATCGAACACTGATCGCTCTCTATACGCACCTACTAAAGAATATTTGTCTATAAACTTACGCAGGTGACATCTGCATCTGTAAATTTGCGGTAACTCGCCCGCAGTTACGAGCGAGGATCCAGAGAGCCTCTTCTGCAACAGCTTTTGACCTCCGCAATCGAGGCCTGGAAATTTTCTCCGGAAAGTGCGCTCTTCTGGCATTTGCGCGCAAAACAATGGCGAAGTACAGGGTGACAATTAATGGTCAAAATATACCATATTGTCGATGTCACAAATTTCTGTGTGTCATAATCAACAGAGACATATCATGGAGCCCTCGTGTGTCATATCTGAAAAAGGGATTGACGCGCATATGCCACCTCTTCAAGTTTCTCGGTGGAAAGACTTGGAGAATGCAGTTCAATGCTATGTTAGGATTGTACAGGGTTCTTTTCCTAGGCTTTCTACGATACAGTCTGCCCGCATTATAAAACGCCAGCAAAACACGTCGACGCATGATACAGAGCGTTCAGGCACAGGCGCTTCGAATCTGTCTAGGTCTACCTCAGGGTGCTTCTACAGTGGCGGCTATAGCTTTCGCCAAAGACCACCTCGTGCAGACCCATATTCAAATTGAAGCTTTGAGGACACACATAAGGCATGTGGCATGAACTCCTCGCCACCACCTAGCTTCTCTTCCAGCAAATAGGCCTCATACTTCCTTTTGTTGAACAGTAACTGCACATGGTGACTCTATACCGACTGGCTTTTTGCCCGCGGCGAGACCTTCAGTTCCTATATGGTGCCTCAAACAGCCACTCGTCAACCTGAAAATACCAGGCATCCAAAAAAAACGAGATTTGTCAATATCAGCCCTCAAGCACTTCGCCTTTTTTCTGCTGTACGAGAAGTACAAAGACTGCATTCACGTCTACATCGAAGGCTCCGTCCTTCCAAACAGCTCAACAGCGGCAGTCGTTATTCCAACGCACGCCACAACCATCAAATTAAGGACAGCTGATGCAACCACATTACGGCAGCATAGCTTACATCACTTCGCGATGCGCTGCGTTTCATTAACAACCAAAGCACGCAATGGTGGACGATCTTTTGCGACTGCAAGGTGGCACTGCAGTCATTTCTGTCAAGTCTACGCCGTGGTCCGCACGATCAGTTGGTATTTGAGACGGCAGAAATGCTACACCATACAACAGACAAAGGGCACCACGTCATATTTCAGTGGTTGCAAAGTCACTGTGGATTTATCTGTAATGAACGGGCTGATCAAGCTTCACGTTCAGTCCCATACAGAAGACAACGACCAGTCAATACCTCTCTCTAGGCTAGACGCTGCTAGGAAGATGTGCATGCTTGCTCGCCAATGCTCCATGTCACTATAGAATGAGCCTCCTTCTACGCATGAAAGATTACGATCCCTTGGTCCAACGTTAAGCTTACGGCTTTCAACAAAACTTCGACGACGTGATGCTATATACTGCTCTTCGCAGACTATGGTTGGGCGTCGCGTTTATCCGTGCGTGCGCGTTCCGCATAGTAATGGACAACACCACCGTCTGTACAAACTGCGGCGGTGTGTACAGGGGGCCTAGAAAGACAATACAACCTAAAAAGACAATATCTTTCTAATGCACTAAACAAGTTAGATGATGACCAGCCACTGCCCCGTCCTCGGACTCCTGCAACGGTGTCCATCTTTCCTGTCTTCTCCTTACTTCCGTCGTTCGCTGTCCCTGCGCCCCGCTCTCCTTCCTGTCTCTCTCTATCTCTTAAGCTTTTGATCACATCCTTTTAATCCCTTCTCTACCCTCATCCCTCGTGAGCTACTGTTGAGGTGTCTTTCCCCTGATAGACTTTTACGCGGCTCACTTTCCTCTTCTTTTCACTTTAAATCATTCCCCCCCCCCCCCCAGAAGAAAGTACACTGCGCCATCGTCACGACTCATCGTCACAGAAGGCCGTGGAAGCGCTACTGGGCCGTGGAAGCGCTGCTGGGCTTTGTCGTACAGAAGTTCAACTGCACTTTGCATGTTCAGAAAAGAATTACTCATTCACATACTACTAAGTGCTGAAGATTTAGTTCGAAATTTGCGATGCCCTGTGGCAATCTCGTGACTATAGTATACACTAAATCCAAGAAATAAAGCTTTCAATCTCATGTTCACTTGAAATAACAAGATCATAGCCCCAAAATCATGGGAAATATTTTTACACGATATCTTTTACAGTTTAAGCCGACTAAGTGGTCATACTTCAATTTCCTTTCATACGATGGTGCTTCTCACAATGACGCAGCTTGCGCAGACCGGCCTGCCGGCTCCCTACGCCAATCCCTGCCGTCGTACATGGCCCAAGTGCTTGCTCGAGCAGCTGGAGGAACCCTACGGAGCGTACACGAGAGAGGTGAAGATTATATCGCTACTTCCTTCTCAAGACCTTAGTCTTCGAAATAAACAGGAAAAAATAGTAAAATCAGTTACATGCCTATGCAATCTGAGTAAACAGTGGAGATAAAGCTCCAAGACCTCAAACGCTGATTAGCTTCTTTTTTAATCTTCTTCTTTCTTTTTAGATGCTAAGCAGCTCTAGCCCGCGTTCCCCCCACCGCAGTTGTTGAACGATGCCAAGTAGGTCAGTCGCTGGGGCGTGTTAACGTCACTCTCTCTCACTCGCAGCAGTTGCCGGCTCCTCCCAGCACACCTAGGCGGCGTTGCTCCTCAACCCGCTCGTAACTCGCTTCACCCTCTCCACAACCCGCAACACTCGACCACACGTCGAGTGGCAACACTCTTTCGGGCTGTTTATCTGTCATGAAACTTACATGAAACCCACCCCGCCAACCGTGTCTGCGTTTCACAGAAACGTTTACTCGAGTAAAGGCTACACCGAGTTTTTCTGCAAACCGTTCTTCCTGCACCCGCGTTGACGCCTGTTTCAGCCAGGTCAACGGCGTGCACGCCGCTGCTGCTTCACATTCCATCGTGGTACCCTTCGGAAGATGGTTCATAATTTTTTTATTTCTTTCTTTTTTTTCTTTCTACATCTCCGCTTTCTTTCTCTTTCTTTATTTATCTCGGTGATCTCACACCTCATCTACCCAGCTATATTGTACATTATGCAAGAGAGATAAGTGCAAGAACTGTAATTATAGGGCAACTCTGGAGCACATTATACTAGGGAACGTCGAGGGACAATGATCAATACTGGGGACGCAGCCTCTAGTGATCGCCTTCGCACGCACTGGGACACCGTTTTGCCCTGCTTTGCCCTTGACAACCAACCAACTCTGGGCTGTCCAACGGGCCGTCACCTAGGCGTAGCCTTTTGCCCGTCCTTCTAACTTGCAGGACATTTCAAGTTATTCGTACGTACGTGTTCATTCCCATCGCTCCTCACTTCCCTTCTTATAATCTCCTCTTCCTCATTGCTCTATTATAGAATATGCTGTGCTATGATGGCATAACATGGCCATGCTGTGCTAGAAGGTGTTTGGTACATACCCGCATTCTCTGGCGCTTAGCGCCCAGTTTCGCTCCCACGACAACGGTACTATTCCGGTGTTTTAAACTAGAGACGAGTTAGAGTACTGAGTATTGTACACTACGGTAAAGGTGGTCGTCCAATAACACTTCTAGTTAGAGCACGTGTGTTGTGATTAAAGTAACTTGTGCAATGTGAAGTGTATTCGTGTCTTTCCTCATTTATAATACACGACAATACACAATACACACAAAAAGGGGGCGAAGGTGTATCCTCACCCGGAGCCATGGTAGCAGACTTAAGGAGGCATCCACTGCGTAGCTTCATTGTCAAAAGAGTACCCAGCACTTCCACCAAAATGTTACGTGGAAAATAACAGTAGTTAGTCCGCAGCCACAACGCAGCTCATCGACAGCGTCCACTTCTTCACTCTCAGTCTGAGGCACCTTTTTTGGATATGTCCCACTATGCCCTGTTACATTAAGCCGAAATCACGCAACAACATAATGAAATACGGATAAAAAACCGATGATACAGTGTTATGCATTTCATGCAGCTGTAATGGTGCGCAAAGTGCTTCATCGAAAGACCAAACGGGAATGGAGAGAGGCCGCATGTTTGACTGCAACACTTTTTTGCTCCTTGACTGTGGTGGGAAGGAGGCGCAGAAGACAGTCCGGTAAAAGTTCACAAAGCGTAAAAAATTGAACTGAATATTGCTCTACTTTTTATCAGCAGACGGCGTAACAAAGCACAGGGAAACATTGACGAATTATAAACACACGGTGGCTTGCTCGAGAAGCGCACCCATGGAAAAACATTTGCGTGATGTGCTTCTTAGCGGGTTGTTGGAGCTCATGCTTCTGAAGCACAATGACTGTGCTTAAGTGACCGGTAGTCTCGATGTAACCAAGAAACAGGAAAGCAGTGAACAAGCAAGAAACTTACATTGCAGTTATCAAAACCGCAACAATGAAGAAGTGCCCCTAAACATTGCTGGCATTTTCAGAACCCATCCCCTTCACATAGCGATTGTATTTGCGCAGCGCTCCTGTACACGCCCTGCAGCATAAGATGGTTTGTCGTTCTGTACTCATTGCTACCTTTGCAGCGAATACTGTGCGACCAGCATGCTCCCCACGTTCTCTTGTTGTGGCTGCGTGCAGGACTGCCTCAACTTGTGTCTGCAGCGCACCGTCGTTGAGAAGTGCGGCTGCCTCTCCGCGCAGCTACCGCAACTGCAAAAGTTGGCCAAGAGGTACGGCGCCTGCGGACGACACGGTAGGCTATACTGGCTACGCAAATTTCAGGCCTTTGATTTTGCCTCAGACTCTCAAGTGTAATACGTTCTCCGCATTTGCCTCTATCCGTTTCATGCGCACATATACAGTGTTCATGGACTAAAGAGTGAAAAACTTAAAATCGCATATACCTGATTCATACGCACATATACGGCATTCATCGATTAAAGAGTGTAAAAATTAAAATCACCTACATTTGATTCGTTGCATACACAGTATTCGCGGATTAAAAAGTGAAAAACTTAGGCTAGGCCCTGCACACACCTTCGTTTACGGCGTCTACATTTCGTGTCATATCGGCTTGATTTCGGCTCGAACACTTGCCTCAGAGCCCACATTACTTTTAGTGACTAGATCGGCAGTGTCATGATGTGGTTATCACGAGCAATTGCTCATAGTAGTCGTGAAGAAAAAATTGTGTCGCGTATCAGTTCGCGAGTACTATATTCTGCATGTGTACATGCCCATGACATATGTGAACAAAGTCCCCATAATAATCGTTGGGTTTAACCCCTTAAAACTCCATATGATTATGAGAGACGTCGTAGGGGAGAACTTCGGAAATTTGAACCACCTGGGGTTTTTTAACGTGCACCTAAATCTAACCACACTGATCTCAAGCATTCTGACTTCCATCGAAAATGCGGCCGCCGCGGCCGAGATTCGAACCCGCGACCTGCGGGTCAGCCGTCAAGTGGCTAAAATTGTATCTGTGCATTTGATGTCATGGGATGGACAGGTAAGCGCTCGTTGGCGAAGGGACCATCAGAGAAGATACCACAAGATGGGAAACGAGCCAAGGAAGATGTGGTGATTAAACCAAGAAATTAAGATATAGTACGAAATCAACTTGCACGAAACAGGCGAACCTGGATGTCATTGGCAGAGACGTTTATCATATAAAATAGGCTGATGACGATGTTCAGGATGATTATTCACGAAAAGCTGTTTCAAGAAGTTCAACTATTCCCGCGAGGCGACGCACGTGACTTCAGAAGAGTTCTTATCGAAAGGCTTAAAAATATGAGTACAAATAAAGGAAGACCATTCACAAATGATTTACGAAAACGAAAGCTTCGACGCACTACTCCAGTGTAGAGTAGTGATAGTATGCAGTTACATTATTGCGCTTAATTCGTGACACGAAAAATACAGTAATGCAGTGACACGAGAAATATATTACAAATAAGTCATTGTCACATAGTTACGTATACGTGAATAATTATGTCTAAGAGTTTCTAAAATAAACGTTGAAGTCTGCGAGACTACGTGTGATGGACATGTGTTTATTAAAGGTTTCATAGCTTACTGGGAAATAGCTTACTGTGGTAATTGAGGCCAAATAAAGCACACCGGATCCTTCATTTGACTACTCTGCTCTCTGAATCAGTAAATTAATTAATTGATATTAGCTTCATGTGGCAACTACAGAGAACAAATACTTTTATTTATTTGTGGCAACAGTAGAGAGTTTAATCTGTCACTTCATATGTGCATATTTATTTGTGATATTAATAATTATTATTTATTTGATTTATTGATTGGTTGATTGATTGACAACCAAGAGTTCGCTTTTCACAAAACACACACTTTTGTTCTGTTGTGCCAACGATATACAATGTGTCACATTCATACATGTATATTGGATGTATGACTGTCTATTAGGCAAACATGTCTAATAGACTTTGACATGTTTTATGAGATCTGCAGCAATGCCGAGTTACTGCTGAGTCTAGAAAACTCAATTCTTTATCGCACTCTCTCTATCTCTATCTCTCTTTTTCGCAAAAGAGAATTACGTTAACACGTGGTATCATCGATATTTATCAAACAATATTACTTCTTGCAATGTCATACACACTCGCATATGTTCATGCCTGCGAGTTTCTTATCGTGGTTATCTAATATGGGAAGTCCTATCTGTGTGAACCAAAAACTGCTGCTTGGAACAAAACTACAAGAAGAACGAGAAGTTCTAGCGCGGATATTTTGCCCATGCTTACGCCATTCCGCGTCTCATTCTAATAATTCCACATGCTTCCGTAAGATTCTTATAAAAGTATATGATAAATGTATGGAATAGGTGTGGATTCCCTAGGAAAACTTACGGAATCAGTGCAACGTCATACGGAAAGTTTAAATACGAGGAAGTGAACGGCACGTCTCTTGTGTTTCAGAGCTCGAGTGCGCGGCTGAGGTGTCCACGAACGACACGAACATGCAGCTCGAGAAACGCTGTCGGTGCCGCAGCTCTTGCGTGTGAGTGCAACCTTCGTGTTTCGCGCTCTTTTTTTTATTACAATAAAGGACTAACTTTTGTGTAAAAAAAACCCGTCACCGGTCGAAATTGGCGGTAATCTATTCAATACAGCGTCAATGAAAATAATCATCGGTGAATCTTTGCGGCATTGTGAGGTAATAAGTGAGTGCTAGAAAAAAAACAACGCCGCAAAACTTTATAGCCTTTTCGAAGCCTTTCGCACGGTCTTCGTAGACAAAACAGCAGGCTGAACAAACAGTGTACCTGCGTACCAGAAAATAAGGCGTCGAATAAGGGCGGTCATTTGAGTGGGCCAGTATACAACGTCCCGAATTCCCCCCTTTAACTTCCACTGCTGCGGGCAAATTACTAGACCACGGATAATGCCGCAAAGAGCCGTGCTGAGGTGACCCCGCCGCCGGCGATCGTTAAAGTCGTAATGTAGTCATGACTACATCACTTTCAAACGGCGGCTTAATCCCAATCTTTGGAAGTATTGCCAGCATTTGCATGTAAGATTCTTATGCACGGTCGTGGCCTAATTATTAGCGTTTCTGGCTGATGTGTACGGTGGCAGAGCTGTCAGGGGTTCCATTGCTTCATCAGTTATGAATTACTGAAGTAAGGATGAAGGTAGAAATAGACGGAAAGGCAGGAGGATGAGCCAGCTCTCAAAAGGGATAGCCACCCTGTGCTGAAGAAAGAAAGTATGAGGAATAAAATATTTAAAAAAAAGATGTCTGAAGAGACGACACTGCTTAAAGTTTGTCTTAAACCGAAGGTGCGCAAGTAGTGCAACAACGTCTTTAACGTCGTTGGGGCTGAGCACAATCGCAGCCAGTGTTCCAAAACTCTTCTTTTCACACAAAGCGTTATTTTCAAGGTCACGGCTGAGCGCATTGGAGTGGGGACGCTCACGTAAAGATGGGCAGTTGTTTCACTGCAGTACAGTTATCCAGTGACGGGCTCTTAGCTACAGCCCGATCAGAAATGAGATAGCATATGAAGGTGACGTGAAACCACAAGCGGTAGAAGCGTTCTGAAGGACCGACTCGGCAAGGGGGCAGAGCAACACCAGCATAAGCCACGGTCAAGAGGTTTCCGGCGCTTTTCGCGAAGGAAACTTCTGTTTAATAGGCGTGTGCTGGCGCTTAGTGCAGAAAACAGGTGTCGCTACTTGACCGGCATCGTCAATGAAACCATCATTTCGAAGTTGGCACGCTCGTTTTTGTATTTTTGGACTTATGTATACCCCACACTCCTAGCAACGTCATTTACAAATAATTAGTCCAGGTCCAGTCTCGAGCATTGGGGATAAGGCAAACGGCGTATTCACAGTAACATTCTATACAAGTTACAAAAGTACCAACCGCATTGGTCCCGTTGTTCGTGAAGTGTGTCGGTTCAGTTCCCTTCTATAAAAACCTTACTTTGAAATTCGTCTTTTGTGGTGCTTGTTTCTGTCTTCGAGGTGGTATTAGCTTTATTTTTCCTTAGGTACTTGCGATGATTACAGTCACAGTAAGTACAATGAAAAAAAAAGAAGATACGGGGAACTTTTTCTCATAAGCAGAGCTTTTGCGAGCTGAATCCGAGGCCGGCGTACTCCCATAAGCAAACAAGTCCTCGCACAGCTGCAAAAGGATCAAGTTCACAGTACACAAGTGCCCCATGCACCATTTAAGAATGTTTCCGCACCCAGTCATGAGTTTTCCACATGACAGATCATTTCGTCCCTTGTAGATTAAGTGTGTGCCTGCATAGTATGCGACGGCAGCGAATATATATGCTCATCAAACGCAACCTTTTTCTCTTTTTTTTTTTTCAGAGACGTCACGTACAAGCGCGACGTCACAGTAACAAAGCTCAGAGAGGTAAGCATCCGCTGAATGCACACGACCGTGATGTGCGCCCGTGGAGAATGATCACAGAAATAATCACGCCTCGCGTCTAAGCACACGAACAAGTGAAAACCTTACGCAACTAGGCACAGAAGTACGCGGCCTGTACAAACGACTCGTCCCGACATTTAAAGCTGGTAGATCAATGTGTACAGGCCTAATTAACTATAAACAATGCCTGCGAATTCGAGACACGATGTACCGTTATAAAATTAATTTTTTTCGAGGCAGCGTTGACCATCAAAAAAAAAAGGTCGAAGTTCAGAAGACCAAATGGGCTAGACAACCACTGAAGAAATCGTTTTAAGCTAAGGTGCCTCAGGTTTGGGATACTACCACAGGGATGCCTTTGATTTGTGTAACGTCATTAAAACTACTAAACAAGCACCATTTTTGTGTTGTTTCAAAATTTCTCGTTATTAAAGTGCGGCGATACCTAATTTCTTCAAAAATGTTCTGATCAGGTTGTTACGGCAAATACGAGGTCAAAAGCTTATTACTACAGTAGTCCTAATTTAATGTAATACGTGTCGTTGCCATTTGTTTTTTTATTATCCTAACATTTTTCGAATAACCTTTCAAATTGTCAACTCGTTCTTCGCCAATCCCTCAAAGTGGGTACGGGCCATGTTTTTTTTTTAAGGAAAAACAAGGCGACGTTTGGCATAAATAGTAACGGACAGTATTACAAGAGATGGCAAGTGTGAAAGAGAGAGGCAGAAAGATAAGGTGCCAGATGACGAGGTTAAGAAGTTAGCGTGGCCTCAGCCAGTACACGACCGGGTTAATTGGAGAAACAGGGGCGTAGTGTGGCTGAACATGGTGGGCGCCAAATATTTCTAATGGTCCTCCAAAAAAAGACGGTACGAGCTCAATTCACAGAACACACATTTCAAAGATCTGGTGCACACAAAGAGTACACTGAGTCCAAAGCGTATTTTCTTCAATAAGGCAAACGTGTGTATGCTTTACCATAGTTTCTGCTTTGATGTATATCTGTGTTTCGCTATCTTCAGTATAGTCAGTGCGCTCAATATAGTCAGTGTATACAGTGCGCTGATCTCAATCCAGTGACATATAGCGAATAAAAGCGAACCAATTCCGGATACAGCCCAACAAAGTCAACAAAAAATTGGCCCCATATCTGCATGTTACACTGCAAATGTCGTCGAACGATTATGGTATTGCGTCTGGAGAGAGTGAACAAGATGTTTACTTGATGTTCTGCGCAAGAAAATCGGTTAATGGTATTCCAGAGGTGCTCCGTTAGAGTGCCTCGAGCGTGCAGCGGAGGCGAACGAGTGCATCAAGTCACGTCACACGTGAGACATGTGCGCTATCTGGCAGTTATCTTGGAAAATTAGGCGCATGGCGTGGGCGCCCGTCACGGAGGCGATAAGGTGTAGAACGCAAGGTGACGGATAGGTGCCACCACCGTGTCGGGACCTTAGTCTTAACAAATCGTTGGAAACACTTGCCTTTTTGTGCAAGCGTTGCATCGTCAGCGCAGCGGGATAAGCGCTACGGTTTTTAGAATTACTTATGAATGTCTTTTCTAGTAAAACGACACACATACAGAATATTCACGTGTTGTTATGGTGACTCAGATATGCCCAATAATTGTTTTTAATTGACAATTACACAAGTTTGAACGATAAACCTTGAGCAATATTGCTGAGCTCTGCGGATGGGGTCGGCAATTTGGGGTGTAGTTTGGTGCGTTTTAAAGTGTCTTTAAAGGCGTACATACAAAAAATGTACAAACAGACAGACCAGAATTTTCGCGTCGAAGGTCCCCAAGAAGGACCATCGTCTTTACAATTTGCTCTTACGTGAGATTACATGACGTCGACAGCCGCTGTTGGTCTGGTCTAATTTTCTTTTTGTGTTCGCGTTCAAGGAAATAACAATTCATATTTGTTGCAAGTGCGATTTATCTAAACTACGATCTTTGAGTGTGACTATTGACCTCAAGTTTTCAATTTCATCGCAGGATGTCCTGAGTACTACCGAAAAAGACGGGTATGTCACAAGCTCGCCAGTGCCAATACGTGTCTGTCTTTTTTTTTCATATGTATACCTGTTGAGTAACATAGAACATTATTTTTGTGTAGAATCGCTTAATTATATTCTTTATTTATACACATTGTAGAAGTCTCAAATAGCAGCTTTTTGTCGGCGTTACCACTACACTGCTGCTCCCGAACTCTCACTTCCGGGATATAGCTTGTTTTTTGTCTCGGCGTTGCCTTCCGTGGCTGAGACCGCGTCTACGCCCATCTTCATCTGTTGTAGAAAGAAAATGTGAGGTCTGGAACGATCTTGTTCTTCATTGTCATCACCCACAGCGCAAAGTAAGCGCGCACAATGATTTACAGATACGTATACGGGTACGTAGTGGCATTCGTCATTCTGCTAATAGCAGAATGACGAATGCCATAGTGGCCTAATGGGGGGTGACAATGAAACAAACAATCTTCCCTACTTCACCAAAGTTACGGTGGTCGTATAGTGATATGACCTGCGTCTATTGTGCTGTGACGGACATACGAATGGCGCAAACCACTGTGGCTTAATTTTGCTCTATGCTACTTCACGTTTCCGCAAGTTTGCGCTTAGCGTATGAGCCTACCACGTGACCATATAGGCAAAAGCCTAAGGCAGTCTACGGAACAAATTTTAAATAGTTAGGGCTGTAGCGCTAACCTTCACGGCAAAACATTTACACTACACACGTGCACAAGCTTATATAGTTCAACACGTTTAAAAAAGAGAAATGAAACATTAAATTGTGACGTTTTACTTGATAAAAAATTGACCCCGTATCTACATGTTTCTGCAAATGTCGCCGAAAGACGATAGTCTTGCGTGTGTTGAGAGTGAACAAGACATTTATTTGATGTTCTGCGCAAGAAAATCGATGGGTGGTATTGATGTTCTGCGTAAGAAAATCGATGGGTGGCAGGCAGGCAGGCAGGCAGGCAGACAGGCAGAGACAGACAGACAGACCAAAATTTTTGCGTCGAAAGTCCCCAAGAGAGATTTAAAATACAATGTGATTATGAGACACACCGCAGTGGCAGGTATTCGAATTAATTTTGACCATCCGAATGAAAGCGCACGGTGATTATGTTGTTGTTGATGTTGTTGTTGTTGATGATGTTGTTGTTGTTGTTGTTGTTGTTGTTGCTGCTGCTGTTGTTGTTGTTGTTGTTGCTGCTGCTGCTGCTGCTGCTGCTGCTGCTGCTGTTGTTGTTGTTGTTGTTGTTGTTGTTGTTGTTGTTGTTGTTGTTGTTGTTGTTGTTGTTGTTGTTGTTGTTGTTGTTGTTGTTGTTGTTGTTGTTGTTGTTGTTGTTGTTGTTGTTGTTGTTGTTGTTGTTGTTGTTGTTGTTGTTCGCCTCCAGTTAAAACGTGATCGTCGTGGCTGGGAATCGAGCATACTCTGGGTAAGCAGCGCAAAATATTACAGTAAGCTTACCACGACGGATATTCTTGGTTTTCGGAAAACAAAATGTACTGCAGTGGAGGTTTCAAGATTATTTTGACGTTGAACAACAAAAGAACTGTAAAGAAGACGGAAAAGTGGTCGCATTTGTTTGATGCTCCTTGTAAAATTTCAGTAACACTGCGCCACTTTTTTGCCTACCTGTGACACACGGTGACCGTTGGCGTGCACCATAGAGGCTGCGTTTAATCGAATTCTGCAGCAGCTAAAACACATCCTGCTTGAGAGGAAGCGCTAGACCACTTCCTGCTTTTCATTCGGCCATAAACAAAACCGAATGCTTGTATCTACCGTCTTTATACAGTTTACGCTGGAGTCAGGGAAGATGGAAGTGTTCGATGACAAATTCGTAAACGGGAAATGTGTGTGCTGGAATCAACTGTTCGACGATCGGACTTCTCTTCTTCAAAGCTGCAACTACTCTTTTACGCGGCGGCACGAGCTGGGTATGCCATACAGCGACCGATCACAGTCGAGCTTTTTTAATTGAGTTTTATTATTTCATCACAATGCATTTTGATAGGAGGTGAAGGGAAAAGCCATCTGAATGACTTGAAGGACTCATTAAACCCGTACAAAGACAGCAGCTAAGTTTCAGGCATGCTCCTAACAGTGTTGTGCTTCAACACTGATATCGACATTCTAAATCCTCTACTGTAACATTGTAAAACTTAACAAACACATTTGTAGGGTGCATTTATATAAGTCAAGCAATTTTAGGCAAAGAGCGAAAGTTTTAAAAAATCACACAAATCAGACAATTTTGCATCGCGCATGTAAATTTGCTTATAGCTGTAATCATTTAATAAATGTCCTGCATGTGTCGATTTCTTAGCATACAAATTAAGGCTTGTACAGCGCCATCTCAATATGGCTAGCTAAACCAAAAATTAGTCCTTCCTACGTAAGCAACAACTTCTAGCTCGCATGTGCCATAGAAACTGTATAAATGTACAGAAACTGTGTGGAAACTGCAGGCACAGAGCAGCGGTATTGGCAAAGGTTCACGTGTGGCGCAGTGCCTATTCCTGACATCTTTCTGGCGGCATGCGGGCAAGCTCTGCGGAGATCCTTACGTGACTGGCGTGTCGTGTGAATTTGTAGATACGTCAACGACGTTTTTCATTATGTACAACGCGTTAACCAGCAGCTGGGCTGCTTGCATGGCTGTTGTAGCAAACGCGGCAGGTTCCAGTCCTAGCCGGCCAAACACGTTTTACACTGTAGTCGTCACCCTATATTGGTAGTGTGTGGAGTTCACAGGCCAGCGTGCAATAGAGTACAAGCGCAATAGGTATCCTAGCATAAAAGTATACCTATATGAGGCTGAGGATGCATGAGCTTATGCAGATTGCATTGCCCTTTTTTGAGTGGATAAACACAGTGAATAAGAAGCAGTGAACACCACTTTACGTTTCTGTGAAGACGCTGGTGCCAGCAGAAATTTTGATGAAAGCAGAAGATTCTGGCTAGGCATGTTAGCCCAAACTCCTTCCATGTTCTCAAATATATATTGGAATGCGACCTCTATGCAGTACCTTGGTGTGCCTCTCTATAACTATCGTAACAGTGCCCCACAATGGACCTCTGCGATAACTAAGATCCTCCGAAAGGTGGCAACATGGCACGGACGAGATCTTTACATTCTTGCGAGAGCGAAAGCGTGCATTATATTTTTTGCATCAAAGCTTATTCGTCTTCTGCAGATGTCGCACTGCTCTCGGGAGCACATTCGAGCTTTTAACAGAATATTTGCCAGTTTTATTTGGTGCTCTTTATGGGAACCCATGAAGAGAGACAACCTTTTTCTTCCGCTTGAAACGAGTGGCCTTCGCCTATTGCATTTGTTTGTGCGACAGTTGTGTTGCATTTTTTTTTACCTCAAGGACGTCTGACACTCTTTTTCTTTAGTGGTCCTTCGAAATCGTCTGTTATTACGCTCCTTCTATTTTGTTCGCAACAGGCGTTGCTAAGGGATCACAGTTGTGGGGATTCCAAAAGAAATTGTTGATACTGCCAACTTTTCGAAAACCAGATTTAGCTTAGAGTATTTGTATAATAAAGGCAGAACAACATTAAGCGCTGCACTTGTGAATAACCTTTTCTGGGAACCTGTTTCTGGACTTCCACATTCCCATTTGTCTGGTCACGGTGTGTTATTTCGTGTACGTAGAATGTGGGTATTTTTTGCAGTAAAAACATTTTCCTTTAAACTACACACCTCCGCTCTACCAGTGGAGAAGTGGTTCAAAGAAAAATCAATATATGTGCCCTGGACAGACAGCAAGTTGTAGACTTTGAAACCAACCTGAAACGATGGAGCATTCATTGTAGTGACGCATTTTATTTTTGGGACATTCTAAAAAGAACGATCAGAAAACTTTTAATAACAGCTCATGGTATTAGGTTTATCCCTTTCAAAAAGAGCCTGACTGGTAACACTCTATATGATCTGTTTATGTTGCTGGGACTTTATTCACTATACGGGAAAGTATCATGATTGACAGACATGCCGAGCCACCACGGTCGACGAGATCTGTCTTCCGAGAAGAATACTGCCCAAGTGCTCACTGTTGTTGATATTTTTGACCACGTTCCGGAGTGGCTTCCCCTTTTTGACGCTTGTGTGTGTTTGCCTGACTTCTTAAGAATTATGTTATAGGTAGTTCACAATTCCTGGTGCTCATATTATGCTTTAAGTAAGAAGTATGTTTTGCGGCGTAGTGGCTATAGCGTCGCGCACTTAGAAGAGAACGGTCGCTGGTTAGACGCCTCGCTGCAAAAGTTTTTCTTATGGCTTTTTTCTTTACTATCTTTTGGTATAATGTTGCAAAGTCGTGTCCGTGACGGAAATACGTCAGCAAATGCGTGGTGGTCCCGGCATAAAACTCTTTCGTGTTACAATAAGGTAATCGCCTTTTTCTTAACCACTCAGTCAAGAACTGCCTGCTCTCCATTGCGAAAACAGTATTTTTTTTTTAATCCGCACAGCTCACATCAAACATTCTTATCCCTATATTTATAATTAATGTTATAAACTGTTGCTTATGTCAACAAAAGCACCCGAAATAGGAAGAGAGATAGAAGCAGGCCCATAGTTGCCTCGTAAAAGTGACACCACGTCCACCTGCGGGTCTCCTAAAATGTATGCACCCATATCTCTTAAAATCAAATCACGTGAACGTACAAACGCATTCGCATATTACATGGAAACACACATGCCTTTTAATCTGATTGGTGTCCATCTCAGTGGAACAGTGGCTCATCTGCTCACCCGAAGGTCACAGGATCCATCTCGGTCGTGGTGGTGGCATTTCGATGGAGATAAAATGGTGAAGGCCGGTGTACAACACGATGTCAGTGCGTGTTAAAGAACACCACATAATTCAAATTTTCAGATCCCTCCACTACGGCATCTCCCATATAATCATATAGTGGTTTTGGGAAGTACAACCCCAGGCAGTATTACGATCGGGGCCTATACCTTCATGTACGTTCATATATGGGAGCGCGGAGGGTTTCAGAGTAGCCCCTCGTTTATGTATGGATCCAGTAATGATTCCACTGCTGTTCCTCTTTGCAGGCCACCGGCTCGTCTGGTCCTGTACTTCGACTCGCTCACCTATGAGCACATTAGATCGGTCCCAAAATACGATGTGAGTGGCACTTAGTGCATACCCCCACATCCTCTCAAGTGTACCGTCTAGTTATCTGACAAGCTTATTCGGGGTATGCGAGCAACGTCCAGTGGCACACTCAAAGTGAACGTCCGAATATCCGACTGAACACCTTAGGCATTTGGGCGCGTATTCAGATATGGGGAACACCGCAGGATAAGACAAGGGGCATGCTGCCGCAATTTGAAGCTCGAGTTAAATGCCTGAGGCCACGTAGACAGGAGCAAATATATTCGCTAAGGCGTTAGGCATGTGTGTGCTGCAACAAAGTTACGAAGTACACAATGCATTCTAATGCATCAAAATTTATAATAACAAACATCTGTTATAGCGAACTGAATACGAGCATTGATTGGTCCCTCCCCATTTCAATGATATTTCTTCTTTTTACAACAAAACTCATTATGTAAACTCCATCTCTCTGCCCGATTGTGCAGCCTCGGAGCCCACCGCAGGTTTGCGAAACGTGTTTAGCGGCTTTAAGTTTATTGTTGCGGTTACTTCCTGGTTATTTCTGCTAATTATATTATTTTATACTTGGTCCTACATTCTAACCAAGTTTTGAGCATTATTAGCCTTTTTGTGGCCTGCATTGAGTGCTTCAATGACGCCACCTGACAAGCGTGAATGAACAAGCCGGATGGGTGGACAACGTCCGTTTTTTTTTTTTTTACTCAGCAAAAAGCATTAGATCAGATAGCTCAGGCAGAAGCTTTTGCTATCTGACCTAATGATGCTCTACACCTTGACGTAAGTAAGTCACACTGCCGCTTACGCCTTTGCCTAAAACGACTAGATGTTGAAAACATTCTTTTTTTTTGGGGGGGGGGGGGGGAGCGGTGTATTTACCCCCTCCCACTCCCAACGAAGATTTTGTGCAGAAAACGTGTTTTTACACTGCCTCTTGGATCGGAGGCATGCATGGTAATCTTTGTGCACTTGACGTGGTCTTGCAATGCCTGTGAGAATGGTCTAATTTTGAATAAACGGATTTGTCATTTGATAGCGTCATCATGTGACGTGGCATTATGTGCCGTGCACGAAGTCGTCATGGGGTGGAAAAAAAGTAATGATCATCACATGATGATCATTACTTTTTTTCAATTGCTCGTATTGACGCCGACGTTCCCTTTCCCCGTTTGATATGGCATCTAAGGCCTTCATAAATCATCCTCCTTGTATACATTCACAGGAGACCCGTGTGCTCAGCAACCTGGGTGGTATCAGTGGCATGTACCTGGGCCTGTCCTTCTTCGTTCTTTTCCAAGTGCTTGATATTCTGGTCGTCGGGGCGCTGCGGCTGAGGAAATCGCTGCGCTGGGACGTGCGCGAGCGCCGCCTGGTCGTGCACGCAAGGACCCGCTCACAAGAAGGCGTCCAAACCATCTCGTAGAACTGACCGGCACTCAACAGCAGAAGGCGTGGCCTCCGCGATGCGTTCCGTTGCGTGCTGCCGCAGCTGAGGCCACGCAGAGAAATTGTGAGAATTTGAGCTTTAAAAATGGCACTAAAGAGAAAAGCAAGGTGTCTCGCGTGAGCAAATTTTGACTTTGAAAATTCCGAAAGCACCACTTTTTTTGTGAGAAGACGCTCAGTAAGCGAGAAAACGCGCGAAAGGTATATAAATGCCTAGATTATTTCCTTTTCTACCCTAAGTGCCGACAGCAATTCAGGCTCCACAGACGAATCTTATTGGTTAGTGCTCGTTTTCAGTAGCCATGTTCTTCCTGACACTCCTCCAGCACCTGGTGAAACGCGTTCCCCGCTCGCATCGCATTCGGATATTGTCCGATGAAAGATGCGTGGGTATTGTACTTAGACCATTAGACGTGCCTGCCCACCAACACTTCAGCCTCGGCTGGCCCGTCCGGCAGCTTCACTCGTTTTGGCACTCTTAACGTCGCAAAGCTACCAGATGCCACACTGCCCAATGACTCTGCACCAACAGCAGCACCTGAAAAGCAGAAACAAAACAAAATTGTAAATGTTCCATGCTTAAAAGAAAATGGCGGCAGACACCGGCTGCGCGCGAGAGGATCGGAAGAGGCGGTTGTCGCTACCTCGGAGACAGGAAACAATCTAGGGATTTTAGTAATTGCGGCTGGCGATCCTGATTTCGCACCAGCTCGCCGTAACATCACAGATTTTGACGGCATCTTCTTGTGCCTTCACATGATTATACATGGGTAAAAATAATTTACACTGAGTTCTCGGGCACCCTAATTCCGAATACTTATTACATAGCTTCAGAGTGTTTTGGGAACCGATGTTGCCAAAATACACAAACTTTGGCATTCGTGACGTCAGAGTGGTGTTCGCGCGCTGTTGCTCTAACGCGAAGTTCAGTCATTCAACTTCAACCTGCGTCTCCTCGTCTCATAGTTAACCTGTGATGACGAAATAATGTAAAAAGAACTCTAGAAAAAAACTTAGTTTTTTTTTAATTTTGAAACATCTTAAACTTTGTTTAAAATGTTTCACTTCAATACTTCTTTAAGAAGCCGCACTCAAAGCACTGACCTAAATAAAAATGAAAAGAAAAAAACAACTTTGTGCCCCTGTGGCAGCGATTGCATCTCAAGTAAAAATTAAGGCGTTTTCCCACTAGCGGCGCGAAGCCTGAAGAAATGCCCCTCTCGTTCTTTATTTCTCTTTTTTTTCTCTTTTCCAGTTTTCAGATATATATATATATATATATATATATATATATATATATATATATATATATATATATATATATATATATATATATATATATATATATATATATATATATATATATATATTGGGGGGGGGGGGGACGGAAGAAGGCAGGGATGGTTAGGAAAAGTAGATGAGGAAGAAGTGAGAATGGAATAAACATGGCGTAGGAGCCAAGCCACGTCTCCCATTCATCATAGCGTCACACGAGTCAACTTCATACGTTTGTTCTGATGTGCCGCAAGGGAGTGTTCTCAGTCCACAGCTTTTTCTCATCTATATTAATGACTTACCAAGTAATTTATCCTCACAAGTGCGCATTTTCGCTGATGACAGTATAATTTACCGAGCAATAACTAGTACTTGTGATCACAAAGTAATCCAAAATGACCTCGATCTCATCAGCAATCGGTGTAATAGTTGGCTATGTCCCTTAATTCAAGTAAATGTAAAGTAATGTCCTTCTCTCGCAAACATTCTAACTCTGAGTTTTCTTACTTTATTATTGGTGTAGAGAGGAAGAAGAATATGTGCTGCAGTGGGTCACGCCTTTAGCAGGAGGAGCCAAGCGCGAGCGTTTGCCCCCATTGCTGTGATTCCTGAGTCCGTTGCTGCCGCCCGCTTTCCGAATCAATAGACCTACTGTGCAAGTGCTACTTGTGCCAATAAACCCCGTTTCAGAGTGGTGGAGGTGCTGGGTACTTCAACCTGGAACTCCGCAACAGGAAACTACCTGCCATCCCAGAAATGGCTGAAGAAACCACCCAGCAAGGTACGACCCAGCCTCCGATGGTCATCGTGCCCACTTCGCTACGCGTGCGCGATCCACCTTTTTTCGACGGTACTGATGAGCAAGACGTAGAAGATTGGCTGTCGACATTTGAAAAGGTAGGCGCAAGCAACAAGTGGGACGACCCTTCGAAGCTTCAATATGTACCCTTCTACCTGAAAGAGGTGGCGAGTCTCTGGTTTAACAACCACCACTCGGAATTCGCCACTTGGGGTGCCTTCAAGCTACGCATTACCGATGTGTGCGGTCGCCCCGAGGTAAGCAAGCTCCGTGCCGAACAGCGCCTACGGGGATGCGCACAGCTTCAGGGGGAAGGCTTCACAAGCTACATCGAGGATGTGCTCGACTTGTGCAAGCGCTTTGACCCTTCAATGATCGAGGCAGACAAGATCAAATACATCTTGGAGGGGATAGACGACGACGCTTTCCAGATGCTGTTGGCCAAGGGCCCCCGTACCGTGTCTGAACTCGCCACTCTTTGCCAGAGCATCGAGGAATTGCGCAAGCAACGGGTCATGACACAGCGGCCAGCGACTACCGACGAAACTCTCGCGGCATTGACCCCAGGTGGAGACAACAACACAATCATGTCGGAAATCAAACGATATGTGCCCGAGGACGTGGCCCGACAACTTTCGTTTCTGTCGTATCAACCGGCAACGGAACCCTCTTCTGAGCATCTCGCGCCCGCCATCAGACAGGTATACAGGCGCAGGTCTCTGAGGCACTGCCGCCCGTCTCTCAGACATATGTCACCGCGCCATTGACTTACGCTGCTGTTGCTGCTACTCTACCACGACTTCCACTTCGGCTGGCTTCCCAGCCTCTACGAGTACCAACGACGCCAGTTCCAGCAACACAACAGCGCTATCACGGAAACCCTTGGCGCACAGTTGACAATCGTCCAATCTGTTATGCATGCGGATATCCAGGTCAGGTGGCGCGCTTCTGTCGCCGGCGCTTCACAACGGGCCCGGCTGCAGCTCCGAGGTACTCTGATGACTCTTTCCCGGCCCCGTACAACGCGCAACGAGAAATGCCCCGTCAATACGACCGACAATCAGTGCAACGCGACCCGTCCCCATCCGAAATAGACCACCGCCCTGCTGCCGACTACCGACCATTCGGTCCCCGTCGCTCATCCTCACCACGCCGCTACCGTTCTCCGTCCCCGCTGCGTCGCCGACCGAACCCCGCAGAGACGGGAAACTGACTGCCGCAGCTCCGGAGGCATGAGCTGCGAAATCGTCGCATTGTAGAAGTCCTCGCCCGTCCCCCACAAACGTTCTGGAACTGTTTGTTGAAGGTCTACGAACTCTTGCGCTTGTTGACACGGGTGCCGCCGTATCTGTGATGAGTCAAAAACTCTGCCGTTCGATACGAAAAGTAACAACGCCGCCTTCCGACGTATTGCTGAATACCGCGAGCTCGCAACCTATTCGACCAGTCGGAGCATGTACAGCTAGAGTAATCCTTCAGGACGTCCTGTACCACATCGAGTTTCTCGTGTTGACCACTTGTGCCCACGACGTGATACTAGGATGGGATTCTTTGTCACGGCACCACGCCGTAATCGACTGCGCTCGCGCGCAGGTAGAATTATCTGTGTTTTCAGATGCGCCATCTACCAACAATGAGTGCACTCACCTGGGCAAGCTTCTTGTTGCTTCCAACGTTGATGTTCCTCCTTAGTGCCATCGTTGTCCCCGTCAATCGTACTGAATTGTCCGGCTCTACCGTTGTGTTCTCCCCATCTGGCGTTTTCAGTCGCCGCCATGGTACGTTTCTGCCATACGCCGTTCTGCCACCTCATCAAGATACTTCGAAATTGTCGTTTGCAATCCTAGCTCATGCCCTCTCACCTTAAGAGCTCACGAAACACTGGGCTATGTTCATCCTGTTGATGACAACGTTATTTTGCCTATTGGGTCTCACGACCCTGGCCAGCAACTTCAACTGAACGCTGTTACTCCTCCTTTTACGCGGGATGACTACTCCTCGGATATCTTCGATCGTTCCATCGACAGCAAGCTTTCTTCGGATCAACGAGACCAGCTAATAGCCCTTCTTGCATGAATTCCGAGATTCATTTGACCTTCCTCAAAAGGCACTGAGTCAAACTAACACCGTAGCTCACACAATCTACACCGGAACGCACCCTCCTTTGCGGCAACGCCCCTACCGCGTATCACCCAAGGAACGATGTGTAATTGCAGAGCAGGTGGATGATATGCTTCAGCGTGGTGTCATCAAACCATCTTCTAGCCCCTGGTCTTCACCTGTTGTGCTAGTGGATGCTTCAGCGTGGTGTCATCAAACCATCTTCTAGCCCCTGGTCTTCACCTGTAGTGCTAATGAAAAAAAAGACGGTTCGATTAGATTTTGTGTCGACTACCGGCGACTGAACAAAATTACACGGAAAGATGTGTACCCTCTTCCCCGCATCGACGACGCTATAGATTGCCTACAAGGTGCCGAATTCTTTTCTTCGCTGGACTTACGTTCAGGTTATTGGCAGGTTCTGATGGCAGAGTGTGACCGTCCCAAAACAGTGTTCGTTACGCCGGATGGCCTATACGAATTCACGGTTATGCCGTGCGGTCTGTGCAATGCACCTGCAACGTTTGAACGAATGATGGACAGCGTTTTACGCGGCCTTAAATGGCAGATGTGCTTATGCTACCTCGATGATGTTATCGTATTTTCTTCTGATTTCCCTACCCACGTCGACCGTCTGCGCACCATTCTTCAGTGTCTTACCAAGGCAAACCTCCAACTTGACCTAAAGAAGTGCCGCTTTGGGGCTCGCCAACTTACTATACTTGGTCACGTTGTGTCAAAGGATGGAATTTGCCCCGACCCAGACAAACTTCGAGCCGTAGCCGACTTTCCGAAGCCGACTTCACTCAAAGAACTTGGGAGCTTCATCGGCTTGTGCTCGTATTTTCGTCGTTTCGTCCACAACTTTGCAACAATAATAGCCCCACTTACACAACTACTGAACGGTCCAGATAATATTTCTAACTGGACCCCGGCATGCGACGAAGCTTTCCTTACACTGCGCCGCCTACTTACGTCCCCACCAATTCTACGCCATTACGACCCAAGTGCCCCAACTGAAGTGCACACAGATGCCAGTAGCGTTGGTCTGGGAGCATTACTCGCGCAACAAAAGCCCAGTATTCCAGAGTACGTCGTCGCATACGCAAGCCGCGCACTCACAAAAGCGGAGATAAACTACTCCGTAACTGAAAAAGAATGCCTCGCAATCGTTTGGGCGTTAAGCAAGTTTCGTCCTCACTTGTACGGACAGAGTTTCAACGTTGTGATTGATCACCACGCACTTTGTTGGTTGGCGTCGCTAAAAGATCCTTCAGGTCGCCTTGGACGTTGGGCTCTTCGCCTACAAGAATTCAACATTCGTGTCGTCTACCGCTCAGGACGAAAACACTCTGATGCGGACGCCCTCTCACGATCACCAGTGAGATCCACTGCAGACCTGCATTCGGACACCAACTTCTTCATCGCTCCCATTTCCGTCACAAACATGTCGTCTGAACAGCAGAAAGACCCATGGATAACATCTGTCCTTAACATTCTTTCCGACTCTTCAACGTCTGCATACACACGCGCTCTTCGCCGCCAAGCCACACATTTCGCGATACGGGACGTGCAACTATACCGCAGAAACTACCACGCGGATGGTCGTAAATAGCTCTTGGTTATACCACACCACATGCAATCTGATGTCTGTGCGTATTTCCATGCCGACCCACAACATGCTCACGCTGGTGTGTTAAAAACATATCAGCGGATCCGCCAGCGTTACTACTGGCGTGGTATGTACACTTTTGTACGAAAATACATTCGGTCTTGTTCATTATGCCAACGACGAAAGACAGCTGCCAATTCACCCGGATTATTACAGCCTCTACCGTGTCCGGCGCGCCCTTTCGACCGTATTGGTATCGATCTATATGGTCCCATTCCTTACACTGCCACTGGAAATCGATGGATCATTGTCGCCGTCGACCATCTGACGAGTTATGCTGAAACAGCTCCACTACCTACGGCAGGTGCACGTGACGTAGCCAATTTCGTTTTGCGACGCTTCGTACTGCGTCACGGGGCACCACGTGAACTACTAAGTGATCGAGGGCGTGTCTTTTTATCTGAAATTGTACAACAACTCCTTCAGGCATGCCGCACGGTGCACCGCGCCTCTACAGCCTACCACCCGCAGACCGACGGTCTAACTGAGCGCTTCAACCGAACGCTAAGAGACATGCTCGCCATGTATGTCAATTGCGACCAATCAAACTGGAATGTCATTCCCCCATTTGTGACCTATGCGTACAACACCGCGACGCAGTCAACCACAGGCTTCTCGCCTTTCTTTCTTCTATATGGGCGTGAGCCATGCTCCACCCTTGACACCATTTTGCCGTATCGTCCCGACGTCTCAGAGTTCAGCCCTCTTTCTGATATTTTGCACCACGCTGAAGAGCGTCGTCAGTTGGCCCGATCATTCACCTCGGACAAGCTAGCATTCGAAAAAGACCGCCACGACCGCGACCAGCAATTCGAGACTTTTGCCGTGGGCTCGCTTGTCTGGCTCCGACTGCCCTTCTACTCCCCAGGTCTGTCCGCTAAGTTTGCACCCAAGTTTCACAGTCCTTATCGCGTCGTCGAACGTCGATCTCCTGTCACATACGTGATCGAGCCGATCACGCCATCTACAGACAGGCGATGCCTTGGTCGTGAGACTGCCCACGTGAGTCGTCTCAAGCCATATCATGACCCACTCCTAATCTCGTCACTTTGACTTGCCAGGATGGCTCGTCTTCGTCACCGGGGTATTGTAGAGAGGAAGAAGAATATGTGCCGCAGTGGGTCACGCCTTTAGCAGGTGGAGCCAAGCGCGAGCGTTTGCCCCGATAGCTGTGATTCCTGAGTCCGTTGCCGCCGCCCGCTTTCCGCATCAATAGACCTACTGTGCAATTGCTACTTGTGCAAATAAACCCCGTTTCATTGGCAATCCCGTATCTAGTGTTGACTCCTCTAAATATTTAGGTGTAACCTTCACATCTAACCTTTCGTGGACTACCCACATCACCAACATCTGTAGTGACGCCTCCCGATCATTAGGCTAAATACGCCGCAATCTACGTAAGACGCCCACAAATATACGGGCTTTAGCTTACGTAACATTTGTTCGCCCTCAGCTAGAATTCGCTTCTGCAGTTTGGTCCCCTCATTACAGCTACTTAACTAACATGCTGGAATCAATCCAGAATAGAGCCGCTAGATTCATCTCACAAAACTACGATCATAGTGCAAGCATAACACAAATTTAAAAAAAACGTATCACTTTCCCTTTTGAGCAGCCGACGTGATCTAAACCTCCTTTCATTATTTCATAAATACGTACATGAAACAAGACCATTATCATTGGCATTGCAAACATCTGCGTTCACATCAAAGAGACTAAATAATCATCGTTCATTCACACGCATATATGATAAAACATGCATTTTTAACTCGTCTGCACTCCCCCGTGTCATCCGCATGTGGAACAGCCTTCCAGGTGAAATCGTAGCTGAACGCAATCGGGAAAAATTCCGGCACCTTCTACTCACTCATTTCCAGGATTAACTGCTCGTTTTATCCGTATCAAAATCGGCACCTACGCGTTTATTCACTACTAGTATCTCGCTTTTTTTTATCTTACTTTAAACTTCTTTTGTTTGATGGTTTGAATACTAACATGCCATTCAGTTCTGTTGTGTTTTATTCAGTGATGTTTTATTTTGAATAATGTAAAGTCTTTTCACAATTTGTGTCTGTTTTTTAACTTGTTTTACGTCATTATCTCACGTGTATACTCATTTGATGTTTATTGCCGTTGTATACCTAATAAAATTATTATTATTATTTTCTCATTGTTATTCCTGTTAGGACTTGTATAATGATTGACAATTAGTTTATGTTATTGTTTGTATGGAAATCGTACGAATTCGTAAATGTATTTTTTATGCTCCACTTACACAGTGCCCTGTTTTGTCTGTAAGGTATTTTGAATAAATAAATAAATAATTATATAAATAAATAAATAAATAAATAAATAAACAGGATGAAGACCTACCAGCCCCTTCATCAGTCGCTCATCTACCCGACTGATCATCAGTCGCTATCTACGTGACACCCTGAGCATTCATGGACTACCGTACAAGCGCCTAGTGTTACGCATCGACCAGCATCATGTCATAAGCATCTACTGACCTTCCCATCCGCAAGTACACCGGAGCAGTGGACGATGGACCCGTACAAGACTGGTTCGACCTGTTCGAGCTCCACGCTATCGCTACATCTTGGTCGGAACTGGAGATGGTTACGAACTTCAGCGACTACGTCACCAGTGAGGCATTTAAATTTTACTTAACCCACATAATCGAGAACGACGAGTCATGGAAAAAAATCAAAGAGGAGATGATTACCCGTTTTAACGACCATGACCAAGACCTACTCATTGCCAACCATATAGAGACAACCGCACACTATCGTCAATTTCCTAAGCAGTCCTCAACCATTCGAAAGCCCAGCGCGAATCGACAACTGCCTCAAGATGAAGTGGCACATGAGTTGACTTACAGAAGGCCATGCGTATATTGGGGAAAACCCAACCGTCAAGCGCGCCTCCCTTCTGCGGAATAGTCAGCATTTCCGAAGTCATCGCTTCAGCATACGACACGAGACGTTGCTCAACCACCTGATGCCCTTCACTCTTCGTCTCGCATACGTGGTCCACCACCTGGGTTTTCGCCACGCGGTTCTTCAAGCGCTTCTAACGTTCACCACTTGCCTTATAAAGACGCCGTATTCATGGTAGATGACCTGACCCATCGAAAAAATACCCTGCCAAGCCATTCTTCTTCCGTACGGTTTCATGCATCACCGTCCGGTGCACACTCCCTCGAGAGTTCAAACAAAGCAGAAGGCTCAGACGCATCGAACGTCGCACACTACCTGGCGCAAGAACTACTCGCAGTGAACAATGAAAAAGAAGCCCCTGAAGAGCTTTGTGTCCTTTCTATGGCACCGCAGACTTGCCAAAATCTGCTCGTACACAGTTATCTTTCGGAAGCGCCCGTATAATGAAACCCGTCACCGAAGCCTCTGAAGAGCACGCTAGCAATGATGACGCATTACCAACTATGCCCAGCAAGCAAGACACCTGTTGACCATTCATCAGCTGTCTACAGGACGCGTCAAACACCGAAGGAAATGAATGCCCAAATCCAGAAGGGGCGCCACTACAGCCATCTCCTGAGCAGCCTCAGCAAAGCATGCAAAGCCAAGTTCACAAAATCATGCTACAACGAGAGAGACTGCAACGAGGGCATCGATGAACCCAAAATTCGATGGAAGCGCACTCACCCACCAATTGAAGAACATCGGAAAATAAGATTTCTAATTCAAGACATCAGGCACTTTCACGCAAAGAAAAGTCACCAGAGACACTCCCTACACTTGCTATTACACCAACTGCACCACCGCAAAAAACGCCGAGAAAGACGCAGAGGCACTGCTTGCACACCGCAAGCACTCAGGCACTTCATCACAGTCTGTCAAAAAGCACGAAAGCAAGAAGCACCCGAATTGCACCATTCACGACGAAATATACAACCACCACGACATACGAGCCACCGATGCAACAGTGCGTTCCAAACTTGCTTAGTCCCCAGAACAGTTCAAGCAGTATTGTCAGTATACAAGTGCAGCGCACCCTGACAAGAACGCAACAGTCGAGCTCGTCCACCAGAGTCGTCATAAAAATCACCGGACTACTCCCTCTGCCTTGAATATTTAGTGACATTGTGGAACACCGTCGGGACGTGAAACTGCGAATTTGGCCATAATTTTGTTTATTCTCTTCTTCATTTTGTTTCAGTTTGTAATCGGTGCCATCTTTCCGGGGGAGGAGGAATCCTGTGACGCAAGAAGGCAGGGATGGTTAGGAGAAGTAGATGAGGAAGAAGTGAGAATGGAATAATGGAATAAACATCATGGCGTATGAGCCAAGCCACGTCTCCAAATCATCATATACATATACACATATATATATATATATATATATATATATATATATATATATATATATATATATATATATATATATATATATATATATATATATATATATATATATATATATATATATATATATATATTGCCACCTGGCCATGAACTGCGGCGAGCACGAGCCCGCATCGAGGAGAAGAAACGAGGAAGAAGTTGTTGGGCTAGCGCGCTCTCGCCGAGGCTTTTGTTTTTTGGTTGTGGTGTCCCTGACCTGCGCCTCTGTGACTACGCGGTATTCTTTACCTGAAGTCCCTCTTGTTCACGCGCGACAACTGGTGGAGGTGCTGGGTATTCCCAGTCAATGATCCAAACGCCTCCTGGGAGCCCTATACCCGCAGTCGCAACACCTGTCCACCGGGCCAGCCGGAGAATCCGAGGATTGTCCCCCGAGCGTGAACCTCTACCGGAGATGGCATCAACTGCACCACCCCAGAGCGGTACGGAAAATATTCCGATGGCTAATTACACGCTGCAGAAGCCACGAGTGCCGAAGGTGTTCCGTGGCTCCATGTTGGAGGATGTTGTGGACTGGTTGGCTCACTTTGAACGCGTTGCGGCTTTCAACGAATGGACCGACGCCAACAAGCTGCGGAATGTATATTTCAGCCTTGAGGACGGAGCTCGTACTTGGTACGAGAACCGCGAACCCTTCTCGTCGTGGACGATGTTTTGCCGTCAGCTGCTGGCAAGTTACGCTGACCCCCATCGCCGTGAACGAGCGGAACGGGCCATCCAATCACGCATCCAAATGCCGAACGAGAACGTGATGGCGTACGTGGAGGACATGACGAGCCTTTTCCGTCGCGCTGACCCAGGTATGGGAGAAGACAAGAAGTTGCGCCACCTAATGCGAGGAGTTAAGGAGCAACTCTTCGCTGGTCTCGTGCGAAGTCCCCCGAATACTGTGGCAGAGTTTTTAACTGAAGCAACGACAATGGAAAACATGCTGCAGCAGCGATCAGCTGTGTACGACCGCCACGTGAATGTTGCCTCGCCGGTGGACCAGATTGGAGTTGCGGGGAGTAACGTCAATCTCGAAGCTCTCTGCGACCTCATCAGATCGGTGGTACGCGACGAGCTGCAGAAGATTCACGGGCCGCCTCCACCTGCTGCGGGATCCATCT
Source organism: Rhipicephalus microplus (assembly GCF_043290135.1). Lineage (NCBI taxonomy): Eukaryota > Metazoa > Arthropoda > Arachnida > Ixodida > Ixodidae > Rhipicephalus > Rhipicephalus microplus. Next base: position 189,225,330 of record NC_134701.1, read on the forward strand.
CCAGCCTCATCAGGAGTGAAGTACAGCAGGCTTTGCAAGTCCCGCTGTCCAACGATGCTTCCCCGCCTGTACCGATCGAGCCTCACCGTGCATCTTATGCCGAGGCTGTGAGCTGTTACGTCGCTCCTGCATCGTACGCCGAAGCTGCGAGTCGTTACGCTCCTCCACGCCGTTTCGTACACCCTGCACATCGCGATCCACTCCCAGCAGTTCAACCAGTCCAGCATTTCGAGAATCGGCAGCTCCTCCAGCGGAAATCGGACGTATGGCGCACACCGGACAGGCGGCCGCTGTGCTACCACTGTGGCGAAGCCGGACACGTGTACCGCGAATGCCAGTACCGTCGCCTCGGACTTCAGGGTTTCGCCGTCGACTCACCCAGGCCAAGATTTGGCGAAAGACCCAGAGCGATTGAGGAGTACCTGTCCGAGCAGCGCATGCCACTGCTCCCGCGGCGCCAGTCACGATCACCATCTCCAAGAAGGTCTTCGTCAAGTGTCCCGAACTACCCAGGGGCGGCGCCAGCACGGCCGCTCAGCCCTAGGCGGGAAAACTAACGACAGCGACCTTCGGGGGCGGGGCCGCTGATAAACGACACGAACAAGGGCCCCAATCCATGCGAGTACGTACCAGCAGTGGTTCAACGACGACAGCTCCCGAATCAGAAAGCCGACTTTCCCTAGATATACCTGTAGTGCTCGACGGCCGCCACGATATTACAGCTTTATTAGACACAGGGGCCGACTACTCCATCATGAGCAGAAAACTGGCGACGCATCTCAAGAAAGTGGGTACGCCGTGGTACGGGACACGAATCCGTACAGCCGGCGGGCACGTCGTCACCCCTCTCGGTATCTGCACGATTAGAGTCGGCATTCGCAAACGCACATTTCTCTGCAGCTGCCTTATACTTCCTGAATGCTCCCGAGACCTCATCCTAGGCGTCGACTTTTTACGTGAATACGGCGCTATCATTGACCTCCGACAGCGCACAGTGACGTTCTCTACAGACAAAGCAGAAAAGCCTGATGACAGCCATCTCAGTTCGCTTCGTGTTTCGGCCGACATAATCACGTTGCCTCCACGTTCAAGCATCCTGGTTGAAGTCGTGTGTGACGAGATACGTGACGGTGAGGCAGTCGCCGAAGGCAACTTGACACTTTTGTTTAGCATAGGTGTCTGCGCAGCCCGCAGCCTCATTACGCTTCACGACAGACGTGCCACGCTGCTTGTGACAAATTTTAGTAATGAGCAGCGGCACCTGTTTCGACGCACCGCTATCGCTTTCGCCTACCCCATCGAAGACGTTGCTGAATGTTTTTCTGCCGCATCAATAAATAGTGGGCTACAATCGACATCGACCGGCGTTTCTAAGGCTCTTGAAAAGGTGGACATCAATTCGAGCCTCACGCAGAAAGAACGCACAGCGCTGCAGGAGCTGTTGCTTGAATTTCAAGAGTGTTTCGCTTCATCCTCAAAGGTGCGTCAAACGCCCCTTATGAAACACCGGATTATTATACACACCGATGTCTCGCCCATAAAGCAACAACCCTACCGAGTTTCTGCCAAAGAACGTGACGCGATCAATGCTCAAGTCGAAGAGATGCTTCAGGATGATGTTATACAGCCGTCCAATAGTCCATGGTCATCGCCAGTCGTTCTTGTAAAGAAAAAGGACGGAACGTTGCGTTTCTGCGTGGACTACAGAAAGCTGAACGACGTGACAAAAAAAGACGTGTATCCTCTGCCACGCATCGATGATTCACTAGACAGACTACGGCGAGCAAGGTATTTTTCATCCATAGACTTGAAAAGCGGATACTGGCAGATTGAGGTTGATGAAAGAGACCGAGAAAAAACTGCTTTTGTTACACCGGACGGCCTGTATGAATTCAAGGTGCTTCCCTTCGGCCTGTGTTCTGCACCAGCGACATTCCAAAGAATGATGGACACTGTTCTTACCGGTCTGAAGTGGAACACCTGCTTAGTTTATCTCGATGATGTCGTCGTATTTTCGGTCACTTTCGAGGAACACTTGAAACGTCTGCAGGCTGTTCTGGAAGCACTCCACTCTGCGAACCTCACGCTGAAGCCAGAAAAATGCCACTTTGGCTATAAAGAACTTAAATTTCTGGGGCATGTTGTGAGCGCAGACGGTGTTCGACCTGACCCCGACAAGACAACCGCCGTAGCCTCCTTTCCCGTTCCCCGTGACAAGAAAGCAGTACGCCGCTTCCTCGGTCTGTGCGCCTACTATCGTCGCTTCATCGCCAATTTTTCTAGAATTGCCGAGCCTCTGACTCGTCTCACACGTGACGACGTACCATTCGTTTGGAATGAAGAACAGAACGCGGCTTTTATCGATCTACGTGAGCGTATGCAGGCACCACCAGTTCTTGCTCACTTCGACGAGGATGCTGCCACGGAAGTTCATACCGACGCGAGCAATGTAGGTCTCGGCGCCGTGCTTGTCCAACATCAAGAAGGCACCGAGCGCGTGATAGCTTACGCCAGCCGTGCCCTGTCTCGCGCCGAGATGAACTATTCCACCTCGGAGAAAGAGTGCCTAGCAGTAGTGTGGGCCACTATGAAATTCAGGCCTTACCTCTACGGTCGTCACTTTAAAGTAGTTACTGATCATCACTCATTGTGCTGGTTAGCCAATTTACGAGACCCGTCTGGGCGTCTGGCACGATGGAGCCTTCGTTTGCAAGAGTTTGACCTTACCATTGTCTATAAATCAGGCCGCAAGCACGAAGATGCTGATTCCTTGTCACGTGCACCTACCGGAGTTTGTGATCCCGACAATGACGATGACTGCGGCTTTCTCGGAGTCCTCACTGCAACAGACTTGATCGCACGACAACACGATGACGTCGAGATTCGCGCAATCATTGACCAACTAGAAGGACGCAACACACCCGTACCTCGGCACATCTCTCGCAATCTCTCTTCGTTCTGCCTGCGGAACGGTGTCTTGTATAAATCAAACTCGAACGGCAATAGAAAAGCCTACTTGCTAGTGGTCCCATCTGACATGCGAGACGACATTCTTCTGGCCTGCCACGACGAACCCACATCCGGGCATCTAGGTTCTTCACGAACTCTCGCCAGAGTTCAACAGGCGTACTACTGGCCGAGACTTGCTATGTACGTCAAGAGATATGTGAAAAGCTGCCGTGAATGTCAACGCCGCAAATCTCCGCCACTGAAGCCTGCAGGCCTGCTGCAACCAATCACACCACCAAGGTCGCCGTTCGATCAAATAGGCATGGATTTACTGGGGCCGTTTCCTCTGTCATCTGCCGGTAACAAATGGATAGTTGTAGCGACAGATTATCTAACGAGATACGCCGAGACAAGAGCCCTGCAACGAGCTACAGCTTCCGATGTTGCCCAGTTTTTCGTCGAACAGATCGTTCTTCGCCATGGCGCCCCGTCTTGCGTCATCACTGATCGCGGAACAGCTTTCACGGCTCAGCTCATTGACGATGTATTCAAGCTAAGCTTCACGAGCCATCGCAAGACGACGGCGTATCATCCGCAGACTAACGGCCTGACGGAACGACTTAACAAGACCATCGCCGATATGTTGTCCATGTATGTAGACGTTCAACACAAGACGTGGGATCAGGTCCTTCCATACGTAACATTCGCCTACAACACTGCCATCCAAGAAACGACACGATTCACACCGTTCCGTCTCGTCTATGGGCGTGAGGTCCAGACCATGTTGGACGCTATGTTGCCACACGATTACGACGGGTCGCTCACACCTGACGCTGAGCAGCTTGCTCAGTTTGCCGAAGAAGCTCGACAGTTGGCACGCCTGCATATTACGCAACAACAAACTGCAGATGCACGCCGCTACAATCTTCGCCATCGACAGGTCGAATACCACCCAGGAGATCTAGTTTGGGTATGGACTCCGGTTCGCCGCCAAGGGTTGTCCGAAAAGCTCCTGAGTCGCTACTTTGGACCCTACAAAGTAGTGCGTCGCATCAGTGACGTGAATTATGAGGTGGTTCCATATGGAACCATGTCACCCCAGCGTCGAAAGCACTACCCAGAGATTGTTCACGTTGTACGGCTCAAGCCGTACTTCGTACGTTAGTGGGACCGTACCTCAGCCTTGTTCTTTTGTTGTTGTTTTTTTTTTCTTAAGTGTGCCCACAGTGTGCATGTCTGCTTTACTTCCGCTTATCCACTACCATTCGCGCGAGCATCGGGGCGATGCTTTTTTTTTTTCAGTGGGGGAATAATGCCACCTGGCCATGAACTGCGGCGAGCACGAGCCCGCATCGAGGAGAAGAAACGAGGAAGAAGTTGTTGGGCTAGCGCGCTCTCGCCGAGGCTTTTGTTTTTTGGTTGTGGTGTCCCTGACCTGCGCCTCTGTGACTACGCGGTATTCTTTACCTGAAGTCCCTCTTGTTCACGCGCGACAATATATATATATATATATTGTTACGGGGAATAAAGTAGACACTGATGAACAAATGTGTACTGGCGAATATACTGGCGAGCTAATGCGTACGACGCTGCTGCAGTCCGAGCACGTTCCCGTTCAGCACTTCGTCGTCGTCATCCTCAGGCATCTACTTAGCCCGTGACATTACCCGCCGGCGACAGAAGCACCGTCCCGGTGCGATCAATTCTCGGGGCGTGAGAAGTATGGCTTAAGCCGTGAGACGTGCACTATATCGGTCGGGACTGAAGCTGGTACGGACGTGGTATGGAGTGGAGCTATCTCATAGGTCACGCTGGTGACCTTGCGTATGACGCGGTAGGGGCCAACGTAACGGGACATCAGTTTTTCGCTGAGACCAACACGACGTGATGGTAACCACAGCAAGACGAGTGACCCCGGAGAGTACTGTACGTCGCGGTGCCGGCGATCGTAAGCACTTTTTTGGTTAAGCTGCGAGGCACATAAACGATCCCAGGCGACTTGGCGGGCGATGTCAGCTCGGGCCAGGGCATCACGAGCATAAGCAGTCGATGAGGCAGCGTCAGATTGGAGCATGGTGTCCATGGGCAAAGGCGGGTCATAACCGAACAGTAGGTAAAAAGGGGAAAATCCAGCTGTATCATGACGTGAACTGTTGTACGCGAAGGTAACGAAAGGTAAGTGGATGTCCCAATCTTTGTGATCCTTGGAAACGTACATCGCTAACATATTCGTCAAGGTACGGTTGAGGCGTTCCGTGAGGCCGTTGGTTTGCGGATGGTACGCTGTAGTGAACTTGTGGTGGGTAGAGCAGGATCGCAGGAGCTCGTCGACTACTTTAGATAGAAAACAGCTGCCGCGGTCGGTGATCAACTCACGAGGAGCACCATGACGCAGAATGATGTCATGAAGAAGGAAATAGGCTACATCAGTAGCGCAGCTGGTGGGGAGGGCGCGTGTAACGGCATACCGCGTTGCGTAGTCGGTAGCAATAGCAATCCATTTATTACCGGTGGCCGACACGGGAAAGGGTCCTAGAAGATCGAGGCCGACTCGGAAAAATGGCTCATCTGGTACTTCAATGGGCTGGAGGGTACCAGCAGGTCTCAGAGCAGGTGTCTTGCGGCGCTGGCAGAGGTCGCATGCCGCAACGTACTGTCGCACAGAACGGTAGAGGCCAGGCCAAAAGAATCGGCGGCGAATGCGGTCATACGTGCGTGACACCCCTAGGTGTCCAGCGGAGGGGGCATCATGCAGCTGGGTCAAAACGTCTGAGCGAAGATGCACAGGAACAACGAGTAAAAGCTCAGCACCATCAGGGCGGGTGTTGTAGCGGTGCAAGATGTCGTTGTGAAGAACGAACAGTTGTAAGGAGTGGTCAGGGTGGGGAGAGTGCAGACCATTGATAATAGCACGCAAAGAGGGGTCGCGGCGTTGTTCAGCAGCTATGTCGGTGAAGTCGGTAATTGAAAGAACGAGGGCCTCTTGCTCATCTTCCCTCGTGTCAGGGGGATCGACTGGGTAACAGGACAAGCAGTCGGCATCCTTGTGAAGTTGTCCGGATTTATAGGATACGGAAAAAGTGTACTCTTGTAAGCGCAGCGCCCAGCGACCAAGGCGTCCCGTAGGGTCCTTGAGTGAGGAGAGCCAGCAAAGCGCATGGTGGTCCGTAATAACTGAGAAAGGTCGGCCATACAGGTACGGTCGGAATTTCGCAATGGCCCAGACGAGAGCTAAGCACTCGCGTTCTGTGATGGAATAATTTTGTTCCGAGCGCGACAACAGACGGCTTGCATACGCGACGACGCGGTGCATTCCTTGTTGCCGCTGCGCGAGCACTGCGCCTATGCCGTGGCCACTGGCGTCAGTACGAAGCTCCGTAGCAGCAGATGGGTCGAAGTGTGCTAGGACTGGTGGATTGGTGAGAATGTCGACGAGCGACGAGAAGGCGTTTGCTTGCTGTTGGCCCCAGGTGAATGCGACATCCGTTTTGAGGAGGCAGGTTAGAGGACGGGCTACTTCAGCGAACTTCTCGACAAAACGACGGAAATAGGAGCACAGTCCCAGAAAACTTCGGACGTCCTTGACTGAGCGGGGTGTGGGGAAGTCGCGAACTGCTCGGGCTTTCGCAGGGTCTGGTTGAACGCCCGCAGCGTTAACAAGATGGCCGAGTACGCAAATTTGGCGTTGCCCAAAGCGGCATTTGGACGAGTTAAGTTGCAAGTTGGCACGTCGAAAAACATCAAGCACTGCGGACAGACGGGTAAGATGGTCGTCGAAAGTAGTCGAAAAAACAATAACGTCGTCAAGATAGCAGAGGCAGATGGTCCACTTCATGCCTCGAAGGAGAGAGTCCATCATGCGCTCAAATGTCGCGGGGGCATTGCATAATCCAAAAGGCATCATCTTGAACTGATAAAGACCATCAGGAGTCACGAAGGCCGTCTTCTCTCTGTCTTTGTCGTCCACAGCGATCTGCCAGTAGCCTGTGCGAAGGTCTATTGAAGAGAAATATTTGGCACCGTGCAAGCAATCGAGTGCATCATCTATGCGCGGTAGGGGATAGACATCTTTCTTGGTTATATGATTGAGATGGCGGTAATCAACACAGAATCTCCAGCTATTGTCCTTCTTTTTAACAAGTACAACGGGTGAGGACCAGGGACTAGATGAGGGTTCGATTATGCCCTTATCAAGCATTTTATCGACTTCTCGCTGTATAATAGCACGCTCCGGGGCTGACACACGGTAGGGTCGTCGGCGAATGGGTCGAGCGTCACCGGTGTCGATGCGATGGGTTACTACAGATGTCTGGCCCAAATTACGGTCGCCGAAGTCAAAGATGTCCTGATAAGAAGCAAGCACACGGCAGAAAGCAGAGACTTGTTCAGAGGTGAGCTTGTCAGATAGCATTGGCTTGAAAAGGTCGGAACAGGAACGTGACGAGAACGACGTTGATGAAAAATCGGGTGGCGAATTGGTGGTTAGAGCGGAAACTGTGTGGTCGACCAGTGGTGTAAGATGCGCAAGTGACATGCCGCGAGGAATAACTTGCGCTGAGAGGCCGAAATTGAGGACGGGAAACGAAGTTCGGTTGTCCTTAACGGTAACCACCGTGTTGGGGAGTGCAACATTGCGTGTCATGGCGACGTCAGAAATCGGGGCAGCAACATAATCACCATCGGGTACTGCAGGATATGGCGAGAGTTGGACTTGGACTGCGGCTTGCGGCGGAAGTCTAAGGAAATCGACAGAGCGTAGACGAGGTGGGCTGGTAGAGACGGTCTCCGAAAAGGATGGTAGTTCGAGCTGAAGAAGACCTTTGGAACAGTCAATGAGCGCAGCGTGTGAAGTCAGAAAGTCGAGTCCAAGGATTAGGTCATGAGGGCAATTTTCCAGTACAGCGAACAGAACTGAAGTTTGATGCTTAGAAATTGTTAATCGCGCAGTGCACATTCCAAGCACAGCAGGAGTACTCCCATCCGCGGTACGAACGGTAGGTGCAATCGCAGGCGTCAGAACTTTTTTGAGGCGGCGGCGGAGGTCTGAGCTCATCACAGATATTTGTGCACCGGTATCAATAAGAGCCGTTATAGGTAAATCATCAACGAGAATTGTTAGGAGGTTGCACCGCTGGTCGCGAGTAATCAGAGGATTTGCAGTCCAAGTCGTGTATGCAGCGTCACCTCCGGGGGCTGCACCGGCTAGTTTTCCGAGCGACGGTCGTAAGGAGACCGAGAACGGCGGGGTTGGGGCGAGCGGGACTGACGACGCACGGGCGATGGCGAGCGGCTGGTCCGACGTTCTGGATTATACTCTGCACCTGTCTCAGCACGGTAGGACGGGGCATAAGGTGCACGTTCAGAGCGAGGCCGCCAATCATAGAAGCTCGGTCGAGGTGATGAGGTCCACCGGCTGCGGCAATGGCGAGCGATGTGTCCTATCCGATGGCACGTAAAACATATGGGCCGATCATCATGAGTGCGCCATTCAGCTGGGTTTCGTCGTGGCGCGAACGTGCGGTTCGGAGTGGCAGCCGCAACGACTGGAGCCGAGCTGGAAGTAGCAGAGGCATTTTGATGAGGTGGCGAAATGCCCATATTCGCGATCTCTTGGCGAACCACGGCCTGTATCATTGAAACAGCACCGAGGTTGTGTCCTGGCGCGCTGACGCTAGACATAGCGGGAGCCATGGCCTCGAGTTCCCGACGGACTATTCTGGTGACGTTTTCTGGCGCTGGTGGTTGGTGTAGTGTGGGCAAATCTTCGCAAGAGGACGTAGCCGCCGTGTTGGGAAGGCGGTCAAATCGGTGAACTATGCGCCTACTTTTTGCCTGTTCGAAGCGACGACATGCTTCGATGACTGACTCCACCGTTGAGCAGTCCTTGCACAGGAGAAAATTGAAGGCGTCATCCGCAATTCCTTTCAGGATGTGTCCGACTTTGTCCTCGTCGAGCATGTCCTTGTCGACCTTGCGGCACAAAGCCAACACGTCCTGGATGTACGCGATGTACGGCTCCGTGGATGTCTGGGCACGAGTCGCAAGCTCTTTCTTTGCGGCCACTTGACGTCCGATGGGTTTCCCAAATAGATAGCGCAATTTCTGCTTACAGACGTCCCAGCTAGTCAACTCTTCTTGATGTGTCTCGTACCAGAGTTTAGCCGTGCCATGCAAGTAGAAGATGATGTTCGCCAGCATAAGCGTTGGACCCCAATGGTTGCTGCTGCTGACGCGCTCATATTGAACAAGCCAGTCATCGACGTCTATGCCACTTGTGCCGTTGAATGGACCTGGGTCACGAGGTTGCACCACAACGATCGGCTGCGGGGCTGACGGATCTTGTTGACATTGAGTAGCCTGGTCAGTCATCGTGGTAGCTGCAATGCGCCGTCCGCTGCGAAGATCCAGCTCGTTGGGCTGTATAGCGAGTGGTACCCCGCACCTTCCACCAATGATGTTACGGGGAATAAAGTAGACACTGATGAACAAATGTGTACTGGCGAATATACTGGCGAGCTAATGCGTACGACGCTGCTGCAGTCCGAGCACGTTCCCGTTCAGCACTTCATCGTCGTCATCCTCAGGCATCTACTTAGCCCGTGACAATATATATATATATATATATATATATATTAGTACACTGTATTAGCATATTTTTATTAGCATAGTAATATTAGCATATTAGTATATTGTATATATATATATTGTATATATATAATACTGCAGACGCATGATGTATCACCTTTCGGGAGTTTCTCATCTACCAAACGCGCGACTCCGTCGTCAACTCCTGCACTTTAAGCTGGACAATGGGGTTCTCTACTGCCAGGTCTACCACCCTGACGGTCAGCACTGGTTTCCTGTGCTGCCACGCTCTCTTCGACTTCAGGTGCTCGAAGCCTTCCACGACGACTGGACTGCTGGTCATCTTGGTTTTAAAAAAACTCTTGACCACATTCGATGTCATTATTACTGGCCTGGCCTTTCTTCTAGTGTAGCGTGGTACGTCGGTTCCTGCTACCCATGCCAGCGTCGTAAACTCCCCACGTCTGCACCTGCTGGACCTCTACAGCCACTTCCATGCCCTTCAGTGCCTTTCGAGGTTGTAGGTGTTGACCTTTACGGGCCTCTCCCCGTCACATCTGCTGGCAAACGATGGATAGTGACCGCCGTGGACCACCTGACACGCTACACTGAGACTTCTTCTGTTATTACAGGCTCAGCTGAGGAAGTTGCAGACTTTATTCTTCACGCCATAATCCTGCGTCATGGGGCTCCTCGTGTACTGCTTAGTGATCGCGGCAAAGTGTTCCTGTCAGATATGGCAAATGAAGTACTGCGCGTTTCTGGAACTACTCGCAAAACAGCTTCAAGCTATCACCCTCAGACAAATGGTCTCACAGAAAGGTTTCAACGAACCGTTGCAGACATGATAGCCGTTTACGTCCATCCCGACCACAAAAATTGGGATACTCTTTTACCATTCCTGACATTCGCTTACAACACCGCCGTTCAGCGAACAACTTGCTACTCACCGTTTTACCTCGTGCACGGACGCACCCCGACTACCTTTCTCGACGTCTCCATCTTTAGCAGCCATGGGAATTCATGTCAGTCTTCTAGCGAAGAATACATTTCCCGCCTGGCCCAGTCTCACCATCAGGCTCGCATCAATACTGAAGCGAAACAGCACGAGCGGAAGATCATCTATGACGAATCCCACCACGTTGTGTCTTTCCAACCTGCTGACGAGGTGCTGCTTTTGACACCTATTCGCTTTCCTGGTCTCTGTGACAAATTCCAACCACGCTTCATCGGGCCATACATTGTTTTATTCGTAAAGGCCACCCCAATCACCAGACGGCACAAAAGTGTCTCCTCTGCTCTGGTTATTCCTGATGGAAGACGGAGCTGTAGGTGTGGGTCCAAATTATGAAGGCGGACGTTGGTGAATGCCGGTGAATTCCACTGAGCGAGTGTCAGTTCTCGTGCAAGTTATCGAAGCCTTGCAGCGGCGTCCGTTCTTAATAATGGTATAGCTACACAAGGGGCATCATCATGAGCAGTTCGGGCTGCTTCATCTGCACGGTCGTTTTCATCAATGCTGCAGTGGCCTGGTATCCATTGATACGCTATGTCATGTTGTTTCTCTATAGCCCGGTGATGAAGCAGTCGTATTTCAGCAATCAGCTGCTCGTTTGGTCCATGACGATGTGGCGAGGCAATGCCCTGGAGAGCTGCTTTGGAGCCGGAGAATATTGACCACGTCTGTTGCGGTTCTTCAACTAGCAACTCCAGAGCGGCACGAATGGCGGCGAGTTCTGCCGCCATGGATGATGTCAGATGCGAGGTCCTGAACTTTATCGTGATGGATTTCTCCGGAATTACCACTGCGCCTGTTGAACTTGTTGAAGTGACCGACCCATCCGTGTAAATATGAATGCGTCCACTGTGTTTCTCATGCAGAAACAGTAATGCTGTTTGTTTTAGGGCCAAATTTCACAAATTTTTCTTCTTTTGCATTCCGGGGATGGTTATCAGGGCTCACAGTGGATGCAGACACCACAATGGTAACGACGGTCTTGCTGCGTGCGTGAAGTTCGTGGGAATCACCGTGCGATGTGGGGCAATAATAGAGCAGAACGCAGAGCATGGCCTGGAAGTTGGAAGGGAGGCGAGGTGATGCGATTGATTCCGGGTGGCATGTCTTATGTGCGTTCTTAAAGCATCGACACGAATGTAGGTTTTGATAGGGTGTTCATGAGCGATTGCGACAGTCGCTGCTGAGGATGCGCATCTCGGCAGCCCGAGGAATATTCTCAGTGCTTGAGCTTGTAATGACTGGAGGACGTGTACGTTTGTTATGCGGGCCTTGCCAAGCACAGGTAGGCTGTAGCGCATGAAGCCAAAAAAAAGTGCAGCATACAGTTGAAGCATGGCTCGTACCGATGCACCCCATGATTTTCCCGCAAGAAACCTTAGAACGTGGTTGATCATGGTCAGTTTCTTTTTCATGGAAGCGATATGAGGGCTCCAAGACAAATCACGATCTATTACTCCCAGAAAACGGTGAGTCTTTTGAGAGCTGATTGTGTGTAGAATAATTCTGATGCGGTATGGCGTCATTGTCTTGCGCGTAAACGCAACTAGTGAGCATTTCTCGTATGACTGCTGCAGTCCTCGTCCTTGAAGGTAGTTTGACATCAGTGTAGCCGCTGTTTGAAGCCTGGCTCGTACGTGTAGACGCGCGACCCCTGATGCCCACATGCAGATGTCGTCCGCGTATATTGACGGATGTATGGAGTGTGGCAGGACGTCAACGAGACCGATGAGCGCAGGGTTGAAAAGTATGGGGCTTAGGACCCCACCTTGAGGTACGCCGCGATAAGTATGATGTTGCCTTGTTGCGCCATCTTCTGTCTGAACGAAGAATGTTCTGTCCTTCAAATAGCTGTAGATCCATTGGTAAACGCGGCCTCCCAATCCAACGCTGCCCAAGGCGTCCAGGATGGTTTCATGTATTACATTGTCGTATGCAGCCTTAATATCCAAGAAAAGTGCCGCTGATAATCTCTTTAGGCTCTTCTGCTGTTGTACAGACGTGACAAGATCAACAACATTGTCTATGAAAGACCGTTCACGTCGAAAGCCGGTCAAAGCATCGGGGTATATATTGTTATGTTCTAAGTACCACTCCAGGCGACTCAGCACCATTCTTTCCATCACCTTTCCAAAACAGCTGGCAAGCGCAATGGGGTGATAGGAGGCCATGTCCAGAGGCGATTTGCCTGGTTTGAGCAGGGGCACAAGGCGGCTGCACTTCAACGAAGGAGGAACCAAACCATTGCTTTACGTGTCATTGTATACAGCCAGAAGGGCACGCCGAGCTGTTCGTCCTAGGTTAGCAAGGGCTATGTAAGTGACTCCATCGGGTCCAGGCGATGACGAGCACTTGCATGCTGCCAATGCTGCCTGAAGCTTCTCTAGAGAAAAACATATTGTCCATCCGAGTGTCTCTGGACGCCGGCGCGTTTCGTAGGTTACTCATGTTGATCCCGGACCCCTTGTTTGCAACCCTGGCACAGATGTCTTCCGCTACATCGATATCACGCCGGCCTTGGTGGAGAGCAAGGCATTTGAACGGACGATTCTGTTGTGGCAATGTTCGTAGGCAGCGGATTATTCGCCATATTTGCGAAAGAGGTTTAGGGTGTTCGAGCGACTCGCATAGTGACTTCCATCGTTGCAACTGTAGTGCATTGATTCGACGTTGAACCTTCTTTTGTAGACGTCTCGCTTCCCCCAAGTCGTAGAGGGATTTCGTGCGCTTATAACGTCGTTCGGCGCGACGACGGATTGCACGAAGTCGCTCCAACTCCACCTCCTATTTGCAAAAATCTGGCAAAGGTCCACAATTAAACGTTGCCTCTTGAATAGCGGCCTTCAATATACCTTCTAGGCTTTCAAGAGAACCTTCTTGCTTTCTCTCGCATTGCTTCTCTGTGAATGATCTGTACTTTGACCAGTCTATCCGTGAAGTGGGCGCGATTTGCGACTTGCTTAGCCCCTTGATTTTTATATAGGTGGGGATGTTGTCACTGCCATGCGTTTCATTGTCCGCAAACCACTGCACCTTGAGGTTTAGGCTACTTGACACAAAAGTTAGGTCGAGACAGCTACTATATGTCAGACCCCGTAAAAACGTGGGAGCGCCGTCATTTAAATAATATAGTTGGTTGTCAGATGCAAAGGAGGACACGTCTCTTCCCCGACGGTCCATCTTCTGGCTTCCCCACAGGGGGTGATGAGCGTTAAAATCACCGGTAATAATCCATGGCCCAGGTGTCGCTGATATAATGGCGCTTAATCTTGCTGGGTCGAAGCGGCCTGAAAGCGAAATATATACTGCCACTAGCCTGAAGTTCACGTTTTTACGCTTAACTGTCAGGCACACGTATTGGTTGCTGTCGTCCGGTGTTACTGGATGCTCAATATATGTGAGTTCGCACCTGATGTAAACAACGACCTTACAGGTTTCGTTACGGGTTGCAGATCTGAAAGCCGCAGCTGCTGCTGAAACCGCTGGCTGCTGTCTCACTGCTGTTAGGCCCATTAAACGGTTGCTTCACCCCGGCATGGCGTCTGACCGTATTCTTACATTTGGTGGAGAGTGCTGGTTGCCTCAAACTGGAACTCCGTTCCCGGACTCTACCTCAACCCCGCGCCTCGCCAATGCCGGACGACATGACCCAGCCACCTACAGTCATGACAGCGAGATCCAGTGATTTTCAATGCAACCGACGACCAAGACGCCGAAGACTGGCTGTCACAGTATGAAGCGGTAAGCGCCCACAATAAATGGGATGACACAGACAAGCTCGCTTACCTTAATTTCTATCTCGCGGGTGTGGCAGAACTGTGGTTTAACAACCACAAAGCGGAAATACCCTCTTGGTGAACCTTCAAGAGGTGCTTTGCAGGAGTCTTTGGACGACCCACTGTTCGAGAGCTGCGCGCCGAACATCGCTTGCGCTGCCGCGCACAGCGCTCTGGCGAGACCTTTACCTTGTATATTGAGGATGTTCTGGGCCTCTGCCGTCGTATCAATTCCGACATGTCGGAGTCACCATGGCCCGAGTCACCGTGGCCACGGACTTGCACATCCCTCCTCTATCCTGTGTTCTTGTGGCACTCTACTGCGACGACGGACCCTCTGTCACCGCCCTCTTTGTCAACTCCGACGCCTTCGGCTCTCGCAAAACCTTCCTTCTCCCGTTCGCAGTTGTCACCGTAGAAAACTCACGTGGCTCCATTTATATAACAAACTCGCTTCCTTCCCCAGCTATATTATTCCGTGGCGAAGTACTCGGTGACCTTGAAGAAACTGATTCTGTTTCATCCAGTCATCTACCTGATGACTTGCCACCATCTCACTTAAACACCATGACCTCTGATACTTCTCCCACTTCATCTCCGGAGTTTTTTTTTTTTCATCGATTGGCCCTAAGTTTCCCGCTGCTCAGCGCACCCAACTCCTGCCTCCACTCGGTTGTTTCAAGATTGCATTTGACCATAGCCAACCTTCTTTGGGTCGCACGTCTGCCATCGTTCACAAAATAAACACCGGTAGCCATGCACCTTTGCACCAGCGCCCATATCGAGTTTCTGTCGCTGAACGCCGTGCCATTGATGATCAGGTGAACGATATGCTTCGACGTGGCGTAATACAACCTTCAAACAGCCCTTGGGCCTCTCCGGCTGTATTGGTAAAAAAAAGGATGGCAGCATCAGATTTTGCGTTGATTACAGGCGTGTGAATGAGATCACGAGAAAAGATGTTTATACGCCGCCCAGAATCGATGACGCCCTCGATTGCCTGCAAGGAGCAGAGTTCTTTTCTTCTTTAGACCTTCGATCCGGCTACTGGCAGGTCCCTATGAACTAAGCCGGTCGCTCTAAGACTGCGTTTGTAACGCCTGCGGATTGTACGAGTTCAACGTCATGCCATTCGGTCTCTGTTATGCACCTGCCACCTTCGAGCGTCTCATGGACAACATCCCTAGAGGCTATAAATGGAACACATGCCTGTGCTATTTGTATGACGTCGTCTTTTTCTCGAAGGACTTCGACTCCCACCTCAGCTGCCTCGCAAACGTCCTGACTTGTCTTTCGGACGCTGGACTGCAGCTGAATTTGAAGAAATGCCACTTCGCTGCCTGCCAGCTTACCATCTTAGGGCATGTTGTTTGCAAGCATGGTGTCCGTCCTGATCCAGCCAAGCTTCACGCTGTCGACGACTTTCCCAGGCCAGCTACACTAAAAGAACTTCGCATATTCATCGGCCTCAATTCATATTTTCGCCGTTTTGTGCGCGATTTCGCCACTGTAATTGCACCCCCTGACGCAGCTACTTGCCGACAATCAAGACATCTGGGCGTGATCCCCAGCATGCGTCAAAGCCTTCGCCTCTATACATAATCTTTTGACATCACCACCTATCCTACGCCACCTTGATCGTGACGCTCCAACCTGAATCCATACGGACGCTAGTGAAGTAGGCCTCGGCGCTATTCATTGCTCAGCGTAAATCTGGCTTTGATGAGTATGTTGTATCCTACGCTAGTCGCACCCTCACTAAAGCGGAAAAGAACTATTTAGTCACCGAGAAAGAATGCCTTGCCATTGTTTGGGCAATCACAAAATTTCGACTTTACGTATATGGCCGCCCATTTGACGTCGTGACTGCATCACCACGCATTGTGTTGGTTGTCGTCATTAAAAGACCCATCTGGTCACCTAGCTTTCTGGGCACTACGTCTCTAAGATTATGACATTCATGTAATTTATCGGTCAGGCCGCAACCATTCAGACGCCGACGCTCTTTCTAACTCGCCACTTCCCCACGATTATGTTACAGCGTCTGTTTGCAGCTGCGAATGTTCTTCGCTTGAACATGCCGACATGTCCGCTGAGCAACGCCAGGATCTATGGATAGCGTCTCTCTTAGAGCACCTGTCTCAGAACTCTCCACGTACCGACAACCGTTTACTTCGACGAACTGCTCGCCATTTTACCATCCGTGACGGTCTTCTGTATTGGCGAAACTACCTATCTGATGGCCGCAAATGGTTGCGCCTGGCCACATACGTCCTGACGTCTGTGGCTCCTTCCGCGCGTCTGTGGCTCCATCCACAATGCGCCCACGCAGGTGTAGTGAAGACGTATGCTCGCCTATGAATTTTATATTACTGGCGCGGAATGTACCGCTTTGGTAGGCAGAACGTCCGTTCACGTTCCTTGTGCCAACGCCGGAAGAACTCCTCTCGCACAACCACAGGGCCACTCCAGCCACTGCCTTGTCCTTCTCGGCCTTTCAGCCGCATCTAAATCGACTTGTACCATCCCCTACAATACACACCAAATGGAAACCGCTGGGTCATCGTAGCCCTGGAGCACCTTACGCACTAGGCCGAAATTCGGCGCTTCCCGAGACCACTGCGCGTGAAGTCGGCTTGTTCATTCTGCACAACCTCGTCCTTCGGCATTGTGCACCCCGCGAGCTTCTTAGTGACCGTGGGCGTTCCTTCTTGTCGGAAGCTGTAGAAGCCCTCTTACGCGAATGCAGCATCGTGCACCGAACAACCATCGCATACCGCCCCCAAACCAACGGTGCCATTTAAATATTTAAATGATCGGCTTCAGGATTACTTGGCACACGTGAACATGAACAATATAATTGCGACTTATGCATCCGTATCAAATGAAAAGGCTAGGGCAGGTATCTTCTCACGTTCCCTTGACTGATTCTTTTCGGTTAGACTTCCCGATTACACACCAATATTCATAGCAGAATCATTTGATATTGTACTGGCACTACGGAAACTTCCTTTGGGCGAATCAGAAGCATTCGTAATCACAGATTCTTTTCCGTATGTGCTGCTCTGTCTTCGAAAGCCAACTTAACACTTATGCACATATTTCGACAACTCATACCGACAAACTTGCAAAAACTGCTGCTGTTACGGGTACCAGGCTAGAGTGGCATATATCTCAATGAGATGACGGATATACTAGCCACAGTGTCTCTTAGCGGTCCCCTTATTCCGATTATGCCTGATACGGCTTACGCGAGAGCAATAAGGTTTAGAAACCTCTGTTTGCATGAATTCAACTCCTACTCATTGTATAAATTTTGAGATTTCGCACATCTAAGATGCTGCTGGAATAGACAGTGGTGCGCAACACGGCAATTGGAAGTTACTTATACCTGATTGCGTTGTAGAATTCCACAACTAAATTATTATTTACATAAAGTTGGTCTAGAGGCGTCTCCTTTATTACAGGTTTGCGAAGAAACGGAAACGATAGATTATTTCTTTTTATTCTGTCGCTGATATTTTTATCAGCGGAAAAGATACCTGGTAGATACACTTGAAAAATTGGGATTAGAGTTAAATGTGGCAGTATTTTCATCGTTTGGCAACATTAAATTTGGTTATAGCCACTGTGACGTCTACTCTGTCTGCGGTATTTGACTACATAATAGAAACAAAGCGATTGCCAAGTTAAAGTGCCTCACCATTACCTCTGTCTCAAATCACATCTGTTGGCCTGCATCGATCCTTGCTCAGATATACAGCTTTTTCGATTTTTCGCTTTTTCTTCCTATATATATATATATATATATATATATATATATATATATATATATATATATATATATATATATATATATATATATTCAGTCCAAAATTACTTTGTGTTCGTAAAACCATAAGCCTTTTACTTAAAGATCCTGCCGCTTGGTTCTTGGCCGATCCCCCTTTGTGGGTGTGCGCCAGAATAACAAGGATCATCTTCATCATCATCACCATGGACTCTCGCAATCATCTCTTGTAAATGAACGCATCTCACTGTTACAAGATTGGTGGAATGTGCGGGGAACCACAGAGCAATCCCAGGTGAACGATCACGAAAGTGATACCTCAAGAACTACGCCGAAGCCGCCGACTGGCTGGTCTACCACCACTCTCTATGGATCCGATTGCTGACGGCGACACCATGCACTCTTCGTTTAGCGCTACAGGGCCCCGACACGTGGTACCACGAAGCTTCTCTGAAAGGGTCGGAGAAGATGTCGACGAATTGCTGAAACACTTCAACCGTGTGAATAAATACAATTGTTGGAATGTGGCCTCCCGGTGGACCAACATAGGATTGTTTCTTCAAGGGACGGCGTTAGTGTGGTTTGAAAACCACAAAGAAACAATAATGACATGGGAAGCGTTTGAGAAAGAAATAGCAAGCTTCTTCGGGGACCCATTGATGAAGAAGAAGTGCGCTGAGCAAACTTTGATTCAGCGTGCTCAAGTCCCCGGTGAAACGTGCACTACTTATATTGAAGAGATTATGAAATTGTGCAAGTCTGTAGACCCACGCATGATTGAAGACGACAAGGTTGGGCATCTCCTCAAAGCGATTGCTGAGGATCTCTTCAATTTCCTCATCGGCAAGGACACTTTGGCGTCTTTAGCAAACGTAATCCTACACTGCCGCACGTTCGAGACACTGAAGGCTACACGCATCATTCCCAAATTTGGTAGACTTGCCAACATCACCACCGTTCCAAGCGTCGACGTCCCTGCAACATCACCCTCTGAGATTGTCTCAATTATCAGGCAAATCGTACGTGAAGAACTTGGACGACGTGATGCTGCCACCCCGCCGAGGGCACATGCTAGCGGCGCCTCCCCGCCATACGACGCAATGTGTGCTGCCGTTGATGCCGAGCTGTATGATGTGCCCCGATCAAGAGCACCGGAGCCTCCAACCGACAACCTACATCATCGCCGTGGTTTCCAGAACGCCTCCCGCCAACCTACAATGGTGTCTTCGAGGTACGATCGTGGGTACATGGCGCCTCGTGGAAGATTTGGCGACGTGCGTGAGACCTCTGTGCGCTACAACTGCGGTTTTCATGGACACATGGCTCGGTTCTGTGGTCAGAGGCGTCGCCCTCAGCAGCGCTACTACGAGGGACCATCAGCTTCTTCTCGACAATACAGCTGGCACGGTGGTATGCACTCTATGCGGGACGCACACGTTTGGGACGGCTCCCAGTAAACCGCCCGCAGTGACACACATATGGGGCGCAATTTCCAGCAGAATTTTCGCAGTGACTCACCTTCCCCCATGAAAAGCTTGACGCACATCCCAGCACGCCGCTCCGTTCACCATCTCCTGGTCGACGCGTGCCCTCTCCGCCTCCGGGAAGCTAGGTGGTGCGGACAACTGAGGTGTGGTCGCCGAACATTTTTCACTACATCCACCTATGCCTCCACTTGTTTTTGTGACTCAAAATAAGGTCCCCGTGCTTATTATGGCCTTCCTACGATGGCTTTGATAGATACTGGAGCAGCTGTTTCAGTGATGAGTCAACTTCAAATTGCGGCTGGGACATGAAGTGATGTTTCGCTGGGACAGTTGTGCGTCATTTCGTGCAGTGAGCGGGGAGACGCTGTGCCCGATCGGTGTGTGTGTTGTTAGTGTTACTTTGGTCGACAAGGTGTTCCAGGCCAAATTTGCTGCCCTGACGAGCTCCAACCATGACATCATCTTGGGGATCGATTTTCTACGCGAGTGCGGTGCTACTGTAGACTACGATGTCGTCGAGATTATGCTATCGGCATTTACTGATGATCCCAAGTGCTGTCAAGGATGTATCACCGTCATTCAGGATGTTGTCTTGCTGCTCACCTCGATGAAGAACGTTCGCGTTGATGCCTCTGCCTCGGATGCCGGCACATTTGATGTTCTTGTGGAGCCTGTTCCTCTCAATAGCACCTAGGAAAATGAGCTCGTTCCACATTGTGTGCTTTCCATCAGTGATAGGCGATCGGCCAAATGGGTGTTGAACTATTCTAATGAACCTGTCAAGCTACCCTGCGAATCACGACTCGCCCTCTTCGAACAAACTGCGAACAACTTTATTACATCTTTAAGCGACGAGAGCATATAGCCCTATTCGTGCAACGCACTATACAGAAGCCAACTTTCTGAGTATGGTAAACAAGTCGCTATCATAAGAAAACAAAATTGGCAGCACATCCACGCAGTGAATGATGGAGGGTGGGGCGAAGCATCCATCCGTCAATTCGTTCTTGCTTCCGTCCGTCCATGCGTCTGTCTGTGTGACCGTCCATGCGTCCATCCGCCCGTTCATGCGTGCGTCTGTTCGTGCGTCCGTCCCTGCGTTCGTCCATGCATCCGCCCCTGCGTCCGTTCATGCGTCCATCCATGCATCTGTCTGTGTGTCCGTTCATCCATCTATTCAACACTCCAAGTACCACCATCTCGCATCTTTTCATCATATATTCCCCATGTAGAAACACCGCCATCCAGCGGACATTCCAAGGACTAAACGAGAGGTGGCACACGCACACTTTCTTACAGCTTGCGCTTCGGGTCTACTTCCCACCTTTAATCACCTCGAGTTCATGGTATATACTAGTTCACTGTATTCATGGCACTGCGGCCCAACGCTCGCTAAACCTTTCTAAAACCAAGGAGGTTACGCCCAGCGAGTATAACGTAGCAACCCATTCTTGTCAGATAGTGCTCAATTTACATGCCAATGGCTGCTGATGGGGATGGTAGCGTGCGCGTTAACTAAAGGCCGAATGCTCCTGTCTCTCATTCCCCATTAGCAGCCATTGGCATGTACATTGAACACTATTTTTTATTGTTCAACAACGCACAGAAGAAATCTCTCACCGGCACTACCTTGGAGGTCAAAACGTCATACTTGTTACATACTACAACGACTGCGATGGACGAAAGGGTTTTGTTATAAAGAGCTTCGCCCCTGAAACGTCAAGTTTTTGTCAAAGTCCTTGCGAAGCGCGCTACTATATTTGGCTGCGCAGAATGGAGAGCAAATAAGTGTACTCGAGTCGCGTACTCATCACGGGTTTGACACAGAATCCGCTCACCCTATCCAGCAGAAACCATGCCGCGTCTCATCTGCGGAGCGCAAGGTCATTGCTCAACGAGTAGAAGAGATGTTAAAGAAAAGGGTCATCCAAAAGACGTGTAGCCTTTGGGCTCCCCTGTGATTTTTGTCCAAAAGAAGGACGGTACATGGCGATTCTGCGTAGACTACAGACGGCTCAACTCAGTTACTAAAAATGATGTTTACCCGCTTGCCAATATTGATGACGTCATTGATTGTTTACAGTCGACATCATACTTCTTTTCCATGAATTTCAGATCTAACTATTGCCAAATCCCCATGAACCCGAATGACAAAGAGAAAACGGCTTCATAACCCCAGATGGCCTATTCGAATTCAATGTAATGCCTTTTGGCATATGCAACGTTTTAGCCCCATTTGAGCACTACATGTACTCTATATTACGTGGACTAAAGGGGGAAAATTGTCTTTGTTACCTGGATGACATCATAATTTTTCGCCGTACACTCGATGAGCACATCCGTCATCTAGACATTGTTCTCACCTGCTTTTAAAGAGCTACGCTCACCCTGAAGTCTAAGAAGTGTCACTTCGGCAACCATGAGATTCTCGTTCTCGGTCACCTGGTGGACAAGCATGGCGTTCGGCCCAACCACCAGAAAGTCACTGCAGTCAGCAGCTTCAAACAAACTCAGTCTGTACGAGAGTTGCGAAGCTTTTTGGGCTTATGCTCGTACTTCCGTCACTTCGTGCCTAAGTTCGCCGACCTCGCTTACCCTTTGACATCTCTGCTCAACAAGAACGCACCTTTTCGGTGGCCAGCAGAATGCGAGTCTTTTTCGCCACTCAAGTTTGTTCTTATACGTAGGGCCCCTGCTTCGCCACTATGACCCATCGGCTACCACAGAAGTTCATACCGACGCCAGTGCTGTAGGTATCGGCGCCGTCTTGGTCCAACGCCATGGAGCTTCTGAACACGTCGTTGTCTATGTCAGTCACTGTTTAAGTAAACCAGAGCGAAACTATACTGTCCCAGAGCAGGAATGCCTCGCGGTCACATTTGCCGTGCACAAGTTTCGCCTTTATATCTATGGACGCCGATTCTCGCTTATCACGGATCACCAATCTATATGTTGGCTCAATGGACTACGAAACCCATCTGGCCGTCTTGCTCGTTGGGCGTTTCGATTGCAAGAGTACGACTTTGAAGTCTGTTACAAGAGCGGTCGTCGTCATGCCGACGCCGATTGCCTTTCACGGCTTTCCCTTCTGACAACCGAGTGTGACGCTGACAACTTTGATGAATATTTGGCAGTAGTGAATGCTTCATTTCCTGGCCTAACAACTTTTCAAGCAGAGCGACGCAGTGAAAACACTCTCGCTTCTTTATTTTCGAAACGAACGGTCAACGGGGTTTCGTCGTAAAAGATGGCGTTCTTTACAAAAAGAATTATTTCGGCACAAGCCCTCGTCTACTCCTATTTGTGCCTACAAGTTTGCGACAACACGTACTTCGAGCAATGCACAACGACCCAACAACATCTGGCCATATGGGTTTTTCTAGGACATTTTATCGCACGCAAGAGCGCTTCTTCTGGCCGAAGATGCGTAAAAGTGTGACTGCATACGTTACGAGCTGTGAGCAGTGTCAACGCTACAAGCCTCTTAAAACTCTGCCGGCCGGACTACTTCATCCCATAGCACCCCCGGGTTCACCATTTGACGTCGTCGGTGTTGACCTGTTCGGCCCTTTTCCGCGATCAACGAATCTATTGTATCGTTATACCCTTGTATCGTGATATCACATTGAATTTTTGTGTACATGTATGCCAACATAATCATGTATATTAGAGCAAATGTCTTCACTGTAACGTAGTTATGTTAGTCGTGAAATATAGATGTGCCGAAGTGTATGTGCCCTGTTACTGGAACGGTATGAAGCCTTTGTGTTATGCACATGCTGTAAAACTTTTTCTAAACACGACAACCGGTGGATTATTGTGGGCGTTGACAAACTCACACGCTACGCCGAAACTGCGGCGATTTTTGCCGCAACTGCCACTCAAGTTTCACAGTTCATGCTGTCGCACGTTATCTTAAGCCATGGATTCTCCCGTGTCATCATCAGTGGTCGCGGGCGGTAACTTGTTACCGATGTAGTTGAAGACCTCCTTCGTCTTGCTTCGTGCCATTTTCGTCACACTAGCCCGTATCACCCGCCGGCTAATGGTTTGACGGAACGAACTAATAGGACTCTCATCAACGTGATTTTCATGTATGTTGATTCCGGATACAAAAATTGGCAGATCCCCCGTACAGAGAAAATCGATGATATGGGAAGCACCAATGAGACATGTGGATATGTCACTTTAAAATCAGCACAACGCTACAAGGTGGAGGTAGATAATGTACATGACTTTAGTTTCATGATTATCATGTTTGAGTGTGTCGTTTAACTTCATCATCTATTCACGTCACGTGATACCAAATTTAGTATATGTGGAGCTAGCGAAACAGCCGCCAGCACGCTATAAGCGTGGTATGTTGTCATGTTGTTAATAACACACGTGTCACGATTATCATGTTTGCACCACTCATATATTTCGTCATCCATTGACGTCACGTAACACCATATTTGGTATATGACTATGATGTTATGACTAGTTAAATGCGTTCTTCATACTGTCATGTTATGCCATACCAATTTCGGTATCGATACTATTATCGAAACGGCCAGGAGAGCTAAAAGTCGTAGGCGGCTTAATAGATAGATAGATAGATAGATAGATAGATAGATAGATAGATAGATAGATAGATAGATAGATAGATAGATAGATAGATAGATAGATAGATAGATAGATAGATAGATAGATAGATAGATAGATAGATAGATAGATAGATAGATAGATAGATAGATAGATAGATAGATAGATAGATAGATAGATAGATAGATAGATAGATAGATAGATAGATAGATAGATAGATAGATAGATAGATAGATAGATAGATAGATAGATAGATAGATGTTCGCTAAGAAATGCTTCGCATTTAAAACATGGGACACCATGTTGCCATTCATAACTTTCGCCTACAACACTGCACAGCACGAAACAACGAGATACACTCCATTTTGTCTGCTCTACGCACGCCAACCCCGCACAGCTCTTGCCACTATTCTTCCTTCTTCCGGGACTGGTCAACCTACTCTCGCCGAAACCATTTGCCGCGCAGAAGAGGCCCGGCGCATCACCCATCTTCAAACTTTCGGAGACGCGGGCGCTTCGCGAAGTGATCGGACGCGACGCTCATCGGCTCCGTCGATTTTCGGCTGGAACCGTGCTCTTTTCAATGTGGCTGCTCTAAAATTTGTGCGACTGCATCTGCAAAGTCAGCAAGATTTTGGAGACACCGATCTTACCCAGGTACGCCCAATTTTCGGCCACTTCGAGCAACTTTGCATCGCAACGTAGCGAACGAGCTAAGCCTCACGGCTGCGGCTCCGCCGCTGCTGGATGCGGAGACGCCGCTCGGTCAACTCCTCAACATGGCGCTGCCTGAACAACGTGGCTACGACCCTACGACTCTGTCGTGGTCGTATATCCCGACAAATCCATCAGACGACGGCCCATCCACCATTTCGGCGGAGCAAGCCGACATTTTTCAACTCGTCGAGGGTCGGCGTCGCCGCCGAAGAAACGCGGAAGGAGCGTCTGCACTGAAAACTCCTCTCAACAACCCAACCACTTGAGACGCTCGCGCTCCATCTTCTAAAGCTCCACAAAAGACTTCACCAGTCTCCAAGAGGACGCCGAAACCAACGGTCAGGATGAATTCTGGCGACTACGTGATCGTGCTCAAGCCACGCATCACAGTAGCCCTCAAGGCAGCGTTTCAACAAGGTGAGCTCGGCGCTTCCATTTCCCAACTCATCGGAAGGCAGCACATGAATGAAATCACCATTTCTCCCAATTAGGAGCAAAACATCATCATCTGTGGCACGCAGAATAACGAGGTGGTTCAGAAACTGCTGTCGGACTTTCAAATCAACACCAGCAAAGGACCGCTGCCGCTTCGCGGTCACCTCAAGCTCACCGGTGATGTGTGTCGCGGCGTGATTTCTGTGCACAACCTCGAAACCAGTGCGTCCCTGAAACATAGTGTGCAGTGGAGTGGCGGTGAACTAGTCTATGCGCGCAAGCTAGGCAACTCCAACGTAGCTGTGTTGACTTTCGCGGGAAGGAACGTTCCGCGTTTCGTCCACTATAACGCAGAACTGACTCCCGTCAGGGAGTACAAGAAGACAGTGCCAGCGTGCTACCACTGTGGTGCACTGGGGCACCAGGCACCACAGTGGTATCTGTCCCAACCCGGTCACCGAAAGATGCAGCCTTTGTGGCCAAAACGTGGGCGCTGGTCCTGAGGGGATGGCCCCCCACGAATGCAACCCAACGTGCATAGTTTGCGGGGGTCCGCACCTCACCAGCTCCCGCGAATGCACTGAAAAATTCATCAGGCTTCAGCAACCAGGGTCCAGGACATCGGGGACTCCAACAAAACCAAAGCACTGGTAAACTGGCAAAGCGCCAATTCCTGGCAAAGCAGCAACGGCAACGCTACCACCTGGCGCGGCGGAATCTCCAGCTTTCGGCGCTCCATCTGGCAACGCTGCACGCAACCAACCCAAGGTAGGCAGTTGGGTGGAGGTCGCCTCCTCTCCCTCCTCTCTCTCCTCTCCGCCTTCTTCTACCACAAGCACTACCGAAACACAAAAACTCAGGCATGAGCTCGCGCTTTTGCGATTTCAGAATGAAAAACTAGCCAGCGAACTTGACTCGCTCAGAACCAACCTCACTACTCAGCCCTTGTTGAGCGGCGAAGATGAAAATATAACAGACAGGGAGATTCCTACTACTGTAGAGAGTCGCGTCGCGGCCCTGGAGACCCAGGTGAATGCAATGGAAACACAATTGGCCGACCTCCCCAAAATTATCCACGACACCATCGCGCGTAATATGGAGACTGTCATCGCACAGGTGACACAAACAGTAACTCACATTATCCAAAAGTGCATACAAGACAATCCACGCGTCCTTAAGCGCGTAGGGCCCATTGGGACGTTAATCACCCCTCAAAATTTAACACAATGACTCCAGATGAGTCTGACTTTTCTGAAGACTCCAGCACGTCAGCACAGGGTGCTAGTGAACTTAGTAATCTAAACAACACAACTCCACCCTCCATCTCCGAACATGGCCTCTGTAAGGAAAGGACTTAAAGACGCCGAGGAACATCAAACCAGAACTGAAGAAGACGAGCGGAGGGCAGGTGGCACGAAGGCGACAACAAGAAATGATGAAGAAGAGGAGAAGGAACGTGCGGGACAAGGCACGTGCGATTACGAAACAACTGTGCGCCAATCAGCTGATGACCAGTGGTGGCCCATAGAGATGGCGTGCCACGATTGGGCCACGTGTGACCATTACGTCATAGAGAAAGAAGAAGACAAGAGCGGACACTCCGCGAAACCTGGCCTTAGGAAGTGCGTCACGACTACGTAACAAACCAGTGCTCTCACCAAACGTCAGAGGGCGCAAGCGCAAAAAAAAACAGTTATAATCAATGCAACAGAATTGTTTTTACAAAATGATAATTATACGCCCAAGTTTGGTATGTTCTTTATACATAAAAACAATTTATTCAACACACCTTACGCGATTATTTTTCTTCAGCCGTACTGTCATAAACACCATCTACCCAGCGACAAGCCCATGCATGACTGACAGCAAGAAGCTTTCGTCGCTTTCGTCAACGTCGGCTGCGTCGGCGTTTTCGTGCGTGAGATAACAGGTGAGGCACGTTTTCAAGCGAAGCTTGATGAATGACATGTTGGTGGTCTTGTTGGGTCATTTTTTCAGAAAACGGTTACACTTGCGCGAATAAGACACCATGCAACAAACATAGAAAGATGCACACACACACGTTGCGCTTCGAGTGTGCGAGTTTGTTTCTTACGTGGCGTCTCATTCACGCAGTTGTAACCTTTTTCTGAAGCTTGTAAGGACTGGGAGGTTCGCTAAAAAGAAAGTTTGTGGCTCTATGCGGCGTCTAGACGGGAACATTGTGCAACGTATGTAGTATAGCAAAGGCGGCACGGCGTCAAGCCGAGGCGACGCGTGCTGCGTCTGCCACGGACGCGAGCGTCTGCGCGCTGAGCGTAGCTGGCAGCTGGGTCATAGGCTCGGTGCAAAATATTGAGAAGCCTTCGCTGGGCCTCGCATGCTTCACGACGCGTTTCCCGAAGGCTCGGAACACGAATAATTCTTGGTGTGCCGGAGGCAAATCGGGACTAGCCAAGTGGCCATCATCTTCGTTTTTTTCGCTAGCCTTGTGCCACTAGTGCAAGCTGCTCACAAATTTTTTTGATGTTTCCAATATAATGTTACCGCATAAATTTCAACAACGATTTTTCTTCCCAAGGTACTGCTGATACTGCGTACGTACGAAGGTGTTCTAAAGTTCCCAGGCCGCGATACCATTGCATTACAAGGGATAGCGGCCTGGAAACTTCTGAAGATCTTTGTACGTGGTCTTGACGTACATCTTTGCAAGTCAGAGTTTTATGGGTCAGAGATGTGTCACTGGTTTTGTATTGTGCATCGATTAGCTGATCATTCAAAGGGGTTTGTTGGTACACTTATGATGTGCACATATCTTTTTCGTAATTTGACAGCGAAGCATCCACTTACTAACATTTTCAGACCGCGCTGACGCCATGCCGTCCGGCGGTCCAAGCTACGGCAGCTACTGCTGTGTATCGTGGTGCTTCAACAATGGCAGAACCCACAAGAAGCCTGGGACGAGTTTCTTCCGCATACCACGGGACGGCAGGTGTGTTAAAGCTTTTGTATGGTTTGCATGTCTTTAGGCTTACTGTTCGTACTTGCTCAGTGAGGGTAACAATAAAAAATCACTATTCAAGCACTTCCCCTTTCAGCTGATAGTTCATTGCCAATGCAGGATGAAAGCATGGATGCAGTATGCTGGACGCGATGATCTCCTTAGTAAGCCGGCCAGCCTATTGTACGCAACGTAGAGGGTTTGTAGCGACCATTTTACTGCTCAAAGTTTCATGAACCCTGGGCACACAAGGCTTACAAGAATGGCTGTTCCCAGTGTGCAACCAGCTGCACTATGTAAGTGATTGACTGAAACTCAAATATGTGCAATAGCAGCCACTTGTATTGAATCAGTGGCGACAGTTAACCGTGAAGATCTTTGTAGCCGATGGAGAAACCTCACTATAGAAGTAACACTTGGAAAGTCTTAAATTTTGTGAATTGTGGGCTATTACCTTCCTAACAGCAGCTTTACATTTCTGTCGTTTTTTGATGCTCTGGACCTGCGCAACTTGTTTTGAAAGACTTTAAAGGGCTATTTCACGTTATCTTCAAGCCTGAGTGCACATGTACGTATACCTTTCATCAGTGAAAGCTGCCACTGTTGATAATTTCAAAAATCACAAATTACTTGTTTCCTAGTTGGTGCCTTCTCTTTTCTTCCACGTTCGACCAATTTATGCGTTTGAAAGAGCTGTTTAAGTTTCCCCATGCTACAAGCTTTGTAACTTGTACCAACTGCACATATATGCAGGTTCTCTGAGCGTCGCTTCAAGTAGTGACTGTGACATGGCTGCAGAAGCTGCACTGCAAGGTGCGGATGAGCTTCAGTTTGTGTTATTTTAAGCCTCTTACTGATACATTGTCGTAATTTCATTTCTTCAGGACCTGCGGTAGAGGCTTCAAAAAGCGGCTCCCACACATTGAGGTGCCCCAATGAACAGGGTGCGTTCCGTGTCGCAACTTCTTTTTTTTACCGAAATTGACTGTTCACCAAACCTCTGCAGGTGGCAGCTCCTTTGTAGCTGGTGAAAGAATTTTCGCTGACTTCGTCTTGCCGGAGAAAACCTTAACCAGTCATTCAGCTGTCACAAAAGGAACTTGTGTGACCGGTAAGTTGTATGTTCACTTCAACACCAGAGTGGATTGATATAGAGACTTCCGCAGGCCGCTCGCAAGATTGTTCCGACAGCACTGTCCGAGGCACTGAACAAGCTTCACAAAACCCTCCAGAAGACGTCTCCGCGAACAGCTCCACGCCTGAGTGCCCTAGAGAAAATGGTGACTATGCTTTTATTGCAGCTGTTTTTAATGTGCTATTTTATGTTTAGGACATTCTGAGGAAACTATCCTCAAAAGGACACTACGTGTGCACTTACAAAATGTAAGGGTGGGCTCTGAGTGATTTTTATTTCTTTTGTGCATTGTCAACATTGTGAATGGTTTGTTTTTAGGTAGTGGAATCGAAAACTTTGCACCACAGAAAGTTGTGCACCTTGGGTCTGAAAGAGCGAGGAAAGTGCTCGTATGGGATTAGTTGTTCTTCGCTTTTACATCCATTTTTTGTTTATTGCAGTGCGTTCCTGTGTGCCAGCGACAATGTCTCCATGAATGAAGTACAAGCAAACCATTAAACATCTGCAAGCCAAAGTAGCAGCACAGCGGAAAACTATCAAAAGACTGCGGAGACAGCCTCTCCAAGCACCGTCATCGACTTCAAAGGCCCTTGAAGTTATCCGACCGCACGTCACCGAGGAGGTTTTTAAACTTCTTTCTGCACATGTTCGCTTGAGGCCCAAACGCAAGGGCAAGCGGTTTCCCGTGTTGTTTAAGAAATTTGCTGTTCACTTAAACTTCCGAGGTCCGCGAGCATACCGATTTCTGGCTCCATATTTCTCTTTGCCTTCCCGGCGTTCATTAAGGAGGTGGCTAGCTAATGTAAAGATGACTCCAGGCATAATTCCAGGAATCCTTTCTTCCATTACAACAAATACTCAAGCTTGGAATGAACGGGACCGAGTGTGCGCTTTAGTTTTCGACGAAATAGCACTCAAAAAGAATTTGTACTATGATGCTGCAAGAGACGTTGTCCAGGGTTTTACAGATGATGGCACTCATCGCACTTGAACCATTGCTGATCGAGCACTGGTTTTTCTTCTTGTTGGCGTTTCGAGAAAGTGGGTTCAACCGGTTGCTTTTACTATAGGGCACACATCAACACCATCATCTGTTATGCATAACTTGCTGGTGTCACTCATTGTGGAGCTTAGGAGCAATAATATTGCAATGAAAGCAGTCATTTATGACCAGGGCAGTTCAAATGTAAGTCTCGCTAACCAACTAAGAGTGACTGTAGCAAAGCCTTTTTTTGAAGTTAATGGTGAGCGGGTATATTACATTTTTGATGTTCCGCATTTAATTAAAACAACGCGCAATAATGTCCCAGCACACAAGTTATACATTGGGGATGACATCGTTAACTGGTCGCACATTGTAAGCCTTTGCGGTTGCGATTGGCTCCAAAGTTGACTGAACGGCACGTTCATCAGAAACCTTTTTCTAATATGAAGGTCAGCAGAGCAACTCAGGTCCTCAGTGCATCAGTTTCGATTGCTATCACGGCATTGGTGTATGCGAAGGTGCTGCCTGCCTCGGCCATCACTACAGCTCAATTTTGTGATCGTATGGACAGGATTTTCGATACCTTGAACAGCTCGAGTAAAAAAAGAACTTCACAAAAGCTGCGGCATGCAATCATGAAAAATGATTCAGAGCTGATTGACTTCCTCCGAGGCCAGCTTCCCTGGATTGCATCATGGCAGTTTGTTGGCAGACGTCAACCACAAACCATCGTAGGTTGGCAAATTACAATTCAGGCAATTTGTCAACTATGGGACGACCTCTCCAAAAATTGCAATTTTGAATACCTGTTAACACGCAGGCTTCAACGGGATCCTCTGGAGAACATATTTGGCCACATTAGGCAAAAACAGGGTTGCAACACCAACCCCAATGTAGCACAATTTATTTGTGGCCTGAA
This sequence comes from Rhipicephalus microplus, assembly GCF_043290135.1. Taxonomy (NCBI): domain Eukaryota; kingdom Metazoa; phylum Arthropoda; class Arachnida; order Ixodida; family Ixodidae; genus Rhipicephalus; species Rhipicephalus microplus. Next base: position 189,256,687 of record NC_134701.1, read on the forward strand.
GCACATCTGCATAAGAAAACTCTTCAAGCTGTCAGAATACAGAAATGTCGAGGATGATGAATGTGACCTCCTCCAGGAGCAGCTCTCGCCATTCTCCCTCACCAGTGCGTCTCTTGTGGATAATGAGGAGTGTGCACTGCCACAGCCTGACGACTTTCCCGCTCTAGACGATCTCTCTGAACTTGCGACAAACGTTCACTCCCATATTATCGATGACTCCGCTGCATATTATGTAGCTGGTTTTCTCATCAAACACTTCCTTCGGAATGCATGTGACGGTTGCAGTTTCCCACAGTTACTGAAAGACGACAGTGAGACGCTTAAGGGTACCCACCAGTATTTCACAATTCTCAAAGCATACCACGTCCCCAGCAAACTTTTTGGGAATCTCACTGTGCCATCAGAAGCAGCTTTTGCATACGTACAACAACTTGAATCTCACTTTCTTGCCATAATTGAGGCCACTGCACATCACCTGAAAGTGTGCGATGTTTTGTATCACCATCTGTCAAGTGTTGGCGATTTTCATTTCTGCTCTGCTGGGTTTCGCGCGAAGTTTCTGAAAATGTTTTGCCGGGTTCGTTTATGTTGGCATGTGCGTTTTGTGAACCGAAACTTAGATAGGGTTAGGTTCCAGTCTTCAATCTCAGGCATACAGCTTGACAAGTTCAAAGGTTAGCAATTAGCGGCGGGTTTACACTAAAGTATTCGAGTTGAGCCGAATCCTGCAATAGCTTTGTTATGTTATTACTTCGTTACAGCAGACTTCATTATGGTCTTATATGCTTATATTCAGCTCAACTGGACTAGCCACTTCTTCGTTGCATACATTGTTTAGGTTACCCGCTATGAGGAGTAGGGACACTGTGTATTCGCTCGAAGTGATTTGCATAACCTTGAAAAGAATGTTGGGTATCCTGTCTGTATTTTTGTAGCGAATGCGGGCGAACTGTACACTTTACTGTGGCTCGCTTGGTCACTGTGTATGCTTTATCTCTCCAGCTCAAGTAATATATCTATAACAAAACCGCTTGTTGAAATGTCTTCGAGCGGGTAAGGAACACAGTATGAAGTGGGCATGGTTCACGTTATCACGCTTTTCGTATTTTAGCTTCTCATCAACCTCCTAATCTCGCCCATCAAAATTTTCAAAAGAATACCCAAACTTGTAGCGTTTGATGGGGCTGCGGACGCTGCCATTTTATTTTTATATAGCTTGCGAGTGATAACGTACGATGTAGAGCCTTTGTGAAAAATAATGAGCCAAAGTGGTTTCCTTCTGCTATTTATTAGCCCTGTAATACCGCTCTCGTAGCACCAATTAAGGTCCACAATTCTGGATAAGTGATGACTACAATCTATTTTAGCTCGCAAGCGTCACAGCAACACCCAGACGCAAATCACTTGGGATCTTAAGTTTTTGATGAAGGCAACGCATAACAAAAGCCACAAAACCTGCCAGTGTTGTAGCATAAAGTTTGTCTTTCACGTAGTGAGCAAGCTGCAAAGCCCTACCTTTCTGAGGACAAGCAGGCATCAAGTCTGCTTTTTTTTTTCATTTTGGACTAGCTGTTCTTAAGCACAGCCAGCACACTGCACCTTTGCCTTTCTGCTATATTGTGTCGTGTGGTTTCTGTGTGCTCTTTTTTATATGCATTATTTCGGTTAACCCCAGGCGTGATTCGCGACTTCATTGCTGTGTATATGTCACTTCTTCCTTCTTCATCAGCATTGTGCGCTGCGTTTTTTCCATAGATCCTTACTTACCCACTGGCCCGGTGTGTCATACTTCACCAGCTTCTCGGCTTCTGCCAACTCTAGCGATGTGTGCGTTGTCTGTGTTCTCTCTGTATTTGTTACAATTTATTTGTAAGGCGAGATGCATTTGTTGTCTACCTTTGTCATATTGTGCTTTTTATATTCTCAGACTCTACCTTGCCTTTGAATAAAACATTACGGATACTCTGTCTCTTTGACTGATATATACATTGATCACTCGTTCCAAAAGAAAAACACAAGCGCGATGAATAAAACCGTAGTGAATTATCATTACCTGCATCTCTTTTTATTATAACTTAATCGTAGTAAAAATTACGTCACGACCGATTCGCATGAACCACTGAACAAAACAAAACAGGGAATCGCTAAATCAAAACGACCTACAAAAACTATCCATTTGGGCGATGAATATTGGTCTGAAATCATGAACTTTCGTCATAGCCAAACGTCGGTTATGCAAAGTAATTCAAAATTTGCGCCAGTGAAACCGAAACAGGAAGCGCACGCCACTTGCTCTCACCAACCACTAGGTGTGCTAGGGTCGATTGGGCCGCTGGGGTCTACGGGAGTGTCCACTCTTAACCTTTATTTCTCTATGATTACGTGGCAGTAGGCTTTGGTGGCTGGGGACGAGCCGGAGCAGCGAGAGACGGGAGACAGCGGGCCGAAGCGTCGGACGCAGGCGATCCAGGTTCCTGCCAGGGAACGCGGCCGTCCACGCTGCTTCCGTCCAACCACCAGCTGGGGCGGCATTGCCGGCACGAGTACTGCATCTCGGGGCGCGGCCTGGCCTGCTGTTCTCTTCCTTGCCGAGGGCATCGCGGATCTCGGCAAGGCGTCTCCGCGGTCAGCCGTTCAACACAGCGATGAACGTGGCCTGGCTAATGGTCACGGTTGCGTCGAGCATCGCGTCTCGGCGCACGCTCTTCGCTGGACGGGCTGGCCATTCCCCGCATGGAGCATCGCGTCTCCGATGCGGGTTGACTGCTCAGTAGTCGCACCCATGTCATCAAGCGCCGGTGTCACCAGAGCGTCGCACTTCGGCAAGGCACGAGCGAGATGTTCTGCCGGGCGAGACGCGGGCGTGTGTACGGAGGACCATGGAGCCGGGCGAGGTTCAGGGTGGCCGAGGATTCAGATGCCAGGAGAGTTGCTGCCTGAATCGAGGATCGCCGAGTGGTGTCGAGCCGTACCGAGCGACGCGCCAGCCTCGGAAGTGGGCCGCGAGCTCACGAGGTGCGCACCCGAGGGTACCTGGCTGTGCCCTGGCCAAGGCGACGAACGCCGGTGAGTGAGCTGCCGCACCGCAGCTGTAGTGTGCTGGCCAGAACCCGCACGTGGAACCGCTACGCCCGGAAGGTGATCAAAAGCTTGGAAACGAGGTCCGAGGTCGCGCTGGTCAAGGCATCTCCGCCACTGCAGCTCGAGAGTTGAGGCCACGAAGGCAGACGAAGCAGTGCGCCGCTCGAGAGGACGAGTTCCTGGGAGCATTCCTGAGCCGGACGTGGGACCCGTACGTGTCGGCCAGGTCGAGCTCCGGTGTGTCTGTTCAAGGTTCAAGGCCGAGACCTGCCGAACGGCTCCTGCCTGAGTGCAGAGGCCGGGAGCAGGTTCGTGGACGAGGCCTACCGGGTGTGGTCGTCGCGAGCCGGGGCCTGACCCTGAACCTCAGGAGTTGCGACCCTGACGGCTGGCCGCGACGTCTGACTAAACGGCACTGCACACGGTAGCGTATCCGTGCGTCGTCAGCCGTTCCACCCATGCCATGAAATAAAAAGTTCATGTTAATGCTTTCTCGTCCGCTATCAACAAACATAGTGACGAACGTCCGTTAACCATCACAATAAATGGCGAGCCTGCCAGGATCAAGCTCTCGCGTTACCTCTGAGAGCCTCACGTTGTTTGTGTGTGGCGGACGAGAATGGACGACAAGAGAAAGCTGGTTGAGCTAGGGAAGGAGATGGAACTGAGTGGAGAGGCTTTGCTGGCATGGGTGAGCGCTGAGAAAAAAAAAAGAAATGAGGAACCAGATAGCGAAAGATCGAGAGGAGGCACATCTAGCAGCACAGGCGGAGCATGAGCGTGAAGTAGCTCGCATGGAGGCTGAAAGGCTCCTCCTCGAAGAGTGACGTCTGTTCATTGTTGTGTGAGAAAAGTTGTTTTCCCCCTAAACAACTTTCTTGAGCAGGGGGATATTGTAAGGAAAGGACTTAAAGACGCCGAGGAACATCAAACCAGAACTGAAGAAGACGAGCGGAGGGCAGGTGGCACGAAGGCGACAACAAGAAATGATGAAGAAGAGGAGAAGGAACGTGCGGGACAAGGCACGTGCGATTACGAAACAACTGTGCGCCAATCAGCTGATGACCAGTGGTGGCCCATAGAGATGGCGTGCCACGATTGGGCCACGTGTGACCATTACGTGGCAGTAGGCTTTGGTGGCTGGGGACGAGCCGGAGCAGCGAGAGACGGGAGACAGCGGGCCGAAGCGTCGGACGCAGGCGATCCAGGTTCCTGCCAGGGAACGCGGCCGTCCACGCTGCTTCCGTCCAACCACCAGCTGGGGCGGCATTGCCGGCACGAGTACTGCATCTCGGGGCGCGGCCTGGCCTGCTGTTCTCTTCCTTGCCGAGGGCATCGCGGATCTCGGCAAGGCGTCTCCGCGGTCAGCCGTTCAACACAGCGATGAACGTGGCCTGGCTAATGGTCACGGTTGCGTCGAGCATCGCGTCTCGGCGCACGCTCTTCGCTGGACGGGCTGGCCATTCCCCGCATGGAGCATCGCGTCTCCGATGCGGGTTGACTGCTCAGTAGTCGCACCCATGTCATCAAGCGCCGGTGTCACCAGAGCGTCGCACTTCGGCAAGGCACGAGCGAGATGTTCTGCCGGGCGAGACGCGGGCGTGTGTACGGAGGACCATGGAGCCGGGCGAGGTTCAGGGTGGCCGAGGATTCAGATGCCAGGAGAGTTGCTGCCTGAATCGAGGATCGCCGAGTGGTGTCGAGCCGTACCGAGCGACGCGCCAGCCTCGGAAGTGGGCCGCGAGCTCACGAGGTGCGCACCCGAGGGTACCTGGCTGTGCCCTGGCCAAGGCGACGAACGCCGGTGAGTGAGCTGCCGCACCGCAGCTGTAGTGTGCTGGCCAGAACCCGCACGTGGAACCGCTACGCCCGGAAGGTGATCAAAAGCTTGGAAACGAGGTCCGAGGTCGCGCTGGTCAAGGCATCTCCGCCACTGCAGCTCGAGAGTTGAGGCCACGAAGGCAGACGAAGCAGTGCGCCGCTCGAGAGGACGAGTTCCTGGGAGCATTCCTGAGCCGGACGTGGGACCCGTACGTGTCGGCCAGGTCGAGCTCCGGTGTGTCTGTTCAAGGTTCAAGGCCGAGACCTGCCGAACGGCTCCTGCCTGAGTGCAGAGGCCGGGAGCAGGTTCGTGGACGAGGCCTACCGGGTGTGGTCGTCGCGAGCCGGGGCCTGACCCTGAACCTCAGGAGTTGCGACCCTGACGGCTGGCCGCGACGTCTGACTAAACGGCACTGCACACGGTAGCGTATCCGTGCGTCGTCAGCCGTTCCACCCATGCCATGAAATAAAAAGTTCATGTTAATGCTTTCTCGTCCGCTATCAACAAACATAGTGACGAACGTCCGTTAACCATCACAGCCTCCAACCCTAGGTCGCGAGCCAGAGCAACTCAGCCGTTGTTACTAACACAGTGGAACTGCAGAGGTCTCAAGAACCACAAGAAGCGGGCTCATTTCCGCCTTTATCTTGAGACCTTTGAGTTCCTCGTTGCCGTGGTTGCCCTTCAGGAACCCGGCACGGACGTCAAACTCACAAATTACACTACATTTCAACACAACCCGGAGACATGTATACTTGTTCACAAGCAATATACCGCCCAGGAAGTCACACTCCCCACAACACCGCCTTTCCCATACACGATGGTGTCGGTGCTGCCTATAAGGCGATCTGACCCACCTGTTCATATTTTAAACATTTACTGTCCGCCAAAGCTTAGGAACGTCACGTTCAGTGCAACTTTCACACAAGCTATGCAGGTGGCAGGAAGGGACCCCCTCCTGATCGTCGGCGACTTCAATGCCCCGAGCAGGTCATGAGGTTACCCACGAGAGGGCACGCGTGGAAGGAAGCTTGCGGAACTTCTTTCTACACTTGGACTCACCCTCCACAATGATCCCGCCAGCCCAACACGTGTAGGCAACTCTGTTCAACGAGATACTTGCCCGGACCTCACAATTACACGCAACATACGCCATGCCGACTGGCTGAACACACAGGACCCTCTCGGTAGTGATCATTGTGTATTAAACACAACCGTGTACATGCGTCCCTTAAAACGCCCACTTACACAAGCTCATATCCCAGACTGGACAACTTTCCGCACCACTCTACCTATTGTAGACCCTCTCCAGTCGGGATACGACACCTGGTCTAAATCACTGACGTCTACACTGAAACAACACCAACGGCTGATACAGCTCACGGAAACTCAAACGGATGTGGACAACCACCTCCTCCATCTTTGGCAGGCCCGCCGCAGCCTCACCAAACGATGGAAAAAAACAGAAACATAACAGACGCCTCAAGAAACGCATCCTAGAACTCACGGAGCAAGCTGCGGAATATGCTGCTCAGCTAGCCGACACTAACTGGGTGGACAGGTGCAACACGGCCACACGCCAGATGTCTGGTCGCAACACGTGGCGCCTGTTTCGCGCTCTCATCGATCCAACACAAACACGTACGGAAACTCGACGTCACTTACATAAGCTCATGCACAACTTTACAGGAACGACAACACAGCTGGCAAACACGCTCAGGGACCGATACCTGTGCACCACCAAGGACCCCCGGACGGCCGCATACTCCTACGCAGGCAAAAAGAACACGCAGTTGGACACCCCGTTCCAGCTCCACGACCTCCAGGCGGCCTTACGCAAGATGAATCGTGGCACTGCACCAGCGCGTGACCAGGTTACGGTCAAACTGTTGGCCAATCTTCCCGACGCAGCCTACGCCACGCTCCTCAAATACATCAACAGCATTTGGGACGGAGAAACTCCTCTCCCTCTTGAATGGAAATCAGCTCTCGTGACCTTCATCCCGAAGGCAGGTAAACCTATTGACGTAGAGAACCTTCGCCCCATCTCCCTCACGTCTTGTGTCGGCAAGCTGATGGAAACGATGGTGCGCGACAGACTCTCCGAGTTTCTAGAAACACAGCACACTTTTGCGGACACCATGTTTGGATTCCGCCCTCAGAAGTCAGCCCAGGATATACTTCTACAGCTCCACCATGACATAATAGATCCTGTTGAATGCCCCCACAATGACAAGGTAGTCCTGGCCTTGGATCTTAAAGGGGCATTCGACAACGTGAAGCATGAGGTAATCCTTGACCACCTCAGTCAGACCAACTGTGGTTATAAAACATTCAATTATGTTAGACAGTTTCTTACAGACCGTCAAGCCTACATACGCATACAAGATGAGGAACATGGGCCTTACGTCATCGGCTCGATGGGAACTCCTCAAGGCGCGCTTCTCTCTCCCCTCCTATTTAATATAGCCATGCTTCATCTTCCCCCCAAATTGGCTTCTCTATCAGGGATACATCACGCTCTTTACGCGGATGATATCACGATCTGGGCCACGTAAGGTAACCTGGGTCACATAGAGTCATGCCTGCAAGCAGCAGCGACTGTAGTCGACGACTACGCAACCTACTGCGGACTCCAGTGTGCCCCGGCTAAGTCAGAATTTGTGCACGTACGTCCCTCGCCTCAAGACACAACTCAGCTCCATATCAGCCTTCCCTCGGGACCGATTCGTGAGGCCAAAGAGATCCGCGTCCTTGGCCTCTTCATACACCACCAACGCAAGGCCGACACCACAATAGCCAAACTTCGCACGGTGGGAAACCAGGTGGGCCGTATGGTCCGCCGGGTCTCCAACAAGCGGGGCGGATTACGAAGCAGGGATGCAATGCGGCTTGCCCATGCTTTCGTAACGAGTAGAATACTCTACTCGACTCCCTACTTGCACCTACGCAAACACGAGGATGATCAACTCGAGGTCATCCACAGTAAAGTTATCAAGCGGGCTCTCGACCTCCCTATCACCACGTCCAACCAGAGACTTCTGGCCCTAGGCGTGGTGAATACCGACCGGGAACTTCGAGAAGCCCACCTCGTTAACCAATACACGCGCCTTGCACAGACCCATTCCGGTCGCCGCCTCTTGGACCGAAAGCACATCAAATACGATTACTATACCGAGGAAAGGGTGAGAGTGTCGGAACCTTGGAGACACGCCCTCCGGGTCCGACCCCTTCCCCGCAACATGTCCAAAGAAAACCACAGTGGTCGCCGCCAGGCGCGCGCGGAAGCGTTGCAGCGACACTTTGGTCAAGAGGAACACGTGTGCTACGTGGACGTTGCCGGCCCGCACCATGCGGGGTGGTATACTGCCGCAGTCATACACAACGCAAACACCGTAAACGGGCTTACTTTCAAAGCCTACAGCTCAACACACGCGAAGGAGATTGCCATCGCTCTGGCTCTCACCTATCGCTCTTCTAAACATATCATCACCGACTCACGAGGGGCCTGTCGGAACTATCAGCTAGGGTGGGCTTCACCGCTTGCTCAGCGCATACTGGAACCTAGCTGCCGATACGTTAATCCAACTCTGCAAAATCTGGTTTGGGCACCCGGTCACCAAGGACTCAGTGGTAACAAACAGGCCGATCAGGCCGCCCGCGCACACTCTTCCCGGGCTATCTCCCTGTCTTTGGAAGCCTACTCGCAATCAGACAATTCGGCCTTTTCATTCAAAGATATTACCAATTACTACAAGGAGGAGCACCGGCGCTATCCAGACCCTTGTAAGGGACTGCATCGCGCTGACGAGCGCCTCCTTTTAAAACTGTTTACCAATACTGTACTGTGCCCGGCGGTGCTAAAACATTTCAATTCATCCTTTGATGGCACGAGCCAGTTCTGTGGTGAGGTGGCTGACACCTTTCACATCGTCTGGGCGTGCCAGTCTTTTCAGGAAGTTTTTTCCTGAAAAGCTCTTTTTTGCCCCACACCGAACCGAACCGCCAGTGCCAGGAGGGGCCGTCTGATCGGGAGGAATGCGCTAGTGAACGGAAACATACACAGACCGCTGACATCAGAAAGGTGAAGGGGAGAGGGGGGAGAGAGATGAGGGAGGAACTGGAAGGAAAAGTGGAAGGGGGGCACCCGAGGGGCGTCCACCGTATATTATTTTTCTCTTTTTTCTTTTTTTTCTTTCCTTTTCTTTTCTTTTTTTTTCCTTTTTTTCCCTCTTTCCTTGCCCTCTGATTTGAGATTGTATAAAGCTGAGCACCGACAACCTGTATCTTTATTCCTGATGAAGGCCAGACTCTAGGCCAAAACGTCGAAATAAACCACGTTGTGACCGCTCACGGAGGATCTACTAGACTATATGCAACGCTATGGCCACTCAACCACCATGCCCCTGCCTATATATATATATATATATATATATATATATATATATATATATATATATATATATATATATATATATATATATATATATATATATATATATATATATATATATATATATATATATATATATATATATATATATATATATATAGGTATGGGATATGGCACAACGGGAGCGTTGTCAACAAGGATAAATATATTTATTTCCCAACAGTTTCGGGAGGGGTCCTCCCTTCATCAGGGGGTGAGTTATACTGACATGAATTTCCAAACTTCGTGTCTGCCGCGTCCCTCTCGCCTTGAAACAAGTTTGCGAGAGTGAGAAAAAAAGGGGGGGAGAAAAAAAGAAAAAGAAAGAAAAGAAAGAAAGTAAAAAAAGAGGAAGAACCACTGTCAACACTGAGAACGAAACCAACTGTCCGTGTACGTCCACATACGTTTCTTATAACGTGCTGTTCAGTTCTCGACGTGTGTCGGGCCACCCAAGATTGTCGCCGCGGTGCCGGGAGGGTCCGTGACGGCGTGCGTAAAGAAAGGGCTTCCCCGTGATGGGTCGGTCGGCAGGCGGCGTGCGTAAAGAAAGGGTTTCCCGTTAATGGGTCGGTCGGCTCTTTTTACCTTTAATCTTCGTCCGTTTCCCTTCAATGGTCATCAAGTGGTAGTCGAACGAAAAAACTTTGTATGTGCATGTGGAAAAAGGAAGAAAAGAAAAAATGAACGGAGAAAAAACGAAAACAAGAATGGACAGTGTACACGTACGAGTCAGTCAGAAAAAACCATGGTCTGCAGCTATCAATCTTTGTCACCAATTTCCTCCTGGCTTACTTATCAGAGGCAGTTGAGTTTACCTTGGTCCTCGTTGATGCCGGCTACTAATGTTCGAAATTTGAAAATAAAATATGCCTCACGCTGTTCGCGCTCGCGTCTGTTTGAGAAACCGGACTGCAAAAGAGTTACGCTGATATATCCAAAACTGTGGTTTGGCAGGCGCAGATGTCTAGATAAAGGTAGCTTCGGCAGTGAAGTGGCGTGGTACCGGTGATTATTGAACCGCAGCCGAAATGGCGCGTCTGTTTGGCCGATATATTCTTGTCCGCAGATGTTGCAATGTAGCATGTATATTACGTTACTGGAGTCACAATTAAGGCTTTCAGTTATGCAGACTTTGAAATCCTAGAAGTTCGCTTTGGATTCACGTGTTGTGACCATCTGTGGGCATACCTTGCATCGAGCTTTTCCGCAGGGATGGCACCCTGATTGAAATTTGGGGGTGGTTGTTTTCGCTCTGACAAGAATGTCCTTCAGATTTTTATCCCGGCGGTACACCACGTGAGGTGGCTTCGCGAAGATAGAAGTTAGTCGTTTGCTTTGCCTGATTATGTTGAAATGGCGGGACAGTATGTTGTTGATTCGTGGCGCTGATGAGGAGTAAGTTCGTACAAGGTTCGTTTGGGAAGTCGTTTTAGATACTCTGTTTGGTCCCTTAATAATATCATTCCTGTTCACGTTGCGAGAACGTAGTATGGCATCGTCAATAATGTCTTCCGGATAATTTTGTTTCAATAAAGAATGCTTTAGGTGTTCCGCGTGTCTGTGAAATTCCTGCATATCGGTGCATATTCTTCGGTACCGGTAGGCCTGAGAATATGGAATACCCGTTTTGCAATGCTTTGGGTAGCTGCTGTTGAAATGTAGGTACATTTGACGGTCTGTAGGCTTTTTGTAAAGGTTTGTTGACAAGCGGTCATTTTCGACCGTGACTGTGACGTCCAAAAAGTTACTGCTAGTTTTGGAAATTTTGTGCGTGAATTTTATTGACGGTTGGCACTTGTTAAAATCCTCTATGAAGCGAAAAATACTTCCCTCATCATGGTTCCATAACATAAAAATATCGTCCAAGTATCTTCTGTAGTAGAAAGGTTTCAAGGTGCGTCCCTCAATGAATGGGATTTCAAGTGAAGCCATAAAGGTGCTCGCGAAGTTTGGGGCTATTTTTGTGCCCATTGCAGTGCCACTGACCTGAAGGAAATGGTTGCCATTGAACTCAAAATGGTTATAATTTAGTACAAGTTCAAGAAGTGTAAACAGTACCTCGCCACTTACACTAGTTGATGAGTCAGATTTTACATATTCAGAAACCATAGCCGCTATTCCGTCATGGTGGGGTATGTTGGTGTACAGTGAGCAGACGTCCATGGTCACCAGAAAACTGCTGCCTGGGATGTCGAGACTTGAAGTTTCGCAGATGAAGTGGTTTGTGTCCTTTAGGTAATAGGGAAAATCGGGGGGATGTTTTTTTTAAGAAATTGATTCATTCTGATATATTTTCTGTTGATGTGCTGTTACTGGATGCTATCAGACGTCCCGGATTACCTGCCTTGTGTATTTTGGGGAGCAAATAGAATCGACCGGGAACAGAATGGGCCGGTAACATTGCTTTTAACATTTTGCCGGTAATTTTCTCGTCCCGGCGGAGATTGTTTAGGGTTACTTTTATCTCCCTTTCAAATTCGGGAGTCGGGTCAGTTGGAAGTTCTTTGTAGAATTTTGTGTCTGGTAGCTGTCGTTCCCCTTTCTTCAAGTAGTCCGACGTGTTTAGAATTATTATGCAGCCCCCTTTATCAGCCGGTTTGATAGTAATTTCAGTGTTTTTTCGTAGTTCATCGAGTGCCCTTCGTTCTGACTTTGATATGTTGTTTCGAAATGGCCGATTTTTTTCATACGCTCTGATGATATCTTTTTGAACTGCTGATATATACATATCGAGGTGTTTGTCCCTCTGCTCACCCGGACACCATGATTTGTCACCACCAATCACTCTATTCTCGTCCGTAAAGTCCTTGCGATCATGAAAGTATTCACGGAGGCGGAGATTACGCTCAAAGTTATCGAGGTCTTGGTACAGTTCAAATTCATTGAATCTACCGGATGATGGACAAAAGGTTAAGCCTCTCGACAAAAGTTGAAGCTAAGCGGGTGTGAGTGTTGTGTTTGACAGATTGAGGACATTTTTCTCATAAGTTTTCGGCTGCTCTTGGCTATCACGTGGCACGGGAGTGTCAGCGTCATATTCGAGAGTAAGGATGTTTTGATTAGAATTGCACTGTAGTGTCGAGTTACCATTTTTCTCCTCAAAGTTAGGTTGTGGTACGGGTGGTCCCTGGCGTGCTTGTACGGCCTCATTCCCATTTTCCTGTTGCAGAGCAGTGGAGCTACTGCACTCCCGCTTGAATTTTTTTTCTTTTACTACTGAAATTTCGCCTCTCTTTTTTAGTTCATATCTTTCCAGTTCTCTTGCCTCATGCTCTCCGAGATTAGATACCAATTTCTGCGTGGCCTTCGTGACACTGTATTCGGCGGCCTTACGCTCACTATGGTCCGCAATGACCCGAGTCAGTTGCAAGGACGCTTCTAGTAATATTTTTTCCCACTTCCCCCTTTCTGCTTCACTTAGTGTAGACATTGAGGGGTTGCAGGCTAGTTGGAGGCCCTTAGGTGCAATTTCGTGAGATAGATATTTGGTTAGTTGTTCCGCGTGTTTTTCGTATTGCACCCGCTTTTCAATGATTTTCCTAATCGATAGAAAAGAGTGAGTCCATGCGTGTTTAAGACTGCCCGTACCTTTTGTTTCCCCGTGTCATTTGGAAGCCGCCGCCTTGGTCTTCGCCGCATTCGTCCGCCTGGTGTTGTAAGGCCTCGCTGGGGGGAGTGGTGACGTCATCACTGCTGGGACCCTGGATGGCTACTTGTGTCCCTCGGCTCCCTGTTGTTGAGTGGGTTTGGCACTGGAGTTTGCCGTGCAAGCCGTTGCCGCCGATCTCTGACTCACTGGTGGGACTCGCTGGCTCGCTGGCCTCGCTGATGGTAGTGGCGACATCGTCACTGCTGGTGCCCTGGATGGCTCTGTGTGTCACTCGGCTCCTTGTTGTTGAGGGGGCTTGGCACTAGAGTTGTTCGTGCAAGCGATTGCCGCCGATCTCCATGCCGCCGACGTCCATCGCAGCTGCACCCTCGTGTGCTGTGCCAGCAGCGCGACTACCTCGAAGCTTGCATGTAAGCCGTCAGCAGCCAGGAAGCGGCGCAGCGGGAGTGTTGAGAAACTTCTGCGAAACTTCAAGTCACGACATCCCAGGCGGCAGTTTTCTGGTCACCATGGACGTCTGCTCACTGTACACCAACATACCCCACCATGACGGAATAGCGGCTATGGTTTCTGAATATGTAAAATCTGACTCATCAACTAGCGTAAGTGGCGAGGTACTGTTTACACTTCTTGAACTTGTACTAAATTATAACCATTTTGAGTTCAATGGCAAGCATTTCCTTCAGGTCAGTGGCACTGCAATGGGCACAAAAATGGCCCCAAACTTCGCGAGCACCTTTATGGCTTCACTTGAAATCCCATTCATTGAGGGACGCACCTTGATGAACCATGATAATGGAACCATGATGAGGGAAGTCTTTTCCGCTTAATAGAGGATTTTAGCAAGTGCCACCCGTCAATAAAATTCACGCACAAGATTTCCAAAACTAGCATTAACTTTTTGGACGTCACTGCCACGGTCGAAAATGACCGCTTGTCAACAAACCTTTACAAAAAGCCTACAGACCGTCAAATGTACCTACATTTCAACAGCAGCCACCCAAAGCATTGCAAAATGGGTATTCCATATTCTCAGGCCTACCGGTACCGAAGAATATGCACCGATATGCGGGAATTTGACAGACACGCGGAACACCTAAAGCATTCTTTATTGAAACAAAATTATCCGGAAGACATTACTGACGATGCCATACTACGTGCTCACAACGTGAACAGGAATGATATTATTAAGGGACCAAACAGAGTATCTAAAACGACTTCCCAAACGAACCTTGTACGAGCTTACTCCTCATCAGCGCCACGAATCAACAACATACTGTCCCGCCATTTCAACATAATCAGGCAAAGCAAACGACTAACTTCTATCTTCGCGAAGCCACCTCACGTGGTGTACCGCCGAAGGACATTCTTGTCAGAGCAAAAACAACCACCCCCAAATTTCAATCAGGGTGCCATCCCTGCGGAAAAACTCGATGCAAGGTATGCCCACAGATGGTCACAACACGTGAATCCAAAACGAACTTCTCGGATTTCAAAGTCTGCATAACTGAAAGCCTTCATTGTGACTCCAGTAACGTAATATACATGCTACATTGCAACACCTGCGGACAAGAATATATCGGCCAAACAGACACGCCATTTCGGCTGCGGTTCAATAATCACCGGTACCACACCACTTCACTGCCGAAGCTACCTTTATCTAGACATCTGCGCCTGCCAAACCACAGTTTTGAAAATATCAGCGTAACTCTTTTGCAGTCCGGTTTCTCAAACAGACGCGAGCGCGAACAGCGTGAGGCATAATTTATTTTGATGATATATGGTGTTTTTTGGCGCAAGGGCCATTTGATGGCCAAAGAGCGCCAGTTCATGAGACAGGAATGTGGACAATGATTGTGATTAGCGGCTGTATAAGGGCCATAAAATTCCTCGCGGTAATGTGGGTAAAAACATACAAGTGATAAAATCATGACCATGCCGTGAAAGGTGTGTGTGGTGTGAATAGATGAACAAAGTTGGTGATAATAAAAGACGATGGTGGATATGTACGGCATTAGCACAAGTGCCTCACTTGTTCATACCCTTGCGTCCAAGGGCCGTGAGGCACGTGCTTTCTTGTGTAGCCACCGCAGCGAAAACCTCTCAGGAGAGGTCGTGCTACGGAATGCCCGGGTATATGATATGAAAACTATGAATTTCTTTTAAAAACGCTAGCAATGATTTATAACTAAAAAGCGGTTCCCTACCGACGAACATTGCAGGGTGTAAAGGTATATGTTGTCGGTAGGGTAATGGAAAGTGTTGTTTTCTTATAGTGTCCAATTCTTTGCACTGAATTAAAATATGAAGAACTGTTAGTGCTTCACCACATCTGTCACACAATGGTGGGTCGCCACCGGACAAAAGATATGAGTGTGTCGTGTATGTGTGTCTTATCCTGAGTCTCGTTAGTATTACCTCTGTATGACGTGATTTTGATACTGGTGGCCAAAGGCCAAGGTGTGGCTTGATAACGTGTAGTTTGTTTTGTGTGTGTGTGTATCCCATTTGCTCTGCCAGTAGTCCCTGAGGTTTCATTTGAGAGACGGCTTAAGATCAAGGGCTGGGATTGATATGGATGTAATGGCGGTGCTCTCATGGACGGATGAAGCGAGCTGATCCGCCCTCACGTTGCCTTGGATCTCACGGTGCCCTGGCACCCAGCACACTACAACATGTTGTTTGAGTGTGTAGAGTGTGCACAAAATGGAGTAAAGTGAGACAAGGACCGGGTTTTTTTTGTTTTTTAAGACTGTGCAGAGCCGTTACCACACTGAGGGAGTCTGTATAAATTACTGCTTTTTGTATTTGTAATTGTTTGATGTGTTTAGCTGCCACAAGTATCGCGTAAGCTTCCGCTGTGAAGATACTTGTGCGTGTATGTAGAGGGCCAGCATCCGAAAAGGATGGGCCGACAGCAGCGTAGGACACAGAGGAGTTAGTCTTGGAGGCATCTGTAAAGAACTCAGGACGTGTGTATTTGTGTTGAAGTTCCAGGAAGTATGTTCGGATATGGGCAATAGGCGCATGTTTTGTAACTTCTAGGAAAGACACATCGCAGTCTATAGTTTGCCATTGCCACGGTGGCGGGTATGCTACAGGAGCCATTAAACTGTGTTCAAGTGACACTCCAGTTTCTTCAGCTAGACCCTTCAGGCGAACTGAGAGGGGCTGCCTCATCGAAAGCCTGTTTTGAAACAGAATGTAGCTCGACAGATCATTAATAGTAGAGTATAAGGGGTGCTTCTTGTCTGCTTTCACCTTAAGGAAATAAACAAAGGACATGTAAGTTCTCTGCAGATGAAGCGACCACTCATTTGACTCAACATAAAGGCTTTCTACGGGGCTGGTGCGAAAAGCACCCGTAGAAAGGCGGATGCCCAAATGGTGTACGGGGTCCAGCATCTTCAAGGCACTTTGAGTAGCAGACTGATAGACAGCGGCCCCACAATCTAAGCGGGTGCGAATGAGACTTCTATAGAGGTTCATGAGGCATTGCCTATCCCCACCCCACATAGTACGTGACAACACTTTTACAACATTCATGGCTTTTAAACATTTTGTTTTTAAATACTTGATTTACGGTACGAAGGTCAACTTGTTGTCCAAGATTAAGCCTAAGAATTTATGCTCGGCTTTGACGGACAGACGTTGCCCGTTCAGTCAAATGTCAGGTTCCGAGTGCATGCCTCTCTTTCGAGAGAACAAGACACACGTGCTTTTTTGTGGGTTAAGTCGAAATCCGTTTTCATCTGCCCATTTGGAGACCTTATTTAAACCCAGCTGAACCTGCCGCTCACACATGGCCAAGTTGCATGACTTGAAGCCAAGCTGAACGTCGTCGACATATGTACGATAGAACATATTGCGGGGAATGGACAAGTGCAAAGAATTCATTTTGATAATAAAAGGTGTGCAACTAAGCACGCCACCTTGTGGCACGCCTGTTTCCTGGACAAATGTTTGGGAGAGCACACTGCCCAGACGGACACGGAATGTCCGGTTTGACAGGTAACTTTCGATTATATGAAACATTCTTCCTCGCACACCAAGGTGGGACAGGTCTCTTAGAGTTCCGAAACGCCATGTTGTATCATACGCCTTTTCGATATCGAGGAACACAGAGAGAAAATATTGTTTATGGACGAAGGCGTCTCTGATCTGTGCCTCGATACGAACAAGGTGGTCTGTGTTGGATCTACTTTCTCGGAACCCGCACTGAAATGGGTCGAGCAAATTGTTTGTTTCAAGGATATGTACAAGTCGGCAGTTTATCATTTTTTCGAATACTTGGCACAAGCAGCTTGTAAGTGCAATAGGCCTATAACTTGAAGCTAAAGAAGGGTCCTTGCCCTCTTTCAAAATGGGAATAATAATAGCCTCTTTCCAGGAGGTAGGGATAGTGCCAGAAAACCAGATAGCATTGTACAAAGTAGGGTTTTTCGTGTTTCGGCTGGTAGGTTTTTTAACATTTCATACACCACACGGTCAGAACCTGGGGATGAAGTACTGCAGGAGTTTAGGGATGTTCGGAGCTCCGCTGGACTGAAAGCTTGGTTATATGCCTCGTATCTAGTGGATTTGTGTTCGAGTTTCTGCTTTTCTATTCTTGTTCTGTATTTTTGGAAAGTGTCAGTATAGTGGGACGAGCTGGATATCCGTTCAAAATGTGCCCCGAGGAAGTTTGCCTGATCTTCCAAGGTATCACCTTGAATTTTTACGAGTGGAAGTGAGTGTACTTGTTTCCCTGCTATCCTACTGACCATGTTCCAGACTTTAGCCTCCTGTGTGTATGAATTGACCCCTGATAAAAACTTCTGCCAGCTTTCTCTTCTGGCCTGCCGACGCGTTCTCCTGCCACGAGATTTTATTTTCTTAAAGCTCTCAAGGTTTTCCGCTGTCGGCGAGTTGCGCAGCAACCTCCATGCCCTGTTCTGTTCCTTTCGCGCATTCTGACACTCAGTGTTCCACCACGGGACGTGTCGTTTGCCGGGCAGTCCAGATGTTTGTGGAATGCACTTGGCTGCTGCGTCAGTAAGTAAAGCCGTGAAGTACTGCACAGCTTCATCTATGCCTAATCCGCATATGTCGGTCCAACTTAGGTGTGTAATCTTTTGAAATTGTTCCCAGTCGGCTTTGTTCACCAGCCGTTTGGGAACATGTGGAGGATATTCATATGTTATTGGTGTACTCAAAACTAAAGGAAAATCGTCACTTCCGTATGGATTATTTATGACTTTCCACTGAAGTAATGGTACAAGTGAAGGAGATGCGATACTGAGATCTATGGAGGAGTAAGTATTGTTTGCAAGGTTATAATATGTTACCTCTTTTCTATTCAACAGACAAGCACCTGATGAAAAGAGGAACTGTTCAATGAGACGACCTCGTGCATCACATCAACAGTCACCCCATAAACCGCTGTGCGCATTCAGGTCCCCTAGAACCAAATAAGGTTCTGGTAACTCATCTATTAAAGACTGGAAATCATGTTTTTCCAGGCGGTGTTGCGGCGGTATGTATAGAGAGCAGATGGTGACGAGCTTATTCAATAGAACTGCTCGAACAGCCACTGCCTCTAGGGGTGTTAGTAGTGGTAAATGACTGCGTGCTACTCCTCGATTAACTATAATGGCTACACCACCAGATGACGCCACAGCATCATCTCTGTCCTTTCGGAAGACAACATATTGACGCAAGAAACTTGTATTCTTGGATTTTAAGTGTGTTTCCTGTACACACAGCACTTTTGGAGAATGTTTTTGTAGAAGTTCTTGGACATCATCGAGGTTTCGAAGTAGTCCTCTGACGTTCCATTGTATAATTTGTGTCTCCATTATGGCAGTAAATAAGTGCTGTGTGTACGAAATGAGTGTGGCTGGTGTCTAAAGAGAGAAGTGACTTATCTTACAGAGCCTTTAGAAGGCCCTGTAATTACCGTTTTGTCTTTTTTAGAGCGGTCGAGGGAACCCCGCCGCTCTTTTGGCGCAGTCTGCGCCGGTGCAGTTGATGTGTCCATCGCCTCAGGAGAGGCGACAGATAATGTTTTCGTTGTAGGCTTCGTCGTGACAGACGGAGCCTTAAACCCCACCGGGCTGGAGGTCGAGGGCAGGGGCGGCGCCAGAGGGGGGCAAGGGTGGGCTGGAGCCCCCCCAAAATCCTCGCCTGCCCCCCCTATGCCCACCCAAGTGCCCGGAAGCATATATTGAAAACCTAGTAGGAGCAGAGCTAGCTTGCCCCCCCGGAGGAACTCACTTTTCGTGGTCGCCCCCCCCCCCCAGTAAAAACATCCTGGCGCCGCCCCTCGTCGAGGGGACCTCTTTAGTTTGTGTGGTGCCCTGGCTGCTGCCAAGGTTCACAGGAGCCTTCGGTGGGGCTGTATTCAGGGAGGGTGGGGCAGCCGAGGCTGCTCCCCCCATGGGGGCTTGTGGCGTTTGCCTCGGCACGCTGGGCGTGGTCCAAGGAATTGCCGAAAACCGAAGTGGTGCTGACCCCCCTCGCACCACTTCGGCATACGATGTGTTCCCAGCAAAATGCGGGGAAACGCGCTGCCGCGCTTCACGGAAGCTTATGTTCAATTTAAACTTTGTACTAATAATTTCTTTTTCTATTTTCCAGGCCACGCATGACCTGGAATATGCAGGATGGTCACCCTCACAGTTTGCGCAGTGCACTTGTAGCTGACAGTCATCGTCAGCGGTATGACCTTTGGTGCCGCATTTCGCGCAGGTAATCTGTCCTCGGCAGCTCTGGGAGCCGTGCCCGAACCTCTGACACTTAAAGCAGCGCCTCGGGTTGGGTATGTATGGTCTAACTGGCAGTTTAAGATATCCTGTTGCTATTTCAGTTGGGAAAGTGCTAGATGCGAAAGTAAGTATGATGTGCTTCGTTGGGATTTCCTTATTTTCTCTTCTTATTTTGATACGCTGCACCTGAATGACGTTTTCCTCTTTCCAGCCTGTTAGAAGTTCATCATCAGAGAGGTCCATCAGGTCTCCATCGGATACAACACCCTTCACTGTGTTCAAGGTTCGATGCGGTGTGATTGTGATAGGCTGATCCCCAAATGCTGTGAGTTTATGTAGTCTCTGGTACTGTGCGTTGTCTTTTAATTCAAGTAACAGGTCACCACTGGCAGTCTTTGTGGCCTTGTAGCCTGCGCCCAGCGTTTCTATGAGACATTTGGACACAAGGAAAGGTGAAATACTCCTAGCTTTCTTTTCTGTACTTTCACAGTGAATTATGTGGTATTTGGGGAAGTTATCTTTTTTGTTTGGAACAAACTCAAAAATTGCATCGGTGCGCCACCTCTTGGAGGGGCGATTAGTTGTAAGAGGGCTAGGAGTTCCCATAAATTTGATAGCTTATTCGGCGGCCATGCCAGCCACCCACCACCGAGCCCAACAAGGGGACGCTGCGAGACGCGAAGGAGGCGCAGGCGCCAGCTGTACATGGCCGCTATAACCTAATATATCTACCCAAGGTTGGATATTTACACTAGATTAACCCTTGCCGCCAGGAAAAATTGGAAGTAAAATGAAGTGAGGAGAAGACAGGAAAGATGTAAAGTGAGAACAAAAGACGAAGATGTAGGGAGAGAGAGATAGGAAAAGGCGACTGCCGATTTCCCCTGGGTGGGTCAGCCCAGGGGTGCCGTCTACGTGAAGCCGGGGCCAAAGGGGTGTGTTGCCTCTGCCGGGGGGGCCTTAAAGGTCCAATCACCCAGCATCGGCTCAACCCCCAGGATCACCTTTTCCCCGGACACGGCAAAGCCGCGCACGGCTAGGCGTGGGAGGGAGTCAAAACTCCCCCGTTAGCTCGGGTCCGTGGTGTCGCTACACACCAAACGCCTACTTGCGCAGGCGCCCCTGCGGGGATATTTTATTTTCAAATTTCGAACATTAGTAGCCGGCATCAACGAGGACCCCGGTAAACTCAACTGCCTCCGAGAAGTAAGCCAGGAGGAAATTGGTGAGAAAGATTTATAGCTGGAGACCATGCTTTTTTTTTACTGACTCGTACGTGTACAATGTCCATTCTTGTTTTCGTTTTATCTCCATTCATTTTTTTCTTTTCTTCCTTTTTCCACATGCACATACAAAGTGTTTTCGTTCGCCTACCACTTGATGACCATTGAAGAGAAACGGACGAAGATTAAAGGTAAAAAGAGCCGACCGACCCATTTACGGGAAACCCTTCCTTTACGCACGCCGAATGCCGACCGACCCATTACGGGGAAGCCCTTTCTTTACGCACGCCGTCACGGACCCTCCCGGCACCTCGGCGACAATCTTGGGTGGCCCGACACACGTCGAGAACTGAAGAGCACGTGATTAGAACCGGATGTGGACGTACACGGACAGTTGGTTTCGTTCTCAGTATTGACAGTGGTTCTTCCTCTTTTTTACTTTCTTTCTTTTCTTTCTTTTTCTTTTTTTCTCCCCCCCCCCCTTTTTTTCTCACTCTCGCAAACTTGTTTCAAGGCGAGAGGGACGCGGCAGCAACGAAGTTTGGAAATTCATGTCAGTATAACTCATCCCATGATGAAGGGAGGACCCCTCCCGAAACTGTTGGGAAATAAATATATTTATCCTTGTTGACAACGCTCCCGTTGTGCCATATCCCATACCTTCACAAAGACTAACTGGCCCATTGAATTATTACTCCCACTATATATATATATATATATATATATATATATATATATATTCATCGACAATGACGAATTTATCTATGCAAAGCCAAGACTTCAAGAACCACAATTAGCCAACTAACTTTGCACCCCTCCAAAAAATATTTCTGCCTATGCTATTGCTAGCTCTTTCGGATGATACAGTTTCGGATATTCAGCTGGTGAAGTGTTTGCAAAAATATGGATTTTCCATTTCTGGCATTATTAATGTTGAAATAGCTAAACTAAATAAACAGAATTCAGCGCCTTTGGATTCACTCAGGCGAGAGAGTATGAAGGTACCCTCTTATCAGTGGTGAAGCCAGGGTACGGCTAGCAAGCGCAAGCTAGCGAGCGCACAGAGCGTGGTATCACTTTCCACGACCACTTTCACCACCGGCCACACAAAAGGACAAAAGAGAAGACCAGACGACTGGGGCGCTATTCTTCAAGTGAGTATTACCAACAAATCTGTTTTCTATAGCAAGGCGCCACTCGTTTCACGGTCGATCCCCCATGGGGAGTTACGCCAGGTTAAAAGGGTCAATCAATCAATCAATCAATCAAAAGCGGAGCTATTTATGGCAGCCGTTGGTTGTAAACCACGAACTATCATCATTATCAAGAGACACGCGCTATTTTCTTTCTTTTTTTTACGCTCCCTCTTCTTCATTTTCTGCTTCACTCCCGGATCACGTGCGTCAATTTGTTCGTCATCGAGTGGCTAATTCTGATGGGTGAAAGAATGGGTAAAGAGAAAGAAAGAGACAGAACGCAAAAGGAACGTACGAATGGTATATCGAAAGCATAAAACTAGGACACAAGAAGTAAGTGAACGGGACTAGCGCAGGCTGTGCTGGTCCTATCCATTTCCTTCCTAATCCTAGTGTCCTGGGCCTAGGCGTGGTTTAATGTTTTCCCATGTCTTACCAACAAACCCCCCTATCGCACGCTCCTTGAGAAACATAGGGAGAGAGAGACAAAGCGGGGGTGGGGAGCACAAGGAAGGAAGAAGTAGGGAGAGAAAGAAGGAAATAAAAATAAACAGAGACAAAGAAGATAAAGAAAGCATGGAGAGAGGTGATTTTTTTAATTAGACACAAGTATAATTATCTGTCTTTAGTTCATATTATACATTGCCACTATTTGTAGGGACTCTATCCGCAATGTGATCCTAGTATATTAACTAGACTTTGCCTACACATACTGTGCTCATTCATCCATCATAAGCACTATAGAGTATATACTATGTACATATATATATATAGTGCCTCTGATTAGTTTTTTTTCTTTTGTTCTATATTGTTCTTGTTTGTGTGTTTATCTTGTTCAATACTGTCATAATGTTGGGGTTGCCGGCTCTAACGTAGCCCATACAGTTTCCTAATATACATTTTAGGAAACTCTACGACGTAGCCTACCTTTTCATATTTTGTCAAATATAAATAAAAAAGAAGAGAAAAAAAAGTGGCAAAATAAAAAGCAACAAAGAAGGCCACCTGGCTCAGCACTTATTTTGGGCTTGCCATCACTAGTGCAAAGCTAATTTTTTTTTTGAAAAGCACATTACAATAAATTTACTTTCTGTGCTTTTCAATAAACATAACTGAATATAAATATCTAGAAATTTATATGTGCACCTTTGGATTTCTAAAAAAAGGTGTATGCAATACACTATCACATCTAGCAATTTTTTGTAATACAAACTTCTCATAAACAACTGAAAATTAACAAGGTTTTGTTCCTTACTTTATTGCAACTTTATTTCCGCCAAGCTATTTCAGCCTCAGCACAAGGCTCTGTGTGAATACGGGTTATAAAAAATCTGTATTGTAAAAAAAAAGACATGTATTGTATGGCATACATGGAGTACGAAAACACATTTGACACTTAGTATTGGTTGTTGGAGCTAAGCTCGTGAAAGATTAATAATTATCCTACTCAATCGTTTATGTTGTTGTTTTTTCCACAGTACCCATGCACCTATTTTATCTAATGTAGTTTCATTTTTTTATTGACATTGAGGAATCTATCTTTACAAAGCCAAGAATCAAGCCTTCAAGAACCACAATTAGCCAACTAACTTTTAACTTTGCTTACCCGTTACAGCTATGCCCATTGCATTTCTGGGCTAAGCCACAACTTATACTTCTAAGTAATTTGGAAATGCTGCACCTAAACATTTCCCCTTTTTCTTGTTTTCTTTTTTTTTTTAACCAGGCACCACACCGAATGCAAGCTCAAGGCCCACACAGTGATGTTCCGTGCAGGGAATTTTCTTTTTTTCAGGGAATTTTTACCTGTCATTTTGAGCCAAAAGAAAAAAGGGAATCCTTGTGATATTGCAGGGAATTTCCGTAATGGTTAAATTCTTCTATGACGACTGATAATTATTGGTCACAGTGCGCCGTCGTCTGCTGTATTCCGTTCTAATACATGCACCAGGCAAGCTAAGCTTTTGAGATTTGTTTCTGAAATTTATGTGAAGCAATGTCTATCTTAGTGTTAGACTTGAAGGCCACAATGTGCAGTGTATTAAGAGTATATGAATTAATAAAGTCATGCTTTTGTTGTGTGGCAGTGGAGGGGTTAGTCACGATTTAAAAAGTCGCTAGTACGTTAGACACGTGTAATTAAAGGCTGCGTGTGCGTGGATGGAGGCGGAAATTAGTGCTTTTGAGCAGGGAAATATGCTGGGAATTTCGTCAGCATTTGCATGGAAAAATCTCCAAAATAGATGATTTTCATCTCTCTGAATGTGAATTCTGCAGCGTAGTACGGACCATCACTGAGCCCACATTCAGATACTCTCAAGACGGCAACCAAATTTTCTATACAGATTTCTTCGAAGACCCACCTCCAACACCACTGAACACTTGCACAAGTATATATCTACAAAGGCGTACATTAACATACATAGTTTAGGCTTTTAATAGGACATCAACCTCAACCCCATTTGCTCAATGTATCGAAAATACTTTCAGAGACATTTAACTCCCAAAAACAAGGCCCAACCACAAGTAAATGCATTACGAGTGCAGCGTTTACTTTTCCAGTCTATGTTTACCATCCTTCATTACAAGGAAGCACAGGGACTCGATATTTCATGGCATTGCATTGTATTCCTATTGACCACACAAAGTTTATTCAAATGTGCCCAGTTCTAAAATATAATCATAGTCCTAAAATCAAAAAATGCACATTAACATATACTGTACTGTCTTACCCGTATCAATTAACATACACAAGGAAACTAAATTTAAGGGCTCGTTTGTCTTTGTCAAGAAAAGTATAGTGTATGTGTATTAGCAGTAATTATAAAAAAATAAATCTGAAGAAAAAATTGTGGACAAAAAGATAACTTGCTGCTGGCACGGACCAAATTTGGGACCTCTGGATTGCACGTATTTGAAGGCCACAAGTTTGGTCACTGCCAATATTTTTCACCTTCCTTTCTTCACCATTGCATTAAAATTATTACTAACATCCCCTATACTTTCTCGACAACACTTTCCACAGGTTCTCATCACTATTATATATACACTGTAACAGGAGGAAGGCACAGTTTCAAGTAGTGTGCCCTTTTCCTGTCAACGAATCAGCCAGTGACAGCTCTCATGGGAATCTGTACAATTGCTTCGGTGGCTGCCCACCACCTTCATTCACAAACGGCAACAATGGTATTTTGAAAAGAGCTTTCAATTATGCTTGTGAAATTCACAACTTGCGCACAACCAAAAATTTTTTCCGAAGTGCTCGCGAATAAGTCTTCTGTCTATAGAACAAACTTTCTTGTCAAGCCCGAGGGTTGGTTCAAAGGCCCCTCTACGATTTACTATTTCGCACTGGTCAGGATATCCGATACCCAACAATGCAGTTAGCAGCCGGTACGCATACAGCATCGTGCAACAGTAGCTCACCCCATTCAGTTGCAATATTTTCAGTCATGGAAGTTTGCTTCATGTTAGAGTCTCTAGCAACATCTACACTGCTGCGGAGAACCCCCCCCCCCCTCCACCACTTAAGGCTACACTACAATAAAGCAAAAAACTCAAGTGCTTACAGGCAGGACTTTCATAAGCAGAACTTCAGGCATGAAGGCCCGTATCACATGCATGTGGATGCTAACGGCGTTTACAGCAGCATCGCACTAAAGGAACTTGGTTCATAGAGCATCTCTGGAGCTTAAGCGCTTAAATTGCAACAAGCTGCTTACTAAGCTTCCTAAAGAGTAATAAAAGATTACTACACTAAATTCATTCCTTCCACCTTAACCATAAGGTGCTCTGCTGCCCTCTCTCCCTCAATGCAAACATCTATGCCCTATGCATGCAAATGTCCTGCGCATACCAGATGGTCTGTTCCTACGCAGTTTTTAAAAAAGGCAGACAAGGGCTCGTTTTGGATCGCAGCCAGACACACAGCCACATTTATTAAAAAAATGACAATGACTTAAACAAAAAATACAGAACCACAATAGACAGATTTCTATTAAACCCTTTCTGCATATCGTTTAGTGCTCCAGAAAGAATAAAAATATGAAAAATGAGAAACAAACACACACCCCAAAATACTCTCAATGGCACCAAAGCAGGCTCGAAGAGGCACATCCTGATGAAGAGCACTAATTACATCTTCCACAGTGAATACATGTGTGCACGCAGTGCACACCACTCATTCCACCAAGAGCGAAGCTGCCAGTACGGGTCCCGTAGAAATTGTCTGTGTGGCAGCATCCGGCAACACTGCCCGTGGCACAGCTTTACGCCACAGTGGCTGCAGCTTGATGACCAGAAGGAGGGTAGAATCTTCAATGTTGCCCACAGCACGAGCTGCAACCTTTTTCCCAACATGAAGCTCTGACCATTCATGACAAGTGGTAGCTGCGGGGTCTGCAATAAGGCTGACGGGAATGCCTCGGACATAGGATTCAAGTATTGCAACAGCAGGCGTGACGAGAGCGACAGTCGCAGGTATCGAGTACACCACATCGGGCTTGTTGCACGTGGCATTGGCAAAAGGCAGGGCTTCATCAAAGCACCACTCCAAGCGAGATACATCAGTGTCACCATGTGACACAAGCACATTATCACCTGATGCAAGGTGGTAACCTTCAGACTTCACAGACTGCGTTCTTGGCGAGCTACTCGGGGAGGTTTCGTAGTCTGTCTCCAGCTCAGACTCAGACAGCTCAGATCCAGAGCTGTCATCAGCAGACAGCTCTGGATCTATGTCGCTTGAAGCTACTTGGCTGCTGCTAGTGCTGCTTTCATCACTATAGGCTGTTTTCACTGTGCATGCCTCGCGATAGAACCTGCTACCACTCTTAGGGTCTTCATGCATACTGGAATCTGTGAACGGGCCAGTGAAAGGGAATGTGGATTTCACCGAGGCAGGCGGCAATGTAGATGTTGCACTCGTCACATTCTTTTCTGGAACCTTTTGGGTGTTGAAATCTTCCGCTTTTTTTTCTTTCAGTTTTGTGTTTTCATTGGCTGGTGGGGGCCTAGGCATTTGCTGCAGCTCTTTTGAAGCTGCTGGGAGTGGTTCAATATCCCAAATTCCAGTTCCAGCCCACGCAGTCAGGCTCTCCTTGGGTGCGTCATTCCTGGCAGCATTACTCTGAATGGTAGCAGGTTCAGCAATCGCTGGTAATGTCGTACACTGCACATTATTGTTCTTTTTAGGCATGACTGCATCAAGCACATGCTGTGGTGCATGGTGTGCCATTGATGAGATTTCGGTCAGCCCAAGTACACCTTGTGGATTCTTCTCCTCAGATTTGTCACACTTGATAGTTTTTTCACACAGCTCAGATGCTTCTGTCTTTGGGATAAGGGTCAAGTCCATTGTTCTCCGATCATATGGAGTGTCCCATTCGAACGCATCATAACCATTGTCAACAATGGTAACGTCAGCACTGTCCTGCAAAGCACTTTCCTGAATTAATGCATCTTCATTTTGAACTATTTCTTTAGAAGTCACATCTTTGAATTTGGGAGATTTCGCCTTTTCTGTATTGCGGTCACTAGATGGTGGAGCTGCCACCTTCACCAGTTCGGAGTCTGAGGCACTGGAGTAGAATATGCAGTCATCCCCATTGACGGATGCATTGCCTTCACTTGCAGTGTCAGACAAGTCCATGTGAAGCTTCCCACCACTGCTAGGGTGAGCTCGTTCACCCTCTTTACTGCGTCCCTTCTCCTCTTCACCACTAGGTGTACTGCCAGCACTTTTCAATTCTACGATTACCCACTCAGATTCACCATCGTCTTTGACGGCAATGAATTCCACTTCCTGACCAACTATCAGTTCATTGTAATTGGTCGATGTGGCACTGAGAGCATCTCTCTTGAATGAAACTTCAGCATAATCATCAGAGCTACCAAAGGTAGCGGCGAGCAGTCCACTTACTCCATCTAAGCTAATTATCCAGCCCATGCCAGTGACTGGTGTACAGTTTGTCTTCTTTGGCTTCATAGCTTTCCCAGTGTCTCCAGAACCCATGTCACCATGGTCACCAGAACTGCACTTCCCAAAGCTTTTCTTCTGCTCTTCAATGAGAAGCAAAATATTATCACAAATTTTAAACCTGTCCTTGCGCATAAGAATGGCCTTGAGAACAGTGCTGCTACTGAAATGATGATCGAATCCTTCATCTTTTAAGTTTTCAAGGACAGACAAAAGTGGTGCCTTTTTGTCTGCACACTTCAGCAACTCTTTCACCAACATCTGTGAAATTTCTTCAGTATACTCAGGCTCCAACAACTTGGGAACAACAATAAAGTGTGCCTTATCTAGAACAAAGAATTCCTCCTTGTGGTGAAAGAACTCCAGCAATGCTTTGATATCGGGAACGAGACACTGGAACAGCCTTTCAGTGTTACGCCGTAATGTGCCATGAAAGTTGCACACTTCCACAATATCTTCACCCGCTAGCTTCACACAAACTTCAGCCAATGCATCTTCCAGGGCAGAAAGCAGAGAGCTGGCATATTTGAGAGGCCACGACAAAATGGTATTGTCCTTAACAATCTTAAACATGTCAAAGCAATTGCTAACTAACGAGCAAAGCTTTTCAGTTTTGCTCTTTCCTGGCTGTTTGTTAAGTTCTTGGCTGTACTGGTCTTTGACTATGTTCAGATGCCCAAGAATTGTTGAGAATGGCTTGGGACTTTTCACCAGTAATGCAGCTGCAACGACACCAACCACCAACCTGAATGAGATGGGCATGGTGTCAAGAGGGCACACTTCATTGTCAAGATCAGAAGCATTTCCTCCATCAATTTTTGTAAGCCATACGACATTAATTGGCCGTAGCACATAAAAAAAGCCATCATACTTTAAGAAAAAGTTGATGAACTTCTCTTGTGGGTAGACATCTTCAAAATATTCCTTCACAAATGATGAAGCCTTGTGAAGGTGCTCTTGCAGCATACCTATGGGCACAGGATAGGTGTTCACACGGAGAGATTTGATAAGATCAACAAAATGCTCTAGTGCAGAAGCTTCATGTGTATTTTCAGAGGCACCCTCAAAGTCGTATTCATCCACATCACTGGAATCCCATTTTGAACACACACTGCCAGAAGCAAGGTAGATATTCTTATTCTTGGACATTGCAAACTTGGTTGGAGCCTTGAGAAAAAATGACGTGAAGTTATCTTTTGTGTAGACTTTGCATAAGCAGCCTTGCACTTTCGGTGGAGTCAGGGGAAGAAAGCTCCAAAGAACTTCTGGAGAGATGGCCTTGACTTGATGGGCCTCCAAAAGCTGTATCAAAGCAACATAAAACTCAACAGCCAATACACTTGGTTGCTTTTTCGCTGTTGTTGTGTCCGTGCTCAAGTCCTTTTCAACAGCAAGACATATGTTGCCGTTTTTGCTCACCCTGAAACGGCTCTGGTGATGCTGAAAGAATTCCACCACGTTTTTGCCATAGTTGTCAGCCAGGTAGCCAGTAAGTCTGCGATTGAGACATGACGAAATCTCCAGAGCAGTTTCTGGTTTTACTACACGCACACCATAGCTGTAAGCCAAGTGGAAGAGATCAGCAAAATATTTCTCAAGCAGCTTTTCGATTTGCACATTCTTTGCATGCAACGTGCCTGCATTGTCCTCACAGCCAGAGACCCTTCCTTCTGAGGTGCTACTGGCGGAACTAGGCTGGACCAGTTCATAACTCTCTGCATTGGATGCTCGTCCCTTGGCTGCTGAAGCAAGCATAACTACCCCCTTGCTCTCAAGGGTAAAGTGGTCAGGGTGATCCAAGAAAAATGTATCAAATTTACCGTAAGGGTACTCATCACTGAAGTATGAAAATACGATCAGAGGTGCCTCAGCTAGGAGCTCCCGCAGCTTGTAAACATGCATCAACTCATTGTCTTGCGTTCTTATGACGTCCTCGAAGTACTTGATCGCAGCTGCCTCTGGATCGGTGGGACTGCCGTTGTCAGGCGAAGTCTCCCAGGCATTCCCTGAAGACTTCTCCGGGTAAGCACTTTCTTGAGTTTGCAATGGAGGAAACTCCTCTTCTTCAGACCCTTCATCATCGTTTCTATCAAGCCTTTCCGGCGGAGTGCTGCCAGTGGCTACTGAAAACTCCGCCTTGTGCGCCCTGAAGAAGTCCAGAAAGTTAACCTCTGTGTAATTACTTTTAATAAAATGCTGAACATTATCAGGAGCCTCACAAACTTGTGCAAACAGAGAGTCCACACTGCAACTCGCAAGCTCAATTCCAGGACTGTTGAGAACATGGCGAAAGAAGCGCACAGCATCAGCTTCGTCCCGCGATATCTCGACATCCAGACAGCTGGTATCAGATAACCAGCGATTTCGGAAATCGCCATCATCCAAAGCTCTCCGTGCCTCCCCTAAAAGGTACACGTTGCCAGAGTGTGAAACACCAAATATGTCGGAGTAGGCCTGCAACAGGCGCTTCATGTCCTTTGCCGGATAGTTTCTGGCCATCAATGCTTGAACACCAAGTGGTGCTTCCCCAAGGCATTTCCGAAGAGCCCTCAAGGGCACAGGAGAGAAATGGTAGGCATTCATGTCCTTCAGCTTGTTTTTGAGGAAATCAACGGCCATCTTTTCAAGCTCGTCAACTCCATACTT
The DNA here is from genome assembly GCF_043290135.1 of Rhipicephalus microplus. Taxonomy (NCBI): domain Eukaryota; kingdom Metazoa; phylum Arthropoda; class Arachnida; order Ixodida; family Ixodidae; genus Rhipicephalus; species Rhipicephalus microplus. Next base: position 189,287,423 of record NC_134701.1, read on the forward strand.
CTTCATGATGTCCGAGGTCAGGTAGACATGTGTAGTTCCTCCAAGTTGAAACATTTCTGGAAAACACTTGAAGAATTCAACCAAGTCACCACCGTAGACACTCTTGATGTGCCTCCGTATATTCACCTGGGCACTTGACAAATAGCTTCCCAGATTGGCAATACTGACAGGAGACAGTTCCGTCTGTTTTTCCCCTTGGATGGCATTGGTGAAGTAAACAAGGCACTGATTTTCGATGTTGGTCATGGTGAGCGGTTCTTGATCACCACCTTAAAGAAAAAAAAAAGAGGGGAGTGGAGGAGGGTGTGTAAACTTGAGTCGGCAACTCACCAATAGGCTGAGAAACACTTCAATTTGTTTCACTGTACGAAAATATTCTAAATGCAAAGCGTGCCAATAATGTCAACGAAGTGTGAAATCGCACCTACTTGATTGTTGTCCTGGTCTCAGTTTTTTTTTTTATTCTTTCCCTCTCAAGAGCATTAGTTTAACGGCAAGGCCTAACGACGTTTCCCCTCTAAGGAAAGCTGCGGTCCAGCTGTCGTGCAAGAGCGGGATTTCATTCCACGCGATTACAATTCCACACGATTCCACGCGTCATTACAATTTTGCTCCAACAATGTTATAATGCAGTCAGTTGAACACACGACTATGTTACATTCTTGATTTTGTCAGAGCTGTGCCTTCGGTCAGAGCCAATGTTCCGCTGTCACTTGAGAAAAGGGGGCCCCACCGGTTACATCATGGTTTCAGTTTTCCGGAACACTACGCCAATCACACGTGAACACAACCAGAAGAACGAACGCGTTACCCTGAATGCGGCTGTTCGTTGCACAGGACAGAAAAAAAAATATACTTGTAGTTCAGGCTCACCTGCAGTGCTGATTATGTTGCAACTGCCAAACGTAGCCGAACATGAGAACGTTCGAAAGCAGTAGCGCGCGTCGGAGCATTCTCCTAACACACTCTCTACAGGAATATGTGCGATATCACAGACAGCTGAACAACTCACATTGTGGGCTTAGCGCAGCGTGAAATTCCGAAACTTTGAGGCCTCCGCACTCTGTTTAGGGCGACGACGACAGCAAGAACGACGTCCGAGCAAACGCTGAGCGCTGCACTACATCTTCGAATGTTTCGAAGAAGAAGTGACAAGCGCCGCTGTTGCCGCTTTTTCTTTCGTCGGTAACCGCCGCATACTGTAGGAGAGCGCTGCAGGCATGAGCGATAGGGCGTACATTCGCCTCTCAGCAGCATTCAGATGTTCGATGAAAAAAAAATGGACGATTTCTCAAACGCATATTCACAACCTTCAGCCACATGAGAGCGTTCTCGGTCGCTGTTCATTCGATCTTCCAAACTAAATAGACCAAATCGTGGAAGACTGGTGTCTCACGTGCAATTTTTTTTTTTTTTTTTTTTGCAGAATCAGATCAGATTTCACGATCCAAATTAACACGCATGGAGCTTAACGAAGGCGTCACTCAAATCTCTGTCAAGCCTGATTGCTATTTAAATTGACCGGTGCACCACCGTGCACCTAATATGCGGATATAACCCAGGTGTAACGTGTAGCGTTAACTCTATGGTGTAACGACCGCTATCAAAATTTCCCACGTGACACCTGCAGTCAGGTGTCTGACTGTGCATTTTCAATCGCGATGAAGCTAAAATGGAAGTGTGGGGCGGTCGGAGACTGCCATTTGTTCCGCGTGGGCAGCATTTCTTTGCAGAAAAAAAAAACATTTTTGGAAAGTCGAATAAATCCTTCTATTCTATCACTCTTCCCTCACTGGTGTTTAATTTATTATATTTTTTAAATGGCTGTATGGCTTTTAAACATTTGAAATACACTTTTAAGGGTGTACAAATAAACCACTGACGGTTAATATTTATTAAACACAGTTTCAAAATATTCATTTCATAAAAAAAACTGCTCAGTGTAAAAAAATAATCTGTGGCATGATTTTCAATTCTTCACTTGTACTTATACTGCGTTGCTACAGTACATGCTACACTCGGCAGGTCGTCTTTAGTTGGCTTTTTAATATGGCAGTGCAACGACCAAGCAATTGGACTGTAGAGCTACACACATTATTAGGAATTCCATGAAATTGTTAAACAGTAACTGATTAGGCATACCCAAACAGAGGTCGTCAAAATGCTTGAGGTCATATAGGGTGCCATCGTGAGAACTTGAATGTGGTGTTGGTAGCCATTTGTCATATTTCTTTTTTTTTTTTGCTAAGTAAATTTAAGTTAATGTGGTGAATCTTAAGTTATCGCGGAAATAAGTCTGATTGTTACACTAGGTAGTGCTTTTTTGTTTCTCTTTAAGGGAGCTTTATATACAAGCAAGAGACCAATGCAAAATACACGCGCATCCTGTTTATTATCGGTTAATGTCGCAAAGTCCATCACACATGTGCTGGGGATATTTGTTCCAAATCTAGCTTTAACTATCACATGCCTTTGTCTTAGATGGAGACATTAGCTAACTTTGGCAATGGCATACAAGATGCAAGGAGCAGTCTGTGTCTAAAAAAAAATCACCATGGTATTTCCTACAAGCACAACAAAATGCACAGAATATTCCAGCGTTACAAGACAGTCTCTCTCCAAACAGACAACATATAAAGGTCTGTGCACACACAATGAGAGCTGCCCATACATATACTACTTTGACTGTCCATGAGCCAGAACCTTCACAAAAATGCTCATTGCCACAATATATTACAGAAGGGAAATACAGAACTTTTTGTTGCAATACAAACAGTCGGCCCTACACAAGTCCAGACAATTTCAAAAATCATTTCCATACTGCCGGGTTCTGCATACTGCAGCCACAGGTCTTTTTTTGTGTGTGTGCATGTGTTGTGTAAGCAGTGGGAGTTTGTAGTAACCACTAAGCGAATTAAATTTGGACACTATTGCCATGATTCTTTTGACGGTGGAATTTTTTACAAGTACCGTCAGTTAGCAAGAAAACAAAATGTCAAGGCTTGTATGCTTTATCATATTGCAAAATCTGAGCAATATGTGTTATAGCCCTAATGAAATCTGTCATACCGTATGGTCTCACATGCGCTCATGGTCTCACATGCACTATTGGGTGCATATCATACACATGCACTTAATAGCTTGCATATAAAGCAACAACAGCACTCCCTTTCAGGGATTTGCTCACTTGTCCTTATGTCACCATAACATACTATGTCCTTCTAAGGCCGATGAAACTTTCTGGAGTATGGAGTTTAACCTTAAAACACTTGCCGAAACATCAGTTTTGGCTGCTTTTCGTATGGCATGCATATTTTTTTATGTTATTGACCACTAATTACCAGTGCATTGCACTAGGAAACAGCAGGGAAGTTCCACAGGAAGAACAGTTAAACCTCAATATAAAGAATGTGGCCGAATTACCAATTTACTTCTATTATATGTTAAATTAAAATCGTGGATAACCCTGCTTTGTTATATTGAGGCTAAAAATACCTGTTTTATGAGTATGAGGTTAGATAGATACATATATAGAAAACTTTATTGAGGTCTTGAAGGCATCCACCCCTGTTTTATATGGGGATGATCATGGGCCGCTCCCATATAGGGACGGGGAGGCCCAGCCACACCCGGCAGCCGTGAGTTATGTCTGAGCTGCACAAGTGCCAGCGTCGCAAGTGAGAGCTTGCACCTTGGAGTGGGTTAGCTCGTTGAGACTGGAAAGACCCTCGATCTTCGAGCTAAGATGAGCAGGGAATTAAGTTATAGTGTGGTGTGCAAGCTCCGTGAGGGAGAGAGTTCTAAAGGTTCCTTGCACACGGAACCAGAAGTGAAGTCATTTAAAAGTACATCGCTATATGAAGAATGTCTTTGTACCAAACTTTTTCATATAAAGGTTTAATCGTGTAACACACTCTCACAACTTAGTGTGACTACAAAAAAAAGGAGGGGGGCAAGTTTTTACTCCAAAGCGACAAATTAAATTATTTCAAGAACCTTATTTTTGGGGACTGTGCAAGTATTGAAAATTGAAAAAAAAAAAAGACATTTCCCTTCTCTAGTCCACCAATGTACAATGACTGACTATCATGAGAAGATTTTTCAAGTGAAAACACCTGGAATTGAGTGAACATGGCAGAAGCCACAAATCAATCCTAAGTTCTGAAAGAGTGTATGGACACACCAAGCTTAACTTAAATATTTTTATTATGCCGTAAACAGCAGGAACTTCATCAATGTGCAAGGGCTTCATGAAAGTCAGACTAAAAATGCAAGACTGTCAATAAACAACATAGGCAATGTCAACTGGTGCTTTAAACAAACACCAAGGATACAATTGTCTGCTTGCATCTGTGGTACACGCTGTTGTGCAAAAGTTACTGTTTTGACAATTGAAATTCGGCAACGAATTTCTGTTACTTGAACTGCAGTGAAGTGTTTATGAGCGACTGCTCCATTGCCAACTCGTATCCTTTGGCATGGGTGCCTGGAAACTGGTGAAGGGAGTCGCATAACGCGGCATGGTGATTCACCTTACGCTTGTGTATCCCGCAAACTCCCGCGATCAACAGTACATGCTAGACCCTCAAACATTCATACATTATTGCAGTCCAAACAAGTTTCGATATCACATAAACATGCAAGAATGTGTGAAACAAGAATGTGTGTGTCAAAAGTTAGTTTACTCCATCAGTCAATAATAGACCTATTGAACGAAAGTGAAAGAAAGCAAATAAAATGCATGGTAGCAACATTAAAATAATAAAAAAAGCAGCTCATCAGATCTATTTGCGGATCACTTCAACCAGCCTACAGTAAACATGGTTTTGCAGAAATAAATGCCATCTTTTCCAGATCTTCCTGCTACACTTGTCTCAGATAATGTGAAAATTTACACTGTGCCTAGTGCTTTAATAACCAGTGCTACATCCCACAAAAATAATTTATTCTTTTCAAAAGAAACAAGAAGTTCTCGAGGAGCCATTGTAGAAGTCATAAACAACACGGAGATATACAAAAGCAATAAGAAAGGCTTTCCCCATAGCACTGCCTCACGATGCGGCAGCAACATTAGCGAATATCAAATATTTTGTGCAACTTAATATATTAAGAGCCATATGCACAAGCCAGAGGCACAAGCAATGAAACGCCTGTCAACACTGGAAATGCAAGCTGACCACAAAGCACAGTGCATGTGTGCAAGGAAACTCAAGCCTTTTTTTTTTTTCATTGGATTTTCAGAACCCAGACATTCCACCACTAGAAATCTACACAACACAGTCAAAGCAACTGGTATATACCTTTATAAAGGGCCAGTAAACAGGCTCCGGCTTTTTTTTTACATCCCGCAAACAAGCTCGGTAATTCGTAGAGAAGACCGCAGTGATTACATTTTCTGAATATTACAAAGCTGCGCGCCACACAGAGCCTCCATTTCAAAAAACAATTTCCGCAATTCTTTCCTACACCTGGCCAGTGCTCCTTGCACACGCAGTGACGACAACTCAGCGATCAGCGACGTGACGCAGCACGCAGCTCGTCTATTGGTCTAAACCAGGTCTCAACAAACAGTAGTGAAGTCAACGACAGTTCCTGTTCCCACCACAGCTACGATAGAGCTATTCAATCATATGAGTTGCAAAACTCCCCATAGGCTCCATGCATCATAATTGGGACACTTCACTGACCCAGTTTTTGGAAGTAAGCAGATTGTCGTGCCACCTGTTGATCAGCACACCCACTATTAAGCGCATTATTTTTGTTTTTTGTGTTGCTGCTTCCAGGTGGCGCCACAGTCCACTCCCAAAAAATCAAACTCCATAAAAATCGGGCCAACTTCATGTCCAGTTTTGGAATGCAGTTTTGCTGCAAATCATTGTCGGCTGCAAATCGAATGACTGGGCTGCGAAGAAGCATCGGCACTAGGTAAACAGTAAACAACCAGGCATCACAGCAAGCGCACGTGCGACGTTGCGACTGATCAAGTTCACCAATGACGTCAATCGCTGACGTCTTGTCACATTGCCGAAGCCGACAGAGTCATGAGGATGGGCCATGCCTTCCCCTCCCTCTGAAGGAGAAGGATGGCGAGGCCGCGTGAAAATTTGAAACCAGCCGAACGCGATGTTCTAGCCCCTGTAGCTTCCTTAATATAGCACGAATTTGTGAAATTCTTGCGGCAGCATGTTCACGAAGTAAAAGTGCACATATTTCTCTTTACAACAATTTTTGGACCTTGGGGTTGTTTACTGGCCCTTTAATATGCATTTGTACATACATGTGAAAGAATGTAAAAATAGTGCAGGATGCATGACGCGAGAAAGACATTGCAAACCACTCTCCTACTGATTTCTTTGATATCACAACAAAAAATAAGAATAGCAGCCATCAAAACAGAAACGGTAGGCACACAACATGACCGATTGGGAACACTGCAAGAAATTATTATTCTAAGTGTCCTCCATTTGTTTGCGAGAATGCATGTTTTATCAACAACAGAAAAATAAAATGTTGATAGATATAAAATAAAACTATCTGAAGTTCCTTCTCATATTTACACACTCAAATAAATGTACCAATGCCATAACTGTGCATGCATGTTTTTTTTTTTCTCAATCAATTAGATCACAGCAATTCTTGGCCAAATTTCAACAACACAGGAAAGCTGCATAGCTGAACATTCAACCAAAACCTCTGCTATTAAATGACTTGTACACTAAGACAGCATTTTTATTTGGCCCAACATAAAATAATGAACATCAAGGCATACTATGCTTAAAAAGTTACCATCACAATTAAAAAAATTTGCTGCATAATTTATCAACATTCCATTGTTTAAACATGTTGCTATGCTAAAGTTTTTGAGTTTCATCGATCTTTTTCAACGAGCTATGATTGATCTCCAGGTAACACTGCTACACCATCTTTTTATGTTTACACCATTTCTGGTGCATGATAGTTATAGTCCCTATTTACAATTTTATACATGTGATGTGCTAATCCAGCACAATATTACACTTCTTACATTGTTGCAGTGAATGCTCTACCTTTTGACAACATTAAATGAAATGGTTTAACATATTAAACCTACAGAAGAAGCAAAATCCGATTGAAAAAAAGAGGGTGCTTCCCATGCAGAATTACAGCCAACATTTGTTGGAAGTTTGTTTTTGTCATCCTATTTCATGTGAAATATAGAATGAAGGCCGTACCCCATAATATAGGGTTGACATATTTCAGCAACAGTCATTCTATAGCTGCAAGTACATTGCAGTATAGTGTCATATCCTCTCCTGTGTTTCCCTAACCATAACATCCATAGTGGGAATACCGTAAACTACATGCAATCTGTTCTATGCATTACGAAGGCTGCCAATTTTATACCTAAATTTTGATGAATGTTTCAGCAACCAACATTTGCTCCATAATGCCTACTTCCACTTGCTTATCTATCAGCATCACGCCTGCCATATTTTCTTTCATCTGCCCTTCTGAATGAAATGACATAATGTCCCAGTTAAAAATGGTAATTAAAAGCTTGCTGTTACCTTCGCTCACCTATATTTTAAATAGAATAGAATTGTTGTGGAAGGCCAACAAAAACAATAATGGAAAAAGGAGGAGCAGGCAGATTAGGCTCTCAACGAAACTTATAACAGTGTCACACGGGCACTTTTAATCGTGATCAGTTGCAATCTGGATTAACCACAATCAAGATTAGGTGCTGCTACAAGTTCACATTTAATCACGATCAGACATGATCGGGATCTAGACTATCGTGATCTGCCAGAGAGATCGCGATTTTGCTGTCATCTGCACCCACTAGCCGAGCTTGTTGAAAGCACAATAAACAAGAAATCGAGGATAGTTCAATAAAAGCACATTAAAACAGCTAGATGCTCATAAAGAAAAACAAATTCTAAACTGTGTAAATTAAAATAATATCTCAAGTAATGCATATTTTAAGATTCGCATCGACCGCATGTATACATTACGAGAGAAGCAGACGACAAGCAGACGACCAGCAGTCGACCGTTGCCTTCGGCGCTTATTTCAACTCTTGCCCTGTCAAAGCTGTTGGAGCACCTAGAAGCAAACTGATTATGAGTGTGGCAAGCCTTTCGACTACATCGCAATGTACATGCACTTCGTGGTCGAATGAAGAGACCTTTAAAGTGATTGGCCGCTGGCAGGAGCGACTGGAACAGACTTGAGGAGACAGAAGTAAAACACTGGCGCGTACAACGAAGGTGAAGCTTCACTGTTACTACACGGCTACAAGCGGGGGCCATCAGAAATAAAAGCGAAGGTTAAGAATCTCACACAGCAATACAAGTAAGTGCTAAGAAAATTTTATCGAATGATGGATTTATGAAATCACATTCTAGTGGCATGCAAACGTTTTGACGTTCGAGCGGTTCTTGCACAATAGGTAACATTGCTGATAAAGGGCTCTATAGATATACAGCATGCCGAGTTTTGTCAGTGGCATGGTTTACGGCACGCAAATGCCACTTGAGGCATTTCATCTGACCCAAGCTCGAACCGGATTAGCTTGGGCCATGTAGCAGCGGTCATAAAGTTGATAGCGATCAAGAAAACTGATCCGGATCGCCCTGATCGTGATTAAAAGTGCCCGTGTGACACCGGTATTAGAGGGTTACTTGGTTCTACACCACAGTAGACTACATTCATACTATCAATGAGGTGATAGAGAAATGCGCAGAATACAACCAACCCCTATACATAGCCTTCATAGATTATGAGGTGTTTGACTCAGTTAAGACATCAGCAGTGATGCAGGCGCTACAGAATCAAGGCATCGACGAACCCTATATAAGCATACTGGAATAAATCTACAGCGGATCCACAGCCGCCATAGTTCTCCGTAAAGAAAGTGAAAGAGTCCAAATTAGCAAGGGTGTAAGGCAGGGAAACACAATCTCTCCAATACTATTCGCTGCCTGTTTACAGGAGGTCTTCAGTGCCCTATATTGGGAAGAGCTAGGGATAAGAGTTAATAGAGAGTGCCTTAACAACCTGCAATTCGCTGATGACATTGCCTTCATGAGTGACTCAGGAAGCGAATTACAGCTCATGATTAGTGAACTGGACATGGAAAGCAGAAAGATAGGTCTGAAAATCAATATGCACAAAACTAAAGTAATGTGCAACAGTCTTGGAAAAAAAATAAAAGGGCTTTGCGATAGGTGGAGAGACGCTGAAAGTTCTAAAGGAATATATCTACTTCGGACAGGTAGTAACTGTGTAGCCGAACCATGAGAGTGAAATAACTATAAGAATATGAATGGGCCGAATCACATTCATCAAGCATTTCCAAATGATGAATGACAATCTACCAGTAGTCCTTAAGAGGAAGGTATATAACAGCTGCATCTTGCCGGTACTTACCAAAGGAGCAGAAAACTGGAGGCTCACAAAGAGGGTTCAGCTTAAATTGATAACAATGCAGCGAGCGATGGAAAAGAAAATGACAGGTGTAACCTTAAGAGACAAGAAGAGAGCAGAGTGGGTCAGGGAACGAACAGGGGTTCAGGATATCATAACTGAAATCAACAAGAAGAAATGGACATGAACCGGGCAAGTAGCGCGTAGACAGGATAACCGCTGGTCATTAAGGGTAACTAACTGGATTCCCAGAGAAGACAAACGCACTGTTAGGTGAACCGATGAGATTAAAAAGTTCGCAGGTATAACGTGGCAGCGGAAAGCACAAGATCGGGTTGATTGCCGGCTCATGAGAGAGGCCTTTGCTCTGCAGTGGGTGTAGTCAGGCTGATGATGATGGTGAAATTTTAAGATGATGAAAACTTTAAGGATTAGTACCTATTTTCAAACCAAGCTGCTGGTTCAAAAAGGGGCTAAAAATGAAGCACAGCTCGATCTGTAGCATCTGCTGCAACCATTTTGAGAACATGCCAACAATGCCTGTGCTCCGTATTTACAATACAACTACTTGCACATGTGCACACACATTATCAAAATTTATGCCTTTCTAACAAGCGTCCATGCTGAACAGTCTCTGCACGTAATGTTAAAATAAAGGCTATTAAAGAAGTAACACTGAAAGAAGCCATGGTGCAGATATAATCATACGCACATAAAATAATTGCTACTTTTGCCAGAGGAAAAGAAAAAAAATGAGAATCTTCGAGGCCATTTGGGATGAGAGTATTTCACTCTACAGACAACAATGCGTGTTTTGCCAACCGACTTAGAGTTATAGCGCATAGTTGTAATCGCTCACTTGAAGCAGGTTACTCGAGCAATCACCTCTCGAGCTTCTTGAAATGCCTGCTTAGAGGTTGTACACAGTCATGCGAATAATTGTTGCTAAAAGTTATAATAACGCTGGCCTGCTCTCCTTGCAGAATAGATGTTACAAAACATAACAAAATGTGTAACACTTCAGACAACACTTAATTGCATGGTTCTATGTCAACACAAATACGGCGCTCTTTGTTTTAAATGTCAATTGCAAAACTGTCCAAGCCGTAGTTGAAACATTTCGCTTGAGTTACCTACGAATGGCATCACTGGAGATAGCTACAACCATCTGCCAGCCCCTGATATGAGTCACGTATCATGTTTTACTCATTCAATGAGGACATGCCAATTATGTGCTCTAACTGATGCCTCTCTTCCTGGTACAGAGTACAGTAGACTGCTGATTGACCACCGAAATTCAACCATAGACATGATTTTTAAATTAATACAACAATAAATCTCTACACTAAGCAAAATATATAGAATGCAAATGTGTAAACTGTTTCCAAAGTACAAAAACACGCAGCAGTGAAAGGTGACACCCGGTGGCAGACAAAGTTCACTGTAACAGTGCACACCATCGGGTCACATGTTCTATGACCTAATGACTAGTGTGACAGTCATTTAAAATTAATTACATGCATTAACGAGAGATTCTAAAAAAATGCATTGGGTATAAAAATGCAGGAGACAAAAGTGCTGACATTACTGCGGTGAAAATCCCGACAGGCAAACAGCTTTCGTGCGAAACTTTGAGAAAAGTAGAGGACGCGTGCGATAGCCACGCTACCAAGAACACTTCAGCAGTGTAAGAGATTTAACTAATGCAACGAATGCATTACTGTGCGCTCTAAAAACCGAAATGTGCTTGTGCACTTAACGAGCAAAGCTTTGAAAGCTGTTATTAGGACGAGGCCGAGGAACCCAGTGTCACGTGTATAAAGAATGTCCGTTGGTATCACAGTACATTGGCAAGAACACGATTTTCTCTCCCGCAAGAGTCGGAGAGAAAAAAAAAATCAATGAGCACCAACGAAGCAGGCCATTATCCTCATCCCCACTGTGTGGTGCAGTGATGGATACTGTCGATGTCAAGTGGATCGTGTAGCCTTCGAGCCCTCTAGTGGATCGTCATTGAGGAGTTCGTCGCTTGCAATGAGCACAGCCCCCTGGTTCTGGAAAGAGGTCACCGGCGCGTGGGCCCAGGGCTGCACTTCCGCCGTGCCGAACATCAAGAACGCCAGGCATCCCAGCATGCACACCGCGGCGGCAATGTAAAACACTGCGTTCCATCGCTCAATGGTCTCCTGCGATTTGCACAGAAAGCACGGTAACTGCAGTCATCATACTGTATTGAGCACAGCAAGACATACATACTTTTCGTAACATGTGCACGAATCATGTTTGCCAATTTTTTAATAAAGAACCGCAGGAGAGATGGTGAAAAGCGTCGCACAAGACGAGCATTTCACCTCTCATTTTTTTCCTTCATCTATGTTCTTGACAAACAGATACAATTTGTATTAGGCCAACTATCCATTCCAGCACCTGACAGTGGCTCTCGAAACTTGATGGGGCCAAACATCTGCTCTATCACCATGTATCACACTGCCCTTAAGTCTTAATTTACACTGGGTGAATGATACACTAGCCAGTACAATGCAGAAACTCTGCTGGCAGATCCCATAAAGCAAGAAAGCCTCGAAAACTTGACTTGCTTTGCAAGGTAAAGGAAAACCAGAGGGGATACAGGCTCTTTCCTGGCTCTGTTCTCGTTTCCCTTCAGCTTGGGCAGCAAGTCAAGTTTTCAAGTATGAACCAACTTGTCTGCAAAGAAATATTGCTTTGAGAAAGCCTCCTTAATAATACAGAAACAGATATCAGAACTTGACACCCTTTATCTCCCTCTCCCATTTCTTATTATGCCTCTAATAGCACCTGACATGAACTATTACTGCGAGATGTTAAAAAATGAGGGAGAGAACATCAGCCAATAAAATGCCAAGAATCACAAGGTTGTCTTCCGAGTGGCTTGAAATGAGTTAAGTTGAATGCTTGTCCGATAATATGAGCTGTACAACGAGGAATCCTTTTTGTCTCGCCCTATTTTATTATTCTACGGTGATCAACATTTACAACAAAGTACAGCAAAACCTCACTTGAGCGAAACTAAAAAAACCTCAGGAAAAAAGTCTTTAAAATGAACGTTGGCCAGCTGAAATAGCTGGTTGCAGCTTGATATCAGGAGCTAAAGATCAGTCATTGAAAAAAAGTTTGAACCCTTTTATTTGCAATGTCACTTATTTGAATGCAAATTTCTACTTATTTAGTACATTTGAAAAATCTTTTGCCGCACTTGGGCTTTCAGTGGTCATGAATTGAGCCACTGTGTCTAAGCTCTCTCATAAACCTTCACCGGCACAACACTCAATTGGGAAGCAAAAGGCTTCACTTTTTTTTCAAGTATACATCAGGGCTTCTCATCAGAACATATTCGTGCTTCCTCTACAAGGGTTAGTTCTTGCTTCTCATCGCCTTCTTCCTGAAGTAGGACACTTGCTACAATCTCTTCTGAAAACACAGTAGCACATGCGTCAATGCGAAAGTCACGGATGACATAGCCCTCAAAACATAAAGCGCTGTCTGTACCCAGTCTTTCCGACAAGTTCTGGTCAATATGATAAGATAGGCATTGGATAGTATCACAGAATATGTTTGAAGAACTGAAATGTACTCTGCACTAATTTCGTTGAACTAGAACACGTTAGCATTGCGTCCAGTGGTGCCTCGGCTGGGGACCTAAAAAAAAAGTTCATACAAGTAAGCTCTTCCCGCCAGGCAACGCTAGTCGTGGTCCATCGGCAATCCGGCATATGCCAACCTAATTTTTGGTGGTACCACTACTAATTTGTTTTCTTAGAAAAATGCTAATATAGCTAATGCTGCAGAGAACTTATAAAGTGTGGTTCGACAGTGATGTTCACGAGCGAGATCACAAGTATGACGACTGTCAGGCTAGCACCCCTTGCAGATGATGTCACGTCCTGTAAAAAACCAGCACTGGAGTTTTGGCGGTTCGGTCAGCGCCACGCTGGTGGTCAAATCGCACACTTCCCCACCTTTCCCACAGATGAAAGCAGCGACTAGTAGAGGCGGTGTGGGCGCGCATCGCTGTAACAAAACCAAAGGACGCTGGCTGTACTGCTGCGCACTTAGGAGCCACAATATATAGAAATAAGGGAGGACGTATTCGTCAGCATGGTTCTTTGTAATTCATATGAATAAGAGCATCAAGCGGTCAGGCGAAGAAACTATGTTCTGCTCTTGCTTTCCTGGCTACTGGCATCGGGCTAGTTTCTAAACTAAATTGCGCATGTCTGCTACATTTATACAATTGTCAAAACAGCCACGAGCGGAAACCAGAGCCAAACAGCCAAATTTAACCAGGGGTTTGTCGGAAATAAAACAAGTCTATTAGGCAGCATGGGGCACACATAATTTTTTTTTTTTTTTTTTTCAATATCTGACCATCACCCCCAAGCTCCTTCTGATGTCACCGCTCGCCTAAGCTGCTAAACTAGCTCTTTCAAAATACGCATGTGATGCATACTCGATGCTGAGATGTCCCCATTTAACTGAAATTGTGCTACAGAGATGGTTCTTATTACGAATAAAGCAGCGGAGTACTGAAGCGTAGCTTTCTGGAGTGAGATGATCCAGTAAAGCTTCTACCTGCATCGGCTGCCGTGCCCACACGAGTTGAGTTGAATAACTTTATTTGTCCAACGGTTGTTACTGTGCCCGGGACTAGGCTGCCAGGGACGCATCGTTTGAGAAACATCTTCCGAGGTTCTCGGCGACGGCCCACACCTGGTCTTCGAGGGCCTCACTGAGAAGGGCGGCTTGCATCGCTCAGCAAGGTGCCCCATTTCGGAAAGTCCCTCAGTTGACGTTGTCCTTTCTCGTGGCCCATCTTCATCTCTTGGGCATTGCCAAAGTATATGTGCCATATCAGCCTGTTCGTGCGCGCACCACCGGCAGCCAGGTGACGAGTGCAGCGTGGGCCATAGATTGGTGAACATGCCCATTGCAGCCTTCTTAGGTTTACCGCCTGCGACCTGTCCAGGCACACATGGGGTTGCGGAAATTTCTTCCGGTCTTTCCTATAGTGCTCAAGCACGTCGTGGTATGTAGCAGGAAATTCTTCTGCATAGCAGTTGGCGCACCTCTGTTGCCTTGCCTCTTCTGCCCCAAATTCATTTGAATTTATGCCTCGCTAAAGAATTGTCAAGTGTCTTGGGATGTTTACTCGGTGTTTAAATTGCGTAACTTAGTGTGTCAGCTTTCCCGCTAACCTGTGTCGCCTTAAGATAAAAGTGTTTGATCAACATGAATAATTGATAGGTTATTATGTGCCAAACAAGGTACCATTATGAGACACATCGTAGTGTGCGTAAATTTGACCGCTTGGTGTACATAAATGTGCGCACAAATATAAGTACACGGGTGTTCTTTGTATTTAGCCCCATTGAAATGCGGCCACCACGGCTAGGAAACCATACCACGCCCTCGCGCATAGCAGTGCAACACCATACGCGCTATGCTACCACGGTAGTTTGCTTGATTGAAGTCCGCATCATATATACCGTGCATTGAGAATACACAACACAGAGCGAAAAATTCACACAGTTCTCTTTGCCTGTATTTTTATAACTGCAGAAGTGGGAGGCGTGGTATCAATGCAGCACATTGATACTGCCTTCTGGGATACAAATCCCAGAAGGCAGTCACAAAATGTTGACGAGGGAATCGCCATCACAGCACAGCACTGTCTCTTTGGCCCCATCAGCATATATAGGTGCAGAATACTTGGCGGAACTCCTCTCCGTTTTCTAGTGATTTCCAGTGTGAACAACCTTCGGACCAATTTTTTTTTTTTAATCTACAGCACAGTATTGTAATGGCTTCTCGAGCTGTTTGTGCTAAAATCAAGCACGGGAAGAACGCGTGCGCGTGCTTCCACCGCAATACAATGCAAGTGGTGGTCGGGGCACAAGTGGCTGAATTGTGTCGCTACTCGTCATGAGGTGCTCTTTTTCGGTGTGCCACCTATTCAGCGCTGGTCTCCCATAGTTAGTTTAGCTGACATTCATTCAAGTGGGAATTCACTGTATACTGAACATCCTAAACATGCCATCATATAGACGTGCGACTGTGCTGTGTAGCAAGAAAGTAGAATTTAACTAAATTGCCCACAATCAACAATTTAATATATATATATTTTTTGATGAGATGATGTGGGTTGAACATTCAGTGAGTGACTCACAAATAAAGACGAGATCATGCATTACCAGTTACCATAAGTCACTACACAGCAAATGTGTCTCAAGCTAACAATGTTAGCCTGCACTTCACCATTAAGTCGTGAGCCACAACGTGATAATTCCAGCGAAAACACCAAATATTTGCAATAGTACACACTTTCCAGCGCTCTTCCATGTTAACAAAAAAAAAATGCACTCCTACGACCACACAAGCGAAAAATACAAGATACAACATGGTGCAATGTGGCCGTAACTGGCCAAAGTGTTACTGGAGATGCGTGTATCCCTTTCCACCTGAGCTATTCGTAGAATAAAACAAAACTTTTTTTGTGTTCTTTTCTAGCAAACAGGCTATCCAAAGCATGTAAAAAGATGAATGAGACAGTAAGTACAATGGTTTTTACAGGAGAACCATGTCAAATATACTGGGCCATAAGACTTCAACGTTTCACTTATGGTTACACACATTCTTCTTTTTTTCTTGATAGAATGTAGTGTTTTGTCCTGTGAGAAGGTTAACTGTCCCATAAACCACAGCAGCGGTTCGTTTGACCTCAAGCAAAGGTTTTGTGTGGATATCAAGGTTTTGTGTGGATATCTGTCCCTCACGATATTCAACAGCATGAAAGTTAAAGTAAAAAAAAAACTTGGGTGGGAGTGTGCCTGGCCTTCACGAACCTATTTCTCCCAAAGCACCTTTTCACGCTCTCATCATGGACCCTTTTCCTTTTCTTTAATGCCGCACGGACTCGGGGAAAAAAAACAAAAATTGACCCGCACACGTGCCTCGTGTCCTCCTCCTTCAACGTCGCTCCCTTCTTGCACTAAATGCTCTTGGCAAACTTTGCAGCTTGCTCCTGTTTCGCTTCTTTTAGGGGCGAAGCTCCTTAGGGCGTGGGCTGTGCGTCCCCTGTAGCCTGTATGTAGCCACCTCTAGTTTAGTTCTTGCAGTGTTCACTAGATGGCGGTACCGTCCCCTGTATGTAGCCACCTCTAGTTTAGTTCTTGCAGTGTTCACTAGATGGCGGTACCGTCTCCTGTATGTAGCCACCTCTCGTTTAGTTCTTGTAGTGTTTACTAGATGGTGGTACTTGTAGCTGATGATGAAAAGATGCAAGATGTTATAAACTAGAAAGCGGTACTTGTAGTTGATGAAAGACGCGAGATCTTATAAAATACGAATGATGTCACATATGGCGCGTGTCATTGGTTGAAGGCAATCGTTCGATTTAGTGCGGCGACGTACGCTAGGGGGAGCGTTGTAATAAAATCCGTTTGCTGTTGGCGTGCGCTCGGAGTCGCCGGATGGATAAGGCTGCACAGCGGAGAGAGCGCAAGGCGGCAGCAGCGCGCGCTCGCAGACAGAATCCCGATGTGCGAGCGTGCGAGGCAAGGGACATCGCAAGCCATCCATCATCTAAGAACAAATAAAAGTTGATTTGTGTATATACACACACAGCGTTTCTCACGTCTTTACATGATGATCGACTGGGCGAATTACACGGAAGATTCACAGTTTACCGATGAATCCCTCCGGAGCTTCGCCCATTCATCATCATTCACCCCGTGAATATGCCGTAATTTTTTTTTTAATGTCTGGGCTAAGAGATTGGCACGTGATGCTCCCTTCTAATTTTACTTTTTTTCTCACCATGCTTAGGATGATATCCACTAATTGCTTCCTGTTGTCCAGTACACTAGACGTGATTGCCTTCTCGCTAGGCTTGCACGAATATTTGAGCATTTTTAATATTGAAACAAATATTAAAATATTCAAGTTTAAATTATGATTCAAATTATTGAAGATTTTGAACTATTCAGAATAAACGAATTGGTGCATATCAGTCCGCATGCAAACCTCTTGTGAATGTGGTTTCACTGCAGTGAAGGCCTACTCTACCATGAATACACTTTTTCACACACAAAAAAAAAAAAGTTGGCACTATTGCAAAGCTCCACTTTTAAAGTTAAACTAACATATCACCCTCCCATTGATTCTTCTCTTTTTAAGTTTAAAATCTTGGTACGCTGGCTTGTGTGCTCCAAGTAAATTTAAATTTTTTATGTATTTTACAGATTATCACTTGAATTCTAACGAAAGCCGAATCCCACTTATATTCAAAGTTGCTTCCCCTTCTGTTGAACCAAAAAGAATTACATTTGCATGTGTCTTGCTTCAAGTTTAAAAAAAAATGGTGCTGGTTAGGTGGCTCATGACAAATGTGCTCATTTTTCTTTATAATATGTGATGTATACTATCCGAATTCGATTCAATGTTATTCAAACCAAATCACTATTCGCTTCGAATTCACTTCGAAGCTAAACTTTACTATTAGCACAAGCCTACTTATGGCATTGCAAGCAAGCATCCGATTCCAAAGGCTACCTCTTCACGATAATTTTTCAAGGAGACAAGCTAGCACATAAGATTTAGGTTATTTGAATAGTGCGATGATAAATCCTAAATCTTCGCCTCTACTTGAATGCACTGAGCACACGAGTTCGCTTGCGGATGACACCACTGCTTTGAGGCATCTCAATAAGAAAATGCAGCAGAGAGACAAAGCACATTATTGCTCGTCCCTCAGAGAAGCTGCAAAAGTGGCTTCAGTTTTTATTTTAGTTTTTCTTGCTTTCCTGCAGCGAATTTTTTTTTCCTACGTCCTCTACACTGGTCGCAGGGCCAGAAAGAGATACACTTACATTGTTTTCCGTTAGGTATCCAACCACAAGTGGCGCGAAAATGCCGGCGGTATTGGAAATGCAGTTTGCGAGCCCCATGACAGCACCTAATAAGGCAAAAAAAAAAAGAAAAGGTAAAGACAAGTAAAAATGGGCTCTTTCCAATCACTCTATATGCATATTGCCACACAACAAGTGGGGTATATGTGCATGTGCACCCCACTGCCAAAATCATTATTATTATTATTATTAGGGGTATTATATAAAGCATCTAGCGACTCTAAAAATTTACCAGACGCAGTATTGGAAGCGACATTTTACTTTTTGGAGCAGATTTTGGAGCAGAAAAAATGTAGCTTCAGAGCAGCTATTGCTGTTTTTTGAGCACATGGCGCAATATTAATAACAACTCCTGGAGTCTAAAGCATCATTTAAACATGTCGTAAATATTCATAAAGATATTGTATGTGCAATAATCATAGCCAATTGCAAGAAAACAAGTGATTAAGCAGATGAGTGGTCGCTAAACACTAAGTAAGATGAGCTTCCTATATTTAAAAGGTCAGTACTTGCGGCACGAATGACATCAAAGCGATAAAGCTGAGCACCAAATTACAAAACTATCACCAAAGTAGCAGCTTAAAATTCGTACGCATCAATTCTCACATTTCAAAAAGATAGCCAGCATAAAAAATTAAGTGAACGCTACTTATATAATACACCAGGGGTGCAATGCAGGATGGCCCGAGCTTCTCGGGCAGCAAAGCTTGCTCTGAGCACGCTTGCGGTGATCGTGGCATGAAAACAGTGCAGAGCACGTAATAGCAGCGCTTATAAAAATGGCTACACGAACATGCGTGACGTTGGAAACGCATGTGGGACATTTACAGTGGTTATCAAAGAAACACCGTGCACAAGCACGTCAGCGCCGCCGCTCACTCAACATTTTAGCAGTGCAGCGACGTCAGCGTGATTGTCGTGCTGTTTTTTCGCCAACTCAACACGCGCCTCCCACAGGTGTGTTTGTGGGCGTATGTCCTCTTTCGCACCAGTTCTTTCGTTTCACCTGCAGCATGGAAATTTCCACTTTCAAAGACCACAAGGGTGCACACGCAGCACTCTTGAGCTGCTCGTTTTGCTCCTATCAAGTATTGCGGATAAATGTACGGACAGGTGGTCACCAGGGGCGCTCGCAGCTTGTCGACAATGTGGCTGTGATTGGATACGTCCTGAGCGCGGTTAAATTGAATAGGGACGTTTAGAATAATGTTCGCAGGTGTTGCAGACGTTGCTTTAGTTGTGGCTGCCATACTAGCTTTAGAATAGCATTTGCTCCCCCTAGGGAAAAGTCTAGGGACTTTCGCCCCGACTGCAATCCCAAATGCATGAAAGCTACACACCGCACTTCGAGGGCCTCGGGGGCCGCGATTGCAGCAAGCTATTTCGGATTTTCTGCGGGCGGGCCGTGAACACAAACAGATGCGCATTGGCAGCGACCGCACCCCAAGGGCTCGCGGTGCACTGTTCTAAACCTCCCTTATAGTAGCCACATGGTGACATAACCTTTACATGCATGCGTGCATAGTTTGCGCGATAAAGCTGGTACATGAACTATGCGCTAGCTGGCTTTGCGGCGTGAGCACTGCTCCTCGGTAAGGGCAAGAGTGGTGGACAAACTCAACATTTGCCGGGGGCGTCTGTCAATCAAACTGATGGACGCATGAACTCGGATACAAACTCGTTGATTCTGAGAAGGCCCGAGTTCAACTCGTGACTGTGATGGTGCCGGTGTGACTGTTGAGCGTTTTATGCGGTGAACGCTACACGGCCACAGAGTGAGAGCACCCCTGCGCACATGCAATGCGCTTTTTATTTCCCTCTATCTGTGCACTGCGCTTCTCTTGAAACGCCAACTGCATGTCACAGCGGTCGTGTGCAGCGCGGACCGTGTGTCACTGGCACGCCGGTGCGCGTTTCTTGCAGTGCATTTTGGAGTGTTCCCATGCTCTTGTGGGACGCAGACAGCGTTCTTGTCGACGAGCACCGCTTGAGAGAGCTCAGCTGATGGGCGTCTCTTGCACTGCCAGTCCCCAGTCATGACAAGGTGCACTTCTGTCCTAAGTGGAACGACCAACAAATGAAAGAAGATGCCTCTGGTTTGAAAACACCGCCCAACTTAGTAGACCGTCCTTGACACGATGACTAGCTCCATCGTAACCAATGAAATGCAGCGCGCTGAGGGGTAGATTTGACTTTCTCGTACCGTTGGCTCGTTCATAAGGGGGTGTCGGCAGAGCTCGGGAAGATCCCGAGTTTTATGAACTCGGGTGAAACTTGGCCTATTCTGCATAGTGCCCCAGTTCTTGTGGCATTAATGAGGTAAAAGTTGATCTAATATTAAATTTAGTCGGTCACACAACAAAGTCATCACAGCAGAAGTTAGTAACCATTATTACATCAAATCATCATCATATACATTTCACCAAAATAATCTGCTTGTCAGAATCAGATATACAGCTAAATCAGACATATATAGTAGTACCATAACTTCTGGCATTGCTAGTACACTCACGTGCAGCCAGTATGCAGTTAGTAAGCAAGCTGTATACTAGGATCATGGTACCTGTATACGTCTTGTTTTGGGTTTTGTGTGAGTGTGCTGAACGATCATACAATAATTGTTCATTGTTTTCTGTTACCCGATACCATTTCGGAGCAAGTTAGGAGCAATTACTAACACTTATGACACTTCGGAGAAGCACGTAGCAGCATTTCTCTTTTGGAGCAGCTTGGAGCAATTGGAGCGGCACATTCATCGCTGCCAGATGTGCAGCCACGCAGAAGTTCATCAGAACAGTCTACTGCAGACTTGCCAAGCCACTAGACTATACTGCCATGACCATGCACGTACAGTGCTGTTCCTGCAGTTCCAGTCATTACTGGAGCTATCTCACAGTCTTATTTGAAAGAACACTCGCCTTTTATTAACTTCCTGTACTGCGAGCCCCCCACCCCCATCTCATCACCCCTCCTCACTTTCCATGCATATTCCAATGCACAGTCAATGTGACAGACATTGCTCAGATTTTTGCTGACGTTATTACTAAGCACTGCGTCAGACCACAAGGTACTGTGTCAGACCACACAATGCAATGGTGAATCAGATCAATGCAATGCAGAAAAATCAGATCCCACTATGCAACAAAGACGACACGATATTGAGATGATGCAAAAGCAACAGCTCAGCACAAAGACAAGCAAAACATGGTGTGGTTATCTGACCATGGCAGCCAGGCTTTGAGCACAGCTTAAGCGAAGAAAAGATAGGGTGTAAAGAAGCACTGCCTAGAGAACACAGTCAGAGATCAAATTTCCCGTTGACACTGAGAGGTGTTTACGGTGCAGGGGCCAAATGCGGCCGATGACTTTGAGCTACAGCAAGCGCATCTGTGACCTAGGCCGATTGTCTCTGTTTATGAGCCAAGCAGATACATTGGAACCCCAGCAGACATACCCAAGTTACGTCAGTCGACTCGTCACTGTTACCTCATTTGCCTCGCAATGTCTTTGTTTATATATACCAATTCGTATTGTAGATAGGCCTTTATTTGTGTTTACTTGTAAATTATTTTGCAAGCAATACCTGCTATGTCTACAGGTATGCCTTTGACAACGCAAAAGCAGTAAAAATATTTGTTAGCAGATCATTCCTTTCAAATGAGACATATTTAGAAAACCTTTTTGTAGTGGAAGATTCGATAACCCTTCAATTGTGGCGACATTTCACATTATACACATTATAATCACATAGGACAGATAAGAATGCCAAGCACCAAAAGCAAACACATTTTATAAGTTTAAAAGAAGCCAAATGTTTTGTTTATGTCTTTTATTGACAGAAACACCAATTCTACTTCCCTGTCATCACCACTGGTGCAGTGCTGTGTGTGGTGGTGTATTTGCGGCAATGTAAAATGTAGCGAGGCACTTCCAACAAGAGCATCTAATTAGAACTCAAGTACATTAAATGTTAATTATATTCCTTATTCTTTTCAACTGAAGAAAGACTTGTATCAGAATGATAACAATATATCCACCATATACATAGAACGCAAATAGTTTCTCATACAAAAGCGAACTGAGAAAACATTCTACTACATGATTAAATAATATTCACAGAGTAAAAAAGCGACGTGTCACTTGCCAGCAAAATCAGGTGCAAGGTCAATGGGCAAGACAGCATCACCACCATAGAGAACACCAGCACACGTGTTGGAGAGCAGAAGCATCACATAGGCCGCAACCCAATTGCACCGAGCAAACGTCAATCCAACAAGTCCGACACTAACTGCACAAAGACCTGCAAAGCAGGAAGGGTTCAGAGTGTAAAGAAAAATGAAACAATCTCGAGTTAGGCAGAAGGCATCACACTCCCGTGACAGTCACATGAGCAGGCGCTGTATTTACAGTAAAACTGCAGTTCTGTCACTGTTCTCTCAGTTTAATGCAAGCTAAAGACAAGTTTGGAGTAAGTGAGAGGGCTCGAATTGTAAAGGAAATATACAGTACTTCAAATATTGACAGGACCCATGGCCAATGAATATGCATCATTCCACTTTATTTTTACACATGCCACCCAAACACGCTCATGCCTTGATATGTATCTCGATGATTACCAATCCACGTCATAATGTGCACAATAATTAAAAGCCTACATAAACACCCAAGCACCAAAGACATTTTTGGTAGGTGCAAAGCTTCCATTTAACTGGAATACCACGTGCCAATGCACTTTGCAATAATCTTCCCAAAGTCATCATCACAGCCACCAACCATGACCATTATAATAAACAAATGAACATACATTTTAATACTGTATAATGATTTCACTTCTTTTTCATTGCACACAATTTGAATTAGGCCTGTAAAGAACTTCTAGGCCTGAATTAGGCCTGTATAGCCCATTGCTGGCTATCTTTCGGCAAGATTCTTATATGACAGTGCAAAAATCCTCTCCACCCTTAGTTTTTTATGAGATGCGAAGCAGCTCTTTGACTAGCCTGTGTAATGCTGTCTGTCCATGTCTCTGTGCCAGTGAGTCGCAGATGTTGGGGCGATGTCAAGTAGGTCACGCCTCCCCTCGCACTGCATGGTGACAGCACTCTCTCGTTCGCCTTCCAGCCCTCCCCGTGTGTCACCTCTCTCTCGCTTCACCCTTTTCACCGCTCGCAACATTTGAGTGAACATTGAGTGAACACTCTTTAGGCTTGTTTATTTACAATGAAGAGGACGACAGAAAGCGAAGCTTCTCTTCCCGCTAAAACATGCGCTGAAGCGGTTTGACCTAACCCGGCCGTGCCCGGCATTACGAGGGTTAGCAGAGCCGATCGTGTTTGTGAATTGCAACATGGCGCGAGCGAGGGAAGCCGAATGCAAGCATCGGCAGTAGAAGACGAACGACACTGACGAGGTACGAGTCAAGCACGCCGATCACGTTCGACAACGTCAGCAACATCTCAAAAGCGCCGCGCGCCCAATGGCAAAGTGCCCGCCCGCAGGCACCGGGCTCCGCCAGCCAATCGAAAGGCGACCTGGAGAGACGATCTGGAACTTCTGGAAGACACTCCTGCCCCGAGTGCATTGCCGTGCACATCGGTGACGTCGCAATCCTCACGTTGTGCCTCGCTCCCAACCTGCCGAAGGAATGAGTTCAGCGCTGTCTGGAGGAGACGCTGGCTGATTGCGGCGAGGCGTATCAACGCACACTTTTTATAGTAGCGGGAGACTTCAATATTGACGTCAGCGGAAGAGGAGGAGAATGGCTCATCGATTACATGCACGACGTGCGCTCGCTGAGGTGCGTGTCAGTGGAACGGAGACTACCCACCATGATAAGGGGAACATGCATAGATCTGGTCTTTGCCAATTTCGACATCGAATGTCTGCAGGAACCTCTCAGCGTGCACTTCACCGATCACAAGGCCGCGGTAGTCAAGGCAAAACGCGCCAGCTCCGGTCCAGCACCCATGTTCACTCTGAAGACACCAGCCATCACTTCAAACGAATCTTCCAGCACTCGCCGCAGCACCTGCATTAGGGCCGTTAAACCCGTGACGCCACCCGTGCACAACACTGCTGCTTCGCATCCCATCAGGGTTCCCTTTGGGAAGATGTCCTTCATATTTTATAGCAAGGATCTCAGATGTGAAGTAGCAGTAATAATTGCGAAACCAGGTAAATATAAACTGTTATCAACATACCTACGCCCTCAAAAGTCTTTCTTATGGCAGTTACACTGAGGACTTCTTTCTTGCGAAGCCTGTCAGCCAGACAGCCACATAGAATCCCGACAAACGCCTGGCCCAGGTATATGCTGGCATTCATATAACCATTCTAGAATGAAAAGTTGTAGCATGTAACATACTTCAAAGAAACACCAAAAGTAGAGTTGAATAGATGGATTTACTCATTTAGAAATCTACCACCTTTTTCTGTCTGCCCGTGCACAACTTTGTGGCACAGAAAATTGCCATTGAAATGCAGTAGTAAGGAAAGCCGAGCTAGTTGGTACGAACACATTGCAGAATAGTGCCAATAACAGACAAGGACACTGGTGGGAGAGTCGTCTTAATTGCCTGTGTCCCTATCTGTTATTTGTGATATTTCGCAATGCCTTTGAAAGCATGCTGCTCCTGAATTTGAGCTGGACACACAGAAATTAACAAGTTGGCGTTATCCATATGTGACCCTCATGTCGGTAGCTAGCTTTCCGTAATTGAGCCCTGACATCATGACAAACAGCACAACCCCAAAATAAATGGCCCTGCAGCAGCTCAGTTTTCAAAATCTTCCAATGATTCATATTTATGCAAGTCTTACCTCTTTATCTAGCTCAATTTATTACAATCAATGGCCAATTTTCGTATGCGCAATTTTCACAACACATCTCATAGTTAGAGTGTATTAGCAGCACAGCTGCATATTTCATGGAGCCAACGTACAAGCACATCTGAAATCTCGCACGCTAAAACCCTTCTCCACCTGATTTTTATGACTTTCCTGTTGTGACAGGAAGTCTTAAATTACATTTATCACCACCACCATCATGCTGATTATTTTGCTAATGTATGGCTAACAGTCACATGATGGAGACACTTCAATAACGACATGCATTGATGAATGTTACTTTATTGCATGATGCATGCGAGGAATCGAAAGATACGGTTAGTGGCACATACCTTTTGAATATCAAAGTGTAGCACGTTAGAAAGATAGCTCGGAAGCTCCGTGAGCAAGGTGTAAAATGTCCAGCTTGCACAAAACTTGACAAAAGCACAGAGCCACACTCCCCTCGATGTCAGTATGCTAAGCCAGGGCACAGGCTGTAATTAAAAGAAAAAACTATTCATCAACTGAAAAGAGAAAAACTGCCTGCCCTGGCCATGCACACATGATATAAAATGCAGTTGTATAAAATTAGTGCCATTGACGTACAGGGGCACAGTCACAGTTTATGCCCTTCGTATATAAAACATGACTATTTTCCATTAGTAGAATTCTCTGCTGTTGCAACACAACAATGTTGTGCATACAAGGTCTGTTAAAAAAGTATCCGACCCTTGGTGAAAAAAAAAAAAAAAAAACTGGCATAATTGGAGCTTTGGAAACCTAATTTTCCTCAAAGTAGTTCCCTTGGGACTCCACACAGTTTTCTGCCAAAAAAGTCTGAGCCAAGTGTGAGGCATATGCAGGAGTATGGTCGTGATGGGTGCGCCAGTTTCCATTTGACCACAACTCAGGTTTCTTACGTAGCACACCATCACGTAGGTGACAGAGGACATCCCTGTAGTACTCTTTAATGATTGTTTGACCCTGCAGTGGGTACTCATGGTGTACCACACCGTGGGAGTCACAGAAAGCACTCAGCATCACTTTGACGTTGCTGTGCACTTTGTGGACCTTTTTTGACCTTAGTGACATGGAATGCTTCCACTGTGAATACTGGAGTTTGGTTTCCGGGTCATACCCATACACCCAAGACTCATTACCAGTGATAATGGTGTTCATGAAGAAAGGGTCACTGCTAGTAAAATCCAGCATGTCCAGTAAGGCTTCAACACAAAGTTGCTTTCGCTCCACCGTGAGCAGTTTTGGCACGAATTTTACCGCAACTCTCTTCATGGCCAAATCTTCTATCATAATGGAATGCGCACAGAAAGTGCTTATGCCCACCTCACCCGCAATTTCCCAGATAGTCACACGACAGTCCCAACGCATCACCACAGCGTTCACTTCGGCAATGGCCTGGTCATTTCGGCATGTTGATGACCGATTGGAGCGTGGCTCGCTCCCCACGAATATGGGACCGTCTTTAACCAGATTGTACCACTTCTTAATCTGTGTGAGGCTCATAGCGTCGCCACCGAAAGTCGTCTTGATCTTTCGAATGGTTTCCACATGGCTGTTGCCCAGTTTCTGGCAAAATTTGATGCAGTAGTGCTGCTCCAGTCACTCGGTCATTTTCCTTGCAATGAAAAACCAACGAGAGCACTGCGCACTAGCTCACTCAAACGCTGCATCCCAACGACTGATGCTATTGGCAGGCGGGGAAAAATTCACGCATGCGCACAAAGGTTCAAGGTCGGCTAATGCAAGCGTGCTTGTTTCAAATCCATCAAGTACTCGCAAAAAAAAAAGGTAGATACTTTTCTAACAGGCCTCGTGTATTAGAAAAATAATAGAACTTCGCGTCCGGATCATTACATGCTAATTATGCCTCAACCAACGGGAACAATTTTCCGTCACATTTGCATTCTGGCTGTCGGCCAGGGTCCTGCAGCCATGTCACGAGCAACCTAAATTGATGCCACGAAGGTTGCTCACACTAATTAGAAGAGCCAACATTCACAGGGCAAATGGCTTGCAAGGTATGGGGTAGGTAATGGTTTCAACATCAGTGTCTCAGTAGCAGAAATTCACAGGCAACAAAACCTGTGATCTTGTAGGCCATGTAATAAGGTTATTTGCGCCGTACTTTGGCTAAATCCCCCCGTGATACCAAATTACTTTTGTATAAAACGTTGATTCGCTCTATTCAAGAATACCCATCTGTCGTTTGGTACCCTCACAAACAAGGTGACCTAAATATCCTTGATAGCGTTCAGCGTAAGGCCATCCGCTTCATATGCCGTAACTACAGCCACAACTTCTCACTAACACAGGCTCTGCAATCACTGAACATTGTACCATTACATTTTCGTTATTGCATCGAATCTTTAAAACTATTATATACAGTCATCAACTCCTCTCCTGGCATCTTTGGTCGTAACTGCATCGTATTTATGGAAGAATATTGCACCCGCAGCTCCCACATCTTGAACATAAAGCCTTTATTTGCTCATACTAACACATTCAAATTTAGTTTTTTCCCACGTACTATAGACCTCTGGAATTCCCTATCGGGCTCATCCACTCCTGCTATAACTCATCCACTCCTGCTATAGCCCTGCATTAGAGCTGCAGTATATTCAAATAAATAAAACAAATACATAATATTATTTGCAGGGGTTTAACAACCCAAAACCATGGCATTGCCGTGACTGAAAGCTGGCAGGATGGACGAGGACAAAGAAATGACGAGCACGAGCAGCAACTACGGTTCAGATCTGAGGAAGACGACGTCGAGTCTTCTGCTCTTGTTTTTCGATCTGTGATTGCATACCTTGTTTTTCCTTGTCTCACCGTGGTCCTGTCTCCTGTTATTTCCACGTTGCAACAATATGATTATGAGAGACGTAGTAGTGGAGGGATCTTGAAATTCCACCGCCTGGGGATCTTTAAAGTGCACCTAAAAAGTACGCAGGCCTCTAACATTTCGATTCCATCGATAATGTGGTCGCCGCGGCCGGAATTTGATCTCCCGATGTACGGGTGAGCAGTCGAGCACCACAAAAACTAGACCACTGTGGCGGGTGTAAGCTATTTATGAACAAGTGCACGGACAATTTGCTGTATGGAAAAAACAATGTCAAACCCATCTATAAAAACCACAACTTGAGTTTAGAACACTGAAATGTGAGGATCAAGCTATGCCAGTAGCATGCAAAACAACAGGAATTATCAAACCTTCTGGCCTCACAAAACTCCACCAGCTTTTCCAGAATGCCACACAACCGATAACTTGTTTGTGTACTTACAGCGTGAGGAAAATCAGAATGAGGAAATGGGGAGAGTGTTGCCTCTCTTCAATGTGAGCAACAACAGTACAAACACGAACGCATCGACCCATTATATATAATCTCACAGGCCATCACTACAGAACTTTCGATAATACATAGATAAACTAGTGATACACCTCTTCTCCCCCTTCTGGCCGCTACATGAGCTGCGCAATGCACCAGCTGACTGTACTGTGCATGCTTTAAGTACCGTGCACCGTAAGCAACAAATGCACACCAATCAAATACCGCAGAAACAAAAGCCTGTTTCAGATCTTGAATATCAAAAATGTCAAATACGCTAGTCGCACGGTGAAACGGCCACCAGCGAACCAGTGGTGAGGCTGAGCCAAAATACTTGTGCAGCCCACCCACAGCTGCCGCGCAGAAATGCCTCGCACTCATAACAAAACACTCGTCGCGCATTTCCTTTACCAAGCCAACGCAGTTTAGTGGCAGATCAGCATGTATGAAAACTGAGCCACCTGAAAGCCAGCATACCGTGAGCCACAAATAAAGCATGCCTGCTATTGTTGTTTGAACAGCCACTATCTTCCATATCTGCTTGCAACACTGCTGCATTCATACCTACACGAGTGTTACGAACTACACTCACGAGCATGAATTACCATCACTTCAGGCGCTCTGTCACTGCAAGTCCGAAAGCTTCATGGTGTGCACCAGGCAACGAGTTTTCGGTGCCCGTACATCCTAATTACGCTCACCTTGTGCACCGAGAAGATGGCGTCTCGAGAAGTAATTATATGGTATTTTTCCTCTGCTGAAATGAACTTGTGCTTTTCAGGACTGCCAGAGGCAAGGAGGATCCAAAATATGCACCATACTACACCTAAGAGGCCTGGAGAGAAAAAACGTTGAAGGCAAATATAAACAGGAAAGTTTGATGTGGTGACCCCCAGGCGCATTTATTTTTTCAAAAGCTGGGGTACGTTCATTATTAATAAGGCTGCTCATTTAACCTCAGTCAGGAAAATGGCCACGCAACCAGCATCAAACAGAAACGTACCAGCATCATACAGAAAATGCAGAACACACAAGTTGAATAATGGAATTTGTGGCACACAGTTAGTCCAAATGTGATTGCCACGCGTGTTACTTTGATCATACGTATTTCACCCGCAAGGAATGTTTGCAATGCTCGGAGCTCTAAACTGCAAGGTTGTTCCGGACGGCGTTACGAACTTTCACCGCTACAGCAAACAACCTGATGCCATCACACCAAGCGCCTTAAGCCATTCTATGCATGTTAATAAAACTGAGGACTTCAGTTTTGCATGCTTTATAATTGATCTTTCGTATTGCACACATTTTTATGTTCTGTTTTAAGCATCGGGGCGATGCTACTATCAGAGAGAGGCATTGCCACGCAGGTTATTTTGATGCGTATTCAGATTTCAAATGTTTGGCAAAGGCCGCCCTGCAATGTTTCAGAAGCTTCACGATCATTTAAGATCATTTTGTTAAGATAGCACACAGGACACATATGATACAGTATAGTCGAACGCTTGCACAAGCACCAGCAATATCACTGGAATGTTTGGTGGCTACTGTTTGAAATACAACGAGTTCTGCCGATGATCAGATTAGCGATGGCCGATGTCCTGTCCACCGCTGTCAGTGTAGTGTGTGTACTGCTTGTAGTTTGAGTTTCCATTTCTCGGGCTCAGGTTCACCCAAATAAAAAAAGTTTTGTCTTAAAACCAACGTCAGCTGCTTTCTACAATATTATGACCAGCGACAGTATCATAATATTATACAATTAGTCTTTTGAAAGCCAAGACTTGGTTCTAGGGTAACAAGAAGAAAAATATGTGTTTCAAGCTACATGTACAGCTGAGCATAAAAAGCTGCACATACCTGTGAGATAAAAGACAGATGGCCAGCCTCCCGCAAAACCATGCTTGCAGAGCACAGCTGCTAGGGGTAGCGTGACCACGGTACCCAGAAGGCTGCCAATGTTGCTCACGCTGGTCATCATACTTCGCTCACCAATTGGTGACCACCGGGCAAGCAAGGCGTACATGGACGGGTAGGTCACGCCCTGCACAACGATCATACCACCCCATAATAAACCCTTCAGAAAATTCAGTCAAGCAACATGGCTCTTCTGCCATATCTTGTTCACTCGTGCGAGCTGTGTGTCCCAGCGACACCGATGAGCCTTTCCTGCAGCGCACACGGACACCGCTTGCGTTCCTGCAGGACATGTATTGTGTTTGGACGGTACGCTAATGAGCACCCCTTGGGTGAACAAGACATGGCAAAAAAAAATGTGTTTTCGGCTTTGTTCGATAGATGGCGCTGGATTTCGAAAAAAGTCTGTACAGAATTAAAATACATGAAACCCTGGAGTGGGAACTTTAAATAAAAGAAAAATTCTGAGTGAAAAACAACAATGTCTTACATTTGCAAGTAAAATTAACACTGGTACAATGACCAAAGCTTTTCACTGGACAGCCTGATTGCAAGTGCCAAGCCTCGCATTTGTACAGCTTCAACATGTTTTTTATTTTTTTTATTCACAATGTATATATCTTCTTGAGTAATGCAGACTTTCAACATTTCGAATAACCATCACAAACAGGTATAGTTCAACTTGTTTATGAGAGTTAAAGTGATGACTCAGGACGATATGTAACATTTAAATCATAACTGCCATCGTCATCTACGTCCACGGCAGGACAAAGGCTATGTAGAGCCACAACATACCGTGCCATAATCTAACACATTTAACTACGTATCCACACTACGTGCGGACTACCAGGGGTGCCATAGTAAGGAAATGAATGCTACCTGCTGGAGTCATGTACAATGCACTAGAAATCCTAACACACATGCTTTCACTGTGACCTATTTACTTGCACCAAAAACAACGGAACCAATCTTTAGACAAATCTTCTCTGTTAGGTTTCTTGCATTAGTAAACATGTCTCAGCAAATTCACCCCAACAAACTAACCCACTTCATATATTGCACGTATTAGGCCAGGCACATTAAGTCAATACATTATACCTGCTAGGCTGAGCTTATTAAGCTAACCTTCAGTGGGGTAAGGAAAGCAAAGGAAAGAAATCTGTTAAGGAGGGGAGAAGGTCACAGTGTGCAACCACTGCCTCGTTCAACCAGAGCATCTGTATCAAAAATAGCCTCCAAGAATAATCTCTACAACTAAGCAAAAAAATGTGGCCCCGTTCTTTCCCAATGCTAATTATATTTACATGCCAGCTGCTTAGTGCGATTGGAACAGAAAGTTTTTTTGGCAACGCTGCTATTTATTTCACACACTCTAGATTACTGCTTATCGAGGACACTCGACGCTACATTTCGCACCTTTTGAGGGCTGCAAATGTCACAAGATGTCGGTAAAAAGGGTGGCAAGAGCCTTTGGCACATGCACAATCAACTCAATACTTTTCACAAAGCTTAAGTGACTGCTCCTATCAACAAACGGTAAAAAAACTGAGGCAGCTGTTGGTTACCTCTGCTATTCCTTCAAGAACTCGAAGGACGAGGAATGCAGCAAAGCTGGCTCGCGCAACTAAGGCTGTGGCAAGCGTGAGAAGAGAAGTGACGCCGATTCCTCCAACAAAGATCCATCCCGGATCTATAACTTCGGAGAGCCAGCCTCCAGGGATTTGAGTCACAATGTACCCATAAAAGAAGGCATTGAGCACATAGCTTTGTGTTTCTTGGTCCCAGAGGAACTCCCCAATCTAAATGCAAAAGGAGAGAGACAGAAAAAAAATTAATTTGTATTAGTGATGCTGGGGCCTAGCAAACTAAACTTATAATAAATAAAAAATACAAGAGATTTTGACGGAGATGGGACACTGATTTTACAGGGGTTTAAGCTTGTGTGTTCCCATTTATATCAAGTAAACTAACCCTCGCCAGGCTTTCACATCATATATGTGAATCAATGCAGACACCTGACTGTACGTGAAAATTTCGACATGCTGGCCCGTTTTTGTGAGGGTGCCCTTTGTCGTACTTGGCACGGCTTAAGTTCGCTTCCACAATGCTCAGGTGAAGCCATTCTATACAAAAAGATAGTGGCAGGATAACACTCAGGGCAAAAGGCAATTGCAGTAAATTGATGTACAATAATTAAACACAGAGGAGAAGCGTGTACCTCCACACACAATCGTGCTAAACTAAGATGTTTCAACAGTGTTCAAACCTCTGTCAGTTTCCCTATTACCAATCATATTGTTGCTCTTGAGCTTCGTTCTTATGATTGACTCTCACTGACAGTTCTGTAGTGAAACGCAAATGGAAAGTGAATTACTCACTTTCAATACCCCTCAAATGCTTTCTGATTCTCATGTAGCTGTGAGCTACAAATTTTACGACTTCCAAGATCTGTTCTTACTTTGTGATGCGACAAGCAATATTTCTAGGCTTTGTCGTAGCTATGACATGCCATGCATAAAAAAGGGTCAACCAAAAGGGAAGCGGTTCCCTTTTGGTTGACCACAGCGTTCACTTAAACGAATTAACATTTATTCGTACGCTTTGTACGAAATTAGAAGTTTAACATAGCCTTCAGCCATGGGTAGTCCCACGGCAAAACGCCAAAAAGACGGGTTACCACCCGCAGAAGCTTGCGAAAGACGCAATTCATCACCCCAACTTATTTAAGTGTTTGGTACTCATTTTGTAACAAGTACGCACAAACACGTAGCACAAGTGCACGAGCATTTCATGCTAGCAGGGAAACAGATAAGGATAGAGGTGGAGAAAAAATGAGCGCTATTTACAGGAATGTCGCTTTGATTGGAGAGCGAAGAGCCACTGGCAGGCGAAAGGGGACACTCAGACGTCAACACTTTGCTCTGATTGCCCTGCGTGGCTGTGGTGTTGACCATGGCAATGATGGTCACACTGAGATTCACCCTCATGGAGTAAACCAAGAAAATGCCGAAAGAGATCATGAACAGCATGAGATGACGCACTTGAAGCCCTGCAACAACGAAGTTACGCAACGCATTCAAGCATCATCAGCTGACGAAAACGCACGGCACAAGGACAGGAAGAGAGCCCAGTAACGCAACCCGTACAAATGAGTCAGTGATGCATAGAAATGAATTTAAGCTGCTCACGTCTCCGTTGTGTGAGAACAGCGATGTTAGGAACGTCTTCTTGCGATTCCATCGCTCTTCGCAGATGGCCCCAAGAACGCTGAAACGATGCTGTTTTTACCTCGGTGCTGTTCAACTGTGCTTCCCGGAACAATCGCGCGCTTACGCGGCCTTGGACGGTTGTTTGGGTCTGCGGTACACACCTAACGTTATCGCACGAATCCCTAACAAACACATGCGTGCACTGGTAGCAGCAGTGGCAAGGTTCCATTTGGCGTTGCATAAGTTTGTTGCCAGACTTTGGGGTGGCTGTTGCCAGACTGCCGCTAAATTTGGCAGAAAATTTTTCTTCTGTAGTTGTGGCTTTTTCGTAAGAGTTTGGTGCTATCCGCGGTGCACTTCTTGGCTGAAAACTTTTCTCCTGTAGTTGTGGCTTCTCCGTAAGAGTTTGGTGCTATCCGCGGTGAATTTCGCGAGTGCATGAGCGACGCTGGCCGTTTTAATTAACGGAATGGACTGAGCCTAGCAGAAGTCGAGCGCGGCGCTGCTGCGCAATTAAGAGGCCGTTTTAATTCCGTTTTAATTAACGGAATGAACCGCGCATTACAGAATTCGTTTTCTTTACGGAATATACCGCGCCTAGCAGAAGTCGAGCGCGGTGCTGCCGTGCAATTAAGAGGCCGTCTCAATTCCGTTTTAATTAACGGAAGGAACCGAGCCTAGCAAAAGTCGAGCACAGGATATCGGCGAGCGATCACCTTAATCGAAGGAAAAGGTCTTTCACGTTGAGACGTGCAACGACCAAGTACGTCTCGAGAGGGGAAAAAAAAAGGGGGAGCGTTGCCCCTGCCTACCCAGCATTGTGAGTGTCCCGCGGAGCTGGGACAGCTAGCTGTTTCCTGCAACCATTGTACCTGAAATGTGGGTCTGCTCGTTTTTTTTTTTTTTTTTCCGGGGCGATTGTACGTGACGACTTACTGCATCGTGGGTCACCATAATTAAGCCGAGGTCCTTGCGAATTCCCCATCACTCGGATGTCGGCGGCCGCTTCTGTGCTGTTCCCGACTGTCTGTCTGGCGGAGAAGCCACAACTACAGGAGAAAAATTTTCAGCCAAGAAGTGCACCGCGGATAACACCAAACTCTTGCAAAAAAGCCACAACTACAGAAAAAACATTTTCTGCCAAATTTAGCGGCAGTCTGGCAACAGCCACCCTTCCAGTCTGGCAACCACTTATGCAACGCCAAATAGAACCTTGCCAGCAGCAGTAGCAGACCCAAGCAGACGTTTAGCAGTTCACGTGACCATGCGTTGATGGTTCTTATCCCGACGTGCTGGTGGCGCTAACAAACGTGCTTAACATCTATCTACATATTTATCCAGTATCAGAAAAGCGCCAATTTCAAACGGCGATGATAGCCACCCGACACACGAGCGTAGCTGCGGTGGCTAAAACGCAGCTACATATTCGTCATTGGAACACGTAACTGTTGAAATAGTTTACACTTACCACTGAGGACTCATTATTCATCTTTACAGAAACAAAGGATGAGCCGAGATAATATATTTGTCTCCAAGTGTGATCCAAAAAAAGAAGCTTTACTCGAGATTATTCAGTCTGTTCATTTAAAAAATAGTCGAAATGTTCATTATGGCATCATATTTTACGAGCCAATGCCCAAGTATCATCATTCAAATTACTTTAATTAGCTCATTATTTACGCGTTTTTCACGCTCATATGCATTACACTGGAGACTACTCTGCCATACTGTCACCAATGTTACACTAAACATTAGTTAAAAACACTGGTACTTTTTAATCCAATTGACTAAACTAATGGCAGATAGAAAAAGCTATAGGTAATCCTAATTAAGTTAATCTATCGGTTAACAGAAAACGTGCATGTTAAAATTTGGTATACTACAATGTATAAAAGTATAAGTTACAAACACATCATTAATTCTTCATTTTACAAAAATACCTAGTGTGCTTTAGGGAAAGAATCATTCAAACAAAAATTCTTGGTAAAGTATTGTTTGCGAAATAACCCTTATTATTTCTGTATTCACTGCAGAAAACTTGGAGAGAGCCAGGATTATATATTGCTGTACATAGAGTTCGCTGTCATTTTACCAGCCAACCATCACTATCAACTATTGCAAATTAAGAGTGACCCTGTTTCACTCAGCCGACTCTTCATGACATCCTGGTGCTTTCTGCAAACAAACACTTACCCAAATCCTAGGGGCACATCACATTATTTGCATGTATATACAAATAAATGCAAGTTTTGCCAAAAAAGGGCACAGGCTCAATCACATAAACTGGGATTTCTCTCGAGCGCCCACACAGAACAAAGCATATTGTCTGATAGAGAGCAGTGGGAGACCATGCAACACAGCTTGGATCTAGATGACAGACTCGAAAGAAGTTCGGCAAGACAAATATGCCGCCAGGGCCCAAGAGCTATTGCACAAGCAGCCTTCAACTATTGAAGAAGGAGCTTTGCCTCATAATTATACTGATTCACAATAAGGTTGCCTCTCCCTTCTTCATGAGAAGTGTGTTATTGTAACTGGTGAAGGCAGGTGCATTTTCATTCTCTCATTTGTCGTATATTTACTTACAGCATTAAGATAACTTTCAAAACAGCGATACCTTTGTGAGAATGTAGGTAATGCACATTTCATTTCAAGTTCTAGAATGTATGTGAAAACGTGCATTCCACTGAAAAGTAAAAACACATGGTGAGAATAAGAATTTCAGTACAGAAATAGATTGCCTTTGGTCCACATAATACAAATATTTTTTTGAGAGTGATGTTACATAAATCACAAAGTTTATCTGGCAGATCAATAAGATAATTTTGCTTCTAAGAAACTTTAGTGCAGTGTTCACTGCAGTGTTCTGCTGTGGACACATGAGAGACATGAATTCTTTATGAGCATACACAAACTTTTATTTATCGCAAAATAAGTGTACATTCATAATTCAGAAAAGATGCACACCCCATTTAGTTTTTTTTTTTTTTACGTAAAACTCATTGTAGAAAGAACTGCATAAATGGTAAAGATGGCTCAACAAAAGCATACAATTAACAAACTCTCACCACAATTACTTTACAGCAAGGGTATACAAACGGTCACTGAAAATACAGTTAAAAATAGATGTAGCGAAACCTGATTTTACAAAGTTTCCATTCTAATGAAGAAATTTTGATTTTCCAACTGATAACCACTGAGCTCGCCATTATATTCACTCCAAACTAACGAACTAGCTTAACCAATATGCTGCTAAACTCAGTTTAACAAAGTTTTTTTCTTGAAATACATCAGCAAAAAGCAGTGATTTCCGTCCAATTTAGTGGATACAGGTCTTTCTTTGAGTGTGCGCTCTAAAGCTATCAAATCAAAATGTCCATCCTACTAACGGCCCTGCTTTTAGTTTGATGAGGCTGCGCACCACACCAATGTATGGAGCAACGGACTCAGCAGTCGGTAGCACTCCTACGTACTGGATGGTGCTACAGGTGGCGGTGGTTGGTTTTGTGGTGTCATGGCACTAATTGCCTCCTTGCCACTTTCTCTTTCGGCCTGTTTGTACATTTGCTTCATTCCTTCTCCGTGTCTCAGCACACTATATTGCTCGCCCATCATTGCTTCACGTGACCATCTTTCTGGCCAGAATAGCCTAGACATGGTGCCATCCATGCCTGGGTGACGTGGGAGGCTTCAGGTCAGGGCTGCCCTCACAGAATTTGTGATATGCACAGGAGTAGATTTGTGGCAAGAACAATGGCCTGGTGGATTTTGGTTGTGGTTACACTGGAATTTTAGGTTTTTGAAGAACCTGGAAATTTTTTTTTTCAATTTTATGAACTTCCTCATTCAACTAAATAATTGTAGCATCACAATCACTTCGTTATATCAGGTTTCAATTACATATACAAATGTAAATAGTCACAGCAAGGTAAAGAGGTAGAAAGAATTTCACTTATATTGAAAAACCATATGGCCATATTCTATGGCACGACTTGAGCTTTTCCATCTAAGCATAACTTGAATGTGCCAAACTGCTGTACAGTACCAGTAATCCAGTGATGTTTTCATGATACGCCCATACTGACAGAAATGTCTGCTTGTAATGTTAGTGTAAGCTTCATCGCAGCAACTTGCACAAACAAACCCAAGTGTAATGACAGGGATGGTTCGTAACGTTTGCCTGTGTGTGGTCAATGAAACAAACTATACGAGATGATGCAGGAGTAGTTCTCGAACAACATTTATAACAACAAGAGGCTCTATCGACTATCACAAAGACAAGCATATAAATACGGACATAAACTGCTTTAAGTCCAAGCAGCCACTGTTCTATCTACATGGCAACACGAACGCTGATGGTTTTGCTGAACCAACGTCTCAAGGAGGCAAAAGTCCATGCACAGCGACGCTCTTGTCCGTAGCGAGCTCAGGCACGCGGGTGGCACGTTTCGCGTGCAGTCTCAGCAGGAGCCAAGGCCTCCAACAGGCCTCACGTTAGTAGACGGCTTTCAGCTGTCTCACGTGGTGGCGGTGATGATGTGGAACCCGTCGTCCCTGTCATGCACGCCGACGTAGCAGGAGCCACACCCAGTGTCGGTGCCACTGCTGCACCCGGTGTCGATGCAACAGGTGCCACTGCCATACGTGCTACCTGTTGCCACGTGTCACTGGCTCGGCTTCTTGTCACCATCCTTCTCTTTCTCGGACACCCGCACAAACATTTCAAAATTCCGCCAAAGTTCACACGCACACGTGTTTACGCCACACAAAGCTCGTCCATGCATTACACCAAGGAATTAAATGAAAGTATTTAAAAATGCTCAGCAAACGTCTTGCGGCCAAGAATGTGACCTTGAGATTGTCTGTACAGCTCTAGTATGTTGAACAAGCCAGAACAGATTAATCTCGGGTTTGATTTCATGCACATTACAACTCATATACTACTGCATAAGCCTGTTATGAAAGTGCTGTAACATACCGCATCATTATAAACGCGATAGCGTTAAAGAGCTTGTTTCGCAGAAATTCCGGTGTTGGTGTCGGTGTTGGCATCCGAGTGGGGATCGAACCTGGGTTGTTTGCATGGCAAGTGGATGTTCTTCCACACGGAACCGCCTGTGCTTGTTAAACAGTGAAAAGAACTTCCTGAGCTTGGAAATGCAGTGAAAGTCGCTTTCATGCTTCACAAACACATGCGTCCTGTGCTTCACAATGCCACATGAAATATTGCAGTAATAATGCCTGGTACAAGATTCCATTTCCAATGGGCATTAGACTGATATGTGATTATCATAATGGATTCATGGTTTAAAGCCGGTCACTCACTACAGAAGGCATGCACGCTAATGCGCCTATTTTCTTAAGAGCACGTAGTCGGTGCATTGAAAATTCGAAAAGGTTTCATGCACTAAGTGTTAGAAAGGTGCACTAGGAACAAGATGTCACTATCGCGTTCAACTCCAAAAGTCGAAGCTCTAGGGTCCTCTAATTTATCTGCAGTAAAGAGAGTTAAATATATTCAAATTCAATGTACATATTAACCTGCATTGAAAAAATCGCGTGCATTTGGCCATGAACCTTGCATAAAGCTCGAACTACATTATTTTACATGAGCAAAAAGACAATAAGACTAATATTTTCCCAGGTGAAAATTGTGCAATAAGCTTTATTCACTCCTTTTTTTACTCCTATAGATATGGTATCTGTATGATACCATATCTATAGCTCCATACCATTACTGTACCACATCTGCACCTCATCTATACGTCAATACAGCAGCCGCATCTTTAGTAGTGATATCACAGATATATGTTTACACAAACTATTTGCCTTGTCAGAATCTTATTACTTGACTGGCTAAAAGTATACATAGCCACAGGACGTACTATACAACAATCTCTAAGATCATCAACAGAGAATATGTTCTAGTAAAGTGTGGCAGTTGCTGGCCTGTTGTACCATCAATGATAACAATTAAACACTGAAAACATTGGCAGTATTTCCAATAACTGCATTCGAAGTACAGAGTAAGCATCCAATAAAATAGATTTGTTTCAAGTCTGTATAAAAATAAAGCCACTTTTCAATGACAGTGAGTGCATGAGTACACTACACACTATAAAACAAACCTTATTTTGGGAGTCTTTAAAAACCTTACTTCTTCTGTAAAAAACATTACAGCAACTTGTGCTGAGTCACGAGGCTGGATCACAGCAGAGCTAGCGACCACCTTGCTGGTCCTGTCTTGGCTCAACTTTTACCCTTTCACTTCTCGGTTTTCCACCCCTTGGATATCACATATGTATACAGTACATGACTATCTTTGCTCTTCTCTTCTATCCTTCTTGGGCCTGTTTCTATTTTGTGGTGGCAACCAACAAACGAAGCAAAGAAGACGCCGTAGTTCTCCTCTCCATAACAACTAGTTCTCCCCTTGCCAACTCAGCTCACTCACCACGCCGGCAAGGATCGAAAGGCAAGAAGCGCAAAGAGACGAGAATAAAGTCAGTTGAGAGTTGGCATTCACGCTGTCCGGGTGTCTCAGCGACGTACCTGCGTCCGAACAATTCAGCGACGTACACGCGTCCGAACAATTTTTTTCCTATGTGTGTTTGTTTCTCTGTCTTTCTGTCTTTTTTTCTCTTTCTTCCCTTTCTTTCTATATCTCTACTATATCTCTTTCCCTCCTCACTCTAAAATCTGTCCTCCTAACCTTCACTTCCGCTACTCATTCTCTAGCTACACTACACTATACAAGGCTATGCTACCCTCTGCTAGCGTGCCTGGATAGCCAAATGGTTACGATGCTCGCCTTCGTATTGAGCGGATGTGGATTTGAATCTCGCTTCTTTGAGAATTTCTCTTCTCCTTTATCTTTCTTTCCAACTCTTTCTCCGTTCCCTTTTTTTCACATTTTTTTTTACATTGGACAGATCTAGGCATGTGTTCTGGGAGTTAAGCAGAAGGAAGACTATGAAGAAGAGGATTAAGAAAGCGTGTGCCGATTCATGATGATAATTTTCTATCTATGATACACGGCTAACCTCGAGAAACAGCCCGCAGCTCTGCTGTAAACAGATTTAAACGCACATAAGATGAATCTGGCCTCACATGAGTAGATCTTATGAACCCCGAACCAGTCACAGCAGTGTTATCGGGTGTAATGAAAAAATATATTACAAAAGGTGATTGATGCAAGTGATAAAATGCAGTGATAAATGGCATATTCGTTGTTTGAGTATTCACACTATGTAGTACACTATACCTAACCATCCAGCACTAATATATACGAAATATGGCATGCCAATCAACAGTTTACCAGTTCTATTTTTCATGATGCTCTAGCATGAATTCTTAAGTGAACCACAAACAGTTAATCTCATGAGATGCTCATACCCAGGCTTAAATCAGCAATATAGAAAATAGCATTAGTTTTTGGAAGAGTTCATAGGACCACATCTTTGTTAGACTGATGGATTGTGAAAATCCCAAAAGTTGAATGGAATATGATGCTTGCTAAAGTCTAGACTGGTAACTTTGTATCAGTCACCCCGTTAGATTGTGCTAATGTGAACCACACATCAACTTTACACTTGGTAAAATGACTAGTGTACATATAGATACATACTCATACAAGCAAGCTAATCTAAGTCTGCCTGTCTTCAGGCATAGAATGTTTAGAAAAACACCAAATGACTAATTTTATGCAGGCACACCCATAATAATTGGTAATTATAAAATACTATGTAAATACTACCCCATTGCTGCCTTATATGTGCGTGAAATTATGACACGCTACGTCAAACTCTGTTTTTTTCCTTCTTATTAAATTGTGTGTTGAAAGCCGAGAATTAAACCCAAAAGGTGAGAGCCAGTTAAAAGTAAATTAAGCAGTTGTAAAGGGTCTGTACCATGCAAATTTGATGCAGTGCCCTGCTTTGCATCACAGGTGTGAGACAAGTGTCAGGCACCATGACATGGCCAAGTGTTTTTTCTAACTGCAGGAAAACGACCAGGTTCTCACATCAAGTTCACTTGATCATGGCTGTGACACACAAAGCTTACCTTCAATAATGCTGCGCAGCTTGCTATGAAGCATTGTCAATGATTTCTTTGTAATTTCATCAGATTGATCAGCTAATCTAATTTATAAAATTGCAGGGAAGGAATTTAGAACAGCAGCGCTGAAGTATTTAACCTTCTTTGTAAATCTCTTGGTTTTCACCAATGAACTCAGCGACCATAAAGTCTATAGGCATACAGTGGATTACGTAACAGAGAACATCACAATAATAATCAAGATAAAGTATAATGCCTTAAATATTTTGTACACACAGAATGCTACGGTAGCTTCTGAAGTCCGAACGTTCTTAAACAGAAAAATGTCATCGAATTTGAGCTTGCTGTAGATTCTGAACACTGTAAAACGGAAAAGCATTCTTCTATACCAGGATACATCAGTTCTAAATTGGGGCATACAAAGCACATGACACAATACTTACATCTGTCAAGCAATATTTGTTATCCATATTGCACTTTATCTTTTCAGTGCTGAAACACTGCTAAAAGAGGAGGTACAAATATGTGCCTAGTGTACCACATGTACTCCATGTATATAATGAAGCACTGTATCACGTAGAATTTCTATGCTATTTTACACAGTCTTCCCAAGCACTCAGCACTGCTCCATCTATATCAATCAGCGTAGCACCATGGTTCACACGTTGGTAATTCTTGAATGATCAACAAGCAATTCTTTTTATATACAATAGATGTCATGGCTGACATGCAGCTCTATAGCCAGCTATGGCTGATTCTGTAACATTACATACAATGCCCTATCAATAATAAAAATTGCTGAGGTTTGGCTTAACAAAACCACTATATGATTTATGAGGCATGCCACAGAGGGGGACTGGATATTAATTTTGACCACCTGGCATTCTTGTGCATGCAACTCATGTGCACATAGTCAAGGCGCATGGGTGTCCAAGTTTTTTCCCCATCCAAATGTGGCTCAGCAGCATGAGCTTTAGCGGTGTGACAATCTACGTGTTATGTTACAATCGCGGGTGCAAACAGTATTATACGAGGACTAGTTACGTAGTTCCTGCACTTTTTAAGACAGAAATGCTGTCTTCTGCCTGCTCATTGGCGGGGAACAGAAGCGAGGACGAGTCGTTGATGGAGCCGCATGGCTGACGTGCCCAGGGTTCCACCTCGGCCTTGCCAAGTAGGAGGAATGATACTGCCCCAAAGACAACAACACCGGCGGATATGAAGAAGACCTTGTTCCACTGTTCGATGCTTTCCTGCAGATTTAATCCCGAGATGTTTGCAGCTTTCTATCTATTATTACATGCATACACAAAAAAATTTCATTTGGAGTTGACAAATTATCAGTGCACCACCTTCCGTCATGCCTAATGAAACATCCTCTATAT
The DNA here is from genome assembly GCF_043290135.1 of Rhipicephalus microplus. Classification (NCBI taxonomy): domain Eukaryota; kingdom Metazoa; phylum Arthropoda; class Arachnida; order Ixodida; family Ixodidae; genus Rhipicephalus; species Rhipicephalus microplus. Next base: position 189,330,520 of record NC_134701.1, read on the forward strand.
CATCCCAATGAATCCGTATGAATTTTGCATAATTCTTAGAGGATACACATAGCGCAAAGAATTTCATTGAATTTCTCTAGCAACTTCACATACACCTCGTCGAATTGCAGTAAATAAATTCCTACAGAATTTTTCAATTGGGATACGAGTATGCGTATTCATGCGCTGGAAACATTGACCAGATTGTAGCTGTTCATGGTGGTGTTCAGTGCACTGCACGAATAAGTGTTTTTTTTTTTGGCAGAAAAAAATAATTCAACATAGTAGAAAACAGAGCAAGTAACGCCTGATTCAGTTCATTTATTTATTTATTTTTGTTATCCTCAATCGTCGAAGCATTACAGAGGAGAGTGGTTTACAACATAAAAAAGACAAAACAACAAAACAAAACAAAAGTAATAATATGAGGGGCTTAACATCCCAAAACCACGATATGATTATGAGAGATGCCGTAGTGAAAGGTCCCGGAAATTTCGACTACTTGGGGTTCTTTAACGTGCACCTAAATCTAAGCACATGCACCTCATGCATTTTCCCCTTCATTGGAAATGTGGCCGCCGCAGCAGGGATTTGATCCCGTGGCCTGAGGGTCAACAGCAGAGTGCCTTAGCCACTAGACCACGATGACGGGTTGTCTGGTTCACTTAATTAACACTACCTGTTATGAGCACAAAGCAGCTTATACTGTTTTACCATATAATTATGGTGCTCAAATATAATATAGCACTATTTGTTCTGATTGTTCCAGAGGAGCCATCTGAATCCTTGAAAAATTGATTCTCTAAACCTCTCGGTTTTCACCAATTCAAGGGTGCCATGTAAAACACAACGTGTCAACAAAAGGTGTGGGCAAGGTATGTGCACAACATATTAGCAAGGTGCACACAACCTAGTGCAAATGACAGAGAACAGAAGACAATTTTTTTGCAGTGTGAGATGATTCAAAATGGCCAGATAACAATGTAAACAAATTAGAAAAAAGTTTATAAACATGAAAATACTGATTCAAATCAGCCAGTCTAACCGGTTTGAAATTGTCTACAGTCTTATTCACAAAGAAAGCAAGAGCGCAGTTTCAAGTGACTGACAGCAGCAGTGGAACCCAAGCTCTAATTAAAATAAGCAGCATAATAATTCATAACTGGTATTATATAAAACACATCACTGTTTTTTTCTTAGTATTCAAACAGAAAACTACCAGTACTATAATGAAATATGCGTACACTTACACTGCTTTCCGTGAGGTAGCCAACAACAAGAGGGGTAAATATGCCAGCGCTGTTTGAAATACAATTGGCAAATCCCATAACAGCACCTGAATATTGATAAGAGAATGAGCATCGTTACACTTCTTCCTCACATGGGAAATCTACAAAATTTTAAACTAACACTGTTTCTCCTGCTCTGCAAATATTCATGCATATTATTTTGTTTTATGCCATGCACCACTTTATTTACCCTGATTATAAATAGCTAAACATAAAACTCAATCCTGCTTTCATTTTATCAGATAATTAAACCTGTTTACCAACCAGTGTATGCCTGCTAGCATGCTTCATAAAATGCAAATGAGCTAGCTTAAGGCGAGTGTGATGTAAGGTCCAAACAATCAATTAGGGTATATCTATTTTACATACTACTAGAAGCTGCTGGTGTAGGCAATGAATGGAGTAGGCAATAAGCTACAACAGTAACAAATTAATACATCTTCCTCTCATTTAGTGCAAGTTTTTTTTTACTGCTTGCTAGACATAACTAAACAAAGAAAAAGCAAGAAATCAGGAAATTGAACATGAATATATGCAAACTTACCAGCAAACTGAGCAGCAATATCTACGGGCAGCACACTTTCGCTGCCGTATAGTGCACCAGAAGACGTGGAGGCAACTAAGAGCATCGCAAAAGCCAACATCCAGTCGCAGCCCGCAAAAGTGGCGCCAATCATGCCTACAGCCTGTCCAAGCAATCCTGAATGCAAAATAAAAATGCGAACAGAGCTATCAGATGGCTGGGGTACAAAATTACGATCGACACAAAGCTTTCCAGCTGTCAGTGCCTCATTGATCACGCAGTTTAATATGCTCCAAGCATTATGCATATCTGCATTTATGAAACCTGACAGCTGTGAAATGATGAGTGTGCGAATTGTGAAACTGAATAGAATATGCATACCAAAAGAAAACATGCAGCTCTCTTAACGTTGAATTTACTATAGAATATTTTCACATTTCTGAAATGATATCAAATACAAAGCTATGCTGCAGAAACACACAGGCGGGGCTATCTATGCCACAAGGTGCACATTCAGAAACTGTCATTGCGTTCGTGGTTCTGTCTCTTGTAAACCTCCAATTATAGTGTCGTTATTCATTATTTATTAAAGAAAACAATATTTGACAACTCTGAATGATGACTTCTCAAATCAAATATGAAATTAATAAAATACAGGGCTGTTTTATTAATGCATTCAATATTTAGAATTTTCGCTTGCTTCTACGTAAGCATATTCACAGGCCAACGACGTCGTTGGTAGTTGGTAGTCAAAATATTTATTAGTGGTACGGCGACTGTTTTCAGCATTTGCTTATGGTCGCTGCACCACCATTGGCAGTTGTTGTTTATTGAAACTGCCAATGGCAGCTGTAAAAAACGCCAGAAACTTATGATAGATATATCAAATAGTGATTAGACAAACACACAAGTGGCACATACATTTGTAGAGACACGCTCCCACTCAAACTTGTTTGTATCTTTAAAAATCTTAAAAAGTGAAATTATTTATCACATTGTAATACTATATATATCAGTATTTCTCCACAGACAATTCCAAGGAGTTATTTAAGCTAAGAATTGTAGAGAATGGTTTCACTGACCTATCTCGTGCAACAAATGCCATCTTGCCAACACTTTATGTGCAGCTTTGTACAATTAACAAGAAAAAAATTGGGTTACTGAATTGCCAGAAAAAGCTGAATTAGGCTGAATGGTTCCTTCACATAGATGTTTTTCATACCTGATGTGGAAAAAAAAGGCACACACTCAGGGTAAGGGCTATTGTGGCAGAAACACAGATGAGAAAAACTCAAGGTAGAAGCATGGCACGACAGAAAAGAAAGGTATGCCACAGTTGAGGTAATTTTTTTACACAAATGGCTTTTGCAATCTCGACCCGTCATTGATAAGATGCTGTGCTCTGCAATCTTATGCATCAAGCAAATCTCACAGTACCTCTCAAATGGGCACTGCAAATTTACTCAGTATGTTTCACCGTATTATGATGTCCTATTTTGCAAATGTACAAAGAAGGTGCTATTATGTAATTGCTACAGCACTGTGGCAAGGGACAAGGCAAGTTTGGTAAATAAGAGAACTGGCTCAATGTTAGCAAAGCATTAGAAAACTCACCCACACTTTCAAAGACTTTTCTCACATTTGTCACTCCCAGAATTTCTTTCTTTCGCAAGTAATCAGCCAAGTAGCTGCTGCCAAGGCCCACGAGCAGCTGACTCAAGTAGACGCTAGCATTGAGAGATCCGTTCTGGAATTTAGAGGTGAAAGAAAGCGCGAGTGCAAAGCAGAATCCATCAATTCCATCACTCATACTTGGGAGGTATTTATAACATGAATACATAAATTACGCTAGGGATACCACAGATTGCTGTTCTCATTTCAACATCAGAGAGGGTATCTTTAACTTATTTTTGAGAGCTTAGCTTTATCTGGATGTTGTCAATATGTATGATAGCATCCCAGAATGAGCACTCTGAAAATACAGAACTTGAAAGAAATGTACTTGCAAGTTTCATAAACATGATAACAGTGGGTATAGCATGTACGAAAAGTATACTGCTTGTACGAAGTGTATACTAACACCTGTATCGGCTAACATCACACTGCCACTCATCTCGTAAGTCCGCACATTAAAGTAATCCAGCTTCTGCCACAGAATTGTGACATCTACTTTGGGAGATGTATGTTCAGTCTGTTTCTATTAAAAACTCTGCATAAGTACAGAGCGGACACTTGAGAGCAGCACAATAATTGCACGTACACTCCGGATGTTAAAGTGCAGTATGTCAGCTAGGTAGCTGGGCAGTTCGGTCAGCAGCGTGTAGAAGCTCCATGCTCCACAAAACTTGATCAGGACAATCATCCAGACAGCTCGGGATGTCACTATGCTTCCCCATGGCACAGACTAAGGGAAAGAAAAGCGAAGGATACAATGTCACTCAGAATGAGTAAGCTAAGAAGTGTACAATTTAAAAAAAATGATGCATGCACACATATCAAACTCGGTCCCATTTTTTTCTAACGAGGCAAGGAAAACAATAAAAACATAAGCATGCAGTAAACAGAACTCACTCTAAACACTGATATATATATAATGTTGGCAACTGTTTACATATATCATTGTTCACATGAACAATTAATAACTATGCCTTAGGGACTATGCCCTTAGTATGAATGAATTATAACATAAAGTAAAATGAGTGCCCTGAATGCGATGTAACCACGTGAAGGAAAGCTAATGCAACTGTTCATATGGTGCACATTTATATCCCTATGCATGCTGCTAAAACAGGAATAACAGAAAGAAATTTTCTATTAAGCTTTATACAATTTAATATTTATTGCATCTTTGTTATTCTTTTTTCTCTACATTCAAACACATGCATGAATTTACATTATATTCTAGACATTTGATGTATTGAAAAGCTGATTTACTGTATTCGACTTTATTTGTATAATGAATTTCCTTGTTTCCCTTCATATCAGCATCTCTGGCCAAAGATGCTACAAACTGCACATTTGGAATGCACTCATTGGCAGTGTATACACATATTCCTTCTGGTTCATTAAATTGGCTAGCCTGTAGAGGCCAACTTTCAAAGATATTGCAACTGAGTTTAATAGCGATGCCAAGTATTCTACACTACAGCTATCAAGAAAACACAGCTTTTAGCTAGTATGGCAATGCCATCTGAACAGTGTATGTTGTAATACATTCTTGATAATAATGCACCTTGATTAAATATGACGTTTGATGTTTGCAAGATTCTGGCTAATTCCAGCACAAATAGGCATAACTTGTTCTGGTCCGGCATGCTATCACCATAATTAAATAGCATAAATTAGCTGAAGAAGAGTATATGGCCACATAAAAGAATATACAACAGGCCAAGTTTAATTTCAATGAAACATAGAATATACAAAGCAGCATAAATGAGAAATGTGAACAGCGCAGATTGCCAATGCTTCCCAAGACATCACCAGAATAGTACTAGAGGGACACTTAACTGACTGCAAGACACTTAGAGTTTACCCAGTTTGCAAGCATGTACATTCTGGGTAGACTGAACTGTTGATATCTAATGCTGCTGATTTGATGAAGCCAGACACATGACATCCTTAAGACTTGTTTGTCGCCCTGGTGCCAGTGATGAAAAAATCTGTAAACAGGAGTTGTGTGCCCGAGCCAATGTTTCGAAAAGTGGACTTGCCTTCTTCATGGCTAAAACTGATTTCCTTAGCACTAGCCCGTACATGCTTCGTACCCTCTCCTCCATCTTAACAAGCAGGGGGAGAGGGCAACTGTGGATGCAGGGAGAGGGGGGCGCTGTGACGAATGGTGCGAGTGAAAAGGTAACTGGTCATCCGCGAATAAAAAAAAAAAAGAAGCAGAGGGGATATGGGGGTGTAGACGTTTTGCTGAATCGTGGTTGTCTGGGTTCCTGTGTAGTCTTTAGACGGTTTCCCCCGCCTTCATGACAACCTTTTTTTTCCCAAGACAAAAAGGAGGCAACCATGCACTTTCACAAGCAAACAAAACACAAACTACTACTGACGAAAAAAGACTGAATATTCTAAAAAAAATCTTTCACAAAGGTATACAAACTTGGAAATTAATTTGTGAAAAATGACAAAGCCGCAAAAGTGAGCTTTGATTCCCCTTATAAGTCTTAGGGGTCTTTTCACTGGCTGACAACCTTGAGTGCACAATGTGCAGACTATGTTCCATAACCCAACTGCCTTAGTCTTCCCTACCGCAACCACAAAAAGCTTCCAGGTGACTTCCAACGTGGGGTAACTATAATGCAACGTGAGAAAAAAAGAAAGACCAAGAAAAACAATATATTGCTGGTTTAACATGTTCTATTTAAATTTGATATCAACCACATTGTCCCATATGCCAGTCTCCACTGCCTTATCAAAAATGCTGCAGAATATCCCATAACAGTGCTGTGAAAAAAAAAAATCAGCATTTGCACTTGAGTGCAAGAACAAAAGGTACAATGCTTACTTACTTCAAATCTATGTGGAAAGAAAAATATATATAATAAGAAAATCGATAAAATGATAACCTATGGATGCCTATAATATCTGTGAGAGCTTTGGCCAAATACTAGAAATCATTTAGGGGAACGCAGCATGGGCACGTTGATGATAAACCAGTTTAAAATACTTAGTGCTGTGGTCTGCAAGCATTCCAAGTCATGTTTAACTATTGTTCTCAGAAGGCTGCAAATTAGCTCTGAAGATGACATAAAAAGAAAAGATTAGTGTGCAGCTGCAGCTGAACCCTCATCCTGTGTCCTCGTTATTTCCAGAAATATTTACCTGTAGCATTATTTATGGCTGCTGTTACTCATAGGTGTAGTAACGTGTTAGTAGTACAACTGTAAACATCAGTTAATTACAAAAAAATGCAAATGGCCAAAATCTAAACTAGTGTGGTGTTCTTTCGCAGTGTCCAATAAGAAAGCAATAGATGTAAAATGTCACTCTATGCACAGTGCTGTTAGATACAATAATCTGTGTGTTGTACTGTAAAGCAATACCTAAACTCTGAGGCAGCCCTACCTACGGTAATAGCTTTAGAGCAGCTCAAATGCAGTTTAAACCCTTTATAGGAGACATTTATATAGGAGATGAATGTAGTAAAATACACGTTCATAGGAAAATGCATAAATAGTGCCCTGCTTATAAGAGACATTTCATATAAAAGACAAAAAAATTACTGCCCAGAGCATACCTCTTATAAAGGGGTTCAACTGTACTTAATTTTCTTAATCTACAGGTGTGGTCAATCAGCGGCAAGCTGTGGCTAAAGTTCTGACTTTATCTTTTCCCACTTAAACTTTGTTCATTGTAGAAAGTGTGTTACAGCTGAGAACCATTTGGATTAGCACAAAATGAGATGTTGTCTGTGTTGTATACAGGGATTTCTTAACTCCAGCCCCAAGAAATAGCAACAAGAAAATATGTGGTGGGACCTATAAATGGCCATGTCCTTCAGTAAACAAGTAATAGCAGTGAATAATTCAGTAGATGCACCTGCGTTTACCCAAAAAAGTTCACATTGTTAATGCTTCATGTCAATATGCTCAAGTTACCACTTTTAATCTGAAGCATGTGGCATCAAAGTTTCATACGAGAGGTACAGATCAGAATATGTGTCCTGTATTCAGCAGAGGTAGCCAGAATGCAACATGATTACAAACACATAAGTTAACAAAGGCATAAATGTAAACATTAAGTAGTATTTGGTTATGCACGTATGCTATAAAGATCGACGGGGCACTTGACACCATATGTGGAGTGCTTTTTAACCATGCAAAAATGAGCAGAATTTTGAAGCAGCGTTGGATACCAGTATGGTGAAATAACTTACCTTGCGCACAGCAAATGTCGCATCACGTGATTCTATGATGTACTTTTTCTCCTCTTCAGAAATGAAGTGATGCTTTTCTGGCGTGCCAGATGCAAGAAGAACCCAAAATACAAACCACACACAGCCTAAGAGACCTGCGAAGCCAAAGTTAGGCACATCATACCAGGTAAAAATATCTATGTGTTTATGTCTGCAGTCTATTGTAATCTAGGACGAATTTTAGCTGCGAGGAAAATAAAGCCTGTATATCTCATGTCGCTACTAAATTATATTGAAGGACGCAGCTTGCTGCTATCATTACTACAGAGTGAAACTGCAGTAGACTTTTGGAATACTGTAGCACATACCAACAGCAACACAAGAAAATCACATGAAAACATTCACAATTCCAATCATGGTGCTACACATGAACACACTCAGCATGTGTTTTACATGCCATGCTTGTGTACTGGTCAATAATATTATTCCAAGATGCTCTAGAAACAAACCCACATTGCAAACAGTTGTGATGATATTTTTTAAAATGCAAGCTTACAGCAATGTTATAAGTTTATTTTATGCAGTTTAGACACACAAAAGTACTGATTGAATCTATCAAAGGCTGAAAAGGAGAACAAGAGTAGAAACTTGGTTGAGTTGGTTTTGGTTCATGATGGCTTTAGTGCATGAACATAGAAAAAAAAAGGACAGAGTAGAAAAAGAGTGTGAATAAAGTATTAGGACGATCGAGACCAGGGACTGCTTTGAACGAATACAGTTTATTAGAAGAAGCGAAGTAGCACGAGCTCGCTCCAGGCAGCAGTCTTTTTTTTTCTTCTTCTGGCATTTGATAATGATATTTTATAGGCTCCCGCCCGCCCAAGTTGAAATGTGATAAGCTCTCACGGGCTATTTGAAACAACCTTCCATAGAGTATATGTGGTTCCCCGATCTTCTTAGAAGCTCATTTTTGCCTGCGCGAAGGAGACAAGCTCTTGTTATTCCGTCTCGCCCAGGGTAGAGTTTTTCAATCCGGCACATTTTCCAAAAGGTTCTTGGAGCATTGTCCTCAACCAACACGATGTCACTCTGTGAGAGTGGTTTTGCTTGCTGCGTCTTGGCTTTGACAGTAGCTCCTATTTCCTTGATGTATTCTTGATGCCATCTTTTCCATCAAGCGCGCACGAGTTTGCGTCTGCGTCGCCATGCGTCTTCAATGTCACTGTTGTACAGTCTTGTTTGTCCGTCTTGAAGCTGTCGCCGTCTACCTATGATGCCTGACGGCGTTAGTGGCATTGGCTCGTCAGGTTCTCCATATACGTAAGTCAATGGTCGATTGTTGATTGTTCTTTCAACTTCTGCTACAATAGTGCGTAGCTCCTCTACCGAAGCTGTGCTTTTCGATATTATTTTTCGCATCGACGTCTTCAAGCTTCTTATGAGGCGCTCGTAAAATCCTCCCCACCATGGCGCGCACTCGGCTATCGTTTTCCATTGAATTTGTTGGCCACTACAGTAATTCTTTAAGACCTCGTTTTTAATTGTTTCGAGCATTCTGTTGATTTCCTTTCCAGCTTTTATAAATGTTTTGGCGTTGTCCGAGTATATTATTGCTGGTATTCCCTGTCGAGCTGTAAATCGTCGGAATGCTTGTAGAAAACTTGACGATGACAAATCGTTGGTAACTTCCAAGTGTACTCCTCTTGTTGCCGCGCAGGTGAATATCAGTACATATTGCTTCACAATCTGGTACTTGTCCTTTGCGTAAAGAGGTCCTGTGAAGTCAACTCCCGTAACTTTGAATGGCTCTGCTTCAGTGACTCTGTCTGCCGGAAGTGGAGGTATGTCTTGAGTCGCCGGTCTGGAGTTATGCCTCTTGCAGACGACAGATTTATTTAGAAGTCTTTTCGCTGCTTGTCTACCCTGCAATATCCAGAACTTGATTCGAAGTTGCACTAGCGTCACTTGCACTCCTCCGTGTGATACCATTTTATGCACGTGACGTATTAGCAGTTCCGTGAAATGCTAATCCTTTGGAATTACCATTACGTGCTTGTTGAATTCTTGGCTGCACTGCAATCGTCCCTTCTGTCTGATGATTCCATCGTCATCAAGGTAGACTTCATGTCCATTAATTTCAAATGATTGAGTGTTTGAATAGGCCTCACCCTTTGTTTGTCTCAGTGATATTTGGGTCTGTCTTATCCAGTATTTCTCTGCATTTGTTACCTCTTTTCCTGTCAACGGCCCTTTGTGATTTTCCTTTCTTGTGTTGTTTATGAATCTGAACACCCATGCTGTCACTCTTATAAGCCGTCCGTATGATGAATACTTTTCGATTTCCAAGATTGGCTCAATTTCGGCTCTTCCCATGCATTGGTGACATTGTGTTTTATGCTGGTCTTCCACGTCTGTATTTGTGCCAATTATGCTTACTAAGTTCATTTACAGTGATGTTATCCATTCTGGACCGTTCCACCATAACTTTGATGTTATCAATGCCTTTGCGCTTATTCCTCGTGTAAGTAGGTCAGCAGGGTTGTCGTCACTTTGAACGAATGACCAGCTTGCTTGAAGTGTTTTTTCTCTGACTTCTGCGATTCTGTTGGCAATAAACGAATCCCTTTTGCTTGTTCTCTTGATCCAGTGAGGCACAATCATTGAGTCCGTCCAGCAGTGTATTTCCTGAATTCTTTCGTTGAAGTGACCTTTGATGTAGTCGCATAATCTTGATGCTATCACCGCTGCCATCAGTTCATGTCGCGCCAATGTCAGCTCTTTAATTGGAGCTACGCGGCTTTTTGTTGTTACCAGCCTTGATTCTTTGCTTCCATCGTGGTATACTGCTATCAAGTATGCTGCCGCTCTGTATGCTAATGGGCTCGCGTCGGCAAATACATGCTGCTTGTATGCTTGTACTGGTTGATTCTTGCTTGCGTAGCATCGTGGGATTTCTAAAACTCGAAAGTCCTCCACTTCAGACATAAGGTTCTTCCATTTGTCGCATTCATCTTTAGGGAGCTGGTCGTCCCACGTGACGTTCATTTTCCACAGTCTCTGCAGTTCTATTTTCGCACGTACTGTGAATGGCGACAACAAGCCGAGTGGGTCAAATATCTTTGCTGTGGTTTGTAACACAGCCCTTTTTGTCAAGTACGTTGTATCTGTTAATAAATTCCACTTTTCTATAGGGAAGCAAATCATGTCCTTTGAGTGTTTCCATATCAAGCCCAGAAGCATTGTAAATCCTCTAGATCAAATATCTATGTGAGAATTGTCCCTTTCGTTTTCATCAATTATTTTGTTTAATCGCTCTTCATTGGATGTCCATTTTCTCAAATTCATCGCTGCCTCTCTGAACACTTGCTTTGCCTCTTTGTACAACTTGACTGCTTCATCAAGCGTTGCTGCTCCCAAAATGACATCATCTACGTAGATCGCTTTCTGCAGGGTCCTTATCGTATCAGAAAACTGGTCTTCCACTTGTTTCAAATGGTGTTTAATTGTAGCTGCCAGTATAAACGTGCTTGGTGTTGTTCCGAACGTTACTCTTGTCATGCGCCATGTTTGCACTTCATTCATTAACCTTCCTTCAGCATCATGCTTCCACCATAGAAATCTGATTGCATCTCTATCCTCTTCGTGTATAGAGATTTGTAGAAATGCCTTTTGAACATCTCTAACTAATGCCACCTTTTCTTTTCGGAAATTAATTAGCAGCGATAGCATGTCCTCATTCGAATTGGGTCTTGCCTCTAGGTTCTCGTTTAAAGACATGCCTTTTCGAGAATGTGATGAGGCGTCAAACACTACTCGAACCTTTGTTGTGGCTCGGTCCTCTCTAATGATCGCATGATGTGGCATGATGTGGAAAGTGCATTTGGCTGTTCTGATGGCTCTTCGACCTCCTCTGCGACTCCTAATGCTATATACTCTGATATAGCTCTGTCGTAGCGATACAGCATGTCTTCATTTTTCTGCAGCCTTTTAGTCAGTTGCTGTAGTCTTTTTATCGCATTTTCCTTGTTGCTTTCCAAGTTTACTTCCTGTTTCCATGGCAAGCTGACTTGATAGCGACCATTTTGTTGTACAATCTTGCGCTCGAATTCTTTGACCACTTCATTTCCAGTGTTATCCGAACTATTTCTTGTGATCCCCATTGACTCCAGGCTTCAGAACTTCTGTAGCTCTTGCTGGAGTTCTGTCTCCGCAGCTTCGACCTTCAGAACCATGACTGCTTGATTATGTGTTAGTTTTGTCTCGCTCTGCTCTGACGGCCCTTGCAGTACCCATCCCAGTATAGTTTCTACAGCCATCAGTCTGTCCTCGATTCTTTGAGTTATACCAGTAAAGAATTCCCAATAATAGTCTGAGCCGATCAGTAGTTCTACAGAATCTGTTGCAGTCGTCTTGGTCCTGTGATCAGCCACTTGCATATTTAGCTGTTTCATTTTCTCGTTGAGTTTTTTAGTTGGAGTGGGTAAACAACTGTGCGAGGTGAGGTCGACTTGTAACGCTTCAAACACTGTTGTCGTGCTTGTTTCTCGTGATCCTACAGTCACTTGCACCACGTTCATTAGTTTGACCTTTTCATCTCCTCCAAATGAACCAATCGTCAGCCTTTCCTGTCGCAACACCTTTGCACCTATTTTTTCGCTAATCCTGCTTCAATAAATGAACGTTGACTTCCGCTGTCTAATAACAAACGGCAATGTCGGCCACATGTTTCTCCTTCTACGCATGCTACAGCCGTCTGCAAAAGCACAAACTTATGCTTGATGTTTTTGGTTGTGTGTAGTGTAGACGTCGTCGCTTCGGCTTGCGCTGTCGAGATAAGCTCTGCTCTTGTTTTTTGCATCACCGTTCTACACACTGACGTGGCATGTCGTCCCTTGCATTGCTTGCATTTTACTTGTGCCTTGCAAATGCGTGCAGTGTGGTTTGGTCGCGTGCATCTGAAGCATGCTCTATTTTCGGTAAGCATAGCTTTCTTTTCATCCATTGGAATGCTCCTACGACAGTTTTCGGTTACGTGGGTTTTCTACTTGCAGAATAAGCATATTCTGTCTGCTGAGCTATAGAAGCTTGAAGTTGTGCGCATCTGTCCGCAGTTCTCTCTTGGTTTTGCAGTTATCCTCTCTGTTCACGTTGTGTTTCTTCACGAAAAGTCGCTTGCTCTCTTAAGAATAACATAAGCCTGCCCAGCTTTTCATCGCACGCTTTTCCCGTTGTGTTGTTTTGCTCGCCAATTTCTGAAGCTGAGCTGTTTCTCATAGCCTCTTTTGACTTGAACTGCACTGATAATTCTGGTGGAATTGCTCTTTTCAATACCGGTAACAACATCGACGCATAGCTCTTGGTTTCCACTTTTAGTGACTTGAGTGCCAATATGTTAACTTGTACTCTCTGTACTAGCCTATTTAAGTCATCGGTATCTTGAACAGACCTCACTTTCTCCAAACTCAATAGCTCATTCATGTGCATTTCAATGGTATGTTCTCGATTGCCGAACGTTTTTTGCAGTATTTTGATTGCGTCATCATAATTTTCCTCTGCCGAGTACTGAAGTTTTTCAATAGCAGCCGCCGTTTTTCCGGTTAGTGATGCTAACAAGTAATTGAACTTCTGTCCCTTGCTCATGTTCAGTCTCAGGTAAACTGCCGACTCGTACTGAGACGAAAAGCGGTTCCAATCCAAAGTTTTTCTCCCAAACTTTATCATTTCAAGCTTTGGTAGCTTAACTAGTTCCGTTGCTTCTTGTCCTGTATTTGAGGGTGTCACCTGCCTTGTCCTATCGCTTAAATCCGATTGCTCAGGCTGCCGAAGTCTGCATTCTATTGCAGATAAAATCGTCGTTAATTTCATGTTGTACTTTATGACGCTTTCGAATTCAGCTTCGGCATTGTCTTCTGTTAGAAACTTTTCCATTTGCTCGTTAGTGCTCTTGAGACTGTCGCTTATTGCTTTAATCTGCGCCTGCGTTGTAAGCAGCTGCTCCCGGTTAGCTCCATCATTAATTTTCTGCTCGGCTGTGTTAATCAGTCGCGTGATCTGGGAGCGAAGCGCTTTTCTTTTCTTCGATATCACTTCTTTGCTCATATTGAGGCGGTTACAATGACTCCTTACTTGTCAATTGTTCGTTCTGATGCTCGTACTGTCCACCGTGGTCTCGTCACTCGATCCAGGTCGATTCTCTGCTCCTCCGTCGTTTTCTTCTCTGCTGCTTCGTGGCAGGTTGACCTTTCTTGCCGGCGAGGAGGTAGTATCCTGGTTCACAGCATCATTATTAAGACAATCGAGACTAGGGACTGCTTTGAACGAATACGGTTTATTAGAAGAAGCGAAGTAGCACGAGCTCGCTCCAGGCAGCAGTCTTCTTTCTTCTTCTTCTGGGGTTTGATGATGATATTTTATATAAAGCAGATAACGAAGGCTCATATCTTGAAAAGAGTCAATCACGTGTTAGACTTATGAGCATGTGATTAAACAGAGACGAAGCACAGCACACTCTTTCAATAAATTGAGTTGCAAACACTTACTTAAAATTGAATTGCAATTATACATAAACACTGCCTGAAAAAGTTCCTAACTTTCATGTAGTAGTAGCACATACATTTTCAAACGACCACAATCTTGACCCTTTTGACAAACGTGACTTCTTAGCTGAGTTTTGAAGGCCTTACATCGGTAGATAATCTCTTTTATATATCTCTTTTATATCCATGCATATTTTCCCACGAATTAATGAAATTGCACTTCTTATCATGGCAGATAAGCAGCTGCTTCAAAGCCATTGTCCTGTTGCATGTCTTTCACCTTGTATTGTCTACCAGCTTTGCCACGTGGGAAGTACGTCCTATTTGTTGGCATGACATACAAAAAACTGATGTTTCCACACTGTACCCATGCCAATTGCTTGAATTAGTGTCACAAACATCCTCAATCTGTGTCAGCGTGCCACTGGTATACCTCAAAAAGTGCATACTGCAGTCAAAGCATATATGGTGGTTTTAGAGTGACCATATCGAGAATTTCATAATTTTTGTGAGACTTACAAGATGATGCATTAAAGCAAGGTGCACTGAAGTATCGGGCATGGCCAACGTAATTCCTGGCACTGTAAAAAAAAAATTAAGGCAGCTTAACACTGCAGTGTTGCCAAGCCTGAGGAAGTGCGAAGTCAGGCAGCCTTCTTCGTTTCTCTTCAGTTTTCCATTTCTTTCTTCCTTACTTTCTTCCTTGTTTCTCATTTTCCATTTTTGTGTTTCTCTCTTAATTTCTCTGCATCCATTTGTTTCTCTTCCTGGCTATTTCTATCTTTCATCCTGTTTTTTTCCTTCTTTTCTTTATTTCTAGTTCACGCTTACTTCTTTTTCTCTTTCCATTTTTACATGCCGTTTTGCCAGTGTAACGCAAAGCACACTAGTTGTTTTTTGCAGATGATGAAACTTGAAGAACAAGAGGAAGGAGACTTCTTTTCGGCACAAGCATGTTCAGTATGCTCCACATAGAGTGTTATGCCAAGAGATGACAACAGCATACTATAACGCACGACAGCACAGCCCCCAAACGTCTTCACTCTTAAAAGCTTGGTGCAGCGCCAAGATCACTGTCATGCTGAGGCCCCTGTAATGCCATGTATTACAACATTTTTTCTCAAAGTCACTTCACCCACGAAAATAATCACTCAGGAATACTGTGCTTGCTTGATCAGCTTTTACCACATTTTCTACACATTTGCTCCTTTCCATCTTGACACAAACGATTATGATATCTGTAAGGATTATTGTTAAAATGAGATTATTACACACAATCATCAGAGACCAGTACCGTGTTGCTCGCACTCTAATGGCATCGATGTTCACTATGTCATTCTTTGATTCGCTGCTATGTATAGTACGCGTGCATACCCTGAGGTTGGGTCAAGTAATTATTGCTGGTGGCCATAGATGTGCACAGGGTTGCCCTTCAGTGGGGTACAAAGGTTTATCAAAGCTCCCCACTTCCTTATTAAGGCAATGTGTAAGGCAGACTTTACACCCCCCCTCCGCACCCTATTACTTGACTAAGGGGGCGGCTGTCCCTCTGCCCCGATGGGGGGGCTTCATGTATACGCTTATGCTGGTGTCAAGCAGTCACTTTTGATCGCAACTGGGCCTGATCAGGATAATTTACTTCTTTACCCAAGCTGCAGAAGGGAGCCAATCACTTTTGAGCATTTCGGTGAAAATTGGTCCTAACCGTGATCAGCAGTACACTGTGTGACATTGACATGATAAGACCCACACTTACCAGCTCAGGGCAAGACAAAGGTAGAGTAATATACAAGAATAGCACTAATCTCAATGAGGGTCCACTTGAAAATTGATATTAACATGTAGTACACACCTAGGTATCCTAAAGCTACACGGTGCAAGAGATGCTAGTGGGAGGCTCCATATTGAATTTGACATCAGTGGTTTTTAACATCCACCTACATACATATATAGGTGGATGTGCCCACTTACCAACATAGATAAGTGGGCACTTTCACATTTCAACTTTTTAAAAATGGAACTGTGAGAAAACAAGAAAAGTTAAGAAAAACAGGAGAAATATAAGTGGGCTCCCATGCAACCTATTCTATGGTCCAGGAGTAAACGTTGTCCCCCGAGCAGTTTTCTCTTTTCTTCTTATTACACATTACTTAAGTATTTGACACTTTAAGTACAAATGGAATACATTTTACTTTTCTGTTACTTGTTCGCACAGGTTATCCCCTCAGTTGTCACATTTAGAACAGTATGCATAAAAGGTAATTTGAACAGGTATGGAAATTTCAGCAGTATGCACCCACAATGATAATCGAAGTTATGCAATGGCATTCACAAAACAACCCCCCCACCCCCCCACATCTTTAACCCTACATTATTGTCCATATTCTTCCGTTGTACCCAAGAAAGAATGACGTGTGAAGTACAATAGTATGCACATTTCTGCAGTTCTTTAATAAAATGTTAGTATGTTATAGCTCATGGCTAGGCCATGAAGGGACGTGTACGATACAAGATTGTGTCCAAAGCATTCAGTCTGGTAGCTGTTGCCACACTAGCTTTACAGCAATGCTTTTTCTTATCAATGGTAAAAACGGTCCCCGAATAGAATACGCACCTGTGATATAGAATACTGAAGGCCAGCCACCAGCAAAGCCATACTGGCACAGCAGAGCAGAGACAGGCAATGTCACAGTAGTACCGAGAATGCTGCCAAGTGTACTGATGGCAAGAAGAAAGCTGCGTTCTTGCACGGGTGACCAGCGAGCCATGATGGCAAACATAGATGGAAAGGTCACACCCTGCAGACAGAAATGTAAGCAAATGTCAGGAAACATGGAAAGGAAGAAACTAGGGCTTCAAACACACAAGTTGAATGCAACACACCTTGTACATGACAGCGTACAAATGACTAAACACATTGTGTGCACTTCAGTATGTCTTTTCAGGCCATACTTGTATATCTCATTTAAGGTAAGCATAACTCTTAAGTCCCTCAAGCAATTAATTTATGCAGTGAATATAATATTTTGGCTATTGAAGAATACAATGAATAGAGATTGAATCAAAGCACACAAAGAATGCAGCATTGAGCACTCAGAGGTACCTGGCTGCATGTACTTAATGTTTCAATGTAAATGGTGATGCCGAATGTCACAAGTGATGCACCTGCAAATACCGAAGGTTAATCAATGGTTTATGTCAATTGTTTAGAACCCCATCAATCTAAATCAGCAGTAACAAATATGGCTGCATGATATTGCCGCGAGGAGTATTGAGGATAGTGTTGCGCGTGCCGGCGGTATCGGCATGCACAACGTGGACACAGAACACAAGACCTGGGACTTAATTCTGCCTTACGTGGTCTTCGTCTACAACACCGCGGTGCAGGAGACCACTAAAATGACACCATTTAATCTCGTCCATGGGAGGGATGCCGTTACTACCCTGGACGCCATGCTGCCTAATGTCACCGATGAAAACAACCTAGACGTGGCCACCTACCTTCAGCGCGCAGAAGAAGCCCGGCAGCTTGCTCGTCTGCGCATAAAAGACCAACAGCGAAACGAAGCAAGACGCTACAACCTGCGGAGACGTGATTTAACATACAGGCCAGGTGACATAGTCTGGGTTTGGACGCCCGTTCGCCACCGAGGATTAAGCGAAAAACTCATGCGCCGTTATTTCGGCCCATACAAAGTCATCCGTCAAGTGGGTGAAGTGGACTATGAAGTGGTCCCTGATGGGGCTTGCTCATCCCAACGACGCCACGCCCTGGAAAACGACCTTTGGCAATCGAAGACTACTTGCGCCATACAGAGTACTTGTCCAGCCGTTCTCCATCACCGCCATCCCCACGCTTCACGTCACCGAACCGCAGCAACAACGAACGAAGAAGGCCCCCAAGCCCCCAAGGGGAAACTAAAACCAGCAACTTTTGGAGGTGAGGTTGCTTCAAGAGGAAAAGCTGAAGACCCTCCACCGACGACCATATATGACGACAGCACATCATCTACGACGACGACGACGCACAACAACCCAAGCCGCGAGACGAAGCAAAACGAAGCAACAAGACGAAGCCGTGACCCGAACCCAAAACCAACGCGCAACTCCAGCCCACGTGCCACCGATTTTGAAGTATCTATCGACGGCCACCCGGTAACTGCCTTGATTGACACAGGAGCCGACTACTCGGTCATCAGCGGGCCATTGACAGCACAACTGAAGAAGGTTAAGACGGCTTGGGACGGCCCGCAGATCCGCACAGCGGGAGGCCACCTCCTCACCCCATCGGGGCGATGTACTGCAAGGGTGACATTCGATGGTCACACATACCTTGCCACTTTCTTGGTGCTCCCACAGTGCTCCCGTGACGTCATTCTCGGCATGGACTTCTTGACTCAACATCACGCGGTTATTGACCTGGCGTCCAGATCCATCAAACTTTCCTCGGATCAAGCCATAAATTCATACTCGGCACCACACAATCGCGCAGCCCTCCGTGTGCTCGAGAATGACGTGAGCGTCCCACCCCGATCAACGACCCTAATTCCCGTAACCACTGGTACTGCCGAAAATGCTCATGGCGTCGTCGAAGGTAACATACAGCTTTTGCTTGGCCGTGATATCGCAATCGCAAGAGGCATTGCGGACTTTCGGAATGGACAGGGCCCAGTGCTGCTAACAAATTTCAGCCAAGAACACCGTCACCTGGCAAGAGGCACGACCATTGCCTTTCTCGATGAAATCGCGGAAGTCAGTGACACCCTCGCCCTCTCGAATCCAGCGACCATCACCCCACAGACCCACAACTCGCAGCTGTCATTCGACATTAACCCTTCCTTGCCTCAATGCAAGCAGCAACTGCTCCAGAACCTCCTTCGACGTTATGACGACTGTTTCGCCTCTTCTTCACAGGTCCGGTCTTCACAGGTCTCTGGCAAAGCATCGAATCATAACACAAGAAGACATCCGCCCTCTCCATCAAAGCCCTTATCGTGTGTCGGCACGTGAACGTCAGGCCATCCGAGAGCAAGTTGAGGAAATGTTACACGACGATGTAATTCAGCCATCGAAAAGCCCATGGGCGGCACCAGTCGTCCTTGTCAAAAAGAAAGACGGAAGTCTTCGGTTTTGCGTCGATTACCGACGGTTGAATAGTGTAACCAAGAAGGACGTGTACCCTTTACCAAGGATCGACGATACCCTAGATCGTCTTAGTGATGCAAGGTACTTCTCGTCCATTGATCTGAAGACAGGGTATTGGCAAATTCAGGTTGATGAAAGAGACCGAGAAAAGACCGCCTTCATCACGCCGGATGGATTGTATGAGTTCAAAGTGATGCCATTTGGACTTTGTTCCGCTCCAGCCACCTTCCAGCGTCTAATGGACACAGTACTGGCAGGTCTCAAGTGGCAAATATGTCTCGTATACCTGGACGATGTGGTCGTCTTTGCCTCCAACTTTAGCGACCACCTGAAAAGACTCCGGACGGTACTGGACGCAATTAAGTCATCAGGGCTGACACTGAAGCAAGAAAAATGCCATTTTGCCTATGAAGAACTACAGTTCCTTGGCCATGTTATAAGCAAAGATGGCGTAAGACCAGATCCCGAGAAGACAGCTGCTATCGCACAGTTTCCTCAACCGCAAGATAAGAGAGCAGTGCGCTGATTCTTAGGACTGTGCACCTATTACCGACGCTTCGTCAAGAACTTCTCACACATTGCTGCCCCTTTGACGCAGCTCACCAAGTCGGACGCCCCTTTCGAATGGAAAGCTGAGCAACGTGAGGCATTCAAAGAACTTCAACAACGTTTACAGTCGCCGCCTGTGCTGGGTCACTTTGATGAAAATGCCGAAACTGAGATACATACAGACGCCAGCAGCATCGGCTTAGGTGCCGTTCTCGTTCAGAAGCACAAGGGCTGCGAGCGCGTCATCGCGTATGCAAGCCGCTCACTGTCGAAAGCGGAAGTGAACTATTCCACGTCTGAGAAGGTGTGTCTTGCGATAGTATGGGCCACCTCAAAATTCCGCCCATAATTATATGGCAGACCCTTCAAGGTCGTAACGGACCATCATGCGTTATGCTGGTTGGCCAGTTTGAAAGACCCTTCTGGCCACCTTGCTCGATGGAGCCTACGGCTTCAGGAGTTTGACGTGAAGGTAGTCCACACATCTGGCCGTAAGCACTCCGACGCAGACTGCCTCTCAAGAGCCCCTGTCGGCGCACCACCAGGCCATGAAGACGACGATGCCTTTCTTGGGCCTATTAGCAGCAGCACCTTTGCATTACAGCAGCGCTCAGACCCGATCCTACAACAGTTGATCAACTACATCGAAGGAAAGGCCTCCATACCGCCTGCACTGTTCAAGCGTGGGATATCCTCCTTCTGTGTGCAAAACGGGGTGGTAGTTAAAAAGAACTTCGCACCGAATAAGGCAGCTTACCTTCTTGTCGTCCCAAGCAGCCTCAGAGAAGAAATTTTACAAGCGTTGCGTGACGAACCCACTGCAGGCCACCTCGGTTTTACACGCACACTCCACAGAATTCAAGAACGATACTACTGGCCCCACCTCTCCTCAGATGTTGCGCGGTACGTCAAGAGTTGCCGCGAATGTCAGCGCCGGAAGAGACCTCCAACAAAACCAGCTGGATTTCTCAAGCCAATTGAACCCCCGTCGAGACCATTCCAACAGATTGGTATGGACCTGCTTGGACCTTTCCCCACGTCAACATCCGGTAACAAGTGGATCATAGTGGCCACTGATTACCTTACCCTATACGCTGAAGCTAAGGCCCTCCCGAACGGCACAGCCGTAGAAGTTGCCAAATTTTTTGTCGAATCAATTCTCCTCCGTGATGGCGCACCTGAGGTTTTAATAACAGACAGGGGAACAGCGTTTACGGCTGATCTTACTCAGGCAATCTTACATTACAGTCATACAGATCACCGAAGAACAACTGCGTACCATCCGCAGACAAATGGTCTCACGGAACGCTTGAACAAGACCATTGCCGATATGCTCGCTATGTACGTGGACACAGAACACAAGACCTGGGACTTAATTCTGCCTTACGTGGTCTTCGCCTACAACACCGCGGTGCAGGAGACCACTAAAATGGCACCATTTAATCTCGTCCATGGGAGGGATGCCGTTACTACCCTGGACGCCATGCTGCCTAATGTCACCGATGAAAACAACCTAGACGTGGCCGCCTACCTTCAGCGCGCAGAAGAAGCCCGGCAGCTTGCTCGTCTGCGCATAAAAGACCAACAGCGAACTGACGCAAGACGCTACAACCTGCGGAGACGCGATTTAACATACAGGCCAGGTGACAAAGTCTGGGTTTGGACGCCCGTTCGCCGCCGAGGATTAAGCGAAAAACTCATGCGCCGTTATTTCGGCCCATACAAAGTCATCCGTCAAGTGGGTGAAGTGGACTATGAAGTGGTCCCTGACGGGGCTTGCTCATCCCAACGACGCCGCGCACGACAAGAAGTGGTACACGTCGCCTGTTTGAAGCCCTATCATGCGCGCTAAAGGAGGCTCCCTGTTTGCATCTCTTGTTTTGTTTATGTGTGCGTGATTCGTGCTTATTTGCCATTTACTTTCGCACAGGCTGTCCTTTTGTTTTGGTTTTATTTTAAACAAAGCATCGGGTCGATGCTTACGTTGAGGAGGGGAGCAATGCCGTGAGGCGTATTGCGGATAGTGTTGCGCATGCCGATACCGCCAGCACGTGGCCTTATTGTGGTCCAGGATGCACCGCGACTCATCTGCGAAGATCATGGCCCGCACGTCGACCATTCGTTGATAACGAGATAGCGCCAGACGCTACGACGACTGTATCTCGGATGGTGAACGCGCCTTGCGTTCCAGTAGGACATTTCTGTTACCCGACGGCCGTCGAACGCGCTGTTCGCCTCCCGCTAGGCCGGTGTGTCTGTTTTCCTTTAGTGAGCGCAAGTCCGCCAAATAAACGGATCTCTTTCTATTTCTACTAACCTCCCAGTCTCCTGTCTTCGGGCTACCCTCACTCTTACGTGACAATATTATCATGCTGTTCTGATATTTTTCACACCTCAAGCCTATATTCAACATGACCGCTTTAACTGCACATAAATTAATGGTATATAAAAGTATTCCCAGCTTAGATCCCTCAATTATAAAATGCTGGCTCAATAACTAAACAGCTAAGCTAATTAATTGTTGAAAGCTCCCCCAAGAACGGCTGTGCTTGAGGTGCACTAACATGAACAGCACAGCTGTATTCAGCAGCGTCGCTGTGGCAGAAACACTGAAAACAAATATTTCAGACATGCGTAAAGCTACTAACTTCTTTGTATAGCACGTGTGTACATTGGGATTTTTTTAACCCACCTCATCCCAGTGCTGTCTATTTCATGGCGGAACTGCTAGAAGTGACAGGCATGAGCTGCTGACTCATGGCTATGCAACATGAGCATAGTTATTTTAATGAGGCTGCAAGGCTAAGTGAGTGATGTTATTTAATAATTAACAGACAGAAAACTGGCAGAGGAAGACATTTGTGAGGGTTAATGTTGAAGCTTGGGCGTGATGGTAAAGCATCGGAGGAAACATAGGGCAAAAGAACATGAAGACACGTGCTGTGTCGCCCTTCGTTGTCCTTACCTTCTTTTGCGCTGTGTTCCCTCCGATTTGTAAGAGGCAAAGGAACAATGAACAAACCCTGCCATGCCTCCATTAAATATTCATACTCTCTTTGTGTATTGTGTCTTAGATGTTCTTTCTTTTAGTTCTTTCATCCAAGTTTTTAATCTGAAACAATATATATGTGCACCAGTGTGTAATTTAGTGATACATCCTTGGTTCTTCAAACTGCAAGACTCAGTTATTACGTCCCTCCCACACTGTTACTGAAGACAGAAAAGGACAAACATTTAAAAAGAACATATTCACATATTTCACCATAGTTCTTTATATTTTCCCACACCTGTTTATTCTTTGTTGGTTGGTGCTGAACATCACATAATCCTTTTGTAGTGATTCATTATCCTTTAAATTCAATGTTCACAGATAGCTGGTTCCAACACCCAAGTTATAAATGAAGCAGCCATGTAAATGACCACTTTATTCTGGCTCAAATCAGTGCCTGGTCACGTAATAATAATATTAACTCTATGCACAACTACATGGTATGTACACATATGAATTTTTCAGCATGATAGAGATAGATAACACACTTATTGCATGCACTAGCATATATGTTTGCCAGGAGATATGAAAAGAAGTCACAGCTCGCAGGTCAAAATTTTATCAAGAATATGAGAGTGTTTCTAGCCATAACCTGCTTCAATTTGGAAGGTATTTATGTATACATATTGAGACTATTTGCAAATATTCTTATGTCTGCTGCTTCAAATTTATATTAGTAAAAATTGTCATTTTGTATCGGATCCTCCATTTCTTTTAAAATAATGTGCAACAGTTAATTATGACTGAAACAGCTGACACACGCAACTTATCTGCAATGTCACAGTGGAGGCTTCCCATCTGAACCTAGAGGAAAAAAATAAAATGGGTCTCGTATCTTATCACAGGCACCAGCTGTACTGGAGCACACTCTTCCCTCTTTCCAGCATGCCAGAGCTCTCATGATAAGATTCCTGATTAATGCTTTCAGGAAGAGATAGAGGCTTTTGAGTAATCAGATAGCATTGTCACTTTCTCACCATCTGTTCCCACGTGTGCGTCTACAATTGTAGTAGACACAAAGTCAGATCATGATTTTCATGGGCATTTCAGATTGTACCATATACATCTAATTACATTTCAATACAATGCTTATAATTCCACATAAATGCTTATAAAAGGAATCTTCCACATAGTAGTCAGCAATTAGTACAGGTAGCTATTGTTTTAATTAGATTTTTAATGTTAATCATAGATAAGAATTTTGTACAAAAGCTTCAAAATATTATTTTAAAATCTTTGTCTTATATAGCACCTCGTAAAATGTATGGTTATCCCAATATTGTGACATTGGACTGGCCTAAAGACACTTTTTTCTGTTTAGAACAAATATAGAGTCAAACGTCACTCTAACGAAGAAACAACTGACGCGAATAGCTTCACTATATAGAGTAATCCTTTCTAAATACATGCCTGTGCAATAGTCATCACAGGGTGTTCATGTACTTTTTTATAGCCATAAATTCATTATACTCATATTCATTATTTTAAATATGGCTTTCTACTTAGCTCACTGGTATCTACCGGTTCGAGTATAATGTATCATTTTCAGAGGCATTTCACTATCAGTTGATTAAATAGCATATTATTACCAGATCTCCCCTTTAGCCCCAATGCATCCATTTTGCTCCCATAGCTAATATTTTTGCAATTGTCCTATCCGGCCATTGCTGATCTCTCCACAGTCCATTAGTAATTTAATTTCTTTGCAAAATATAAATTGCATGAAACACATGAAGATATTTCTCGTAGATATGCAGATAACATGGCACTGATACTTGCATGTAGACATAAGGGGTTGCTGACAAAATGTAGTTAAAGGTAGCACTTTGTTAATTTTCTTGTGCTATTAACAAAAATACATATCTGCCTGTGGTACATGCGAAAAACGTATTTTCCTTGTGCATGCCAAGCAAGAACTGAACAATGGTTCTTAAACCAAAATGTCGTCCATCTCTCAGCCATAAGCACAGAATGTTTTTGCAATTATTAAATATGCTACTTATGCACATTGTCACTAGAACAAAATGAGAAACACAACTAATACTCAGTATCTGATTTTCTCAATGCATCTTCCTGATCAATACAATGTATACTGCTTGATATTTTGCTATTCACATATTTCTGCATAAAAAAACAACCACCCCTTTATACCATTGTGCTGGCATTTTAATAAATAGACTATAATGCCACGTTTAAGTTTACACTAGTGAGCTTTAAATTGGGTAAGAAGTACAAGCAAGAAATTATGGTGGTTGAACCTTCCAACTGTCTCTACGTGGAGTTTATGTGATTGTGCGACAGAACATTACGAGGTATTATGAAGACAAGCGGCATAAACAGTGGCAGTGTCACCAACGCTGTAAAGAAGAAACTGACAAAGAAAGAAGGAGTCAGCCTGCTGCCATAAGCTAGTGTTACATACTACATTTGGTGGAAATGCTCGGTACCAATAAAGTGATAGGTTTTGGCAAAGTGTGGTTATATAACTTTGTAGACAGTCTCTTCCTGGTAGTGCTAACTAACTTTGTGATGTGCGCCCCTCCTTTTTTGTTATGCAGGGATATGATTTCATGCACTCACCTCAGCGACACCTTCGAGAACGCGAAGGACAATAAATGCACTAAAGCTGGCTCTTGCCACCACTGCAGTGGCGAGGGTGAGTAGCGATGTGACGCCGACACCTGCTGCAAAGATCCACGCGGGATTGATGACCTCCGAAAGCCATCCAGCAGGGATTTACGTTACAATGTACCCGTAGAAGAAAGCATTCAGCACATATCCCTGCATCACAGGGTCCCAGAGAAATTCTCCATCCTGCGCCCATCCAGAAAGGCAAGTATGTTAGTCTTCAAAGTCACGTCAAATGAGGTTAAAAAGAGTTGTGCATGTTGGTATTCTGTTTTAAGTTATTGACACGAAAAAAAGGAATGAGAAATTGAATTTGTATCTGTTGTACTGTCCTATCACATTTTTGCTGCAGTACGCTGCTACGTTGTGAGAACACAAATCAAAGCCCATTTCTGATAAGTATTTCAGAAGATTAATCTAAATGTTGATTTGATCCTCTTCAGTGTGTCTACACTGTGCAATTTTTTCACGAATATGTTACATTTCAAATAATAATTTTTATTATTTTCTCTATTTTTTTTTTGCCAGGAACGTTCTGCAACTGTTGATCCTGTGTATGTGCACTCAACTATTCTTCGTATTATTGCTGTATTGACATGTTAAGTTGCTTGAGTCAATACGCAGTTTATAGAAGTAGGAAATGATACAAAATAACAAGAACGCTGTGAACCCTTGTCTTCAACTTCGTGCATCTGTGTACAAGCATGAATGTACGCAAGTTTTGTGCATTGGTATCTAATTATGTAAGCAACAAACTATAAATTTATGCATGTTTATTTTTTTAGGTGTACAATTCCCAAATGTGAGCAATATTTTCTGGTCTACACATCTTAATAAAGTTTTTGCATGAGTTTATAAAAAAGTTAAAATCTGCAAACACTAACCTACGAAAATGGGCACTCGCATACATCAAAGCTATTTCAAAACATGCTACCATTATTAGGGATTCATCTGACATGAGTTGAGCAGGTAGATTGGATTAAAATAAAGATTATATTATTCATGGGTGTGTCCAAGATCAGTACTATGATTGCACTGTGATAAGCATACATTCACAAACATTTTATTTGTGCAAACTAAAATTAATTCAAGTTCTTTTACGCGGTCGTGCAGTTAAAAAACATAATAATATTCATATATGAGACAACCAAATTATGTGTCTATCAACAATGATCACGAATACAAAGTTGAAGAGCTTGTGGCCAGCGGAAATATTAATGATGAATACAACATTGGCAGGGACATAGGCAAGGGGGGTTTCAAAGCGACTTTTTCAAAATTTTCAATTTTACTTGAGTGTATGTATATACACACATACAAATACATGCACAAACATATATAAATCATATTTGATCCCCCCCCCCCCCCCCCCCAAAAAAAAAATTCTCACTATGCCCCTGAATGTTGAAGAGCTAGTGGCCAGATGAAAGTAGTGCACAACCTAACATTATGTAATAACTTCTGTCCCTGCTGCCAACTGACAGTAGTAAAAGAAGCTCTACTTTATTTACACACTTGACACTTGTTCAATAAAGATGCATTGCCACACGCACAATGTCCTTAGTCTTGGAGTAACAAAAGAGTACATTACCTTGATGACCAGTAGCCATTATAACATACTATCATTTATTAATTTTTAATTATTGGTTATTTGCAAATATATCAATACCAAAGTAGGTTATGTATAGTGACATCAATATTTCATATTTAAGATATTTGTTCATGCTCATAATGACTAAAATGTTGAGAAGGAGGGTGCATTTGATATTCTTTTAAACATATGTAGTTAGGAAGCACCATAGGCCCATGGTTAGCATCCCTGACTTTTTATGTAATTCACTTACTTTCTCCTGCATCCCATACTTTCTGAAGAACATAGCTAGATAAGAGCCGCTTGTATGAGAGGTGAATATTGCACAGATGTGATCTATCGTACCACACAATATACTAAAAAATTTATAATGCAGATTTATGCCAGTTTGATGCAACAGAAGAGGGAAGATAAGGAAAGGAATGCTAAAAGAATAGGAGACAAACTGCCCAAACCATTGCTTGATACTGATAATATATACAGTCAAAGTGCTTCATAAGAGGCATGCTCTGGGCAGCAATTCTCGTCTTTTATATGAGATGTCTCTTATAAGCAGGTACCCTGTATGCATTTTCTTATCAACCCGTATTTTGCTGTAAGCACACTGGTGATACTCTTTTGTCTCTTATAAAGGAGTTCGACTGTACCTATAGTTTTATATGTGTGTGTGCAAGCAAATATTAAAAAATGAAACATACATCCGACTCGTCACCTCCATTTATATACGATGCATTTCTGTAAGGAACAGGACAGCTGATGTTTGCTGTATGGCTTGAGTTGCCATTCACGGCTGTGGTGTTCACCATGGCAATGATGGTCACACTGAGGTTCACCCTCATTGAATAAACCAGGAATACCCCCAGGGAGATCATACAGCTCATCAGGTAACGGACTTGAAGTCGACATGCTGCACGAAGAAATAAGGACGTAAAATGTGTAAGAAATATTTCAGGCATCTGGCATGACATGCAGTGCCATGCATGACATTTTAATTTCTATTGGCATCCATGCATAGCTACAGGCTGCCAATGGCAAAATGAATCGTGTCAAGAATTAAATGATAAGATGTATTAAAATCCATGTAAAAGACATATCACAACATAACTCAATATGCACATTTTGCAATATTTCCACCCTGTTATAGCGTGAGCACATATAATTAGGAACTGCAGTCGGAAAAAAAGCAAAATGCATTCGCATGCTCCCTGTGTGGTCAAATTTTGCACAGACCGCGCAGTTCTCCTGACAAAATTGAACATATAATTGAGAACCTCACTTTTGTCTGTCTTGGATGGTGACGTTGCAAGCGTGCTTGTATCCATTAGACCACAGGAGGTGAACGTCTTATAATGCGGCGCGTATTACTGAACAGATCAGCAACTGACCTCCTATCTGCTGTCCGCGTTGTTCTTTCCACTTGCCCTAGTTGCTCTAAAAGTTATCGCGCGTATGCTTCATGAGCAACGCACGCAGCGCTCATGCGAACTTGCGCGTACTCCTCGATAATATGAAGTGACATAGCACGAGGATAACGAGGACGATGCGCCGCACGGCATTTTTTACGTCTTTTGCTTTCGCTTTTTCTTCGATGCGCCAATGGTAGTCACGCGCACCATTACGTCATTCAGCAGTTGGAAGCGCTCAACGAGCTTGGCCAATGCGCAATGTGTCCGCCATGCGCACTTCGGTACGACGTCAGCCGCATAGCGCTAGTACGTCGCGCGCGCGCGTTCAGGTGTTTTGCGCGTCCACCCCCAACCTGCGCCCGTCGTCCGTCCGCGCGCCCCGCCTCCGCGCCGCGCTCGATGCAGACACTAGCGGCGCCCGTCGAGCAGGTGTGAAACTAAAAGTTGTTTACCGTCCCAACAGAGGCGACGAGCGGAGCTCAAAGTTCGAAAACTGAAGCGTACGCCAAAGGCGTGGTTCGTTGGAGTCTCGCGTGGCGCGGTCCTTCCCGTTTAGTCGGCATTGGCATGCCTCCATAGCGTCAGATATGAATCGGACGGGGTGACCGTGCTGCTGAGCCGTACGATGCGGCGCGGCGGTGGAGAAGGTGCCGCCGCGCTACCGGTCGCGTTTTTCCTCCTGTGCACGATCGCGCCGTGGTCAACGTGCCACGGGCAGCAGTGGCAAAATGCACCGAACCGGAGGTACCCCGAGCCATCAGCGACGCCGGACTTCTTGCCTCGGAACCGAGCCCCGCCAGGTCCTACGCTGTACCGTGCCGACATGAGGCCGTCCGGACTGTACGAGCGGACGGACGAATTTCAAAAGTACAGCGATGGACGGTGCTCGATACGACCGACCACGACGCCAACCATGTACAGAACAGCAAAGACTCCGATCGGTGTTTTTACGGGGAGGATCGTCTACCTGTGCGACCTTCCCGAGTTCACGCGAACCGACCAAAGGCCGGTGTCGCAGGGCGGCATCGACCACTGGAACGACAGGCTGGACTACCCTTCCAGCGCGGTGGCCTACCTGGGCATTCCGTACGCCCAGCCGCCACTCGGACACAACAGGTTTAGGGTAAGTCCGTGCATCGATGTGCGTAAGCTAGGTAGGCGCGCGCTTTTCTATGGCCGTTGAGGAACTCGGACTTGTGGCGCTAGCGCGGTGGGCACGGCTGCGGGGTTTGATGATTACTCACGGCGGTGACTTCACTCCAACTTCCGGGGAGGCTCTGGCGATCGCATGCATTTACAGCGTGAGGACGCAAAGGTCTCTACCTCCCTGTGGCCGAAACGGCGATCGATTGACGGAAGGCCGTGTCCGTGTTGTTTTGGAGCGGTGCCGAACTGACCTACGCCGTTTTGTCCTGATCGCTGGCTAAGTTAATAACAGTTCTTCGAGATTTCGCTATGCGCTTGAAGTGTAGTATATGACTGTACGTAATAGCGTCCAAAAAGGGAGAGACTGCGAGCGTCATACACAACATATTTGCCTTCATTTCAGTAGTAGCGATTGTACCACCAAAAAACAATGTGATATTGCAATGACCGACCGTGACCCCTGATAACCTCTGGCGCGCGACTGCGTTTATGGCCTCTTGATGTTTGAGACTGTCACGGACCAGCAGTTTTCGCGAGGCAGTGTTTCAGATGTTTATTTATTTACTTTTCATGAACCCCTGCGATGTATATGTACGTTGTGTGCATGAATATAATTCATTTTCTTTTTTTTCGGTTGCCATCATGTGGAACTCTACATGCTTTGTAAATAAAAAGACAGTATCTGTAGATATATAAAAAAGCACAAATGAATATAGTGACTTGATCAGCCTAAACGAAACGAAAATGCAGTAATAGAAAAGAGGCTATTAAGAGCCTCAAAAACTCAATCAGCTGTGATACTCATGCATAAACAGTGTACCATGGTCATGAAAAACACCATTTTCACACAGTGCCACTGTTCTGTAAGTCAGTACATTCAGAAGTAGGACAGAAAAGGTAGAAATGCTTTGCATTCAGCAAATTACAGTGGTAATTACGAAGTGGCAAAAGCTGAAGCTTCCTTCAGTAGAAATATTTGGCTATTAATATAAATAGTAGGCACCTGCCAATAAATATAAGCAATACATGGATCTGAAGGAGAAGTATTTTGGCATACAGCACGAGGGTATCCTCCACTTCGATCTTTTGTTTTTTTCAACACTCTTTGTTTGAGATCGTGCAACCAAAAATCTAATGCAATGGCTATTATGAAGTCTGAAGTAACACATTTCGGAAGGCAAGTTGGTAATCATCTTGAATCAGTGGTGCACAAAGAGCGATAGCGCAAGAGGAAGGAACACGGGCGTGCACTGTGCCTGTCTTTCTTCCTCTTGTATTATCATTATTTCATGCACCATCAATCTGAAGTAATCTCATCAAGTACCTCTTCACTTTTATGGTGGCACTGCTGCTGCGAAAACTGGTATAGTAGTACTTAATAATGCCTCAGAAGTGCATTACATCATAAATGTGCTTTCTTTCTTCATTGTTTATGTTGTGTGTCCGGTTTTACTGGAAGTGAAGGTTAAAGAGAGTAATTTTGTTTACTACTGAACGAGATTCACCCTCGCATGTCTGAAATAATCAAGGTAAATTCAAGAACTTTATCTGCATTTCATCAAATCTCTTCACCTGTCATTACTCATGTTTTTATTTCCATTGAAGGCAATGAGCTTTGAGACAGCTCACTAATTTGAGCAGAAAATTTATTTTCATGACACTTCAAAAGCTATCGTAATAACAAATGCCTTCAAAGTGCTTGATAATGTTAGCATCAACAAATGAAGCATGCCTTTTACACAGGATTGAGCTTGAGTTAACATGGATAGTAAGTGCATGGTAATAATATATGTTGATTTTCATTTAATTAAGTGAATATTCAGTGCCACTACAGCCTTTCGTGTGCTGAAATCGTATCATATGTACAAATGGCCGTCATACAGATCTACCTGCGGCTGGGTTGCTCACTGCCGTAATCATAGCAGTGGGGATAGTCGAGCTGTGTGTAGAACATAGGAGCAGAAAACCGAGAACAAAACCTGCTATGTCACCAGTTCAAGTTGGCTTTTGTAAAGGAAAGTGTGCAGAGAGAAGTAGTGCCAGAGATTGCATGCATTCCATAAAATTTATGCTGCGATACACAACAAGAGATGGAAGGCATCGTCAGCGTACATGCCATGGAGATATGCAACATGGTTATGCCTTGTTTCCTTTTAAGGCACAAAATTACCTACTCTGATTTTGTCCTATATGCATGGAGCTCAAGTAGGAAATTTTCAGGCTTAATGTAAATGAATAATTTCCTAGAACAAATGTTTCACTATTGTTTCCCTCACTGACTTGAACTTCCATGTCTAGTGATGCTGTTCTCTCAACACTGGTAGCTGCGCTCTCATTTCTTTTTCGTTGACCCGTACCAGTGCTGCTGGCCACCAGATATTGAAAATAGTGCAGCCTTGCCAGCTCTCTCTTCATGCCGGCTAATGTTGAAGTGCTGTGAGTTGTTATTATTATAAACTGCACTGAGTGCTCTTTGTTCACGTGCATTTCTCGTGTTCATGTGCATTTCTTGTGGTTACTTTGACCGCTATGCATATGCCATGGGACTGATGCTAAAATAATTTGTGAACAGGAACCTCAAGCTCATGGCCCCTTGGGGAATGTGCAAGCCCTGAACTTCAGGGACTCATGTATACAGCATATTGACTACAAGGGTCAACACATGGGTGTTCCCTCGACCAGTGAAGATTGTCTTTACCTTAATATCTACACACCTAATGTGAGTACATTTTATGGCAAAATACCGTGTGTTTAAAATGGGTGATCATTTCTGAGAGTGGTTCTGTCATGCTGGGTTTGATACCACTTTTTTTTTCTTTGCTGTTACATTATTTAACATGTAAGGTCAAAGTACAGCTCTGTACAAACCTAATGTTTGTCTATGAAGCTTGACCATGATAATTAAGTAGGTGAAAAGTAATGCAGGAACTCAATATAGCACTCATGCTGCATTTTAAATAATGCAGTGTGCATGATACTTGTCATGAAGTTGGCTTGTAACCTTGCAGCGTAGTTGTCAACCTTGCTGCAATCTCTTAGCTAATTTAGAGTTGACAAAGGAATTGAAATACTGCTGTTTGTATTATGCACTCTTCATTGCTGCCCATGGTGTCCTTTAGTGACATCACTTGCACAATTACTGAAGCACCATATTGATGTTTGGAATGATTGATTAACTTACCCGAGTTGGTTATTTCTATCCCATGTTAATCTCACAAAAATAATATTTTACTAACTATGCCTGTGTCAAAATCTGTGTAATGTGTATATACCTGTATTTTGTGGTAAAATCACTTTTAATGAGTTTTTAAGCGCTGTTAATCTAGTGATTGTTGTCTTGTGTGAACAACATTTATGCTCATTTAAAAGTATATCTTTTGACTACAATTGTTGTTTGAAGGGTTAATGCTGATTAAATAACTTGCTTACGGCCTGTGAAATAACTTATCGAAGAACTTCCTTAGCTGATTCCCATTTAGTATGCTTGTTGGCAAACTGACGTGATCTTTTTTTTTTCCCAGCTGGCCGATGTGAATCGCCGTTTCGCTGTCATGGTGCACATACATGGAGGCGAATTCGACCATGGGTCTGGAAATTTGTTTCCTGGTCACATGCTGGCAGCTTCACAAGAAGTTGTTGTGGTCACTTTCAACTATCGTCTAGGTGCTTTAGGTAAGTGAAATGTTGACCAGTCTCTGTTGTAATCCAAAAGATGTATCCACATGGATGGCATTGGGCACTACACAATGTGTGTATGCATGCATGTGAATGTGTTGAAACACAGAGATGGTAGATGCTTTTCTTTCAGTCAGTCGATAAAATGAGGGTTTATGATGATAAAAAAAAAAACATACAATGGAATTTTAGTTTATGTGTCTATTTATCAGTTAAATCTGATGCACATGTACAGTAAGCTGCATTAATAATCTTGTTTATAATGAATAGGTTATTTCTTGCATGCGTTTAAACATTGCACCTACACACTGGTCATTACTGAGCAACATTGTCTTGGGTTGATGCTGTGTTTTGAGCCTTTTAATAAAAAGGGCTGCAGTGCATTGGATTGTGTTTAAGCATTGGTGTGATGTCTTGATTGAAAATATCACATGAGGAGTCATTTGGTGATACTTGTGTGGTTGTCACCATAAGTAATGCTACCATCATTTATGCCTTATGCTCGCTTATGCTTCTCTGCTAACTTTGCCCGTTTATTCTGTCCCACTGCTATACAGTCAAACCTTGTTCTATTATATGCATATATTTGTAATGCTGTATTAGTGGCAAGACCTTTTATTTACAACAAACTCTCAGTAAATTGAAGTCTCTTAAAAGTAATGGCTGCTCAGATGGAACAAATGTCTCTAATATTATTTGTTTTGTGCTTGAATTTTTCACCCCTGTTCATGTCTCAGTGAACAGAACTGTTAAAAGAAACTTATTTTTTCTTGTCCGTGCAGGTTTCACTTAATGAGGGTCTCCTGTACTTTGTTACAATCAATGATTCATTATATTCATATTCATAAGTCAGAATTTCACTGCAGAACATAAAAGCTCACAACTGGGTTTAATGTGTCCTGCTTTATATCTCTGTTTTTTTTTATTATACTTATGCAGGTGGTCATAATCGTCAAGCCACCTCCACAGCCTTTGTTTTATTGTCATCACAGGGCACAGAAAACAAAACATTACCCTTCACCATCCGCAGGAGCTGAACTCATATCAGTGTGTCAGTACACAGCTGGGAGCAGATTTCATGCTTCATCATTTTTGTGCTCCACAGAGTGATGCTGCCTGTGCATGTGCTTTGATGGGCATAACAAGCAGTAGCATAGAGGATGGGGACAGCAATTAGTGCTTCACAAAGAACGTAATTGCAAAAAATGCAAAAACAGACAAAGAAAGGTGTGTAGATAGCTTGTTGATTTTGCACTGTTTTTCGTAATCATAAACAACCAACTAGTCCATATCATTGCCCGTGTGAAGTTCACGAAGAAATTATTCTTGAAAAGATGGCAGATCTCCATCATAAAAACATTTCTGTTGCAGTAGGTGACTTGAGCTAGATAAATTGGTAAAGCCTGACCTTTTTTTTTTTTTTCTTCTTTGCAGGGTTTCTAGCAACCGGGGACAATGCTTCACCTGGCAACTATGGTTTGCTGGATCAAGCAGCCGCCATCCAGTGGGTGCGAGACTACATTGCAGGCTTCTCCGGAGACCCGTCTCGTATCACCCTGTTTGGTCCCGGTGCCGGAGCAGCCAGTGCTGGCCTCCACTTCATTCATCAGATGAATAGGCGCAACTGTGAGTGACCACATGGAATGTGAAAACAAGCACGAGTAACTGTAGCCTTATGTTGCCATGTTAGTAGGGGCAGCACCAGTATTCTTCTGTTGGGTGGCTCGGAGTGTGCTCCTTGTTAGGTGTACGAGATGGCTTTCTGTGACTGAGTTAACGACTAGAGGGAAAAAGTTACACTTTGCCTTGGTGGCAGTAAGTGAGAGAGTTGTTATTAAATCTTGAACAGTCCCTTTTGCTATTCACAAATGTCTTATAGTAACAGAACTAAGCTAGTTGGTAAGTATTCATTCTAAAAGACAGGGCTTTCAAACACAGACACTAGAAAGAAGTCAGGACACCAGAGACGCTGACTAACAACTGCAAAGGCAGACAAGGAAGAAAAGAAGGAAGGCACAAAACTTATCTGCTTATGCCCCCATCAAGAGGCGAACCCATATGCGTCCATGTTTGCTTGCCCTGTCTTTTAGAGTGATCACAGCAGTCATTTATTGAAATAGTATAGT
Source organism: Rhipicephalus microplus (assembly GCF_043290135.1). Taxonomy (NCBI): domain Eukaryota; kingdom Metazoa; phylum Arthropoda; class Arachnida; order Ixodida; family Ixodidae; genus Rhipicephalus; species Rhipicephalus microplus. Next base: position 189,366,022 of record NC_134701.1, read on the forward strand.
TCACATTGCGTAGTGCTTGTGCAATGCTTTGACGCTTGTTCTTATCATGTCTTAGTATTATCCTTGGCTTACTTTTTGCGTTACATCATTACTGCTTTCTTTTCTTACGTACACTGAGCATTGTGCCTTGCAGCCAGGAAGTGCTCAATGGCATCTGGCACTTTGCACTATGTCAAGTTTGTCAAAAATTGTTAAGGACACTAGTGCCAAGTTCCTAGTGCCAAGTCCCTTGGCACTAGTGTCGTTGACAAATTTTATGTCCGCCTCTGTGGAACAGTGACTGCAGTGCTCGGCTGCTGACTGCAAGGTTGCAGGTTCAAATTCGGCCTTGGCAGTTGCATTTTGATGGAGATGAAATGGTAGAGGCCCGTGTATTGTGTGATCTCAATACACATCAAAGAACACAAGATGGTCGAAATTTCTGGAGCCCTCCACTACGGTGTCTCTCATAATTATATTGTGGTTTTGGGACGTAAAGCTCTAAATTTTATTGTTTGTGAATATTTTTATGGCATTGTACGAATAAATGTTTGTCCTGGCCACTATAGCAAGTGTCAGAAGGTCATATTGACCCCAGCAAAAGCTGAGACGCAAAATGGAGAAATTTATATCTCCACTTTTTATAAAACCATAGCCACCAGAAATCTTCCATCCTGTCGTAGTTATTGCAACCTATACAATCCCCCTCTAGATTAGAAGCACCATGCACTAACAGAGCAGAAATTCGCATTTGCAGTGGAGCCCACTTCCTGTAAACTTTTGCTGCAGGATTTACAAATTGAGATGATGGCGATGGCAGAAGAGCGTGGTACGCTTTTTAAGCTGGTTTTGTTTGGAACAAGGAGAGAGTGGCTAGTGCAGACAGCAGAAATCAGTGCCAGTTACCTCTGGAGAAATAGTTTGTCAAAGATCTGAAATACATTTGCGTGGCAAAAGCAAGTACAAAACAAAACTATAGTTTGTTATTGCTGCCAGATCAACACGCGAAATTCTTATCTGTAGTTGAAGAGAGTGAGGAATGTCCTCTGTAGAATGAAAGCCTCTTCCAACAACCACTAAATAATAACCATTTTCTTGCACCATCCCACTACCATGTTATGCTTGCTAACTTTTCTTTTAGGATCTGCCAGCCATCCTTCACTAAATCTTGTTTCCGCTAATACCTGCAGTCTAACTCTTGTTTACTGCTGGCTGTTCACGCTAAGCTTTACATAAGCTTTGAATGTCCATCTCTTCCTCCAAGTCTCAGTAAGCTTATGAGCCAGAAACTTCAAGGTTTGTAACTAAGATTGACAGAAAAAAAAGCTAGCACTTGTGCAATAAGCTATCAAACGAAGAAAAGAAATGGTGTAACATTAAGGGAGAAGAATTCTATGGATTAAGCGGCCGACAAGTTTAGTCAATACTCAAGGCATAACTAGCTACACATCTGACTTGTATGCATTACAGGAAATAAGTAATCAAGTTTTATTACTGTAAGACAATAATACAAGCTTACTGAAACTATAACGAGCAACTGTGGCTTGCATGGTAAAAAGAGAAGGCTTGCATGAAGGCTTTCAGGCTTACTCTGGCTTCTTTGATATAGCGGCACACATTGCTAACTTTCAACTGGAGCCATTTTTCGAGGTTTTCATCGGTAATTCTTCCAGGTTTCCTCATTAAGAGGTCAGCTGCAACACTGAACACTGTGAATTCATGGAGTGGATGGCGGTATACAGGAACACCTTGGGCACCAGCTCGTAATTCTGTAGCGCTTCAATGCTAGTGTACATACTCTCTGTGAAGCGTCGTGCTTCACTGTTGCTGGCACTCGGGTGAGGCATTACAGGTGAGGCCAAGGAAAAGGTGAAAGAAATAAGCTCTGTAGGGACCTCCCAGTCTGACAAGACGAGTGGTCCCTTCAAAGCCTGTTTATTCACCGTTCCTTGACCTTACATGCAATGTCTTACACAGGGGGTCCCTACAAAATGGTAGGATACTTTTCGAAACGGCAACTGGCATAGAAGAATGGTCACTAGTCGATATTACAAAAAAAAAAAATTAATTGATTATGGATAATCAATTACAAGAAAACCTAATTGAATGACCCATTGCTTTAACAGTTTCTGAAACAGAAATGATTTCATTACAAAAATACAACACTTGTTATGCATCACATACAACTCTGTCCCAGATGAAAAAAAATCTGCTTAGGCCTACCACCACATTTTCTACAGTGTACACAAGTCCAGATGGTATCAAGTGTTAATATTAATAGGGTGTCTATGCATGAGGTAACATAGAAAATGTCCTATCTTGGTTGACCTGGTGCCAACATGTACAGTTGCCTTCCAACGGGTGATTGCCGCCGGTGGATCACCGTTGGCCGAGTGGGCTTTTGACCAGGACCCAATACGCATGCGCAACATAAGCTGGCTGTATGGCGAGAAGGTTGGCTGCTATGCCGACAGCACCTGGCGCCTTGTGGACTGCCTGCGCAGCAAGGGGAACAGCAGCTCCGAGTTCACTTTGGCCACTGTTGAGGTGCGTACCGCCTTTGGAGCTAAGTAGTTGTCAACTTTTGCTACACATTTGGCGCTTGTGCGCAGTTTGTTTTGCTCCTGTTAAGTCTGATGCGAACAACAAGGATTTTTGTTGGATGCTTTATGAGCTTTTTTTCCCCCTCTTTTCATTGGTGTACTCTGAGAATTCACTGTGAAATTTGTGAGTGGCTTTTTCTTGGTCACATTGAAAAAAGAGAAGAAAAAAAAAAGACTTTGAAGTATATCCCCTTTTACTGAGTACATGAAGCGATTCTCTCTGCAGAAGACTTCATCTGCTGGCAGTCGCTGTGACAGCATTGTCAGTATGAGAAATGTGATGAAATTGCCCTACTGGTTCTTGTGCATAGCTCTGGTCATTGGAATTTTTTCTGAATTCGTTTTTGTTTTCTCTTGCATCATTTGCATTTGTCATATTCGCAGTGAATGACTGGCCTTCCTTTGCATGGGACTCGTAGTTAAATAGCAGGTTAATTCAGAAAATTTTGCTGTACTTCATTTTCATCAGCCATCCTAATGAATGTACTTCATTTTCATCAGCCATCCTAATGAATGCTATGCTAGTTATTTTAATACTTTCTATGTTCTTTGTAAACATACTGAAAAGCTATTAGTACAGTAATGCGCCCTTACTGCTATGTCATTGTTGCTTTTGAAGCAAGTAGTATTTTTGAGTGAAGTTGTTTGAAATCATGCAAACTTTCAACAGTGCAAAGTTCAATTCACTACGCATCTTAACTTTGAACTTATTACATGTAGCTTACAGTGACATTGCCTGACAATGTCAGCTTCTAAAGCTTAGACCTTGCTGTTTGATTGGCAACCTGTCTTAATCACTTTTTCTCTGCATGCAGAGCCCTCCCATACGCTGCCGTTCATGATTACAAAACACACTCTTGTGACACATCTGTTAAAGCTAAGCTTTCAAAGGCAGAACAAAGGCTGACAGTTTATGCACATTCACTAATTATGTGAAAGGTTCACTTGTTTTGAAGAGGTACAATGTCATTACCCATTTTCCATCATGCCAATTGTTTGGAAGTAGCAGCTGGGTTACAGTCAAGCATTTTAACAAAGCACACGGGGTGTTCGAAATACCTTGTTTATACAGGTCACTCTATTATAAAAGCCGCGTGCTACAGTGCGTGCGATACAGCAAGAATATAAAGAATCATTTGGTATACAGGTCAATTTGTTTTAGAATTGCTCATTGTGGCAGCACTTGAATGTACTACCAATGTGAGCCCCCAGTGCAAGTTTTGAACGTTTCTGGTGGTTTCGAATTGCGTGCAGCCGACAGTGGGACGCCTGCCCTGGGGACCTGTCCTCGACCGTCACACACGTTCGGACAGTATTGTGTCCGTGTCTCCAGAAGACTACCTTCGAGACCTCGCACCGGAGGAGGCCAATCGGTTTCACAACCAAGTCGCATACATGACTGGTGTCACACGTGACGAGGCATCCTACATCGTCAGTGAGTTGCATTCATCATCATGCTGAAGCCATTCATAGTGTGCTGTCTCATTCATTGGTAGTGGCCCAAATATTTATCCATAGCTAGTTTCTGTTGCAAGTTTCTGTGGTTTCATAACTGAGAGTTATGAAAATAAAGATGGTTCGATGTGCACTAGTAAAATAATTTGATATTTAAGTCTTAGTATTATATGCACTTTTTTTTTAACATATAAGGTGGGTGCGATGAGGTAAGGTAAGGCCAAATACAATAGTCTGTATCAACTTGGCTGTCCCTGTTCTTTTCCAGCACAAAGTTTTGACAAAGGGGATATCATTCTCAGCCTTTCTGGCTAGTTTAAACACTAGACTGTTATGTAGGCACGATCAAGATAGGTAGTAATAAATGAATACACAGCTAGAGATTCAGTTAAAAATGCAACACTACTCTACATTAGATTTTATAACTAGGTATAGACTGCTTATAACGTAATTTGTGAAAGTTGCGAATATCCGCACTATAAGCAATACCGCACTATAACCAGAACAACTTTTTTCAAGGGCCGCACTTGCGCAAAATGTGTTGAACATGCAGCTTCGCGTGTCCGAAAATCAAAACATACGATGCGTGCTTGCTAGCATTTAAATTTCTGAATGTTAAAAGAATTTAACGTTCAAAGGCATGCGTTGCCAATGAAATGAACGCGAAAGAGGGGAGTCTAACAAATCAAAGCACCATCGCAGAAATTCGCCGACTACTAGACCACCTCGATTATGCGCATTACATAGAAACTATGCCTTATTACGTCCAGAATTTGACACGTTGAAAGACGCCAACCATTCGATTTCATGAGCGCACACCCAATTTAAGACATCGCAATCGAATCGCGAACCACTATTTGAGCGCTACAGGTGCCGGCCTTGTTTTCATTAACGATATGTATTCCTTCCCGTCAAGTGCAGCCACCGCAAAGAGCTTAGAGAGGTACCAAGCCGCAACTTAGATTGACGCGACCGCTACCGATCAAAGCTCAACCAACGCCGATTAGGACTAGCTTGCCATTTGGTATGTTGTTGCAGAAAGATTACCCAAAACATGAAGATTCGGCGTCAGAAAGATTGCACTAGCAGTGAACCAAGAACAGCGTGCATGATACGAAGTTCGCGTTCGTGGCCAGCAGATCAGCAGTGACTGCAACTCGCCAAGCATACGTACGACAGCGCACTGGCAGCAAAAGCGAAAGCTCGCGTCATAAAACCATAGAAGGTTTTCAATTTACGGACAAGGAAGCAAACGCGATATTTGCTGCAAGCTTGATAACAACGACGTCTTTCCCGACAGGAAACTGTCAAGCGCATGCAGTTGATATGGATGGGATCGCACGTGCCACGTCGAGCGGCGCGCGACCAAAGCCACGCTAGCGACGTAGTACACTGTAGCCACATCAGCGTCGGTGCAAAGGCTTATCGGCCACCGAGGCAACCATCCTCCTTCTTTACTCGTCGAGCCCGTGCAGTGTACTGTGGCCCTTTTTTTTTTTTTCATTTTCTTTTTCTTCCCTCCGCCTTTTGTTCGTTCACTTCGTGTCCCCTCCTCCTCCGTAACGACCTCGTCGTTTGCTCCCCAGTGGCGCACACAGCACACCTTCTTTCATAAGCGCACTCGCTACCTCATTTGTTTTGAACAATATTCGGCAACCGCATTATAACCGATCTTTCATCTTGGGGGAGTGCACAATAAGTGGTATGCATATACATGGGCTTTTATGGTGGGGTAACAGGAGTAGAAAAAGACCGCATTGTAAGCAGTTCTGCACTATAAGTGGTTACGTTGTAAGTGGTCTACACTGTATATTTTAAACACTGTGTTTTACCTGAAGCTTTGCCAATGTTAGAAATAGACAGACATCAGAATAGGATTCTTGTAGTTGTAGCCCATTTCTCTCCACATTTTTGAGTCATTTGTGTCTTGAAAGGTAAGTGCATGGATGGTATGTATAACTAAATTAAAGGAGGTTCCAACTACTTGCTATGAATTTGCAGAACGAGACAGAGAACTCAGGAGCAATCGCTATGTGATGATGCCGGACTCATTTCGAATGTACCTGAAACGTTACGCCCGCCAGTTCAACTACACGCTCAACGAGGAAGCTGCCATCAGTGCCTTAGCCTTCATGTACACTCCATGGACTGATCAGGACAATCAAACTCTCCTGATGAGGGGATACGTTGACGTAAGTGTGCTGTTTCACTGTGTGGTATGTGTGATATGGGTATTGCTGTCATGATGTAGTACTTAAGGCTCTGTTTTGTCTATCACATCTTTAACAAAGGGAAGGTTTGAGTGTTAGGATTATGGTATGTTATAGTTTATGGTATTATCAATGCAGTGCAGGGTGTCACTGACATTTCACTGTCGGCATGCTACACCATCGCGTGAGGAATTATTGTGAAGGGTTATAAAAGAAGCAGCTGTTTTTCTGAATGCCTTGAAAACAAGGAATCATTCTCCATTCTCTAAAATTTCGAAAAACAGATTTGTGAAGAACTGTGATTATTAATATAGGGGGAAGCATAGACTTTCCTATAAATACACTAAAAGGAACTGTAACACTGAAGTCTATGGGCGCTACAGTGCACCGCGCTTCAGTCAGCATGGGAAGGATGGGTAGCACACAAATTTGTCTAATCTTCGTTCTTTCTGCTCCATTTGGCTTCGTGTGGCTTGTAGCTGCCTTGTCAAGAGACAACAATCAGCTAAGGTTGAGCAGCTGCACCGGGTCATGAAGTTCATGATGGTTCGTTCTTTCACTCGAAACAAAACCAGAACACAACAATAAACGAAGCCATAAGCGCATTCGAAGCCCAGATGCCCGAAGACTAGGAAAATATGTGTACTATTCAACATTCCTATAGTGGCCAAACCATCGCAGCGCCAGAGTTCCCTCTAGTTAATTCTAGAAAACTATGGGTAGTGGGAGCAGCATGCATGGAGCTGTGCTAGCATGGAACAAACTTGAGGAACGCAGCCACAGCGAGACTTAAGTCTTCGTCTTTTTCATTGAGGGGAGGATGATAAAAGACGAGCCTGAAGTAATGACTATTTCATCATAACACATCGACTACAAGTGGATGTACAACTAGTATGTAAGGAACTATGTATTGGAGGGCAGGGCATAGAGATATAAAATAGATGTATCTGTTGCATCTGCAGTCTTCAACCTTGTGTCTGGCAGACTCTTTTCTCACTGCCAGAGAGCCAACGAAAGCTTAACCATGCTCAATTTCTTCCATCGGTATTTTAACGTGAAGAATGAGAACTACAGTCCTCCTGAAGCATAAACACAGCAAAATGCCATGAAACACACTGAAGCCTCATCAGTGATGGTGTTATCATCCAGCACAGACTTAGTGGAACTCAGTAGAAATGGTTCCATTAGATATTCAGTAGCTCATAGCAGCGGTCATACAACATGAAGTTAAAAGAACTGTTCTTTCGATTATTGAAAGTATTAGGTGCCTTATGAAACACATTTACTTTGCATATAACAAACGTAGCAGTTATACCGGTACTTGTACCAATAAAGCGTTTCATCTAATTGCGGTCGACCCTGCGCATGCAGTGTGACAGAATGTGTGCTTGTGCCATCTCTTGCAGATGCTCTCGGACTCTTACTTTGTGGCCCCTCACGACAAGATGATGAAGCTTTTGCTGGATAAAGGCTTTCGCGTCTACGCTTACGTGGTGAACTACACACTCGAGAGCTACCCCAGGTTGCAGTATGGCAGACGCCAGTATGACTGGGATGGTGAGCATCAGACTCCGATTGCTTAGTTATACTCTTCTTGCTTCTCCGCACTACTCTTTGCGTGTCTGAAATGACAGCGTGCTTTTAAATGACTTGTAGCCATGCAATATTTCAGCTTTTGTGGACCAGGACCAGAAAATTTTATTAGTACTCCCGTAACAAGGCTGTAACCAATACACTACGCTAAACTACTCTGCTGTTGCATAAATGTGTAAATGAAAATAAAAATATGCATTTATGTGACACACGCTTGGTCAGTAAATGCTTGCAAAGGAAAATGCTGCTCACATTATAGACTCTGTCATACAGAGTGCACACTGCATTTTTTTTTTTTTTGAAATAGAAAAATAAATAAAGGAGTTGTAACCATAGCTTGGTGACGACTACCCCTTCACATTTGGATGTTGTTGTATAAAATGTTAATGAACAAAATGACATGTCGCCCTAAAAGACGACAACGAAGTTCGCCCACGGCTGTACTGGCCCTGTGGCACTAGCGTGAGCCTTGTGTCGAACGTTGGCCAGGAGCGACTCCATGCCTGAGCTATGCTTCTGAACTTGTTAAGGTTTCCTGTACTTTAATAAATTGTCTACAGCCAAAAGCGGCTGTACAGATGTTAAACAAAATATAGATACATATATGCAGTCCTACATCGGTAAATGTGCAAATTTTTATTTGGGCAGATCAAATGCACAGTCGCAGTGCGCATTTTAAATACAGTGCCCTCAATACTCATAACAAATCTTTGAGCCCTCAGAGAAATGTTGCAGCATTGTCATCACTTTGCGGTTTATCATTGATGGCCGTAGTCCTAGTATTTTCACCACGGTGTCTAGCATCTGGAGTTTCTGTTTGAGTTGCCTTTTGTGTGTGTCGTTTTTGGGGCAGTCGAGCAATAGCACACTGTGTTCCTGCTAATGCCTTTTTTCTATTCGTGACATATAGCGGCGTTTCCTGGAGGAATGCTGGTTTGGGGGATACTTTTTGCGTAAAATAAATTTTTATTCACACTTGCACATGTGACCGACAACTCTGTATGATGATACATTTCCAAAAGAAAAGAAATTAGTAATAAAGCCGATCTTAGCATGGTATTCCCTAATTTTAAACAATAAACACGTGATCACTTTGTTCAGAAATGTAATTCAGCAGCTGGAAATGCTTATCACTAATTGTGCCACTTTTCTTGTTATATGCATATCGTGTATATAAGCTTTAGCCTTAATTTTCTTTCATGAAACAGTGACTCATTGCTGTATTTTGGTTTTTATTGCTATTCATCTAGTGTGCCAATCATACCCCTTCAGGACAAACGTGACTGCTCAATTTTGGATCCTTTATATTTTTTTAAAGACGATAGTCTTTCTTGGGGACCTTCGACGTCAAAATTTTGGTCTGTCTGTCTGTACATTTGTCTGGTTGTCCACTGTAACAATCTCCCTGAAGGCATCAAACGATACCTCAAACGGCCAACCCCATCCACAGCGCCCACCAATATTGCTCAAGTTTCAGCGTTCATAGTTGTGTGATTGTGAATTAAAAAGCAATTATTGCACATATCTTAGGCACCATAACAACACGTCGATGTTTTGTATGTGTGCCTTTATACTAGAGAAGGAATACAAAAGTAATTCTAAGGACCATAGCGTTTATCATGCTGCGCTGACAGTGCAACGCGATGCTCAAAAAGGCAAGTGTTTTGAACGCTTTGCTAAGACGACACAGTGGTGGCACCTGACCACCGCTTTGCGTTTTATTTTTTATTGCTTCCGAGACAGGCGTGCATCTTTCTCCGCGAGCGCTCGCATTTTCCTCGCGGGCGCTCGCGCTCAATGTGCCTCGATGCGTTCGTTTGCCTTCGCTGCACGGATCGGGACTCTCTAACGCAGCACTTCGAGAATTCACCGATTTTCTCGGGCAGAACATCAAATAAACGTTTTTTTCACTCTCTCCACACGTAAGACTATTGACTTTCAACGACATTTGCAGTGAAACATGCAGATACGGGACCAATTTTTTTTACTTTTTATGATTATTTCTTTTTTGGATAGAGGCTTTCATGCAGAATCCCAAAGGGGAAAGGCACATTCTAAAATTGTCCTAATGCATGTACCACATACATTGTTACTTTGAGCATGAAACTTGCCAGTTTTAAATTTATCTTTATGTTCTTCAGAATGGTACCAGCTTTAGAAACCATGTAACACACATGTAAATTCATGCTGTAACCGAGTTCGGGGCGGCATTGAGAAGAATGCTGAAAAGAATACCACTGGGAATATTTGTTTTATAAAATGTACAGAGATATTTTACTAGTTATCGGACTACTTATCGCTGATCATGTTATCCTTACTTTTTCCGTTACAAAACCCAAACAGGGTAGTTGTGATGAGAACACAAGTCTTCTTTATATACTAGTTGCCCTTCAGCCTGATGGGAGTAACAACTACAGTGACAGCGTGTTTTGCAGCCATAGTGACATAACTAATTAACCTAATTTTTGAAACTGATCTACCATAGCATGAGGGCACACAGGAGGCAGCATCCTTTAGTGTTCTGACGAGTGCGATAATTTGACTTGCAGAGATACCGCACAGTATGGTGGACCTGATGGTGTCCGGTGCGCCCTTCATGGACCCAAAGTTTTATCCCGATAACCTGGAACTGAATGATGTCCTCTGGAGTGAGGGAGATCGAAACATGAGTCAGCTGTTTATGCAGGCCTGGGCAAACTTTGCCAAAACTGGGTGAGTTGCTGCAAGTTCGTCTAGAAAGGAAGGATAATTGAAATAACATGTTTCTTATTAAAGTAGATTATATGTTTCAATAACCAATGGTCTGCTTTAGCATCCAAAATTTACATATCAAGACATGAGAGACAAAGTGAGCAGGCGTGTTGCATAGAACATCTAAAATGAAGGGTTTCATTGCTTGATGCATGTGATAGGTGGTGATGGCGATGATTTAAAGCTCCGTGGTTCTGTTTGGTGCATCTTATGAAATAAGTTTGCTTAGTGTCTTACGCTGATTAAAAAAAAAAAGAAAAAAGGTACTCCTTTAAGCAAAAATGGTCCCAGAATATGGGAGTAGTATGCAAATAAGCATGACTTGGTTCCTTTCTGTAAGATGCTTACTGTAAATGAACTACTTAGCAAGGGTAGCAATATAGACTGGTTGGTTAAGCATCAGGAATACCTTAGCTGCAGTGCGGTGTGTTCGTGTTATGTTCAGACTGCAACTAAAGCGTTTCTAAACTGCTTAGGTTGTGATAGCTCACTGCGTCAAAGTGCATCTAGCGACAGAAGTAAAAGACCCTGGATTGTACGAAATGCCGATTTGTAATTATATCATTTCTGTATCTTAGCTAGCAGAATGAAACAAACAGAAAAGAAAGAGACACGTAAACAGGTCAGGTGCTAGACGTCCTGTTTATATGTCTAGCGCCTGTCCTGTTTATGCGTCGCTCTTTTGTGTTTGTTTCGTTGAGCTTGCTGAAATGCGCAAGTTCTACACCCACAAACTAGCCCTAATTCCTGCTTTTAGTAATCATATCAGTTCTTTTATTATGCTCTTAGAAGTATAAGGCTCTGCACAGGTAATCTGTCTTTCATTTTTATTACAGCTGTTTTGTTATTAGAATGAAAACTCATACTGAAGTTTCATCTTGTTGATAACACATTTTGCAATGAGAGAGCAAAAAAAAACCTATAGTTCATTTGGTTATCTTTAGCTTAGCGTTTACATTTCAAGATACACTTGCACTGCAAATGCTGCTATTGCTAGTATTTTATATGAACTCAATTCTTACGTGGGTGCTCACTCATTAAAATTTGCACATTTGAGTGTAGTCTAAATTCTTCTCCCACCTCCACTGCAGAGATCCTACGGGAGGCACCTCCCTCTTTGGCACCATCCGCTGGGATCCCGCCACGAGGGCCCTGCTTCAGTACCTGTGCATCAACGGCACATACTACGAGGCGTTCAACTCCTCGAGCTTCATGCTGCGCGACTACCGCCAGAAGGAGAGCCAGTTCTGGAATGCCTACCTGCCGGAGCTGGCCCTGCGTCCTGCGCCTACGTGGCCACCCTGGGACGAACCACTGCTGCAGGAGAACCGGCTCGTGACCGCCTCGCTATGGGGCGTCACCGCCGTCGCCATCCTGCTGCTCATAGTGGCAGTGGCCGCATGCTGCTGCTACTGCAAGGCTGCCAGGTACGGCCAGGCCTGACACGTCAGTCGTCGTGCGATCTCGGCCACTCGGTCCTTCCCTCTTCTCTGCACGTGGGCAGCACCCAGCATGCCACCTCACTGCCGCCAATTGGCTTGCTCCTTGTCTCGTCTGTCCTTGTTTAGGGCTAGCTTTGGGTGTGTGCTGTGTTTTGTGATGCAGCATGTGTTTGTGGATGTCCTGTGTGATTCTGCATCTTGTTGTTGGCCTAACTGCTGTTTACTGGATGAATGACACGTTTACTGCGCAAAAGACACGGAGGCATAGAAACATAAATGACGTGGGACAGCAACTTTCAAATGTTTTTTGCGAAAGGGGTTGATTGATCAGTGAAATATTTGCCACTCGCAGGTTCTGTTGTGAACTGACTTCAGCTGATCAGAACAATCTTTGCATAACAGGAAATCCAGTTTCACTATATTGAGGTGACTCATTGTTAAATGGGTTCTTGATTGTGCTGATGAGTTGATGCCAACTTATTTTCATACTCAATACATGGGTGCTACATAAATGGAACTGTATCATGAGCAAAACAGTAGCACATTACTGCCTGTGTAGTACATATTTCTATGCTTTCGTTCTGATTCTTTTAGCGGTAAGTGTGCCCTTCAGCTCATGCAACAGCTTTTCTGTATTAGTTGAAAGTGTGTTGTTCGCTTTACGAGGTCAACATCGTAAATGCAGCATTTAGGCAAACTTATTCAATGCGCCGAATCTTTTCAAAGCAGGCCATGTAACATGCACAAGCCAAGTGAATGCACAACAAGAAAGTACAAAATACCAGCCATACAGACCATTACTTCATATGTCATGTTCATATGACACTTTGGTGCTCTACATAGTTAAGCAGCTTGTCAGCTTGTATACCATGACATTAACCTAATTGAAAACCAACCTCAACAACATAACAGGAGGCTAGGCTAGAGTCTGATGTTTGCATTGATGGCAGTGCTGCCTCATTTAACACATGATCAACTGTGAAAAAAAAATTAAGGCTCCTGTAACAAAAGAAAAATGTGTCATTCAGGCCGTTCTAGTTGACCTCTCTAGCATAGCATGCAGATTCACAAAAGATGGAATTGCGGAGAAAAACACTCCCATAAGTTGTTTTCATGTTCCCACCCATCCTACTTGAGGTAAACACCTCTACGGAGCACCTGAAGAAGTGATATAACTTTTTAAAAATAACTGCCTAATAAATATTCAACCTCAGAACTGTAGCTTTAGGCTAGGAAAGTACAAAGTTAATGAGTTGACCTCAGCCTCTAGCTGACGGAGAGGCTCGGTCATGTATTAAAAATACTGTCGAACTCCACTACAACGAATGCCGCTTCAACGAAATTTTCGCTACCACGAAAAATTCACAATTCCTTGTCAGCAGTCTATGGGAGTCAATGCATAAATATTGTCACCACAACGAATACTTTTTCTTAGATCGTCCCGCTTCAACAAATATTTACGATGTGGTTCCAGGCTCATATACTTATTTTTATGCAGTAAACCCAATCTTTAACATTTTGATGCATTTTCAGAGCCTGAAAATGTATCAACGAAGTCTAAAATACGCGTTGGCACTACCGGAAACCGCCGCTGTTCAGCAAGCATGGGTGCCGCCCTTGCTCGATAGCAATGGCAATGAGACTGCCCTGCTTTTGCCACTGGCTTACTTTTAAGGCACAGACGATTTGATGCTGAAGCTCAGTCGCTCAGATCATGGTTTCCTTCACGCAGCTGCTGAGTGCAACCGCGGAACGATGCCTTTTCTGATTCCAATGCTTATCATAATGTTTGTGCTTGGCTAGTGTGGAAACTAATTAGAGCAGCTGTTCGTTCCTATTATCAACAAAATCAGCTACCGCGCTGCGAGTGATGGATGATAAGAATGGCATAGAATAATAATAATGCAAAAGTCGCCGCTTCACGCTACCCTGCCGCCATCTCGGCGTTGTCGGGTACTTTTGACAGCGGACAGCTGCTGGTGTTAACGTGTTAATGCAACTGCTTGGTTCGTTCACAAAGGTGGTTTTAGGAGTTGTTTCAGCGTGCTTTTCACCATGGCCTCGCTATGCATGGGTGAGAATCATGTCGTGACGCTGCTGAGAAAGAATAAAAAACAGGAGACATTACTTGAATTTTGAGAATAAACGTTCCTTTGTTCTTCTAGCTCAGATCAGTTCTATTTTTTAGATTTCACTACGATAAAATTTTCGCTTCAACGAAATTTTTTCCGTGCCTCGTAAGTTTCATTGCGGTGGGGTTCGACTGTATTTCTAAATAGCGCAGTCTACAGGTACAACCTCGTAAAATGTTGAACGCATTTACCACGTTTTAACATTGCCCTAGACCACACGTCTGCAGTTCTTGTGTGAAAATATTGTTTGCACGAACATCACCATTTCGCACATAATGAGGGCCAGGCTTAAGTCAAGATTCGTGTGTTCACCGCATATAGTGTACTGTATGCAATCATAGTCCACTGTAAATACTCGTGAAAATAATGAAGCTGGGTACTTAACGCAGGTATTTTATTGCATGTACGTCTCTGTACAAATTTCTGTATATGCAGAATTAGTAATTACTTTTGCTGTAAGTTCAGAAAAGGATGTTCCACAATTACAAGAAGAAGAGAGCACAAGGTTTTACAAAGTTTTTTTTATCTCTGCTCTCTCAACTACAAATGTAGTTTAGTTTTTGCTATTGCTATGTTGCACCAAATGAGTTTATCCTGTCCAGTTAAAATTTTTTTAGAGCAAAGTATATTGGTGTCACATTAAAAAAAAGGTTTCTCATTACATACAGCTTGTGTTCAATCATCTCACTGTGCTTCATTGTATGTCACAAGCCTTGCAAGTTCGTGCATAAACTGCTTTTGTCAAAAGAAACCGAGTCATTAGAACCGTGAATGTGTTTGTGACCTTGCAGCTGTTCACGTTAGTTTCGTTTCTTTTGACAAGTGTTGTGCCATTGTTCATACTATGGAACTCCGGCAATCAATGTCATGACAATCTCGCATTGCGTGTGCGGCTTTCTCCCCTCTGTGATGTTTCTCGAATGATTGGCTTTCTGTCTGTTCGGGACTGCACATAGTAACACATTGTGTTGCAGCATTGTGTTTTATATGCATGATGCTGGGCCTTTTATATGAGAAAACTGTTGTTGACGACTCCTTAGCAGCTTTATTGTAACAGGCAGCATAGGTTCTAATGCAGCATAAAGCAGCATAGGTTCTCTTGAATAATTCGATCACATGACACAACCGGAAGCTGCTGTTTTTGCATGAATGATATCCATTAGTTGACCTTACTTGCTCTGAATCTTTTATAACAAATGACTTCTGTACATCTCTTATGTTTGATGATGTTCTATCAAATTCGATGTTTGGCAGCACTGGTAGCCGCATTTCACAATGCTGCCCTTGAATACAAAGTGCTGAGCTGTTAGTACTGTGATCAAATGCATACAACTTGCTTGCTAGTATACATATCTATTATTTGGGAAGAGCATGCCTAACTTGCACATGGAATATTAGCAGAGTCAAATGGATTGCCCCAGGTTTGGTGCACAGGTACAGTTCTGCATGACACCAGGTGCAGTGAAATTGAAAATGTTTACTACTTCTCTGACAGAGTTGAACCGAAATTGTCAGAGTTGTTTTGCAATATTTGTAACCTATTAGTACCTATTGTTATCCACACCTACAATGCATTCCCAGTGGCATTTGAGAAGTGGCGAAGCAATTAGTGACAGCAAGCACTCAGGGTATAGAAATTGAGAAAGCGCATGTTCTGCCCCAACTATTGATGGTGAAATTAAAAGCATAACTAAAAAAAAGAGCCTCCAATTGCTAACTTTATTTTGATGTTTTGTCACAGGAGAAATGCGTGCCTCAAAATTATGCGATGAAAATAAAATAAAACTGGCTGTTTTGTCTACCTTCAAAAATTGCAATTAAGGGGCCAAGTAAGTGTAAATGTATAATCAGCAAGTAAGCAATCTGTTCACTACTTATGGCATTACTCTTGAAACAGCCGTCATCTGGTTGACGAAGATGATATTCGGCATGCCTCAATGCATTCCCTGACGGAGAGTACCTCTAGGTGAGTGTCCCCCATTTTAAACTTAGGACATGCCACAATACTCCCGAGAGAAACACCACGATTGCATGAATAGGTGTGTTGCACGCTCTGTTTACGTATCCACGTGCTAGCATTTGTTTACATTCTGCACTGGTGAACACGATTTATGTGTGCATCACCGGCTCAAGCATGCCTGTAATTGCACGCACACTTGCTTGTTCTGCACGCACAGACTCGTCGCGGTGTTCGGTGATGCAGCTGCCATGTGTAGCGAAGCACAAACAATGTTGCCATCTTTGACTGTGGTGCAGACACATTTAATGAGCTCTTCATAGCATAGAAAAGAAGAGCCTACATAACCGGTATTACACTCTGTGTAAGTATAGCGACAAAAATTGCTTATTTCACAGTATTCTGTCAGTACCAGTGAGACTTGTCCTGAACAGTCCGGTGCTCAAGCTGACAACTTGCTGCATGATTGTAACGGGCAGAAAGCGTGAAGAGGATCTCTAAAGTTTTATAACTTGATTTATAATTTTTTTACGTTAAGTTTAAGCTTGTGCGAATAGGTGATTATTCGAATTCGCTTCGTTTTGAATTTAAATTATCGGATATTTTCGAAGTATTCGCAATAAACAAATAAATGTACATTAATCCGCTTGTAAAGGTGGTCTCACTGCAATGTAGTAATGCAAAGCCGTGAAAGCATTTACTCAGGAGAAATTTGCTTTACCGCGAAGCCCCCCTTCAAATTTATAGGGGCCCTGCAACACTTGCTGGTCAGAAAACACTGCCGATAGGTTGTAGAGGCTACCGAGAACACGCGAGGCAAGTATCATTGCGCAGCACGCGCCCTGAAATTCACAATAAATTTTCAAAGCCAAAAATTGCTCTCTTCCCTCAGCAAATGACACTACAAGCTCAAAAATCACTTGTCAGCCAAGAAAGAAAATACGACTCTGGTCAGTCATTGGCTGATTTGAGCATGGCCCGCTCGTCGTTATCGGACCGCCGCGTGAGGCCGCCGCTTGTTCACAAGTACGTGCATGATGGCACTGAAAGGCCTCGTATTCGAAGAAACAAGAGAGAGAAAAGATGCTCAAGGTCGCTAGGTGCTCATGGCGTTTTTTTCTATTCTTGTGCCATTCTTCCCTACTTAGCTTCCAGATCTTTTGACGGGTCGAGAATGGAGAATGCAATTGCAGCATGCGACAAATTTTTGGAACTCCGCTCGTACTGGATCAATTCTAGAAACTTTGCGACGGTAAATTTGTGAGGAGACAAGCATGTTTACAGGCTCCATGGTACTTGAAAAAGTGTTGCAGGGCCCCTTTAAAGGAACATCTTACCCTCAAATCAATCCATTTTATTAAGCTTGTTATGATGGTTTATATGATTTAAGTATAATAAACTTTAAAACGTTATGTATCTTACAGGTTGTTTCGACTTCCTTTCAACGAAAAAAAAAAGGCATTTGCATAAGGCCTTTTTTAATTCAAAAGAAATATCGTGCAGGTTAGTTAGGTTATGATAAATATTCCCTTTTTTTATATGTCATACATACTATTCGAATTTGATTCGAAATTATTCGACCAAAATCACTATTCGCTTCGAATTCGCTTCGACCCTGAAATTCACTATTCGCACAAGCCTAGTTAAGTTCTTAGAGTTGCAACATGACAATAAATTTTTCTACTGGTGCAAGGCATAACCAATCTAAAAAAAAAAAAAGGAATCTATTTCAGAAAGTACACATACAGCATCCTCTAAACTACTCCAGTGGGAAAAAAAGAAGCTTTGTTGAGACTCACTGCATGTATTAGACATTGAAAAGAGCATGGCATGCAAAAGGCATGAATGCTGCATGCTTTTTCCCATCTATGCAGTGCATTTAATTTCAGTGCAGTGATCTTTATGTTATACAGTCAATGCTCTTTACAATACTGTCTTATGATTCTGCAAAAAAGAGTCCAGTGTACTTGGACCTGCATTATCAAAAACAGATATCGAGGGCGCTTAAAGAGGAGCATGCTTTTTAAAAATCACTTTTAAAGCTCTCATATCTACGTTTAATTCATAAAAGAATGAAACTGTGATAAAAGATCAATGTTGCTATGACCTTTCTGCGCATTTTTGCTGGTTTTAGTCAACACTGAGTGTCAGGAACGCAGCATTTTTGACTCATCTCTTCCTCTTTTTGGTCATAGCAAATGTCTCTGGTGTGGCCTTCTAGCTTCAGTTAATAAATTCTTGTGTCACAAAAGAATTTTTCATTCAGTACATCATTGGCTAGAGCATCCCACGAGCATACGGAATAAATACTCCAGCCCGAAACTGCCCACGTGCTTATAACACTGCGAACTTATGTAAGCTTGTTGTTACAGGTATAAACAACCAATAAAACCAATGGAAAAGAAGTCCCACCATGCTTTATGTCGATGACAATCATTTTTTTTTTCTGTTCAAGTGAGATACAAGCACAGCTTCCATCTGTGCAGCAAACTTCATTGTAGCAGCTCGCAGAAAGCACAAAGAGGAACAGGAAGAGATAGAGCTCACAGCACTGGCATGGGTCGTAGTTTTATTACTGCTACTGGTCAGTCTGAATCGTGTTGCTGTTCTCAACGTTGCCATCTGTTAATGCATCATTTGAAATGTTTGCCCTGAAAATGTCTACTTCAGCCCCTAGAAGATTGCGACAGCTTATGCTCAAAATGAAGTATTTTGCCAACATCAAATGGCCTCATTTCTTCTGAAAGCCAGCTTTAATTAAATTTTTGATAAAGAGCATGGACTGTACTTGAAGAAATGCGCTCGCCAGGACTACTTCACCTCCTTGCATGCACAAAAAAAATTAACAGCGCAGCTTAGCATTTAGTATTTTACATGTTTTCAGCATAAGAAGAATGGAGTTCAAAAACAAATACGCCTCGCCCGAAGATCAAGGAGAGCTAAGGGCTCTCAAGAACACCAGTGTGTGAAAGTTATCGGCACTGGCGCAGCAGCACCCCCTTGTAGTATCAAAGTCCGTGGCAAGCAGGGCAGTCAAAGTCAGTCGCGTCGGAGAGAGATCTTTGCGAGTTCCTTTGTGCTGGCCATTTTTGGAAGCTGTCTTGGCTGACTGACACTTTCATCCGAACACAGCCAAGTGAAGCTGCCAACCCAGCCGAGAGCGGTCGTCGGAAGGGGCCGTTGAAGCGTACCAACCTGTGAAAACCGCCTGTGGCACCAACGTGCGAGGTCACAAATGTAGCAGGACAACCGGGACTTTATCAACTGTGCTTCAGTGTTCCACTGCCCGTGAAAAAGTGACTGCTCAGCCTGCATTAAACACTTTAGTGTCAAAGGTTGATTCTTCAGCTACCCTGAAATAGTGACTCCATCTTTAGCCAACATACATGCAACAGAGCTATCAATTTCTCAGCAGTAGTTTCATGTGTATAAACATTAGTCACACATAAGCCACACATGAGCTACTTGCTGCAAATATAACGGTTGTGCTATTATAGCTACATTTGAACAAGTGTGACGGTGCTGCATAGAATAAGGTGGTGGAGCTTCAACCTGGAACATGAAAGGAAGCCACTTGATCAGGAAGTCATATCGCATGATCTCTTTTGTTGAAAGTCACAAGGAAGCCAGCCATGTATTAGTATACCTGTGGGTTTTGGGAACATTTTGTGCCGTGTTTTTATTTTACAGAAATCAAATACTGTACGTGAATTGACATTCCATTGCAGTGCACATGAACTCTGTCATACTTAGCAAATCAGAATCATGTTGTAGTACAGAGCTAACAGCTAGAAGCAGATGCTCTGTTATGTTTGTGCTGTTACTAAATTGAGGACCCGAAAAAAAAAGTGTACACATCTGCATCAACTTCTACACTCAGTTTATTTAGTGCCGACACTTGAAAACTGCATATCTTTCAAGCAGTCATAAATGCAGCATTCACTGATGTACAAATGAACAGTTATGTGGTATCCAAATGAGAAGAGTGTGTGCGGCGTGTTTCACAAAGTGCTTCATACTATTATCAGCGTTCATTCACTGCCAATGATCAAACCTGTGTATGTGTGCTCTAATAACCACTGAATGCAAATACACTCAAACCTCTTTACAACGAGCCCCACCGCGGTGGTCTAGTGGCTAAGGTACTCGGCTGCTGACCTGCAGGTCGCGGGATAGAATCCCGGCTGCGGCGGCTGCATTCTCGATAAGAGGCGGAAATGCTGTAGGCCTGTGTGCTCAGATTTGGGAGACGTTAAAGAACCCCAGGTGGTCGAAATTTCCAGAGCCCTCCACTACGACGTTTGTCATAATCATATGGTGGTTTTGCTACATTAAACCCCACATATCGTCATCTCATTATAACAAAGTTGTATATTACACGAAAATAACTTTATCTTTGAAAATGTAGTATAAAGGTATATTCTTAGCACTGTGTCTATTGCAAGACAATTTTTAATTTACTTTGTTATAACTAATATTTTATTACATCTGGGCTCATTATAATAAGGTTTGAGTTAATGAGCAAATGCTAATGAGCAAATGCTGTTGTGGGACCTCCACAAACTTCAATGGCAAAGTTCAGGAGCAAGTCAGTTGTTGGTAAAGCATTCGTGTGAGTACAAAAATGCAATTTTACCAATTATGTATGTCATACCACTGAATCGGAGTGAATATCCTAGTAGCATTTCCAGCCATGCAAGGCTAATGGCACTCTACAGCAGTTCGCTTATACGTATTTACTGAAAAGTAGCTGTACATGCCATTTTAGTTTATCCTCGATACAATATAGTTTGCTGACCAGATTTCAAGTGTGTTACCATGAAATGGTCTGTGTACAACTTGAGATTTCTCATATTCACTCTAAACGTAAAGGGCATGAGAAAGCCACTACTACATACTCTTCAGGCACTTGCGTCAGTCTCAAATCTAATCCTCACTGAATTGATGATTCACTACAAGTTATTAAAAAAAAGCATTACAACAGCAAAACAATCTAATATTCTTGAATGTTCCATAGTATCCACAATGTGTTCTTTGTAGCTGATATAGACTCTTTCAAGGTGAATAAGTCACCCTTTATGAATTGCTTTGATTGCTCTAATTACTGCCTTCAACATATTTTGTGGAGCAAAAAATGTTTTGTCTTAGTTCTTGCTTTAATCAAACATTAATTTATTTTGTTCATCCATTTGACAGCAGTGTCGAAGTGCATTCATTTCACTCTTCTGTAAGCCAACGACCGCAATAATTTCAGGCATTCTGTACGTGCAGCTTTTTACACCCAGCAGTTGATTTTTCTTGTAGTGCGATATGCGTGCATCGTCGCTCGCAGCTTTGCTTAGTTCTGTACATGAAGTGCCATGTTTCTTCTTTTTTTTTTAATTGCATATTTACATCTGTAGAGGTCTTATTCTGAAAATTCCTGTCCTGCTTGGGGTCTCATGTATGTGCAAGTGTCAAAGTATGTGCTTGTACAAGGTTGTGCTGAATGCCGAAAAAGACTTGTATCAAATGAGGTGCTTCACATGTCTAGTGGCCCTCTACAATACTTATGCGTAGGTGGAATACATGCACCATATTTTGTGTACTCTGTATCTGCTAAATATTTTTTGAATGCTGGACCCTTGAACATGAGGAACTAACATTGTGCTGTGTGAGTTGGCACTACAGAGTTAGAGATAAACATCGTTCAAGAAGGGGAGCCCTTTCCTGTGACAATCCCGTTTTTCAAAGTAGTGTATAAGCATTTGTTTTGTATGTTGCAATATGGTATAGTTGGCTCGAAATGTCCTACTGACATATTTAATGCACTTAAGTTCACTGAAGTTCAAACACACTACAAAATGGATAGCATGAGAATTCATTGTGTATTTTACAGTGCGTTCAACCTTTGGCATTATTTGTATTTTATGTACTTCAAGCCACCAAGTTTCTTATTTTTCACTGCTCAATATTATTGACAATAATTTTATGCTCACATCCAATTTGCTACTGCTACTTTTCACACAGAGCCAAGTGAAGCCCTGAAAGCTGAAATTCTCGCGAAATGTGAAATATGTGTGCTCCATGCAAGAATGTTGAAAGACCATGGTGAAGGGCCTGGGCAAACTTCGGTCTCTAGTTGCTCTTCGTGATCAAACAATGAATGTTTCTTTCTGCAGAGCCACGTGTTTTTATTTATATTGGAAAGTGCTTGACTTTCTGCCAGGACAGTCTGTGCAGTATTTAGCGTTTTAAGCTTCTGTCGATGACTGTGAATGTTGTGTAATACCGGTGACGTAGGTAGTGACCTGCATAAAGCAGCTTATACAGGAATTATTCACATACCCCGTTAAAGAATGTCTTCAGAGTGCACCAATTGTTTTGCTTCGCAAGGTTATCCTGCCGCTTTTTGCGTAGCCATCCATGGCAATTCCGTCCATAGGCAAGTGTTGTGCATGCTTCTCTGCATTGTTACTTTTGACCAATTCTACAAACTTTTCATATGAACTTTATATTTACTGTTTACATTTTACACCCAAAGTTGATTGCCTCACTTGTACAGCACTCGGACGCAATCGGTGTGACCTGGCTTTTCATTGTCACTGTACTTTTGAATAAATTCATTTTTTGCAATACTATTTTTCAAGAACAAAAAAGGTATTTCAATCGTATTTATTTTTACAATGCACAGCAGTGCAGAGTTGGGACAAAAGGAGGTCGTTTGCCTCCTGACATGATCCTGCTCCAGCTGGTTTCAACAGCTATCAGGCTAGTTTAGCCTGATAGCTGCTTTAAAACTATCCGATCTTGAATCACAATTACAGGTACTAATATTTAGTACAGCTGAACATAAAATGCTAGTAGTCATCTCTATTGAGTGCAGAGTAATACAAAATGAATTCACAGATAAGGACAGAGAAATAATCATTTCAGCATATGTGTACTAAGTGGGAGACTACAGTTCACTTAAGCGAGATGAAACTTGCAGGAATATCTTAACTTTTCCAAAGTCAAGGTATTCTGACTAAATTTTAAGTTTAAATTTTCTAAATATATTGTGTTCATGCTAATTCAGTCAGCTAAATTAATGAGCTTCATTAATTTAACAATGGTCCCAGCAGTAAGTTCGGCTAGGCAGATCATGTTCTTTTCATCTTGAAGACAGAGGTCTGTAGTTTGCTAGCCCACTGAAATATTTTGTGGGTATTACATTATGCAGCCAAGCACCAACAGTGCAGGTTGATTTGTGTCCATGGCAGACCCATTTTGATGGGATGAAACGCACGAACACTTGTACTGGTCAACAACCTGGGTGGCTGAAATGACGTGCAAACCTGTATTCACACGACGGACCAAATCTCAATTGCAGCCTGCGATTGCATAATACCTCACTATATGTCAGCCGTTCCAGCTTCGATTCGTGAAATGACAGAAACCCATATCGCTGTTGGGATCCTCGGGAAGCAATGCCGAAATCCTTGCTTGAAGCGTGAATTCTTCCGTCGTGTAAATGCTGGCTGCGGCGGGATCTGAATTACGTTACATGTCACGTGACTGACCCATCCGCGATCGCATCCGTCGTGTAAATACAGCTAGAAGTTCAGTGTGCCTTGCAACTATGTCTATACAGTCGAGCCCGCTTATAACGAACCTGAGCCTGACGCGGCATCCGTTCGCTGTATCCCAAAGTTCGTAGTAAATGAAACACAGCATTAAAAAAGTTGCGAGTGAACACACCAACTTTTTTTTTTTTTTGCCCAAAAAAGTCCGTGATGCACGTGTTTCAAAGAGCAGAAGCGATAAGGGGAATCTCGAGTTTATTTCGAACGGCAGCATGCTCGTTTGCCGAGGCCCGTGCCATAAGCTGCATGAGGCACTGGCTCCAAATCTCGCAATCTGATTCCTCCAAATCGCTATTGCCGCGTACTTCATTCACAATGCCCTAATCTGTGCACGGTTCCGCGGTGTCGGCATTACCATCGGCCGTAATGAAACCATCACAACAGATGTCCCACCCACTCTCCCATGTCGGAGTCGATGGCGCGCTGCCACAAATCGCTGCCGCAGTGGTTTTGTTCGGAAGCTTCAGGCTCAACATCGGGCTCGACGCCCGCAACGAAGTCCGCCTCACGAAAACAGTTTCGCGTGCATCCAGCAGTCACCATCGCCCACGAAATATTCACCATCTCCACAGCTGAATACCGAAACGCCCGAAGCGGCAAGTTGGCTGCCAGGTGGTCAACAGCTCTGAGCAAGCACTCCGCAACACAGCACCTAACGTGCATATTACGCTCCAGCCAAGCGGTCACATTTTCGACGTTTTGTTGAGCAGCAGGAAAAAGCGTGCAAGTCCTCCCGTCTGCCATCGTGACCACACACGCACACCAAGAGCGAGCAAGACACGCACACGCGACACATATACCAGAATGCATGGAACAGCTTTGGGCCCATTTCTAGTCGGAAAACAAAACTAATTCGAACCAGCGTGGCTGGAGTCGCGAAGAGGTGGAGATGGGCTAAAGGGTTGTGATCAAGAGAGGAGAGCAAATTTGCGAGAGAAGGGCAAGGAGCTGCGATAGAGTGAAGAGAGGGGAGGATACAACGGGAGGGTGACCTTGAAAACCAAAACAGGCTGGAACCAGGCAGGTCGGGTAGCTTGCTTGAAAGGTCCACGAAACGTGCAACTCGCACGTAGAAAAACTTGAAAGAGTGCCTGCGCGCGCAGAAGTCAAAGCACGGCGGCCTGGACCAGAGCGCGTGGCGGTTTTAAAAGAATCGGCGGCTGTGGTCAAAAAATCGTTTTGTTGCGCCGGCGGGTTTGCGTGGCCTCACCGACTTCAATATTTCGAGATACGTTTCGCACAAATGAACAGCCGTTTTCGTGCTTTTGCACGCGTGCGAAGGGCATGCTGAGCCGAGTGCGAAGTGAGCGAGAACAGGTTATAAACACGAAACAAATCGGGAATTATCAAAGCCAGTGGGGTAGCGTACGCGCGTGCACTAGACGCAGACGATTGGATACAGTCGGTGGCCGACGATGTTGGCAAATGGTCTGGTCACTTAAAGCCGGTGATGCCAACGACAGTATCAGCGATCAAAAACAGGGTAGATGGCCGACCGTTCTTCGAAAGATCGGTGGCAGTGTGTAAACAAACACGGGCCGCGTCTGGCGATGCGGGAAGCTCAGAGCAGCGGGGGACAAAGGAAGGAGGGGTGCGTAACAAAAAGCAGTCGGGGAGAGTGGAAACTAGAGGGGCGCGGAGGCAGGGTCACCGTTTAACAATAAGAATGTACGGGCACCTCGCCGATGCCTGATCGGTGGTCAAAAGTGGTTTCTTAGGAAGTCGGCAGAGTGCCGACCCCGTTCACTGTAAGCAATAGGGGGCGCTCGGAAACGTTCATTGTAAGTGCAATTTAGTCCCATTGAACCAATGTATATTTTCACAGTCATGCGGATATTGTCCATTCTAAGCAAAAGTTTGTTTTAAGTGGGGCTGTTATATGTGGGCTCGACTGTATGCACTTTTGGCACAAAGCCCCAGCATTTAGTTTTATACTTTGTTGTAACCTCCCCCCCCCCCCACTGCATCATCACAATCTTCAGTGAAAAAGCTTTTATACAGAGTGTTGGAAATATAATTCATTCTCACCAAACTGTGTTCAGACAGGCTTTCAAGCTAACACTTGCCTAGCAGAAACTATAGTACATAGTTACCGTTTATCAGAGATGCACACCGAAATGCTTATCCTGATTTTGTCAAGCTTCAATTACCCACATTCTATATACTAGTGACTAACTAACAATTTCAAGACTACACTTTCAAAATGCATACCAAACTACACTAGCGCTCTGTTATAGTGTACCCATTAGTATTTCACTCTTCACTTCAAACTCGGTATTATCCAAACTATTCAGCCCCATCTGCAGTTTGAATCAATGAGGTTTTTACCAAAACCATGAAATTTTTACCGAAACCATGCAGTATTTGTATGTATTTTAAGGGAAGTGCTTCTCTAATAAGGGACCTCTCAATTTAATTGAGGACGAGCTAAAGATATTCTGCAGCAGATGCCCACCCGCAATGAATCTTGAAGAAATACTAAATGACTTGTTTCAGCATCATTTCAGTGACTGCAACAAGAAAGCAATACAAAGCTGTAGGTCATAGAAAGAATTGTTTATGAAAAAAATATTACAATCAGCTCAGCTGAACATGTCGTCGTAATCTGGCGGTGGCGGGAGGTGATCCGGATTTGGGCTGTAGGATATAACAAGAAACACACCATCATATTAATACTGCCATTGCACCCAGTAAAACCATGAAAAATCACACTTTTTTTCACCTGCACTGCTCTTACACTGGTGGAAAGGTCCCATTCTAAGAAACGGACAGAGGTGAAATGTTCAAGCAAGTCTGCAGTGCAATGCTTTGCAGTCTGGGAACACGTGTTTTTTTTTTTTTTTTGTAATAAACATTCAAGTCTATTTACTACGTGCAATCATCGAGTACAACATATTAGCACAACAGCCACATTCTTCAGCATTAACTGCATTGTAACTATACTTACACTGCTTACTAAGGGCATTAAGTTCTAATTACTAGTGTCACTGGTATTAGCAACAGCTAACTGCTTGCTGCACCAAATCTAACCAACTGTCCACTGAATGTGACAAAACAAATGAGTCGTCTAATAGAGGTTGTGTAATACTTACCGTAATTACTCGAATCTAACGCGCACCTTTTTTCCGGTTAAGCGAGTTCATAAATCGCATGCACGTTAGAATCCAGTACGAAAAAAAAAACGAATACGGTCATTCTATTGCCATCGGCATTTCCAAAATGGCCGCTCCTTATGTGCGTCGGCATGGCGCGTCGGCCATTTCTGCCTATGTGTTTCCCATGAGCGGCACTTCGTACGTGTGCTGAGGAGTTCGTCATCTTGTAGTGCATTAGCATCGACGGCATGGAAGGGCCGACATTAAAAACTCGACGAGTGCACCACGATGCCGCTTTTAAAAGAAAAGTCATTGCGTGTGCCGAAGCGGACGAAAATCGGGCCGCATCGCGGTCGTTCTGAGTTCCCGGAATGTGCATGCGGGACTGGCGGAAACAAAAGCAGAAGATTGTCGACAGCAAAGATTCACGCAAAGGCTTCAGTGGACCACAGCAGGGTCGGTTTCCGCAAATTGAAGAGCTGCTCGGCAAGTATGTGATTGAGCAGTGAGCGGCACAGCGGCCCGTGACGACAGAACTGCTCCAAGTGCAGGCTATGCAGTTAGCCTTAGAAAAAGGGGCTAATGCGGAGCCAGTTTAAAGCGAGCAGGTGCTGGCTAACTAACTTTATGAAGAGGAAAGGCTTTTCCCTCCGAAGCCGAACGGGCATATGCAAAAAGTTGCCGGAGCAGCACAAAGAAAAGCTTCACGGTTTTCAGAGGTTCGTCCTAAGCTTGCGGCACAACAACGGCTACCTGCTTGGGCAAATCGAGAATGCCGATCAGACGCCTCTTTACATCAACATGCCTGTCACCACAACCGTCGAGAACAAGGGGGCGAAGCAAGTTCGCGTGCTGACATCAGGCCACGGTATAACTAGAGTGACGGCAATGCTCCATTGCACATCAGATAGGCACAAGCTTCCCCCGTACCTCATGTTTAAATGGAAGACGCTCCCGAAAGGAGTCGCTTTCCCGAGTGGTGTGATCGTGCGGGCCAACGAGAAAAATAGGTGCGGGTTGCAATCCATGTCTTACTTTTTTTTTTTTCGTGGAAACCGGGTGCGCGTTACAATCGAGGGCGCGGTAGAATCGAGTAAATATGGTACTCTCACAAAACATGTAATATTGTGATGCAGAAAAATAATGCAAGGTAAAGTTGAGACTGCTAAATAAATAATACTCTAATGGATCAAAGAGGCACTCACCCAGCAAACCGATTTCCGGGTACACCCGGTGGCCCATCAGGTCGTGGAGGCCCAAATGGGTCAAACCTGGCACCAGGTGGAATGGATCCCCTGCAGAAAAAGCGGGTGAGATGTGAAGTGTTGGAGCTACATCAAGTGATGCATCGGTTTGTATGCATAGAGATTAATTGATTGTTTTTATTAGTAGTATATACACGCAAAGTGCAACCATTGAATTAATCTAAAATTATTGCTTAGCCCTTCTAGAAACATTGCATCACTTCTAAGGCATGACATGGCTTAGGCCGGTATTCACATACCTGCCAAGTTCAAGGACTCTGCATCAGGGAGATTTCCAAAATGAGGGGTGGGGTGGGGGGGAACAGCTTCGTGAAATTGGAAATATTCTTAACACCTGAAACTTGGCAAAATCGGTTTTCAAACCACGATATACACACAAAACATTTTTTTTTTTAGTCAAACGAACTCTTAACACCTGAAAATTGGCAAAATCGGTTTTCAAACCACGATATACACACAAAACATTTTTTTTTTAGTCAAACGAACTCGTGTACATTTTTCTGGGCCACACGCGAATGAACCAATAAGTGACGGCGAAGCAGGCTGCTGCTAAAGTGCACGACAGAGCTTCGATTGAGGCCAACTGAGGGATGAAGTCCGCTCTACCGTAGTAATGAACCAAGATCGACATGAACACCGAAACGCTTCGTGCTTTTTTTTTTTTTACACCTTTAATCTACAGATCCATGAGCCGTGTACTTTCATAGCTTGTAGTCGCTATCGAAGATTGCGTCGCAGCGACAAACCATATTTCTGTCTTTATTCCACTTGTGTCCGCAGTGCTTGCATAAAAAAGCGTGTGAGTGCTACATGCGCGTGCATTTTGTCAGCTTTGTCATCTAATTCTGTCAGTTTGTCGTTGCACATATAATCATAACAATAATCATCGGTGGAACATCTCAAAACCATCTTATGATTATGAAAAAAGCCATAGAGGAGGGCTCTGGAAATTCTGACCGCCTGAGGATTTTATAACATGCACCTAAATCTAAGTACACGGGCCACGGGCATTTTAGCCTCCATCGAAAATGCGACTGCCACGTTCAGGACCTGCGGGTCAGCAGTCAAGCTCCACAACTACTACACCTCCGTTGTGGGCGCCATACATGATCGTGTCAAGAGCGACCATGGTTATTTCATTGGCCGCGCGGGTCCTTCCAAAGCTTTCAGCACGTTGTTCTCAGCTACTGCTTCATGGTTTGGTAACGAAGATCGCATCACCCAATGGAGTGATGCGCCAAAGTGTTCAGAACCTCAGAATTTTGGCCCATTGGACACAGTACAATTGGGGAATTTAGAGAATTCGTATCACCATGATTCTACTTACCTTTACATCAACGCCTCCTGATTCATTTAAAGGGACCGACAACTGAATGTTTTCGACCAAGTTTTTTCCGGCGTGACAGAAAGCTTACCCTTCGTAGTGTTCATGGCTGCCGTAGTTAATCCCCAAAGCAGGTAGTCATTTTAAAAGCAGTATTTTTCTATCTGAAAGGCTCTGAACACGGATGAGCCCTTTCATTCAGCAACGCTGAGAATTTATAGCGATGCTGGTAGCCTTTCTGATGACTTGTGCAAGCTATCATTGTTCTGCTTTCACAGGAGTTCCTGTATTTATGCTTAACCATGTTTATTCTGGGCTTTCATCTATTTTTTAAAATAACAAGCCATTACAATAAGACAGTGTGGCTTTATACAGCTTATTGGTACTTGTAGCGTGTTGCGTACGCCTGCACCGAAGATCGTTGCGCCTGTGTTGTGGATGGCTTGTCCCATCGTCGTTAGTCTCTCGACACATGAGCCAAGCCAATTCACCGAGGTCGTCACTGCGCATATGCGCGGCTGTGCTGAGTAGGAGTACACGTCAATTCTGAGACAAATTATGAATAAAAAAACCACATCGCTACAAAATCTAGCGACCCGGAAACTGCGTGCACGGTTTGATGAGCATGCAAGAAAGTTGCTCAAGACGCACTGACGAGCATGGCATGATCACGTCATGCGAAGGCAGTGCCACTTTAATGCGTACTACTAATGCAAACTTATATGTACATATAAAGAAGCAAGCAATATTTCAATGCTAACATAAAAATTATTAACCACATACAGTAGTTTGCAGTCACATGACAAAAAACATTTGATAATTGAAGTTTCTGCTACCAGATGGCGCCACAGCCTACTTTCGCGATTTTCAATCAAGAAATAAGAATATAACTCCACTTTTCACGAGAAAAACAGTGTTCGTTTGAGTCACAAGCAGGAACAATCTTTCCATCTGTGCAGTCACCTCATTTCATGTTCTGGGCAGTTGTCGGTCCCTTTAAATTATAATATGATAGTCTGATAGCTTTTTATGATACGATAGACTGCAAGCTTTGTAAAAAAAAAAAAAAGCCTGGATCGAATTGGGTTGGATTTTTGTCAATGCGGCCAGATCAAAAGTGGCCAGATCACGCACAGCAATTTCAATTTCCGGGAGATTTTCCAGCCAACTGCACTAACGTAAGAAATGGTTGAAATCTGGTAGACTCGGTAGGCATGCATGTACTAACGTTCCTTGATTCGAAAATCGAGCTTAAGGAATCCTTAAGGACTGTTTCACGTTGAGGTTTCTGCAACGCAGAAAGTGTCAAGGATCCCTTGATGTCAAGTTTCAAGTTGAGCGTTTGTGAATATGGGCCTTAGCCTCAAAGGAGAACGCAGTGATGGCAGCACAAAATTCTGAAATTCAAATCACCCACAATTAGGGCATGTTATAATACAGCCTTGCTATTTATGTTGCATGTAAAGTGCTAATAAGCAATCACAAGTTGTTCTTAGGCTGCATGATTAAATTATTTGTACACTCAAACCTCATTATAACGAAGTTGCATCGTACACGTAAATGTTCTTTACATTCAAAAATTTATTACAAAGGTATATTCCTTGCACTGTTTCTAATTGCAAAACTATTCTTCATTTACATTGTTATAATCGCTATTTTGTTATATCGAGGTTAGAATGTACGTCCGTTGCAGTACATACTGCAGCACAGTTGCTGGTGCCAATGCACGTTGCAGTATGTGGTGGATATTGCTCACTCATTGAACTCCTGCTACATGTTACTGCCAGCCTTTAATTCGTTCCGAGGTATGCATGATGCTTGCACGAAGACATGAGACTAATTGTTAACTTCTGTGAAAACATTTTCTGCTTGCAATGAAGATTTCTAGATGAAACTTGGCACCTATTCATGTCTATCCTTCAGTTTTGTTCTTGTTCAAGAGCGTGTGCCATTATACTTCAATTCACAACACACTAGTGCTGACCATAGGTTCATAGCTTGGCAAACTCACTCATTGACTCACTCAGGCTTAGACTGGGCCCTGAGTCGGTCCGAGTGAGTTTGGTTTAGATAAATATTGGTTAGTTTGAGTTTGACTGTGCTGTAAGGGCAAGATATATTTCATGAGTGAGTCTGAGTAAGCTCCACAATCAATTGCCGACCTAAGCTGCTGACTAAGCCATCTGAATGATTGAAAGACTCAAAAATGTTGCTAGTGAGGTGGTACACGTTATTCTTTCCGCGACAATTAGGAGATTCTTTTCCCAATTGTGAAGCCAACTTTCTGGTGAGGCAGGTTATTTAACAATTGGAGGCACAGTCATTGTTGCAAACGGTGCGTACTAGCCCGACTTGCTTGTAGTTACGATGCCGAAATTTACGCGTAACTTCGATACATTCAGCTGGCGCTTAGTTTTCATTTGAACGGTGTATAGTGCTGCCCGTTAGCTGGACGAATGTGCAGAGAGAGAAAAGCACTCGTGCGTTAACACTGAGATTTTTTGTCCCTTCACCTGGGAATGCCGGGGATGCCGACACCGGGGTCTGAGTGATGCGGCCGGGGCAGCTGACGGGGATCCATGAGCATGCCACCGCCAGGCGGCCCCTGATAGAAGGGGTTCAAATCCCGCTGGCCCACCCGTGGAATCTCCTGCAGCGGGG
Source organism: Rhipicephalus microplus (assembly GCF_043290135.1). NCBI lineage: Eukaryota > Metazoa > Arthropoda > Arachnida > Ixodida > Ixodidae > Rhipicephalus > Rhipicephalus microplus. The sequence continues at coordinate 189,398,093 of NC_134701.1, forward strand.
ACCTAGAACAACACACAACTCTTTCTAGCTGCTTCTTGGCTCCGCCATGAGTACGCACGTTTTGCTCCTGTACACAGTCTTGGCAAAGGATCTTTTCACGGCCAAATTTGCGCCAGGTGTGACAGGGACACACAAGCTTTACATAAAATCCTGCTGCCATCGATAGCTAGTGAGGCATTAAACCATGGCATTCAGTGCCATAAGCTTTAGTTCCGATTTTTCCAAATTCAAATTGCAGGTCAGAAACTGCACTAGTTGAGGTCACTACTGCTGTTGTGTAGAGCATCTCGCAGGCTCAAACCAGTGCTTTAGTGAGTCGATCTGCTAGCAGCTGTAGCGTATTTCAAATGTGAGCTTTGCCACAATGTTTTATTGGATAAGAGTATGAAGAGGGCTGTGCCGATTTTGGTGATTCAGCGATAATGAGTTTGAGTGGACATGAGTATCAAGATGCCTGCTGCCAAGTGCATGTGGACACAAATATTTGTGTGAGCAAAAGCTGAAGAGTGAAATATGATAGCATTTTCATAAGTGTGGGTTAGTGTTGGCAAGTTTAAGTACACTACACTTATCTATAACTGAATAATAGCTCACGAAAACATTGGCGATCAATACCTTTGACCATCTAGTACCTGCCAATGCACACAGCAATACATGTAAAGAAAGCCTTGTTGTTCAGCACTTTGTATAACATGAAGGAGTGAGGCTCACCACTCAATGCCAGGCTGCCTGCTGGGGATGTGCAGGGGATTGTTCTCCTGAGATACCATGCGTGAAGCGTTACGTGACGACATGGCCTGGGTGGAACTGTCTATAGAGTCCAGTGCCGAAACCACTTCCGTCTTCAGCTTGGACATCACCTCATCCAAGTTCTTGTATGTCCTGAATCGAAATGACCGGTGCGGAAAGGAGTTGTCATGTACACAGTGAATTTGTCAAGTTATACATCCCAAAACCACGACATGACATTTAAGAGGCGCCACAGTGCAGGGTTCCCGAAATTTTGACCACCTGGGGTTCTTAAACATGCACCTAAGTACAAGGGCTTCTAACATTTCGCCTCCATTAGAATGCGGCCACCGAGCACAGGATTCGATCCCGCGACCTTCAGGTGAACATTTGAGCACTGTAACCACTAGACCAGACACCATGGCAGGCTGTCACATACACCGGCTACTCACTAGTCGCTTTATGTACCGCCTGCTAAACTGCACAGCACGACTTATGCTGATAGGAAAAACAAAAATGACCAACCAAAGACATTCCTGTGTCGCCATTAAGATGGCCCCTATTCGTCAGTATTGGGCAGCAACTGGTTACTGGTAATGCATTACTGATAACTAGTTACTTTTTCAGTAACTTGTAACTATAACTAGTTGCTTTTTTCAGTAACTCGTAACTGTAACTAGTTACATTTAATTTAGGGGAACTTGCAATCATTGATTGATTTATTGATTGATATGTGGGGTTTAACGTCCTAAAACCACCATATGATTATGAGAGATACCATAGTAGAGGGCTCCGGAAATTTTGACCATCTGGGGTTCTTTCACGTGCACCCAAATCTGAGCACACAGGCCTACAACATTTCCGCCTCCATCGGAAATGCAGCCGCCGCAGCCAAGATTCGATCCTGTGACCTGCGGGTCAGCAGCCGAGTACCTTAGCCACTAGACCACCGCGGCGCGGCAATTGTAACACTGTTACTTTTTTGCACAGAAGTGTAATAGAAAATATCGTTACAGTTACTTCTGTTTTTATAAAAACATATATCTAACAGCAACACTCGTCAAAGGCCCACTCCAGCAATTTTTCTACGCGCATTTCTGTCATTTGTGCCAAATTACGGGCTTGAGAGATGCGCTGATTGTTTGCAAAATAATTTTAAAGATTGCCTCAAAACGCTCACCTGGCTCGCCAGAATTAATGGCAACACTCTGTGTGACGTTATGTTTGGCATGTCAACGGAAGCAACGCAGCCAATGGTGGCATCACTACTTTGCCCGCTATAGCGTTTATTCTGCTGGCCACAAGGCTACGGCGGCGGTGTTTGACGCAGAAAAGCTTCCTTCCGTCCTCCGTGGTGCTTTGCCTGCACTTCGCTGGTCTGGCTTTCACAGTTTTCATACTCTGCGTCGGCAGGACCAGTATGCGTATTCCGGTTTTTACCAAATAGTACGTCATATGTAGACAGTGCGCTCGGTTGGGTTCCGGTATTGCGCCTTTTCGCTTATTAAAAATTATTTTCGAATTTCAGGAGTGTTTCAGCTATTGGGCTCGTGACAAGAGTGTCTCAGAAACACAGAAACACCATTCCCTTGACATTGTCAAAAAATCGCCGGAGTTGGCCTTTAAAGGTCAATGTTAAATGCTTGTCAGTTTTTCGAACTTCAATTTACCATATCCTTTCCACCTTTTAACATTACACATAGGGCTCCCCTTGCAGTTGAGGAGAAGATGTCGCTAAGTGGAATATCTTTCCTGCAAAAGACTGTTTTGGGAGTTTACTTGTAAACTACATATTGTAAACCAATCATTTTGCAACTGAACAGCATGCTAAGTTAACGTCCTATTATTTTTAAGGGGTGGGAGAGAGGGCATATATATATATATTTTTTATACTTGAGCTTCTAGCTTTGTTTTTATTGTGCCATTGAAGTATCCATACGTGCGCGGCTAAGAGATAATCGTGCTTGAGAATTTGCTAAAAAGCTGCTGCAGGAAGTGGCTGAAACCAGAAGACCATGAACAAGCGAAGCTATGTTTTAAAAAATCCGTAAATGGGGTTGTGCGCTTGTGCTGCAACTAATTGTCGTAGTTCTACTGCGACTTTACAAAATGATTATTAGTCTTTTAGCAAGTTGCGGAATTAGGGTATGCAAATGCAGTACCGTATGAAAACACCACTCCTCCTGTCCCGGTCGCCATGCTTTTGCCAATGAAGCCACTCCAGCACCACAGAATTTTTTTTTTTTTTCAAAAGTTACCCTGGGCTTGTCATGCCTCGTTGTTGCTTGTCAGCCTTATTCATTGTTAACGAGAAACCTGTCGTCCGGGGGTCACACTGTCACTGGAAAGTAGCGCTACCGTACTGCCTTACCGTATTTACGTATCGTATTTCTGTAACTTGCTAAAGCTATCAAAATGGCAGATGTTTTGCCTCATATGGAAGTGGCATCCTTAGTTTACAACGGCAACAGAAAAGGAAAAAAATGAGCAGACGTAGATCAGTTCATAGGTCACAGGTGTCTTTGCAAACATTCTGTAGCCAATCGCAGTTGCTGTAGGAAGCGAATGCTTCGTGGCAAATAAACTTCGCTTTCTGAAGTCCGCCACCCACGTTCTCGCTCATTAGCCAGTGTCGTCGCATTGTTCGGGTTGAAGCTACGCCCTGTCCAACAGTGTTCAACAAGTCCAGTCTACGAACGCGCTGCATGGCTGACTTTGGCAACCTTTCTTTTCCTGGTCCTTACCTTAAGCTTTCCAGCCCATTTCATCGACCTAATTAACTTGCTTCGCAATCCCTGAATCGTACTTCTAGACGATACTGCACTGATCCTCCACAAGTGTGCAGTCTTTGGGTTTCAGGAAAGCGTGTTCAAACTGTTTTTGTGCTCATTGAACACAGAGACCTACAAACAGACTCTGATACACCTTGAAGAACATAAGGAATGTATGTCAGTAGTTAAAGGACATCACCTCCACTCGTCACCCACTTCCAGTACCTCTTCATCTATTACTTTATATGGTAATGAAAAAGTAACGAAGTTACTTTTTAATAGCAACTGTAACAAGTTATCTTTGGAAACTTGGGAACTGTAGCAGAGTTACCTTTTTGGCTTCGGTAACTAACTGTAACACAATAACATTTTATTGGTAACGTGCCCATGACTGCTATTCATATACTTGGAAACTTTCAGGAAACACAAAAGAGCAAAAGTATTTCACTCACATTAGAAGAGTGCCCTTCGACCATGCCAAAAAAAAACACTACTCTAAATTATAGAGTAGCTGCTTAGCAAACATGAAGATGGAATAAATAAAAATAATAATAATACAGGTGGCAATGCTGCCTTGACGTTCTTACAGTAACACACTGCATTGCCATAGATTTCAACAAGGTCTGCGAGAATGTACAAAATATCTAACCAGTAAAAATAAGTAAATTGCGTTCTAAATGACCCCTGAACCACCTCCGATATTTTTTTAACATTTCTATGGCGTATTCGGTTGGGCATTTTCGAGCGCTCTGAGAAGTGGCTGCACACTCGGTTGGTAGAATTCGAGTGCTTGGACTACCTACGTGTGGTTATTTTGGACTGTCAGCCTCCCACTCGAAGCGCTCCCAACCACTCTGACTTCGAAGGAGCATGGCGCGATCTGACCGGGAGGACAGATCACGTGACACAAGCCAGCAAATCATGTGGCTGCCAGCAGGTGAATCGCGCCAAAAGCACGAGCATGCATTTCAGAGGGGGGCATTGCCGGGAGCATAATACTTCGTGCATATGTATTGTTAGAGGCATTTTTGAGCGTGTGTGGCGAGTTCACATTTACAAAGCCATACATGCACCACTTGAATATCGAGGCAGCTAGTGAAGGCGGAGGTTTCGTCAATGCTGTCATTACAGCAGCTCACAGACATCCATGTGATTTGCCTTGAAGATAGCGGCTCAGACGATGACCATCACCAGATTTATGTGCTGAGCTCAGAAGGCTGTCGCTGCGTCCAGACATGTCAGAGATGTCCACTGATCTGATCGGCACCAATTGTCAAAGCGGCGCAAGAATGTTTACTCGGAAGCTTCCCGCGCTGGCTGCACGGTTGCACTACAGGCCCGCTCTGACTGTGAGCTGCCTCGGCATCTGGCGACTCCAAACCAGAGAGGCCAACCGAATACGCCATAAGTAAGCACACACACAGATCAGAGTGTAGCTAGTCACGATCAACTCCAAACGCAGCTCAGACATTCAAAAGAGGTACAAAGGCATGATGCACTGATATACAAGACAATGACTAAATTTTGTATTGCATGTACCTGGATAGCTCTTTGAACTCGCCGCTTGTATACGTGTTCATGGCGAGATTGGTTGAAGCTGTCCTCTCCTTGCGGATGTTCTGATAAAAAATGACAACGAAGCAAAAATTCCTGGCAGAGCAGCCCAAGAGACAGTAAAGTGCAACAAGCCCACAAGTGTGCATTTTGTTTTGTAATTTCTACACAAGCAGCAATTCATAGCAACAGTTTCTCATACTCGGTCCCCGCTTTAAATAACAAAAGTAGCACTGTTTGAATCACAGTTGCATACTATGTGGCTTTAAAATGCCTTATTATTTTCAAGCAATTCTTTAAGCTGCATAGCTACTAAAGCTCAGTTGTAAATAAAGTTTCATTTAGAACGAATATTTGCCACATATCTATGCCAAAGTTATACAATGAAGAACACAATCACCAAGAATACAAGAAGTTGCACTACCTAATGTATTCAGCTAAGACAACTGTAAGGTCAAATCTATATTCTTTCTCCTGCCTCTTCTTAATCAATAGCATTGATCCCCACCTCTCTCTTCTCTAAAAGCTTTACGCACCAAACATGGTATCGCACTCTCGTAGATCAGACACATTGGTAATATTCGGCACCTCACGTGGTTTTTCAGCGGTACTGCTATAGTCGGTGACAACCTCAGAATAAATATAAGCTCCCCCCCCCCGACACCGCATCGCCCTTATTTTCCATGCCTCCACGCTACAAAGGAAATAGTTCCCAAACAACGGCAATAATTTTCCCACATAACACCATTATCTAGATATCCTTCATTGAAATTGAGATAAATAAACCAAAGTTCGATAAGAAATCTTGTGAGGCAATGGAGTTCAGCTTCAGCATAGCGATATATCTGCTGCTTAAAACATCCCCACCGCGCTCATCTCGGAGTCCACGAAGAAGCAATGTACATCTCTTGAAGGTGACGTTTCTGCGCAGTACTTGTAGTGGTACTAAAGCAAATGATGCTACAGTTAAAGTGATGTTTAAACACAAAAAATCCTTTTGCACTTTCAAAAAACGACACAGTGGCATAAATCAAATTTTATAAGGTCGTTTGTGAATTCCCCTTTTTGGCCTATAACGTGGCCTATAATTAATCACACACTCACTGGATCACCATGATTCACTTCATAATGCATAGAACATTGCAAATTCTCACCACCGGGATTGTTTCTTTTCGTCCTGTGTCGCGTAGCAGGTTGTGTTGGACGCTTCTTTCTGACGCCTTGTCCGCACTAACATCACTCATGGGCGCACAGCACAGTGCATATTGCAAAAGATTAAGGTTTACATGTTACGACACCAAAGTAACACACTCGCACATGCCACAACTTTTGCGAGTTACAAATCACAGACGCACACATTCCACAAAACACAGACGCGCCAATTCAGACTTCACTTTCACCTAACTGCACACGAATGACCGCGACGAGTCGTCGAGAGTGGTCACCCTCAGGCGATATGCTTGGTGCATCCGCTCATGAAGTAGACGCCAAGTTGCTACTTCACGCTCCTGAAACAACAAAATGCGATGAAGCTCTGCTGCTTCATTGCACTTCAAACACTGCAAAATCAGAAACGTCCCCATCGAATGATGGCCAGCTAGGATGATGTTGAGTGCGAGTTGATGAAATAGTTTCTTAACGAAGAAAACACCTCAGAAAAACGGAATGGACGCCTCCCGGTCTCGGTGCAGCGGCACATCTCATCTCGTCGCAAACGCCATCATGTTGAATTTGTCATTGGTTCATCATGATTGTTACGTCATAGCAAAAAGCGGCTGCAGTTAGACGCGCATAACACAGATGGACTGCGGTACACTTTACTTTTTATTCTTTGGTTGTCACCAACTATAGGAACAACCCATCTTTGACTAAGCAACAATGTCATGTGATGATGTTACGCTGTGCAACATCATAGTGATGTCATCACATGACATGTTTTACATCAATTCTGTTGACGCTGCCGCCGCCAACCGAGATTTTTCACACTAGATGAGGAAACTAAGTGTTTCACCATAAAATAGAAAGTGAACAATTTGCCCACAGAACAATAGGGTGGGCAATTACGTTCAGCCGTTCAATTATGTAGCAAGAGAGCTCACCTCTACATGATGACATTCTCTTAGTGCCTTGGCTATACCAAACTATAGCCAATTGTAAGCAATGCACTCTCAAGCGCAGTTCTGCTGCCTTCATATGGTGTGTCGACAGGTAAGTTAAACTGCTACTGATGGCCGTATGACACTCTTTCCAATGCCTCCTAGAAAAATTATGCCTGGAATGTGAGCCGCGAACGTGCCGCCCTACCCTCGGATTTTGCCCTCCCCCTCTGGTACAAAGGCGAACACCTTTGGCAGTCACCCCCAACAAAAACAGAAACGCTCTCACAGTTGCCTCCGAGCTGCTGTGATTTCAGGTGACAGAGCAATACGGTAACGTCACGTGATTGAGCGGTACAGAGGCGAGCGGTTCCACGCAACGGATGGTCGCAACTGGTGGCAGGAGGCATGACCTCTAAGATTTTGTGCTGGCAGGAAGCTCCAAATTGAAAAGAGAGCGACATTCTAGGCATAGTTTTTCTAGGGGGCATTGCTCTTTCTGATACAACAAAACTTGGAGCATATCTCTGGACGTGATGGTGGCAATGTCACCACCAGTACAGCCAAAAATGACGCAGGAGCGGATGCAATCTGAAAAATCATCGGACTACTAGGAGATAGCAGCCCAGACTTTTGCATATGCGTGTTTGGCAGATGGTTCAGATTCACCTGAAGTATCTGCTTCCAAATGGTTTAGACCAGAGGGGAGTATTGCACCCCACTCAATACAGACGTGTGTTCTCGTTTGCCTGCATGTTGATTTGTCAAAGCTGTCTACAAAAGTGCACACTCACCAACACGTTCACCAGCAAAAAGCCTCCAGAAGGGATGACCTTGAGAACGTAGCGATCTGAACCCTGTACGGAGGCATAGCGCAGTGTATACAGGGACTGGTTGTCATTCCAGCCGTCAGGCAGCAGCTCTGTGCTTTGTGAGCCTTGAGTCCACTGCAACAGCATACAATAGCAGTAAAAGGAATCATTGGGTTTACTTTCCTAAACCAACTGATAGGCTACAAGAGAGACCAGCATAGGTGGCCCATAACGCATGCCTGAAGCATTATTGCCAGAGTCTTTTTTCCCTCCACCCCAGCTGGAATGTTGGCAAAAATAAATGATTTCGCAGAGTAGCACAATGCCACCGAAACATCTCGGCAAGTGGAATAAAGAAAAAATCATGTGTAATGGATCTGCAACACCAATAGCATAAAAGATTTTACCAACAAAATCTCCGGTCAAGGACATAATACAGTATTTTCCATCAGCACTCTGCTCACACTGTTTTCACAAGAGGAATTGGCTAACATGCAGAGAATGATGATGACCTGTGGAGTTTATAGATACAGTCAACACGTCGTTTTCGACTGCTCCAGAGGTACTGAAAAATGTACATAATGTAGCAACTAAGCACTGCCACTAAAATAATCGAGCAAATACATCATAATGAGAGAGAAAAACGACCTACATACCTGCTTGCTGTTGTAAAGCCTTAAACCTGCTGAATTCCCTACTTTTAAACACGGCTATCAAACGACCACCCAAATGTGTTGCAACGTTGCAAGGGCCAGTTCTGGCTAATGAGCATCATCCTCTAGCATGGCAGTAAATAGTGCTTCCCGCGTGTATGAAATAGACAAGAACTAGCGACGAGAGCAATCGTCGAACATGACATCTTCCGCGCTGCATAACTCGGCACCGACCAAAAACTCTGCATCCCGCAACAACATGACTGACTGATTCAGACGGTTGTACTTCCAGCATTTCCTCGGTCGCTATGGGCTTACTCACTGTCGATAAAACCACTGTTAGTGAGGTTGATTTCGCGCATTGGCACGGTATAGTACTGAACAACGCCCAAGATACCTGTAAAAGGGCACATAGAAAGCCCCGGTGTCCGTGGTTGCTCGCGCTAGTATATCATCCTTTGTGCTGGTCTTAAATACGGTAAATTCGATCCGAATCTGGCTGCAATCGCAATCAAAAATGGCTGCTTTAGTGACAACAACGATACTAAACGCCTACGTTAAGTGCTCACACTTACGAATTTAGGAGTGGATCTGCCCCTGGGTGAACGCGCAAGGACCTTAAATACTGCACAGTTTACACAAAGTACAAGTGACTACGAACTGACATTAGGGCACTCGGATAAAAGGAAATAAAAAATGGACGCGCAGTGACGATGACGAGACGCTTCACGTACCGTCTCTCCTGTGCCGTGACAGCGCTTGCCGCTTTTCGTAAGCTGGTAGTGAACGAGAAGCACGAGCGCATCGCTCTTGGACTTCAGGGTGTCCTTGCATAACTTGAACAGCAGCTCGAGGCCAAAGTATTTGTCAGCGCAGGACACAGTGCGGGATTTATCGTCGGGGTTCAGCATCGCGGTCCCGGGTTGCCGAGGTTTCGGCTTGTGCGCCGTTCCCTGTTGCCGCATCAGCAGCGCCTCTCGCGTCGTTGACGGACGCCCCTTTAGCTCAAAAACTCAGCCCACGGTGTGGAATGACCCACCGGCCCCGACCACGAGCTGCACGAGATTGCGAGCGTTGTGATAGCGATGTGCGTTATTAATTTTTGCAAAGCTGCACGTTACTTACTATTACATTTATCCTGCAACGACGCAGCGACAAGAACAGGAACCGAAACTATCTTTTAGCGCAACCTTTCGCACGCAACATGAGCGCAAATAGTAGCTCTTCGGACGCGCGATTTTCAACAGGCATGATACGATAGTTGAAGAAACGCATGAAGTCTTGAAAAGCCCCAGTGAATTTCTTATTTTTAGAACCGGACCCTGAAACGTTGTATTTGGAAATTTGTTCGTCGACCGAGTTGCGAAGTAAAACCAGAGTCCGAACTCTGGTAGGGAGTTGGTTCAACACATGGAGGAAGGCATCATGGGTCAATAGAACGCACTGTTAAACACAGCACGCGCGTTCAGCGTGCTTGTCTACAAAAAAAAAAAAAAATCAAGAGAGAAACGTGCAAATCAGAACTGCGACATGACTTGCGCTGTCACGTACTTTGCGATGAAGCCTGATTAACTCCAATACATTTTTTCAATGCCCAGACTCCCTTTTTCGGCGGCAACTCTTCAGAACCGCGACCGCCGGTTGCATTGTGTTTGTTTCAGCCAAGCGTAATCAACCTCAGATTCACCACCATATTCCTCAATAAAAATTGATCGAATGAAACCCGATTTCACAAGCTGCCCGATCTCACTGAGAAATTTCCATTCCTTGGCAGGTATACGCATAAGATGTCATCGATACAAATTATGATGAAGCTTTCATAGCTATGAAGCTGATTATACGAAGTTTTCCTGAAATAAAATATTTTTTTTTTGCCAATTATGCCGTTATACGGCTTCGAAGGTGCACTGTACGCCATCGAATCAAAACATCTATCCACTCTACACTCTAGTCTCGTCGACACTAATTTTAACGACGTTTCGCGCCGCAGATGACAGCGCTATAGTGTTAAGGCTTCTAGTCTAATAAAACTTTTACACGTTAAATGGCACAGGCAGGTGGTGGTTTGTTGTCGCTACAACTTGTACTCCCACAGGCATAGGGCACATGGTTGCTTTGCTTGTTCGATGGCTTGTGCGGCAGATACGTTACTGATCATGTCCTTGAACCTTTTCTTTGTTTGTTTGTCTGCTCGCACATTCGATCAACTCGTTATCCCTGCAGTGTTTTTAAATGTTGGCAGCTTGTCATAGCTTCACGTGACCACTTCGCCGGGACATGGAAGGAGTTCATAGTGGAACTGGCCTCGCGTCGGACTTTTCACACCCACACACGTGCATTAGTGGCAAATAATGTGCCGCGGCAGCATTCGGGTGACGTTACGTTGCAGCTTTAGATTTAGTAGGATTGAAAAGTTTCTTTCTCGATTTTGCGAACTTTCCGATGAAAGGAAAGCTGCATGATGAATCGAGCTGCATGAGCTGCAGCTGCATCAGCTGCATTCCTGCAATCGAGCTGCATTCGAGCTGCATGATGAATAGATTTTCAGGTGCGCCATCTTCAGTGGTCTGCAAGGCCTGCCGCGATCGGTCTGGTTACACACGGCGAAACTAATACAAGATGTGGTTCAATAAAAAAAAAGAAATAAAAGATGAAAAGCAGTGATCATGCACATCAGAAGGAGCTTTAGGAATGTACACCAATGTCCAACTGAGTAGCACTAATATCGAAGAAAATCTAGCCAGCCACCGTCGTGGATATGCGAAGAAAAAAACACGCAGGAAAGTAAGAAAAGGCAGTAAAATTAACGGCAACAAGGGCGGGTTTACTGCAGCATCTATCTTAAACGTCTGATATTAAAAATTCAATTTTATATTAGTGAGTTGGACGGAATGTCCAGTCAGGCGCCATCGACGTAGTACATACTATAGTAGGACTATAAATTAAAATAAATGCTAAATCACTCAAGATGTTAAGGAGCTGCAATGTTCAAGGAGCTGCAATGTTTTTTGTTTTGTTTTTTCAGGCGTGCCCGCTTCGCGTTGGTATGGCGAGCACCTCTAACATGCGACTCCTGCGGAACCGAAGAGACAACTGAACACATTCTGCATGTGCAGCTGTGCCCACTATGACCACTCCGGATGCGATGCCCGTTCCGCGGATGCTTTTGTGCCAACTGGACTTGACGCCATTTTCTGTAAACAAGATTCCGGGATCACGGATGTCCAGGGGGCAGAAGGAAACAAAAGCGCTGCTGAAATACCTCGAGTCAACATATCTGTGTGATATCCTGTAGACCAGGGACGTAGCCACGAGGAGGGGAGGGTATTCCTGACACGTGCACCCCCCCCCCCCCCCTTTTCGAAGTATTTTTTCGCCATGGCATACAGAGCGAACAAGGTCCATTTTAGAGGGTACCCCCTCCCCCCAAAAAGAATTGTGGTTACGTCCCTGTTGTAGACTGGATGGGCTGCCCGAAGTATCCGAAATGTGCTTGGGATTCTCTCGCCCTTCATTTTCTTATGTCCCCCTTTCCTGTTCTTTATACCTTTCACCAGTGCACGGTAGCAACCCGGACGTAGATCTGAGGATGCTGCTCTTACTCGCGATAACAGAGTGGATTATTGAGATGAAAATGTTCGTCAAACCTCTGTCATTCAAGCCACATGGTGCATTTCTTTATTTACTGTATTTTCTTGCTCGACATAACAGTATCTTCTCACTGTACGATTTTTTTTCTCGTTGTAGAAGGTTGAAGGGTTCAAATTTCCCACATGATGCTTGTCTTCAATGCACATGTGTAGCACGTGTGTGCATAGAGTGCCACAGCTACCGCTTGCCAGAGCTTACAAGCATGTCGACGCACCTTTTTTTACACGACCAAATGCATTTTGCGCTCTGATTAATTGCTTAATTAGGAAATATCGTTTAATTACCTTTTCAAGCAATGCAGCTACACGGAGAATTTCGATTAAAAAAAGTCGTATATCAGTTTGCCAAACACTGGACAGTTTCTAAGTTCATATCTATTAGGCATAGGCACGCGCATGTGGGCGGCCGCCCTCCCCAGTCCCCTATTATGAAGGGGGCGCCACGTCAGCCCTATGCATTAACATAATAGGGAGGGGAGGCTCTGCGACTCGGGGATGAAAGGTTTTGGTGACGAAAGTTCGCCTATACCATGAGGCTGATTTGTTTTTTCCGTTGTTTCCAACCACAGTGGTTTGCGCCAAGTAATTTCCGATTCAATGATTCGTTGTCTTGGAAACACAATCGCATCCTGCCGTCTCAAGAATTCCAGGAGTTCAGTCAAAAAACCGTGCTTGCGAATGTATACCAATTGACGCTTACTTGAACATTAGCTTGGCTATGTCTTTCACCACATTAAAATATATTAGAGGTCGCAAACTAAACATGCAGGCCAAGTTGCAGAGAAAATCTTTTAATTCCCAGTGGGCGTTGTCAAGCGCCCCAGAATTTCCTAAACGCAGCAGCAATTTTATGGGATTATTATTATTATTATTATTATTATTATTATTATTATTATTATTATTATTATTATTATTGTTATTATTATTATTATTATTATTATTATTATTATTATTATTATTATTATTATTATTATTATTATTATTATTATTATTATTATTATTATTATTATTATTATTATTATTATTATTATTATTATTATTATTATTATTATTATTATTATTATGTTCTACGTTTCTCAGCTTGTCATGTTGTTTTACGACTCATTCGGTACAGCGCCACCATCCCGTAAGTGCTGCTTCCTTAGTCTCTCGTGACGTCATGCACAGCACGTGACCAGCGTCCATCAAAAGTCCCCCTCTCGTGCTGTCCTCCTCCATTACAGAGGAAGGATTCCTCCGACTTATGAGGCCTAAATAAGGCCTCCAGGGAGACGTGCCCACTTATTCCAGACGTTTTTATAAGCAATACGCTGTTGCCTTATTGGATTGGATAATTCCAAACTGAATCGCCACTATAGTCGTAATGATATGGATATTTCCTTTCGAATAGCTTACGCATACGGTCGAGCCTCATCGTAACAAAGTAACATGGGGACCATCAATTAACTCGTTATATCCGATATTTGTTGTAACAGTACGTATGAAAATCTGCTCTCGCAAATCAGAAATCAGGCTCGCCCAGAAATGGCAGACACAGAAACTCATGGTTCTAGGCTTCAAACAAACTACTAATAAAGTGTTCTTACTACTAAGAAGATAAGTCTCGTCCGCCTTCTCATGGAATTTTATGTATAGACGGAAATGATAATGTGAAATTGCAACAGAAAAAAAAGTTCATTGGACAGAACAGACATGCTTTCAAATTTACTTGAAGAAGGATGTTCTGTCCGACTAGTGGCTTTTTCCGGATATCGAGTGTCTTGTTATTTAAAAAAAAAAAGTGACTGTCAATCGCCTTTTTATACTTATTTGCTTATCTTGCTTTGTGCTCTTTGCATTAGTGCTTTGTATTATTTTGCGTTGTACGCCACTTTTCGAGTTTTGAGCATCGCTAGAATCAAATACTTCTGCGATATAGCCAATATTGCAGAAGTATTTCGTTGTAGATTTTGTTATTTCGTTATGTATTCGTTATAAAAAGAATAAATGTCACATAAATGAAGCGTGACCAGCCAGTTCGCTAATAGCCAAAAATTCGCTATATAATCGTGTTACGAATTCCAACTGCATTTTTGAGGAGTGAACTGCATAAGATCGAGCGCAAAATCGGAGTAATTGAGCGACGAATTTAATGCCGGCAGCCATGAAACACGAGAGGGTGGGGAACTACGCATCCCTAGAACACTGTAATATCGCTCAAGGAACGAACGTGACCCCGCGATGCCGGAGCTCTCAAACGCGCTGGCTGCGGCTGCGCACGAAATAACGCTTCATGGCGTCATTAAATAGTACTCGCACTAGAAGCATTGCGCGCATTGCATGCCGCACGAGCGGGTTCGTCACGTGGTTTTTTTTTATTATTTCCCGGGTATTTGTAATTAGTAGAAATACACTAACACCTAACAGATATAAAGTTAAAAACCGTCTAATCTGACGTTTTGCAAACCGATCTACAACTTTCTCATTGAATTTTTTTATCTATCTTCGTTTCTTGAAAAGTTATTTAATTAAACGTACTTAATTAAACAATATTCGAAAACACAAGAAATAGTCTAACTTCAGGCAACGGTGAGCACCATACATTTGGTCGCACCGTGATTACGTGTTCCGGCATATATTTAATCTCTGGCGAAAGTTACGTGCGACACCCAGAATATATTGTGAAGCAACCCATTAATGACCCCATGCGGTCACTATAAATTGAAACAATACATCGGAATTAAAACTTCATATTTAAGAATAAGCGTCCACAATTCGAACGTTTTGCCAAACAGTAAAGTCATAGATATATATTTTTTATCTAGCCTCATATCCCCTCCAGAAATAACCAATATAAGGGACATCAAAAAGCGTTCTTTTAAATTAAACAGTTCTCCCAAATGACACTGCAGTGGGGCACCAGAGTAAATTGCTTATTCGTTACTAACGTTCCGTTCGCGCTGTCGGTAAACAAACACTTTGTACAATGTGCAATCGAAATACGGAAACACGCACTTCGTGACTATACTAATGCGTTAATATAGTTTCATATGATGTTGAAAAGACCGCGCCTTAAGGTAAAGGTACACAGTATGTGGCTCCATTTGTATTTAGCACTAATAATTAGTTCCTAATTGGAGACCAGGTCTCGAAAATTGCTTTTCGCACACACCTACACAATTGCACCACACCCAAGGTCAGAGTCATGTGCGATTAACGTCGCAAGCCTGTTCAGAGAAGAGCAGTAGGTGTTTACCGCAAATGGACAGAACAAACAAATAAAAAAAGAACACACAAAAAACAGATATCTCGGAATTTTCGTGCTATCCAGCGTTCGCAGCGAAATTTAAGTGGGCCACCAGCTGTTACGGCGAGAAATCAAAAGTTGAAATTTATGCAAGGTCCTTGTCCGTTTTGTGTTGCTGAGTCATTCGACTGACTTGTGCAGCTCCATGCAGCGCGTCGTTACATAGAAGTGTGGCAGCTTGGGCTAGTTGGTATGGCATGGCGATAGTTATAGCGCGAGAACAAAACGACGACACTGAGACTTTCGTGTCCTTCTTGTCTCTGTGTCGTCGTTTTGTTCTCGCGCTATAACTATCGTCAAGTGTCGTTAACAATTCATGCGCCTGTTTTTTTAAAGTTAGCTTCTCCACACTATTAGTGTGCTGCGCAATGAAAACATCACAACACACTGCGGTGTGTCGGCTTCACCGTATAACTGTTCGTGATGCAGCGAAGACGTAGCAAAGGTAATATTCAGCCTCGAGGTTTGGCCTGGACGGTTTACTTGACCTAACTTCCACGTCGATCTGAGTACGATTCCAATTAACAATCTATTTTCAAGCTGGTGAGCGCTGACTCGACGAAACGTCATGTCTGTTTGGGCGTCATCTGAATTACAGCTGCAAGCAATTCTTGCATGTTTTACTCGTGTGGTATGGACATGCACTATTGTATTGGACCTGACTTTTCTGTAATAATAACATATTATAATAGTTAGGATTTGACGTGACAAAACCGCGATATAATTACGAGGCTCGCCTTAGGTTGGAGGGCTCCGAAAATTTCGACCATCTGATATTCTTCAACGGGCACTGAGATCGCACAGTATACTCTACGGGCTACTACCATTTCTCACACACCAAAATGCAACCGCCACGGCATGGTTCAAACCCACGACCTTTGAATCAGGAGTCTAGCACAGGTAACAACATATCCACCACGGGGCGGATGGTTCTGCGTTCTCAACACATAGATTGTGATATGTAAAGAGGGTTTCTTTCTAACAATACACTCCTGTGCAATAACGGTAACATGTCTTGAGAAATGCTTTCTACCCACAAGAGCTGTTTGTACGTATGCATGTTTGTGACACCGGGTATATGCGTGTGTATCACTAGCCAACGCCATTCTCGCCCCATCCCTGGACACTGCCCCCTTTTGCTGGATGTGGTGGTGGCGATTTTCGGGGCCGGTGCAAATCCAAAATAAAATCGAACCATGTACATGGCAAGTGCGGCACCAAAAAAGGCATAACTGACAGATTCATATGTTACGCGGCACGTACAACGTCTGAACACTTCCTGAAATAATGAGACCACGGAGAAATGAGTATATCACTACCCCGGAACTTAGAATTGGTGTGTGAATATGCGTAGACCAACCATCACGTTGATAAAAGCGTTGTAGAAGCATAAAGTTACCTTTTTCATGCCCTTAACTTGCGTTCTACTCCGTGGATCATGTGATAATATTTGAGCGCAGGCCTCCTCCCCGTGGAACATTTTTACGGTGTGTCCATGATTTGCATGACTTATCTTGAACATTGTGGATCAGCTTTATCAGCTAACAAAGAAGGAGAAATGGAGAGCGTAACTAAAGGCAAGAAGTTTATCAGTGCTGAGAAGAATTGGCATTTGGAAAGTTGGAATTGGTTATGCATCTTCGAAATGATATTTTGCACTACCCATTTCAAAGATGAATCCTCTGTGGTGATCAAGGCTGCCCTCACACATCAGTGACTGCTGATGCAGGCAGCAAATAGTGGTCGAGAAGATAAAATGATAAGGTGAATAGTTGACTATATAGTTGTTGAAATGACAAGAACTTGCAGCGCTTTGTCGCGACAACTGTGTAGAGTCAATTGTCCTCAAATTGACTCAGAGGAAGTTAATGTCCCGGCTAAGGAAGGAAGGAAGCAAATAAAAAGGGAGAATGCAGGGAGGCTAACCAGAAGGAATGCCGGTCTGCTACCCTACGTTGGGGTATCTGACAAGGGGTGTAAAAAGATCAGAAAAGAGAGGAGGGAAAATAAGGGGAAGAAAGAGAGAGAGGGGCAGTGAATTCACTGCAACGTGTGGAACTGTTCCGCAAGTTAGAGGCGTCCCGGTTAAAAATGTGGAAAGTAAATGAAGAAAAAAGAAAGTCGTGCAGGAAAGCGCAGGGGAGCCGTTCAAGATGGTTTCGTGCAAAAGAGATTGTGCTTTGCAATGAGCTGAACATGCAGCAATATTCGTTGTTCCGCACGTGCTTCCTGGGGTCCTTGTAGTTCATCGCAGTAACTTCACTTCATTCAGATGCTGACCTGATAAGAATCACCTCATTCCGAACTGCTAGCTAACTGCTAGCTAACTATATCTTGCTAGCTAACTTTACATAGAGCCTGCACTTTAAGGCAGCGACAGTGGCGACCTTGCAGCGAAGTTCTCAGCCGGTCACGGTAGGCAGGTACACCTTGCCAGGAAGACTCCCGCATGCACCGCTTTCACCCCGGCCCTTTCTCGCGGGCCGTCGGAAGGAGCGAGAGTGATCACGTGACTCCCCCGTTTACCCTCGCCCCGACGAACCGCTTCTTCCTCCTCGGCCACCGCTCGGCGAAACGGCAGGCAGCGGCCGTAGCGGCGTTCAGGCCAGCGCCGAGCAGCCAGCGCTGCGCAAGTGACAGTGAACATGGTGGTGCGTCGCCGTTCGCGGCGCTTTTTTGTGGCCAGCTAGCGACGTGTTTCAAGTGTGCGTGCACCAGTGACCATGGTGGGTTCCTGATCGACGTCGTAACCCGGAGTTACCGCGCCGGTGCCGCTCAATCGGTCCCCGAAAACACAACGACGCGCGTCATGGATGTGGTCGGCGAGGACCAAGCGCTGCAGGCGGTCTTGGGTAAGTTCGCCTCCGTCGCCTCTCCTCCTCTTTAGCGTGCCCTTTCTTTTTCTCTCTCTCGCACACCTATGGCGCAGAGCGGAGCCTGCCTACCTGTTGCATGTTGTTATTGCACTCTCTTGGCGGCGGGACCTCTCGATTTCCGGGGGGAAAGGAAGAGAAAAGCGCGTGTGCCCCCCCCCCCCCCCCCCCGGGCTTCACTGTTTTTTTGCTTCGATTCCTACGCGCTCGCGAAAATGTTGGTTCCTTGTTGGGACGCACGCGCGCGCTCCGGTGAATCGACGATCGTCTCCGAAATGTTTCGCGCATCCTTTTTACGTTTTCGCGTTTGTTTATCGAGTTCTGGCGCGCGGCCTGGGAGTTTCGGACTTGCGCTTTGACCCAGCTTCGCGCTTGCCGAGAGTCACGTTTTCAAAGGCGTCCGAGGTCGGGTCTCAATTCCGAGGGTGCATCAGCATACTTCAGTGCCGCAGATCGCAGCTTGCCTGACGTCTACGCCAGTCGGTCGGTGCGGCTGGTTAGGCCTAAGCCAACAGCCTAAGCACCCGCTTGGCCCTTCGTGGCCCAACATTCACGGTCATTCACATTCCGTTGCGAGAGGGGGGCCACCGCGAGCTCTTGCCGCCGCCGCCTCCGGCGTGCTGCGCCGCCTTTAAAACCTGGAAGCATTCAATTCCTCTAAAGTCGTGTTGTAGTGCACGGGGGAGCTGTTAATTGCGTGCTGAAAAAGCGATCACACATATGTACAGCTTAGCCTGTGAACGTCGGCGGATTGCAGTTGACAACGATCGAGACGGCCACAACAATCTGAATCGCACTTGCCAAGGGTGCCAGTCGGCTGCTTCGGCTGCAGTTCAACGAAAAAAAAAAAAAATGGGCAGGACGCCGCCGTAATGATTGACTATTCCAAACATAGTCATACCGAATCCTAGGTCCTTGTGAAATCATCCAAGCATGAACGGAAGCTTGTAGCTAGCGCGACAACGTTCACAGCTCCGTGTTTAACCTCTCCAGTCCAAGTGATTCGGACTGTACACCTCTGCTAACTGCAATTTGGCAGTGTTCACTTGAGCAGCTTGGAGTACGTTACCTCAATTGCTGTTGATTCGCGTTCAATCAGTTCACTGTATGAGGATAACACTCTCAGTAGTAATTGTGCCTTTGGAACACGCGGAAACCACGCGCCGGTGCGAGATGCGTACGGTGGTCTGCACAATGGATGCGCACCGCAGGATCTGTTTACGGCGCATCGATTGCCGTTGTATCATCCCCCTCTCCGTAGCTCGGTTTCTTTGTCGTTGCGCGCACAAGGCGCGCTTATTGCGCAACTTAAACTCACGCGCCGAAGCAACGTGACATCTTACATCCTGAAACAACGAGATGAAAGACTACACGAGATCCAGAGACGGCAAGTGCTGCTTCGTGCGGGGAACTCCGTAATTAAGCGGTCATGGCGTCGCCCTTCTGGTTCATTAACGCGGGAGGACAACCGTTCCGCGTTTGTTTAGGCCTCCCGTGTAAGCAGGCACAGGGAGGCAGTGTTTTTACTCATCTGTACGATTTGATACATTTGTCCGCAAAATTACCGCGCTTCCTTTGTTACGACGCATTCGCTTGCCAGCGTCCACACACACACACATGCACACACATTCATAGAAATTTTTAACATTTATAAAACTGGTTAAGAACACTTTTGGCAAACATAATTTTTAGAAATAATTTTTTTCAACTTGCAATCGCATGGTCAGGATAGTTGACCGAATCGTACCGGTTGACATTTACGTAAAAGGAGAATGTCTTCATTAATCACATGTTAGGGATCTCCTCTGAGAAAGTAACGTATCAATCAAATTCGATGGATATCTTGATTTGAAATGGAACCTACAATAAAGATAAAATTCGTGTGGTGATACTATTTAAAACGCGGTTTTCGGGCAGAGAGACAAGTACTTTCCAACGCATTGCGGCGACTGGATGATCGGCCACTTTGTGTGCAGGTGTTATTACAGCTCCGTCCACATTTCTCGACAGCCCACAAAACAGCGAAAGCCTTCTTTTTTTTTTTTTTTTTTTGAGGGCGATCGGTTTGTTTGATCCCCTCTGACTTGTGGTGAAGTTCTACAAGCTTTAGTGAACTTACTCTTTCTCTCTCTCTTTTCCATCTCTTCCCTCCTCCCTTTTTCTTGTCCCATCACCTAATCCACCAGTGTAGGGTAGCAGACCGCTTGTCTTTCTGGTTAACCTCTCTATCCGATAGGCTTCCTTTGCTTCCTTCGTCCGATCTTCGGCTGATTTTTGTCAAACAACTGTGGTGGAGACGATCTTGCAAACACACACACACACAACTTTATTTATTTATTTATTTATTCATTTATTTATTTATTTATTTATTTATAATTTAATTATAGCCCATACTATACCTTCCGTTTTCGTTTCGGGAAATATTGCCTCCGTTTTAACGGTATTGGTTATGGTTGCCGCGGTATACTTGTAAGTTATAAATGTGCACAATCGAAATCGAATTGACTCTTCGATAAATCTGATTAACCACCTCCCTTGGATCCACGAGATGTGGGTGGAAGCGCACAGGAGCGTTCAGATCGAAAACATCCGCTCTCAGACGTGTGAAGGTTTGGTCATGTACCGTACTTACGCGACTGTTTCAAGACCACAATTGTAACGCCGGGGGGGGGGGGGGGGGGGTGACTTTTAACTGGGATCCAGGAAGAAAAATAGTTGATTCGGTACTCGATTGCAACGTTTAGGAAGCAGAAATATGAAATAACAAGATTAAACGATGTAGCGTTGCATTCGAGTAAATACGGTAGTTTATACGGAAACTTACGTTTATTACGTTAATAGCAGGTTGTTCTAGAGCTGCCCGCCGTTATATACGCAATATCCTATATGCTTTTTAATTGCACGGGAGAGCAAGTAATGCAAGCGTCAACGCTAAGCCTTACCGCGGCTTAGCGCTGGCGTCCACGCGTTCGGTGACGTCCGCGCGCCATTACGTACGGCGAAGGTAAGCAACGATTACAAGGACGAGACATTGGCTGCATTCTGTACGTTTTGCTTCACGCAAATTGATTCAGCGGTCACTTGAGCGTTCAAGACGAGACGCAGCCGGGTCTCTCGCGCTTTCCCCGTTCACCCGCTCACAACGAACGCCCACTTCCTCGTGCATTTGTGTGCGCACATAATTGTTCTTCGCGTAACCCAAAGATGACGACGAGAAGATCTTCGGATTAATGTTAACTCGTGAGAGAAGCTCGCCTCAAATCACGTCCTTGACTGCGCGCGTGCGCTATATGGGTATGCGTGTATACGTGGCGCAACCAGTCGTTGCAGGCACGGCGTACATACTTTGGCCGCCTTCTATAGGGAGTATAGATATTGGGGATTTTTTATTCGCCGATAAGAGATTGAGAGAGTGAAGGAAAGATAGACAGATACACGCATGCACTGACGCGCGGGCACACACACACACACACACACACACACACACACACACACACACACACACACACACACACACACACACACACACACACACACACACACACACACACACACACACGACGCGTCTCAATCCTTGATGGAAGGCGCCTCGGGCTAATCTGGCTCATCTAAAGAAGCGACTCCGGAGCGCCAGCACGCAAATAGGCACACACCGCGGAGGAGGCAAGGGGCCGCAGAAAATTTTATGAGCGCCATGTTTCTCTACGAGTGCGATTTGTCGCGGCCATTCCGCTGCAGTCCAGCAGCAGGATGTGCGCGTATAAAAAAAAAAAGCGGCGGCCGCCCATAGGAAGAACGACCGTCCGGTTCGGCTCCCCGTGACGTCATCGACCGCGTGAGAAAGGAGGAAAGAGAGAGTGTTGCTATAGCGAGAAAGAGAGAGAGAGAGAGAGCCTAGAACACAAGTGGACGTTTTGGGGTGAGGGCGAGTGCTAATCGGTGTGGGGGGGGGGGACCCTCGCCCGCCCCCTCCGCGGTGGTCAGGCCGGGTTTCGCAAGGGGTTTGCAACGCCCGTCGGGGAAAAATAATTCATGCACCTCGCGTACACCGCGCCGATCGTCGATGCGCTGCAGAATCGTTTTCTTCTCATGCCCGCCTGGCTGCGAAATTGCATGATAGCCCTCCCTTATGTGTGTGTGTTTCATTGGTGCGATGAGTGTAACCACCACTCGTCACAAGCGTCTAAAAAGGGGGTGCAAAGTTTTCAATTGTGTCTTGTCACGTATATTTAAATATAAGGGGTGACTAACGTGGACCGACGTATTAAGCCTTCTCCCCACCATTGATGGCTGCCAGAACGATTCCAATGATAAGGGTGCGCTTCTGAGCGTCGCGCCAGTTGGGTACTCCATTTTTATATATGACGTCAGGCTGACGTCATATATAAAAATGGCTACACCCATGTAGCATGGGCGTAGCGAAGGGGCGGGGGTGGGGAGGTTGAATCCCCCCCCCCATTTTTCAATCTTGCTTGCGTATGTATACACGCACACATACCAACGCATGCACGGACTTACACAAAGTAAGGTTGAAATAGTTACCCCCCCCCCCCCCGGGAAAAAATTTCCGGCTACGTTACTGTTATGTTGGGCGCTTATACTGCCAACTGCTACGAATCACAACGCGAGACGCCTGCCGCGAGCGATGGTGTTCTCTCATTGCTCTGCGATTATCTCACGCGATGGTCTGTTTTCGAAGGTTATTTGTTTTTTTTTTTTTGCAGTTTCTGCATCGTTGTCGCAATTCCTTATCAACTATGCATTCTCCGGTGCTGTCGTTTTGGTTCGTTCGCGTGTTCTGACGCACAGGTGCGCATCACGCAACGAAGCAAGGCGTATTTTACTGTCTAATCGGGAAATCGTAGTGCACACTTCCGGTGCATTATTTGAAGAAACTTTAGCTTTAGCGTCAGATTCGTCGCTGCCCGGCACGGCACAGTGAGCCGGTATTCACTGGAATGTGACATTATGACCATTTTTTCGTAGCAACGTCGAGCGAGAAGCCATGCAATTTTTATAGGTAAAGCATAATACGGGCCTTGTATCGTGATGTAAACAACGGCTTGAAATGCAGGTTTCGCGCGGCAGAAGATCTCCCATCTCGCAAGCGAAGTGCTCCTCGCTCTTTGTTTATTTTTTTTTTGTGAACTCTCTTATGGGTGTTACTTTTGAAAGCCCGAGATGCCTCAAGAAAAGCGAAAATTTACTGGCGCCCTGCGTCGGTGGCGCCAACACGAGTGGTGCAGAAAATCATCGTCGCGTGATGACGTCATGTGACGTCACACCATGGCGTCATCGCATGACATCGTTGTTTGGTCACACCGCCTGAGGTGCCTCCTATCCTGGAAGTCATGCAAAGCCACGTTATAGGCCTACAAAGCTTTCGCTGGGTAGTGAGGCAGGAACAATACATCGACTAAGAAGGAAAAGGAATAGGACCCTGTGGTTTGTTTTAAAAGTAGAAATCTATTGTTTCCATACCTTTGCCACTGGAGTGTTTATTCTGATCGAACGTATACTAGCAGTTGCAAAACACATTTAATCTGCGACTGTACAACTACCCGAAGTTACGTAGCCATAGGAAGGGAAGGCAGGTACACGTTGCTCCCGTATAAAGTGATCAGTCTGTCCTATTAAGGCGATCCATACCTCGTCGAACGCGAAAAGTGGGCGTCGGCGTCAACACGAGTGCTGCAGAAGATCATCGTCATCATATGGCGACGTCACGCTATGTCCTGACGTCACACATCACCGAAATCATGACCTCATCATTACGTCATTATGGTGCCACACAACCTGACGTCACATGATGGCGTCGTCACATGACGTCGTCGTTTGGTTAAAACGGGGTCGATCCCGGAGGCACTGCGAAGTCACGTATTGTGTCAACTGCCTCCGATCACTGATGCGATGCGAAAAACGATGTTAGGTGCAGAAAGGTTTTGGGGGAGGGAATATACACGCACTAAGAAGAAGAAAAAACAGGTGATGTTAGCCTTAAAGTCGTTTTGGGCAAATGCATAAATGAGCGTGTTACTTTCCTTTCAAATGTGTGTACCCCCTAAACCAAGTTTTGTAATTTTACACAAACCGTTCTGTGCCAAGCGTTGTCGTTAATCCTGGTCAGGCGGGAACGTGCGCGGAGTGTTCAGTGCGAAAAGCAGGTTTCTCGCAGTTCTCGGAAATATGGATATCTGCGATGCATAAGTGAGAAGGGACTGACCCTGGTGGCGTCTCGTATTGGCTGTCTGCGACACGACTCGTTGGGTCATCGAGCCATCACGGCGAACGTGTTGCTACGCAAAACCATGCAGCTTACACACTGTTCTACTCGAAATTAGAGCGAAAGTCGAAGAAAAAAAAAGGAGAATAATAGTATATGGCTGCTTGACTTCAACGCCGAGGAGCGCGAGTGCATGGCCAGCTGCATACCTGACAATAGTTATAGTGCGAAAATTGTGGTATTCAAAAAAATGCATAGTGCTAAAACAACGCGACGTTTCAAATTTCACGTGCGTATTAACAGGGACAGCCACTGAACCAGAGACGCCGACCCCGTCGTTCGTGCGTGCGTGTGTGCGTGCGTACGTACGTGAGTGAGTGAGTGAAACGGTAATTTGTGAAACGATGGCAGTCTTGGACCATATTATTTGAAGCGAGGGGGGGGGGGGCAGGGGTGCGTCGTGAGTGCTTTTTCGAGTAACGCTGTCATATATGTTTTGTTTTTTTTTTCCAACGGGAAATTATTGACATCTGCTGCCAGGAAAGTGAACCATAAAATGATTCTTAGCTGAAGAAAAAAAAAAAAAACATTGTGGGTTTCGCATTGACCAACTCGTGCAACACTATCGCATTTTAGCTTTTTAGCTCCAACAAAATTTGTATGTGTGTGTGTGTTACTGACAATCCTGTAACACCACAGGCCTGCACTGTAACACCCAGTCATTTCAACTACTGTATTGAATCTAGGGGGCTTACATATAAAACTTGCGTATAAGCCCATCAGCGCATATCCAAAAACAGGCTCTCCCCATAATAACGCACAGGGGTTATCGTGCTCATTCAGCTGCACTATTTTCTTCACGAAATATTCCTCCTGTTTCAAATATGATCGTCCTTAACTTAGCTGTAACTACCCACCGCCTGGCACGTAATCCGAATCTTTTTGTTTATTGTAGGTTATAAAATTACAACTTCATCTGGTAATACAAGTGTCCCATTTCAAAACAATATCTTACTGCCCAAGGCGCGCACAAATTACGGCCTGAGAATTGTGAGATTCTCCGCAATCAAAATACTGAACACTCGGCCTCTGGAGACTAAAACCTCATTAAATGCCTTTAAACAATCAGTTCGCTTTCACCTGAATCATTCTTTTAATATCTGACACATGTGCAGTTACTGTCGTTGCCTTTTTTGTCATACATTCCCATGTCTTCTTTATCCAGTTTCGCTACTTTCTTTTTCTTCGGAAATATTTATTAGTGTATACTTCTAGCGATTGCATCGTTTGCACTTTATTAGGTTTACTTTTTTAATTCATTTTTTTGTGTATTTCTATGTCAAATATTCTAAATGTTATTGCATACCACAATGCCACGCTTATAGTTTTGCACGCATATTCACGCTTATTTCGCGCAATCTCGCTGCTCTTTTTTATTTTCTTTAAGTATTTCATAACAAGAGGTCCCACTGCAGTGTTCACACTAAGGGACCTCTTTCTGCATACGTCTCCCTATATGTAACCCCCCACCTGTATGCGCTCAATAAACTGAAACTGAAACTGGGATCCTTATTGGAATGGCGACCAATGCTCTCTGCATCTTATCAGTGAAGCTTTGCCAAGAAGTCACTGCCTATTTGCGGGGCCTTCACTGTAAAAAAGTGGTTGGACTGATTGCGCGTCGCTTTCTTCACGTTGTCAGTCCCCTTAGCTCATTTTTCTTGATGTCTGATATTGTTGCATACCAACTTTGCGGTTTTAGGGGCGAAGCTTCTAAAGGCGTGGGTCTATCCATCACTTATATGTATGTACACCAACTGTAGTACCACCTTTGCGAACTGTCCACTACTTCGTCCTTGCAAGCAGGGCACTACGCCCCATCAGCGATCCAGCACTTCACCGACCATAAAGCAGATACTGTTGATAAGTAGCCAATATGAAATACAAGACGGTCGTGTACTTGTATCCAGGCGCGCGTTGAAGAACCATAGATCGTCTCACTGTGCCCATCCCTTGTTTGTACGTGGCCGCCTATAGTTCCGCCTTTGCAAATACTTCGTCCTTGCGAACATCCGACTACGCCCCATCACCGATCCACCACATCACCGACCATAAAGCCGTTATAATGAAGGGGAAACGGAAACGACGTGTAGCTGCCACTTACGAGTAATAAAATTCCTTGTACAAATACATACAGTGTTTGTCACGCCTTTGAAGATGTAATGGGCGATATTCGCGGATAGTTCACCGTTTAGCGATGAAACCTTCCAGCGATTTACCCCACTGATCATTATTAACTCCGTGGATATGCTGTGATTTGTTTTCTTAAGATTATTTATGTGAACTAGGGTTTCATCTGTAATCGCCGGGCTTATTGGCTCACGTATTACTATAAAATGCAGCTCAATCTCCCTTTCAATAACACAACACGCACCACTTCATGCTGTTTGCGTTTTATTATACGACTTGTGAAAGCAAGTTAAATTGTCGCAGATGATAAATCACGATTGTTACAGATAAAACAAAAGAGATGATGCTCCTACAGGCTCCTCGAGGTGCCAAGCCTGCGTGGCATTATCTTGATTATTGCACTTGTTCAACCAGGTTCAACTCACTCTGTCTCTTTCTTTCTTTCTTTCTTTCTTTCTTTCTTTCTTTCTTTCTTTCTTTCTTTCTTTCTTTCTTTCTTTCTTTCTTTCTTTTAATATGTATACAACTGGACGCTTTGAACTACAACATTTTTTTTCTTCTATGTACCACTGAGAAGTTACAATCATACACACTCCTATACAATTACACGCTCAGTCCGCTTTCACTTGATGAATACAGTTTAGATGCAGGCATTGTTACTTCTTCAGATCCAGGCGTATGTCCGTGTTGTTTTTAAGAACAGCAACGGTCGTATAATATAGACCTTTGTTAGACACCTTTTATTTATTTATACATGTACCTACATCGCCCTTACGGGCATTATTGTAGGGGGGAGAACAAGCAAAAGAATACAGTACAGTCGATATACCGAAAAAGATGGTTGCGGTAAAAGGCTGTATCGTTTGAAAGAACATAGTCATAACAAAGTGAAACAACAAAGTGAAACAACACTGCCATAAATAAGGCATCAAATTGCAAATACAAAGCAAAACGTTGAAAGAGAAGAGTGCTATTGGTAACACAGGGCAATAAAAGCAAAAGAAAATAATTAGTACGAAACGCATCATAAATGTACAGTAATGATTAGTTCAACAAAAAATTGTGCAGATTTTTAACAAAAGATAGGGGCTGTGTTAACATGACGATAAGCGAGTCTTTTACCAAGCAACTGCTTATGCACCTGCGGTATAAGAGATAACTCTCATTGGCACTGCTACGCAATTATCCTTCTTTCTTTCTTTAGCAGTATGCTTTGTTTGTTAGTCTGTCAGACTAAGCTCGCGAATACTTGAACTGAGCTGTTCGCCCACCTAATTGCGTGAACAGCCTGTCCTCGGAAATATAGTTTGATTCTCTTTCACTCTGGAAACCTAAGATGTCGCTGTTCTCTATGCAGGTAATGCTACACGATAAATTTTCTGCCGTTGACGTATAAAGTAATAAATACATAGTAAAAGGTTTTCCGATTTGAAATTGAAGACCGACGCTGGACGTCGAAGCTGGTTATGGATTCAGCGGCGACCTTCAATGAGCTTCAAGAGACAACCATTCTTCGTACGATAAGAAAAATACGCAGCAGCATTAAAGAAATGTCGTGTTGGTGAACGGTAAGACGTGATCGTGATCCGTCTCTTTCCGTACATTTTTTGTTAATTACTTTAGACGCAGGAGAGCCTAATAAATCTTGACGCTCTGTGAGAAGAATGACGCACTCGACACCGTATCATCCCCCCCCCCCCTCATATTTATGATGACGCATGAAAGAAGCCTACGACCACTGCTCGTTTCAACAAAGCCGGCGTCTAGCCCCGATCTCGGTCGCACAACCTAACAAAAACGAATGGGGAACGTATACAAGAAAGTGGCTGTTTTTGTGAACTTTGCTCTCCACCACTCTCCCGTTGATATTTAGCGTTGATTATAATGTTACAGTATGAACGACCTGACGTAGAAGGGGCTAGCTGCTCAGTCTATCGTGACGTGGATTTGCTTGTCAATACCGGAAGCATAGTTTTCTTGCAGGGTCGGTAGGTTCAGCGACTCTCTCTCTCTCTCTCTCTCTCTCTCTCTCTCTCTCTCTCTCTCTCTCTCTCTCTCTCTGTGTGTGTGTGTGTGTGTGTGTGTGTGTGTGTGTGTGTGTGTGTGTGTGTGTGTGTGTGTGTGTGTGTGTGTCAACTGAAAAAGGTATAATGGTAAGCCATTTCTTTTCATATTTTTTGTTCAATTACTTTAGACACACTGTAGAGAGAATGAAAGCAAGAAAGAGTCAAATGTGGGTAAAAATGGGCAGTAACCCCCCCAAAAAATGATGATATCTGGGGCTGTACGTGCCAAAGGAACAATCTTTATGAGGCATGTCATAGAAGAGGGCTCTGAAAATTTTAACGTGCACCTAATTTAAATACGCGGGACCTCAGCATTTAGCTTCCATCGAAGTGTTGCGGCTGCGTTCGAATCTGCGTCTTTCTTTCGGGTCAGCAGCCGGAGCAGCGTAACCACAGTACCATCTCGGCGGCCAATCAAGAGAAATACAGATATTTTTTTTTTCGAAACGTATACAGAAGGCAGTACAAACCAAGAATTTTATTAATAGACAGATAGATATGCCGTATCTTCAGGTGAGTCACCATCATTTTGGGCTTCGGATGGTCGACATTGTCCCTTTGCTCACCCCATCCCAACCCCAACCATGAAAAATAAAAATAAAGTTGCTCGCGTTCTTGAAAACCTGAACGAGACATTCATTAGCCGGTGGTTTTGGAGCTCTTCATTGCGTGGACAAATCCTGTGGTCAGCAGCGTACGCGTCGTGGTCCCCAGTATAGCCTCCCCGACGTGTTTACGTCTGTAGGTCGAACGTCCAATCAATAGACTGAAAGGTGAGGTTTAGTTATGAGACCTACCTGGCTAAGAAAACAAGCAATCAAACAAACAAACAAACAAAAAGCAGCTGTCACTGTAAAAGCTCGTTGATGCGTTTACTGTGTTCAGCGAATTGAACGTATTTAGCGTGAGAACTCGTCATACTGTTGTGTGCGAAGTGCCTGAGACATGGAGCTTTTACGTGTTTCCTATATATAGCTGTCTCCCGTCCGAGCGTGCATTGACCTTTTAGGTAGCGTGCCAATGGGGAGCAAGTGAACATGTGTCACTCCGCCCCAGACCGGCCAGGCCGAGGGACAACGCATCAACCATGAAAAAAAGGAGTTGATGTTTACATTCAAGGCTGTACAGGGATTCTTCGGATATAATGGTCCAAACGGCAGCGCCTTGTTGCATCTAGCATCTTACTCTTCGCGTCTACATCCCGTGTTAACAGAGTATAGCCGTCGGTATAAAACTATTTGATTTTACTTAATTTTATTATACCCTTTGGGGCCGGATTATTACAAAGGGGAAGTGGTAAAAACATACACTTAAAAAGTAAGAAAAGAAAGGAGCGCACAGTAAGTTAGAGGGAGTCTGGGTATACAATTTCAGCTACGGAGTTGTGAAAATGTTCATAATTATTAATGTTCACAACGTCAGTGGGAGGACCATTCCAATTCTGTTACACCACTCCTGTCGCTTTGCGTTTTCTCTCACAAATCATCCTGTCCTCCCTCTATTGAGGATGTGATAAATCGCGTTTATCCGGGATTAGTGCACTCTAAAACTATTTACTCTATAGGTGTCCCGTTGTTCCTATGGTTAACACATTTGCTTTTACGGCCATAAAATTGGTATTACACTGGACAGTGGGTTATAATTATATATATGATGCAAAAAGGCGCCATAAGGAGTCGCTATTATGATTCTGACTACCTGGCATGCTCATAAACATCCGATGCGAAAGCTGGCAGCGATAGCCATGCTTGTTCTTTTTTTCGGCCGTGTTTTTTCGCGCAGCACTGCTATATGCATGCAGTGGCGTAAATGCAGAAATATCATAAGGGGGGACACATATATTCGCATGGCGGCCATTTTGGTTAAAGATGTTTGTTTTATTTTACTTGTATAAAAATTAAAATCACGCCTTCAAATCGCACTGAAACACTCACATGGGTTCCAAGCTTGCGTAATTACATTGTTCTATTTAGTCCTCTCTGAAACCGGCCGAGTGGCAGGTGCGATTTGATTAGTATCGCACACTGCTGAATGGTATTGACCACAGGTATACACTACAAGTTAACCAAGCCATAAAAAGTTGAATGTGTATACGTAACCGTCAAGTAATTCAAATGTATGATGTTTGAAGGGTGAATTTTCTTGCAAGAGTGTAAGCTTGGGCTAGATACATGGTGTGTAGTCATATGAACAAGTTTTTCAGCGTGCAAACATATTGATAAATTTCAAGGATAAACTCTTGAAAGTGTTTTGAAAGTGTTTTCCCCAGGCTCCAGCATCAGGTATCATACTTGCCCATGATCCTAGTATCCTTCTATTAACCGAAACTTGGCTAAATGATTCGATCTTCGATAGCGA
Organism: Rhipicephalus microplus; assembly: GCF_043290135.1. Classification (NCBI taxonomy): domain Eukaryota; kingdom Metazoa; phylum Arthropoda; class Arachnida; order Ixodida; family Ixodidae; genus Rhipicephalus; species Rhipicephalus microplus. Next base: position 189,429,354 of record NC_134701.1, read on the forward strand.
ATTTGTACCAGCTGATTTTAATGTGTTCAGGAAAGATCGCGGGGCAAGAGGAGGAGGAGTTTGCATTCTCTTCAAAAATTCCTTGAACATTATTAGAATGCCTGATGTACCTAACGTTGAAGCTCTCTTCTGCAAAACTTATCACGGAAATGTTAAATACGTTATTGGCGTTGTTTACAGGCCACCCTCCTTGGAACCCATCGATCTCATTGAATTACAAAATTACATGACCATTCACGTAAGGCAAGAAGATAGAGTCATTTTGGCTGGTGACTTTAACGCACCAAACATTGATTGGAGCTTGCTGACTACCAGGAAGCAAAACGACAAAGTAGGGGAAGCAATTATAGACTTCGTATTTGCATTCGATTTATTACAAATTGTTGATGACTTCACTAGGATACAAGGCCAAACTAGATCTATACTTGACTTGTTTTTCATTCGTGGCTTTCCTGCACCTTGTGTTACATGTGAAATTCATCCTGGCATTTCTGATCACGAAATGGTATTACTAACACTCTCCGGTGTATCAATGAACGAACATAGATCAATTCGTAACTTTCCAAACTTTTCCAGGGCAGATGATGTTTCTATAATAGATACGTTGTCTTTTCATTTCGACACGTTTGCAAGCAGTGATGCTAGCGTAAACTATCTTTGGGACCGCTTAAAAAGTATTATTATGGAATGCATGGATCGTTTTGTGCCACGTATTGTCAAGAAACCAAAAAAGAGAAACCCCTGGATAACTCGGCCTACACTACAGCTCAAAAGAAAACTTAAAAGATTAAAGAAGAAGGGCTCTTCAACAAATGCTCAAAAGCAAGAAATATCTCTTTTAACCGTTAAACTTCAAAATGAAGTTTCGAAGGATAAACAAAACTACCATAGTGTATTACTACCACGCTTTATCTCGACATCCCCAGAAAAATTCTGGAGATTGATTTCCCCTTCGTCTCGTTCTTCCACGGCTTTTGAAGTTGATGGTTCCATTACTCACGACAGCTCAAAGATCGCGAACGCATTCAATGCTCAATTTCAATCTGTTTTCACCAAAGATAACAATTTATTGCCAGATTTCAGTCTTTCTCTTCCGCCAGTACCAGACATTGTCATTAGCGAAACGGGAATACTGAACTTGCTGTTAAATATAGATATAAAAAAATCATGTGGTCCCGATGACATCCCTAACGAATTTTTAAAACGGTATGCGGAGTGGATGGCAAAGTACCTTCATGTATTGTTTTCGAAATCATTGCAGGAGGGCGAGGTTCCTCTAGATTGGAAAATAGCTAAGATTACACCGCTACACAAAAACGGGAGCAATTCTACGGTTAAAAATTACCGCCCCATATCGCTTATTTCGACAGCTTGCAAACTAATGGAACATGCAATACATAAACACATCTCAGTATTTCTCGAAGAACAAAACTTCTTCACCAAGGGACAACATGGTTTTCGCAAAGGCTTCTCTACACAAACTCAATTAGTAGAAACTATACACGATTTTGCGACATCTATTAATAATGGTAATCAAACTGACGCTATTTTTCTAGACTTTCGCAAAGCTTTCGATACGGTTTCTCATAATAAACTGCTTTATAAATTAAATTTGGTACTTCAAAACCCTAAGCTAATATCCTGGATTTCATCATACATAACTGGTCGTCTACAAATGGTTTCTTTTAATCAACATTGCTCGGGTAGAGTTTCTGTATCATCTGGTGTCCCGCAGGGTTCGGTACTCGGACCACTTTTTTTCCTCATTTTCATAAATGATATAGTTGACGGCATCCCTGTAAAAATTAAACTTTACGCCGATGACTGCATCCTGTACTGCGAAGTTAAAAACTCGAATGATCAGCTACTCCTAAATCAAGCTTTTGAGAAGGTTATGTCATGGTGTGAAAGTTGGCAGATGTGTCTTAATCTTGAAAAAACAGTAGCAATGAAAATTACTCGCAAAAAAACGCCCTTAACTTACTATTACGGCTACAAAAACAATTACCTCAGTGAGGTAACCGAGTACAAATACTTAGGCCTTTTAATAACAAGTGACCTTCGGTGGAATAAACACATCGACCAAGTCATAGCTCACACACAACGTAAACTATTTTTTCTCCGCAGAGCACTGAAACTATCCACCCCCACTGTACGTCTCCTTGCGTATAAATCCGTTATTCTGCCCGGGTTAGACTACGCTGCAATTATCTGGGACCCATATACCAAAACAAATATTGATAAACTGGAATCCATTCAGAAAAGAGCAGTACGATTTATATATAATCGCTATGACCGTACATCAGTAACAGATCTGTTAACCAGAGCTAAGCTTCAACCTCTATCCACTAGAAACCGTCATTCACGTTTGAAGTTTCTTTACCAAATATTAATGGGGCATGTTAAGGTCGATACATATTCTGTTATGCCACTCACCTCTAGATACAGCACAAGACTACGGCATGATAGAACACTAACACCACATCAAACGCGAAATAATGCATTTAAATATTCTTTTTTCCCCAGAACGGTGAATGATTGGAATTTATTAACAAATGAGCAAGTGTTACAGTCTTCATTGGCAAGTTTTACTTCTAGTCTGTGTTCATGAACCTGGATCTCATTTATATTTCGTATATATGCACACATGCGTACTTAGTAAGAGTGCACATTTATTCATGAAGGTCTATGCATGTATTTGTGTTTCATTTCGTTATTGCTATATTATTTACCTACACTCGGTATTTTGTTCTTGTGTGCACGTAATTGTATTGAGGATTGCTATATATGTATTGGTATGCATGCGTGCGTGTATTGTTCAGATGTGTAACCGCGTTTCATTTTTTTTGATAGGTCACTTTCTGTTTTACGTCATACGAATTATGTGACCTGGTTACGCCTACCACTTGTTCCACACATTTCGTAGTACCAGATCATGCATTGTTCATCTTCCCACCCTACCAAAGTCCCGACTAGGGATTGTAGTATTTATAAATAAATAAATAAATAAAAGCACAAGGAAAGATCAAGCCCCTTAACCCCCCCCCCCCTTTCGTGATTTACACCAGTAGCTATGTGTTCAATAATGCACCAACTAACCCGAACAAGAGCCTTATGGCCTTACCAATAACTGCAGAAATCTCTCTGTAGCACTCGTTACATATATACAGTCTTTTGCAGACATCGTCACCTTTACTCGCAGTAGGAAGTCGGCAATGAAGAACGTCGTATTCGCTAGTGCGTGCCTGCGATAAAACAAAACACCTTTTATACACCGATAAAGGTGTCGTACACTGCTCATTGCTTGGTAGAATGTCGCCCAACGAGCAATAGATAAAACGCAGGAAAGGATGGGACTTGCACATTATGAAAACAAAACAAGTGTTATATATTTAGAGAGAGAGGGGTGGGAGGCTACATGAACGTGAATGGAAGAGGAAGAAAAAAATAATCACACCATTGTCACGTGATACTCTGTGATTATGTAAAAGGTGGCTATCCTACCACCTCCAAGTTTAACAAAGGATGGTTAATAAGGAGCAGTGACCCAACGTATCCGAAATATTTGCAAAGCGTGGAAAAGCGCTAGCCTGACGAAGATAACGACACAGGTCTCGCTGTTTCATTGGTGTCCGCGTAGCGGATCTGGTCGAATGTTTTCTTTTCATTGTTACCTACGAGGGAAACCTTCCGGACGCGCGTTACCATCAAGCGTGGGACACACGCCACTAAGCGAAGGTTCGCAGCGAGCGCCCTCTTAAAAGAGCGAGATCCGGTGGTTAATGGAAAAGAACAGCGGCGCCGCGTGGCACACGGCTGTTAATGTATTATAGCTTGGCAAGCAGCAGCCGCCGCCGCCGCTGCCGACACAGCGCGCGCCGCACAGCGACAACGACGCTACGAGAAGCAGTGGGGCGGCTTGTGACGCTCTCTTCTCGGAGACCCGCTCGCCTTGACCATGCCGGCAATGATCGAGTCTGCGAAGCAAGACGAGATCACCGTCGAGCACTCTTTTATGCCTCGCTTGGCTGCATGCCCCGATACTGTCGTCTCTTTTATTATCTTTTCCTTACTCGCGACGGCAGCTAGAACGTGCGCATACGCACACGCCACGAACAGCTCTTCTCCCCGCGAGGTCCCCTGGCCGTGTCGCCGGCACTTGTAATGCTCGCTTTTGAGCCGAGCCGAGCTGTGGCTGTACTCGTTCGACAAAATCCCTCAAAATGCCCGGATGCCTGTCGCATGGGCAGCATCCGCTAGACGTTGAAAAATCCGCTTGGATACATAGCCGTGCAAACACGAGGGGGTGTATTATGGATCGAGGGGGTCTTATCTAGCGATCCAGTTCGGTTAGAAGAATGGCTATAAACCCGGCTTTCTTTGTTTCATGCAATATTTATGAAGAAGAGCGAGTCGATAATGATATGGTGATATGTGGGGTTTGACGTCCCAAAACCACCGTATGATTATGAGAGACGCTGTAGTGGAGGGCTCCGGAAATTTTGACCGCGTGGGGTTCCTTAAAGTGCACCCAATTCTGAGCACACGGGCTTACAGCATTTCCGCCTCCATCGGAAATGCAGCAGCCGCAGCCGGGATTCGATCCCGCGACCTGCCGGTCAGCAGCCGAGAAGAGCGAGTCGAGCAATCGGTGTTCGGCTCGTGCTCTCGAAAGACCGCAAGAATGGGAGAGCAGGACTGTCGCTTTGCCCTATGCTCCGTTTCCGCTCGGGTGCTAAGAAACTGTGCCAGTATACTGACGTCAGCTGAATGCTTTACGTGGTTACTTTACCTTGATTCTGAAAACGCTTTATGGCTCGCTGGATTTCGTGCCGACTGGTTGTGCCCCCCCGATCTCCGACGACAGCGCAGCTCTGGCCGACTGGCTCGCCCTACGCCGTCCCCTGACGCCGACAAGAGCTCTCGCTGAGTGGTGCCCCGTCCTCGGACTCCTGCGACCACGTTCATCTTTCCTATCTTCTCCTTACTTCCTTAAGTGGCTGTCCCTGCGCCTCTCTCTCCTCGTGCTCCTCTCTCTATCTCTATACCTTCGCCCCGCCGCGGTGGTCTAGTGGCTAAGGTACTCGGCTGCTGACCCGCAGGTCGCGGGTTCGTATCCCGGCTGCGGCGGCTGCATTTCCGATGGAGGCGGAAATGTTGTAGGCCCGTGTACTTAGATTTGGGTGCACGTTAAAGAATCCCAGGTGGTCGAAATTTCCGGAGCCCTCCACTACGGCGTCTCTCATAATCATCAGTGGTTTTGGGACGTTAAACCCCACATATCAATCAATTATCTCTATACCTTTAATTCCTCCCTATCCTTTTTAATTCCTCCTTACCCCATCCCCTGTGCAGAACTGTGTAAGGGCCCTCGATTGAGAGAGAGGCAGTAACGGAACTGCGCTTATTTCTTCCTTTTCCCCTTTAAAAAGTCATTTACTTACGTGCATCAAAGAAACGTCGTAAGTATTGTACCACGATAGTCTTCGCAATTAGAGGCACAAATGTGTAGATGCATACTCGTGCTCAGGTGGGCACACACGCACGCAGTGAAGTTTTCTGAAAATAAAAGGAGCGCAATAAAGACGGGCCACAGGAGACAAATAGACAGGAACGGGCGCTCAACACCGCTGTGTCCCGCCTTTTTTTTTTTTGCGCTCAACTTTTTATTTTCAGACAATACACCCACTCGCCCGGCAACGCATTCCATTGAGCAGCGATGTTTTGCTGACATGGTGACAGCGTATGTTGATGACAAGGAGAGAACGACACCTGCGAGTTGTAATTCAGCTTGTACGCAGTTTGAGAAACTAGTAATGATATACTGCAATTCAAATCTACAAGAAAGAATTGGTGGCTAAATGGAAACGTGCTTACACGGGAAACGCGTTTACAACTTGCTGAACTTGTACTTACGTGTTCCTTACATCTACACTCGAGTAAACATTATTTTGTGATTCTAAGATGGAACTCACGCACTGCAAGGAGGGCCACGTTTAATTTCTTAGACAACACTTGCGAGGTAAAAATAAATGCACTGGTGCGTTCTCTATGCCTTAAATGTTGTTGTATACAAATTGAACTGCTTTATTTATTCGCTATTAGGTCCCGCTGCCAGAAAGTGGCCATATCCATCGGTTGATATGGCCGCGTTTCTCGCTGGTGATTTCGTTAAAAATGTTCCCGACGATTCAGTCGGTCGCACAGACTCATCCGTAAGTACAACTATTCGCCCAACACGTTTTTGTACAACCACCCACAAGCATCAAAAACTGCTGCTGTAGCTCACTGGCGCATTCAGCTTCCTAAATCGCAATATAAATATCCGGAGCTACAAGATGCACCTATGGAGGGCTCCAGTGTTACTGTTCAGTGTTCACCATGTGGGGTTCTTTAACGTGTAAGTCACCATCGTTCATTTGCCGTATTTAACCTAGCGAAATAATCTCGGAGCTTCGAAGTACTCCTACGGAGGACTACAGGTTACCTTTGATCATGTTAAGCTCTTTAATGCATTTGTAAAATTGATTCATCAATCGATTCATTCATTCATTCATTCATTCATTCATTCATTCATTCATTCATTCATTCATTCATTTGTCTTATGTAACACCCTCAAACAATGTTTGGTCCACAAAATACACTATCGCAAGCAGGCCTGTAGCCAGGATTTTTTTTGGGCGGGGGGGGGGGCACTTGCTGGAAACCTTCGCATTCTGGAAAAAAATTTTTTTTCAGTAAAGCACTTTCCTCCATCAAAAAAATCTTTTTTTTTGGGGGGGGGGGGGGGCAGATTAGGGCGACCCCCCTGGGAGACCCCGCCAGCAGACCCTGGCTACGAGCCAGATCGCAGGGTTCCAGCTATCTGTTTTTCTTTAAATATTCGTTCATTTGCTTCACTGAACGTCCCTGAACCGCTTCGGAGCCATGAAGGGAACTTTTGGGGAGCTCCACATTTACTTTCAACACTCACTCATTCCAAACGACTGCACTTTGTGGCGCAAGAGGCAGTTTTGTGTGACCTGCCTTGCCGTGGCCCTTACTACCATTACAAGTCGTCGCAGTACCTCAGCGAGTCCTCCCTGCCCCTTCCTTGCTTTTCTATGTCTTTTTCTTCCTCAGCGACTGAAAACGACCCGTAGTTCAGTAGAGCCTGTGGTGTCGCCTCTTTGGTGTCATGTAGAGCTTCTTTGGAGCCTGGCCTCATGCCCTACAGGTATTCCAAGTGCTAACAACGTGAGCTCAAGCAAGCCACTAAATCCCCAGAAAGAGTTTTCAGAGGTTTCAGCCTTCAAGCTATGAAGTCCAACTGGACATCGACTCTAAAGTTCAGAAGTGTGCTAACCACTATGGCCTTGCAGGCAAGGCTTCGGGATTGGTGAAATCCTGTCCACCATGGGAACCGGAGAGCGACGGGCCTGTTTATTGAGATCAGAGTGACGTAAATAGTTATATAAAGTCTTCTTTCATCAACGTGTCTTGATGACATGTCGCAGGCAGACATACTCGTCTTCCCACCGACCGCTATACCACAGACTCTGTACACTACTAACATTTTTGCCTCGTGCGGCCCTTTGTTACTGCATACGCTGTCCACGGAAAGTCTTGACTGCCCAAGCCGCTCCCAGAATCGACAAACGCAACGCGGCGTACCGCTATTCTCGCACCGGCAACTTGGAAGCGCTCCATCAGTTCTGCAGCGCTCGTGATTGGGCTCGGTGGCGTGTCCAAGTCGCCTTCTCCTGATTCGCGGATTGTTCTTCGTTCACCCTGCTTTACGATCGTCATTTTTCATACCGCATCGCCTCTTGCTTCCATGCAAGCTGCGTCACCGGAACTTGCGTTCACCGTATACGCTCTGTTACCTGGCTCGGCGCAACGGCGCCCCGCCTCCGCTTTCGAATTCATAAGGTCAATTTGAAGCCACCGCGGGACGTCGACGGGCTGCTGCCTGGTTGGGCGCATATGAAGACGTGCTTGCGAGAACGACCGTGCAACGGACCTTGCCTGTATCGATGGGCGACAACTCTCTCCCACTACTCCTTGCAAGGCGCCTTCCGACGTCGAGGCGCGTCTGGAGCATGACCCTCGACCGCATATATGGCATGAGACCCGATAGGGTGGAGGCGCTCGCTTTGCTGTGTGACCGGTTTGCTTCTTCGCCCGTGTCCGCCTCTTTCGCTTCCTATTACAAGGTATACACCCTTTGCCACAGAGCGGGAGAGAGTGCAGGTCAGCTGGATCGTAGCTCGGCTTCTGCCTCTAGAATATTCTACAATCACCGACGGAAACTCTTTCCGCGTGTGCGTGCGTGTGTGTGTGTGAGAGAGTGAAACAATGTTAGAGAGTGGGATATCTCACATACCGCGCGTGTATGCTTGCGCTCAAGGTGACATGTATGAGTTTCCCATTTGCCTTAGATAACAGGAAGAAAGTGACGCTAGCGAAGTCCCCCTCCGCTTGCTTAAGGTCCCTAGAAAACTCTTTATTTTTTTTCTAGGGACCTTACGCGTGCTTATGGCGAATTCCATTGAGAGAACAGGAGTAAGGGTGCCGAGCAGAGAGGAGTAGGGGGCAGAGCACTGAGAGCCGCGTCACTCGACCTGCCACTGGAATGCGGCACACCTCCGCAGAGCAGGTGTGAGGGAATAAAAAGGCGAGTGAGGAGAAAGGTTGTGCATCCCAGCGTCCTCTGCTGCAAAACACGTGCGGTCTGATCCGGACGGGCAAGGAAAGCACGTGTGGCAGTGGTTGGTACAGCGCACTCGCTTGCGCGCTATCCTGCAAAGCTGCTGCTTCGTATACTACTACATGATGGACTCGGAAGCTCAGCGCATCCTACTGTCTTTAATTCAACACCAGGCACCATCTAGTACGGAAGGTAAAGTGAATTTGATTGCTTTTTATTTGTTTCAGCGCACTTGTCGCGCATGCAGCATGCAATGCATTCTTGCGCGCGTGGACCTAAGCCCACTATTCTTTATCATATCAGAAAAACACCGTGGATATGACAGCTTTATCAGACTGTTCATGCAGTTACCAGCTGCTGCTGTCATCAGCAGTTAACAAAACGTAAACAATTCTAGAAGTACTGCAGTACACTATCCTGTTGCCAAGTTTCCTTGCATGAGTAATTAATCCTTAATTCAAAACAAACTTACATTGCAGACCCCTCCATCAGCAACAGAATGATTCGCAGCGTTTTAAGAAAAGTAACTGCGAAGTGGCGTGTAGCAAGTGTCACGTGGGTGCAGCTAAGTATTGCACGCAGTAACAATTTATTTTTATTTCTGATTTTTAAGTGGCTAATGTCTCCAGACGGCAGATCAGCATCCCACGTGATACGGTGAAGCCATACATCTCCTCGGAAGCACGATTTCTTATCGCAGGGTCGAGATGCTACGTATGATAAGCGATATTTTTTTTTAATTATCAGTGATTTGTGCAGTGTTTCATGCAGCCCTGTAACATGATGAATTGACTTTTTTAGAATTTGTTTTTTGCTTGCTCTAATCCGCTTACCTTCGAGTGTAAGGCATCCGAGTTTGCATAATGTAGCTGACTACTTGAGAAACCATTTTCATTATATAACTGATTTGATTACATTTCCATCATTGTGTGAAAACAGATGCAGTTCTGCGTACAAATATGGCTGGCGATGTGCCAAGGCGAGGGAGCGAAGAAATGCGCATGGAGCTCAGATTGCCATGCGTTGAAACAGGAGGTGGTAAGTATTAGTATTAACATTATTGCGAGGCACTACATTTACTGCTCATTTATATTTTTTAGATGGCACAGATACTCTGCACCTGCCAGCTCCCACTGCATCAAGATCAGCTGACGGGGAGACTGGTGCTCAAAGCAAGCCATCAGGCTCCAGGAGAGGAGGTGGAGGCAAGTATATTAACACTGAGTGTCTACAATTGCCTCAGCAAGTGTTCTTGGGTAAATCTAACAAGCATGCATCAGAGCGTGTAAAAGTGTACTTGTAGGAGTGATCCTTAAATGACAAAAAAAAAAAGAGAGCATGGAAAGCAGACCACTACAATTACTGGAAGACTGGCACAATTTGCATATTGCATTTACATGCACAATACCAGAACTTATCACTTATGTATGTTTGCTAGTCTGCGCAAATGCTTGTTTTGTTGATTAATGCTTGCTGATTGATAATTAAGCTCAAGTGACCGTGCTGTGTGTTAAATTATTCAATTATAAGTAATGCCTGCACAATGACCGACAGTTTCCCAATAAACCATTTATGTGTTGGTTCTTTCTTATTCTAGCTGCTGAATGGACAGAGGGGCAAACAAGGCTGCTCCTAGAGTACTACCTCAAATATTTCCCTCAGATTGGCCCATTTAAAAAATTCAAAAACAGGAAGCAAGCCTTTAAACAAATATCGATGGACATCGAGGCTGTGCTTGGCATAGCCAAAACCCCAGAACAGTGTGAAAATAGGTACAAAACAGTAATTAGGCGTCGGAAGGCGTCTTCCGACCATAACAAAAGGTCTGGTGCTTCACCCACCCCTGTGCCTTTTGACGACGAGGTGAAAAAAATTGAAAGCATTGATGACAGCATTGAACCGGAGGTAGAGCGAGACGCCTCAGGGGCTACATTCAAAGCCTCGCCCGAATCTCCGGCCGTGTTGTCACCTGCCAACACCACTGAGGAAAATAAGACGCAGTCCTCAAATCCCGACACGAAGCCACGGGTAGGAACTGCACGCCTGGCACACATGCAGTTGTTTTTTACTGAAATGAGGGCACTGCAAGAAGAAAAGGAGGCTCAAAAGGCGGCCAGACGTCAAGAAAAAGAAAATCGAAGAGCTGAAAGGCAGGCCGAGCGACAGGTGCTTCGTGAAGAGCGGCGCAAAATGCATGAAGAAAAAATGGAGATTCTCCGTCAGGCCTTTGGACTTCCAAAATAAAGTGGTAGTTTTAAATAAATAAACGTACTACCCAAAGCGATTACTTAGTTTCAATGTCTTTTATTTTCTAGTTTGGCACAATACACTACCTTGAGAAAATGCAAATGGGCCAACAGGTGTGTGGTAAGGACAATTTTTCCCAACCTTGAAGGTGTTTTAACGAGTTCAGCTTTTCAGGTGGGCCTTTGGTAAGCATATATTTGCTCACAACTGCATAACACGTAAAGGAATTCCTTGTTTCATGGCTGCTGGTTCTGCAACCCCATTTTTATCATCAAGTGATCTCTCTTGATGCTAGCCAAGCCACGTAATAGGCTATCCTGTTGGGCTACACTACTGCTGCTTACTTGAACTGCAGAAGAGCTTGAGTCTACATTTGTTGTTTGTGAGGTAAGTGACAGGTCTCGTGACAGGTTCTCTGGCAAATCTCCACAATCAATGCAGAGGTTGTGAAGCACACAGCATGAAATGATAAACTTGGACATGTTATCCACTGTCCACATATCCAACCTGTGCAGTTGTCTGAAACGATTTTTTAAATCGCCAAAAGTATTTTCAATAAGCACCCTTGTCCCGGAGAGTCTTGCATTGAAGGTTTTTTTGATGCTGTCAAGATTCCCATAGTCTCGAATTGGTGTCATCAGGTACTCCCGGAAAGGATATGCAGCATCCCCCACTATATGGTACTTGCTAGAGCACAGTTGTGGCAAAACACTTGAAATCCTGGACCGACGGAAAATGCGTGCGTCATGAATTTTGCTTGGGTAGCCAGTGCTGGCATCAAGAAACCTCTTCTTGTTGTCACAAACACCTTGAAGTGTCAAGGATAGGTAATGGTGCCGGTTTATATAAACAGATCGCACTTTCCTGGCTGGGCACCTGATAGGCATGTAGCTTCCGTCAACACACCCAATTGTGTCTGGGAATCCCGACAGCTGCAAGAGAAAAAAATGTGCACACACATAGTCAAATAAGCATGGCACTAAGGGTAATGAAAGGTGCCAATAACATGCGGAAAAGTTTAAAACAAACTGGAGACTTGAAGCTCATAACGGCGAGTGCAATACACTACCGGTACACATGATTGAAATTAACTGGCTATTTAATTGTGAAGCATCTGGGAAAAATAATTGTAATAACTTATTTAAAAGGTGCATTCTGGCACTAACTAATTCATAATTGTAATAGTAGAGCGGTAAAGAACACATGGGACCGCACGAAGGGGAATTAATGACACATACAGAGTACATACAGAGTGCACAAGTAACTGAACTCTAGGTTTATTCACTGTACATGCAGGACAAGTACTAGATGTACATCACTAAGCAGAAGATGGGAAAATAGAAGAGATATGAAACAGCATCACATGGTCAAAACTACTCAAGAAAAATGTCCGATTGCTGACAGCATTTGTAATACACATGAAGGAGGCTTGACTGTGTGGTGCTCTTTCATATCTCTTGCATTTTTACATTTTCTGTTCATTTGCAGTTCTGATCCTGCATATCAGTTGCTTTCAGTCCTTATTGTGGTTTGAGTAGGTGTAATTCCTCTTAGTCTGGTCCCTTGAGTTGTGTAGAGCTGTATGACATTGGTGTGAAAAAAACTGTAGTTTATACCTTAAATAGCATGTTTACAAAAGCATAGTTACCTTCTCAAAATCCACAGCAAGCTTCTGCAGGTCACTGGGGAACTTGATTACATTCGGTGCTATGTCGAGCAGGAATGCAGTTACTCGGCCCATCATTCTGTGGTGAGTGCTTTCTGCGACTTCAAAGCGGCCAGCGACATCTCTAATGCATGCTTTGTTGGCTGCATACCTGAAAAGGAGAGGATACTCTAATTAAATAATGGAATTAAGCTTGCTGTTGCTGTCAATGACTGAATAATGGTGTTAACAATGCTGTCGCTGTCAATGAAGCAAATTAGCAAGACAACTGAAGTCAGAAAACACGATTCCACCTTTTTGGGTGACACCTTAGAAACTCAAAATATTTGATTAGTAGAAGCACTATCTAAATAACAAATTCTAATTTTAATTCGCGCATTACATTTATAAGTGTGGAGATGAAGCTCACTGTGAACCTGCTGACACAGCCGATTTGAAATGCTTCGTGAGCAAAAGTTTTCATGGTTGTTTGTAATGATGCATCATGAATTATGCTTTGCCACTGATTCTAGTAACGAGAATTTTGTGAAGCTCAGTGTGTAGGTGTACAAACTACGAAAGCATTTCACAAAATACTATAACTCTATTACGTTCGACACTCGCTAGTAGCATTTAACAAGTTTAAAGCAAGGTGGTCCAATGACATGCTGCGAATTAGGTACATTTATTTGCAATATTTCATATGCCTCTAACCCACTATAAAACGGATTATGCAGTGACCTGATGACAGCGGCATTCCTAAACGTACGGACACTCACCAAAGAAAGGAGAGAATGTGTTCTTCAGCCGACTTGGCAGGCAGGCCACCATGATCACTGTTCTGAGGGCAGTGCGGTGACTTGGCGAATTCTGCTGCCAAGAAGTCCACGACCGGCCGCGTGACGCGGAAATTTCTTTTGAACTGGAAGAAAACAGGCCTTTAAGCAACCTAATTAAAACAGAAGCCGAATGACTCACCTCCTCGTCGGAGTAGCTAGCCACCGTCTTTGTAACATATGCTTCCACTTTCGGCCTTCGCTCTGGCAGAGAAAAGAGCTGCTGAAACGCTGCTGCATACACTTCGTCGTCATCGTCGCTGCTGCTTGAACTCGACTCGGACGTAGAGCTCCAGCAGCTATCGCTGCTGACATCGTCTAGCTCGTCAAATACTTCGGCAAGACGACGACGTTTTGCTGCCTCCGCCATCCGTGAATCTGAAGGCAGGCAAGGTGGACGTTCACTGCCAGAATCTGCCGCTACGACGTTAAAATCGTTCGAGCCCGAGCACCACGCACGCTTCGCTGCCGCCATAACCGCCCGACACGACGCCGCAAAATGTAAACAAGTGAGGAGGATTGCTGAGAGGGTATGTCCGGACATGACGTTCCAAACACGTGGTTTCCTGCGTTTTCCACTCACTCCGCTTTTTAAGAGGGAGCAGACAGAACTGCTCCTGGCTGCTCTCGGCGCAGCAAAAGCGCTCTCGCTCTACCAATGGATGACAGTGCTCCTACTCCTGTTCGACCACTGAAACACGCCGCCTCGGAAGAGAGCACTTTGAGCGTGCTTTTGAGTGCACCTGCTCTCCCAATGGAATTCGCCATTAAAAAGCGGAGTGAGTGGAAAACGCAGGAAACCACGTGTTTGGAACGTCATGTCCGGACATACCCTCTCAGCAATCCTCCTCACTTGTTTACATTTTGCGGCGTCGTGTCGGGCGGTTATGGCGGCAGCGAAGCGTGCGTGGTGCTCGGGCTCGAACGATTTTAACGTCGTAGCGGCAGATTCTGGCAGTGAACGTCCACCTTGCCTGCCTTCAGATTCACGGATGGCGGAGGCAGCAAAACGTCGTCGTCTTGCCGAAGTATTTGACGAGCTAGACGATGTCAGCAGCGATAGCTGCTGGAGCTCTACGTCCGAGTCGAGTTCAAGCAGCAGCGACGATGACGACGAAGTGTATGCAGCAGCGTTTCAGCAGCTCTTTTCTCTGCCAGAGCGAAGGCCGAAAGTGGAAGCATATGTTACAAAGACGGTGGCTAGCTACTCCGACGAGGAGGTGAGTCATTCGGCTTCTGTTTTAATTAGGTTGCTTAAAGGCCTGTTTTCTTCCAGTTCAAAAGAAATTTCCGCGTCACGCGGCCGGTCGTGGACTTCTTGGCAGCAGAATTCGCCAAGTCACCGCACTGCCCTCAGAACAGTGATCATGGTGGCCTGCCTGCCAAGTCGGCTGAAGAACACATTCTCTCCTTTCTTTGGTGAGTGTCCGTACGTTTAGGAATGCCGCTGTCATCAGGTCACTGCATAATCCGTTTTATAGTGGGTTAGAGGCATATGAAATATTGCAAATAAATGTACCTAATTCGCAGCATGTCATTGGACCACCTTGCTTTAAACTTGTTAAATGCTACTAGCGAGTGTCGAACGTAATAGAGTTATAGTATTTTGTGAAATGCTTTCGTAGTTTGTACACCTACACACTGAGCTTCACAAAATTCTCGTTACTAGAATCAGTGGCAAAGCATAATTCATGATGCATCATTACAAACAACCATGAAAACTTTTGCTCACGAAGCATTTCAAATCGGCTGTGTCAGCAGGTTCACAGTGAGCTTCATCTCCACACTTATAAATGTAATGCGCGAATTAAAATTAGAATTTGTTATTTAGATAGTGCTTCTACTAATCAAATATTTTGAGTTTCTAAGGTGTCACCCAAAAAGGTGGAATCGTGTTTTCTGACTTCAGTTGTCTTGCTAATTTGCTTCATTGACAGCGACAGCATTGTTAACACCATTATTCAGTCATTGACAGCAACAGCAAGCTTAATTCCATTATTTAATTAGAGTATCCTCTCCTTTTCAGGTATGCAGCCAACAAAGCATGCATTAGAGATGTCGCTGGCCGCTTTGAAGTCGCAGAAAGCACTCACCACAGAATGATGGGCCGAGTAACTGCATTCCTGCTCGACATAGCACCGAATGTAATCAAGTTCCCCAGTGACCTGCAGAAGCTTGCTGTGGATTTTGAGAAGGTAACTATGCTTTTGTAAACATGCTATTTAAGGTATAAACTACAGTTTTTTTCACACCAATGTCATACAGCTCTACACAACTCAAGGGACCAGACTAAGAGGAATTACACCTACTCAAACCACAATAAGGACTGAAAGCAACTGATATGCAGGATCAGAACTGCAAATGAACAGAAAATGTAAAAATGCAAGAGATATGAAAGAGCACCACACAGTCAAGCCTCCTTCATGTGTATTACAAATGCTGTCAGCAATCGGACATTTTTCTTGAGTAGTTTTGACCATGTGATGCTGTTTCATATCTCTTCTATTTTCCCATCTTCTGCTTAGTGATGTACATCTAGTACTTGTCCTGCATGTACAGTGAATAAACCTAGAGTTCAGTTACTTGTGCACTCTGTATGTACTCTGTATGTGTCATTAATTCCCCTTCGTGCGGTCCCATGTGTTCTTTACCGCTCTACTATTACAATTATGAATTAGTTAGTGCCAGAATGCACCTTTTAAATAAGTTATTACAATTATTTTTCCCAGATGCTTCACAATTAAATAGCCAGTTAATTTCAATCATGTGTACCGGTAGTGTATTGCACTCGCCGTTATGAGCTTCAAGTCTCCAGTTTGTTTTAAACTTTTCCGCATGTTATTGGCACCTTTCATTACCCTTAGTGCCATGCTTATTTGACTATGTGTGTGCACATTTTTTTCTCTTGCAGCTGTCGGGATTCCCAGACACAATTGGGTGTGTTGACGGAAGCTACATGCCTATCAGGTGCCCAGCCAGGAAAGTGCGATCTGTTTATATAAACCGGCACCATTACCTATCCTTGACACTTCAAGGTGTTTGTGACAACAAGAAGAGGTTTCTTGATGCCAGCACTGGCTACCCAAGCAAAATTCATGACGCACGCATTTTCCGTCGGTCCAGGATTTCAAGTGTTTTGCCACAACTGTGCTCTAGCAAGTACCATATAGTGGGGGATGCTGCATATCCTTTCCGGGAGTACCTGATGACACCAATTCGAGACTATGGGAATCTTGACAGCATCAAAAAAACCTTCAATGCAAGACTCTCCGGGACAAGGGTGCTTATTGAAAATACTTTTGGCGATTTAAAAAATCGTTTCAGACAACTGCACAGGTTGGATATGTGGACAGTGGATAACATGTCCAAGTTTATCATTTCATGCTGTGTGCTTCACAACCTCTGCATTGATTGTGGAGATTTGCCAGAGAACCTGTCACGAGACCTGTCACTTACCTCACAAACAACAAATGTAGACTCAAGCTCTTCTGCAGTTCAAGTAAGCAGCAGTAGTGTAGCCCAACAGGATAGCCTATTACGTGGCTTGGCTAGCATCAAGAGAGATCACTTGATGATAAAAATGGGGTTGCAGAACCAGCAGCCATGAAACAAGGAATTCCTTTACGTGTTATGCAGTTGTGAGCAAATATATGCTTACCAAAGGCCCACCTGAAAAGCTGAACTCGTTAAAACACCTTCAAGGTTGGGAAAAATTGTCCTTACCACACACCTGTTGGCCCATTTGCATTTTCTCAAGGTAGTGTATTGTGCCAAACTAGAAAATAAAAGACATTGAAACTAAGTAATCGCTTTGGGTAGTACGTTTATTTATTTAAAACTACCACTTTATTTTGGAAGTCCAAAGGCCTGACGGAGAATCTCCATTTTTTCTTCATGCATTTTGCGCCGCTCTTCACGAAGCACCTGTCGCTCGGCCTGCCTTTCAGCTCTTCGATTTTCTTTTTCTTGACGTCTGGCCGCCTTTTGAGCCTCCTTTTCTTCTTGCAGTGCCCTCATTTCAGTAAAAAACAACTGCATGTGTGCCAGGCGTGCAGTTCCTACCCGTGGCTTCGTGTCGGGATTTGAGGACTGCGTCTTATTTTCCTCAGTGGTGTTGGCAGGTGACAACACGGCCGGAGATTCGGGCGAGGCTTTGAATGTAGCCCCTGAGGCGTCTCGCTCTACCTCCGGTTCAATGCTGTCATCAATGCTTTCAATTTTTTTCACCTCGTCGTCAAAAGGCACAGGGGTGGGTGAAGCACCAGACCTTTTGTTATGGTCGGAAGACGCCTTCCGACGCCTAATTACTGTTTTGTACCTATTTTCACACTGTTCTGGGGTTTTGGCTATGCCAAGCACAGCCTCGATGTCCATCGATATTTGTTTAAAGGCTTGCTTCCTGTTTTTGAATTTTTTAAATGGGCCAATCTGAGGGAAATATTTGAGGTAGTACTCTAGGAGCAGCCTTGTTTGCCCCTCTGTCCATTCAGCAGCTAGAATAAGAAAGAACCAACACATAAATGGTTTATTGGGAAACTGTCGGTCATTGTGCAGGCATTACTTATAATTGAATAATTTAACACACAGCACGGTCACTTGAGCTTAATTATCAATCAGCAAGCATTAATCAACAAAACAAGCATTTGCGCAGACTAGCAAACATACATAAGTGATAAGTTCTGGTATTGTGCATGTAAATGCAATATGCAAATTGTGCCAGTCTTCCAGTAATTGTAGTGGTCTGCTTTCCATGCTCTCTTTTTTTTTTTGTCATTTAAGGATCACTCCTACAAGTACACTTTTACACGCTCTGATGCATGCTTGTTAGATTTACCCAAGAACACTTGCTGAGGCAATTGTAGACACTCAGTGTTAATATACTTGCCTCCACCTCCTCTCCTGGGGCCTGATGGCTTGCTTTGAGCACCAGTCTCCCCGTCAGCTGATCTTGATGCAGTGGGAGCTGGCAGGTGCAGAGTATCTGTGCCATCTAAAAAATATAAATGAGCAGTAAATGTAGTGCCTCGCAATAATGTTAATACTAATACTTACCACCTCCTGTTTCAACGCATGGCAATCTGAGCTCCATGCGCATTTCTTCGCTCCCTCGCCTTGGCACATCGCCAGCCATATTTGTACGCAGAACTGCATCTGTTTTCACACAATGATGGAAATGTAATCAAATCAGTTATATAATGAAAATGGTTTCTCAAGTAGTCAGCTACATTATGCAAACTCGGATGCCTTACACTCGAAGGTAAGCGGATTAGAGCAAGCAAAAAACAAATTCTAAAAAAGTCAATTCATCATGTTACAGGGCTGCATGAAACACTGCACAAATCACTGATAATTAAAAAAAAATATCGCTTATCATACGTAGCATCTCGACCCTGCGATAAGAAATCGTGCTTCCGAGGAGATGTATGGCTTCACCGTATCACGTGGGATGCTGATCTGCCGTCTGGAGACATTAGCCACTTAAAAATCAGAAATAAAAATAAATTGTTACTGCGTGCAATACTTAGCTGCACCCACGTGACACTTGCTACACGCCACTTCGCAGTTACTTTTCTTAAAACGCTGCGAATCATTCTGTTGCTGATGGAGGGGTCTGCAATGTAAGTTTGTTTTGAATTAAGGATTAATTACTCATGCAAGGAAACTTGGCAACAGGATAGTGTACTGCAGTACTTCTAGAATTGTTTACGTTTTGTTAACTGCTGATGACAGCAGCAGCTGGTAACTGCATGAACAGTCTGATAAAGCTGTCATATCCACGGTGTTTTTCTGATATGATAAAGAATAGTGGGCTTAGGTCCACGCGCGCAAGAATGCATTGCATGCTGCATGCGCGACAAGTGCGCTGAAACAAATAAAAAGCAATCAAATTCACTTTACCTTCCGTACTAGATGGTGCCTGGTGTTGAATTAAAGACAGTAGGATGCGCTGAGCTTCCGAGTCCATCATGTAGTAGTATACGAAGCAGCAGCTTTGCAGGATAGCGCGCAAGCGAGTGCGCTGTACCAACCACTGCCACACGTGCTTTCCTTGCCCGTCCGGATCAGACCGCACGTGTTTTGCAGCAGAGGACGCTGGGATGCACAACCTTTCTCCTCACTCGCCTTTTTATTCCCTCACACCTGCTCTGCGGAGGTGTGCCGCATTCCAGTGGCAGGTCGAGTGACGCGGCTCTCAGTGCTCTGCCCCCTACTCCTCTCTGCTCGGCACCCTTACTCCTGTTCTCTCAATGGAATTCGCCATAAGAGGGAGCAGACAGAACTGCTCCTGGCTGCTCTCGGCGCAGCAAAAGCGCTCTCGCTCTACCAATGGATGACAGTGCTCCTACTCCTGTTCGACCACTGAAACACGCCGCCTCGGAAGAGAGCACTTTGAGCGTGCTTTTGAGTGCACCTGCTCTCCCAATGGAATTCGCCATTAGAATGGAGCGCCATTGGTGTCGGTAGTAGTAACGTTATGCTCCTCGATGGGCGCTTAGTGTCGCTGCCAGCATCGAAAGCGGAGTGGCCATCTGATTACCCGAAGTATTGGGCAAATCAATCGCGTTAGTACGCCAACTTATGCAGCTACCGTGCGTTTAAGACTTTTAAAGAACGGGCGTAGGCGCGGAAAAGCCGGTTTCTGCGTAAGAATGCACCGACGGTAAGGTTCCGTCTCTCACAACTGCTTGCCATGCCTTGACAAATGGAAACGCAGTGTCGTCCCGGAAGACAGGGGAAGGCCAGATTGCAAAGAAAGAAAGTATTTTGATCAATTAGAAGAAAATAAGAAAATAGAAGCGCATGAAAAGTAACAAAGTTGCGCACGGAGTAGAAATAAGAAGCGTGATACGGCACTGCATAGGCGAGCAAAGCACAGCAAGCTAAGCAACTATATATATATATATATATATATATATATATATATATATATATATATATATATATATATATATATATATATATATATATATATATATATATATATGTGTGTGTGTGTGTGTGTGTGTGTGTGTGTGTGTGTGTGTGTGTGTGTGTGTGTGTGTGTGTGTGTGTGTGTGTAACGCTATGAGGAATGGCAGACGTGGCCCGGCTCATACTCCATGTTTATTCTATAAGCACTTCTTTATTCTCGACCTCTACTAACCATCACTTGATACGTCACACGATTCCCCTTCCCCCCGAAAGAAGGCATGGATTACGCACAACAAAAGTAAACAAGGAGAGGTTGAGAAGTCACAAATGTCAAAATGCACAATTGGTTTCATGGCCCCGTGGTGTTCCGTAAACTCGCAAAACTTCAGGAAAGAGTGTAGCAGTCCGGTTAACGCCGGAGTTCTGGTGGGCGAGGCTGATGGTTGCGTCCTGGATAACACAAGAATGCTTTGGACATGGAGATAGTGGAAATCGCAGCCGGCATTCTTGTGAAGAACAAACGAGGTTCGAACACCTTGCAGAATGGACAGTTCGAATATCGTAGGCATGGAATTCTTCGTCGTGGCACAGGTCGGTCAGGCAGCTTGCGTGTGCGTTGATCGAGGTTGATTGGGCGCTGCCTGTGTTTCTGCCGAGTACAAGGGGTGCTTTTGGAATAAACTGGTGTTCTGACTGACGCCATGTCTCATCCGTATATATATATATATATATATATATATATATATATATATATATATATATATATATATATATATATATATATATATATATATGTGAAGATGAAGCTGAAAACTTGTGTACGTGGTACTGAAATTACTACCCTGGGCCTCCTTTCTTCACTTGTTATGCCCGTTTAATTATCTCTTAGTAATATACATCATCACCTTACCTATGGTATGACGGCTATATCATGTCAACACATTTATTTGAAATCGCTCTTGAAACTTGCACATTTCGCTGGTGTCGTACACGGTGCATGATGGGCGTCGCTAAGGTTAAAAAATTTGCGGCCCTCAGAGATGCGTTGGCAAAGATGTTCGTATTTGTACGCCCTGTTTTCCTGTAAATGATGCTCCTTCGATGGTAGGCCTGTCGACGATCAGCTTTCTCTGATATGGCAGTGCGATCTTTTATCGAAGTAGTCTCTTGTTAGTTTCCCGTTGCCACATTCGATTACATTACACTGCTGCCTGAACAGTATTTGTTGCTTGGAGCTACTTCATTTTCCTGTTAAACTGTGTTTTCTGCCCTTCTCCTACACAATGTATAAAATGTGCCCTGAGGGTCTCACAAATAAATAAATAAATAAATAAATAAATAAATAAATAAACAAATAAATAAATAAATAAATAAATAAATAAATAAATAAATAAATAAATAAATAAATAAAAGCACTGCGCAACTAAGCAGGTGGATGACAATCCCATTCCCGGCATGGAGGCCGGAAGCAGTTGGCAATATTGCGCAATGCGAAAGAGAGAAAGACAGGTGGTACGTCGAGCACGCGCGCGCTCAGCTTCGCTGGCCCTCACTTTTCCCGACAGGACAAGTGCTCCCTTCCTATTTCTTTCTCCGCTCTCTTCCTTCGCGCTTGCGCAGTACGTACGCCACTTGTTCGGTGTGAACCGACAAGCTTGCATAGAAGAAGGTCTCATTCTCGTGAATGTTTAGCAGCGCGCAGGCTGTTCTTAACCGAGACCTTTAATGTCCGGGGGCCGCCGTATAGGTCGGAAACGGATAGGTTGTCACTACTCACGACTTCCACCACGCACCGCTACGCCCACTACTACTCTCGCCACACCCACTCACATTCGACCCACGTAATTCCACTTCACTCAACACCACTTCGTTCAACTTCCTGTCAAACGGATCCCACTAAATTCAACCAGCTAAAATAAGTGGCGAAGCGGAGGCTTCTTTCTAAGCCGATATGAACCAACAAGCCTGAAAGCTTTGCCGTTTCATCAGTATGCGTTGCGTGCATCTGTTTCTTTGTTTTTCTGTTTTTGTAAGTAAATAACTGGAGGTTACAAGGTGAAAATAACAGGCGGGGTTTTTCTGCAAACCCTATGCCCTACAGCCACAGGTACCCAGAAGTATTTGAAGTCATAGCGCGAATTTCGTGGTCAGGCAGCGAATTAGGTTACGTGGTTTGGACATGTCCGACTAAGTACACTAGCGCACACACTCTAGAATCCAGGGAGACCATACTCCGGCAGTCCAGACCCCCAACGTCCCGCAGGACATCATTAGTCCAGGCCTTGCTGCTTCCGTGTACCAAGGAATTAAGGCCGACGGCTTGAGGCGACGAAGAAAGTAGACTTTCTCCTGACTGTTTCCAGGTAGTACGGCTCACCAAACATCACCTAATCTTGTCTCTCGTCGAAAACGTAAAAATGCGTTAGTCCCTTCCTTTCGCATCAACCGCGCACCTGCCGGAAACACAGTGTCTTCGCAGCATCCGTGGGGAGACGCTCTTTTCTTCATACTGTTCATTAATGTCTCTATTTCAGAACAAAAACGCTTGCACTACCAGGGGAGAGGCTGTATATTCGCGAATAGCTCAGGTTGAACCATTGTATACAGGCCAGGTCTACCAGGAAAACCCTGGTAATCCTGGCCTGCAATTGCTCCAAAAGTTTGAGAGGGAGGTGGTGTTGCCTCCACATCCCTCACCACTTCCCTCACAAACGTCAGGACAAAGTGGTGGTATTGCCTGTGGCAACACCTCCACTTTGTCCTGACTTGCACAGACTGTTTATCATCAAGTTGTTGTTTTTTCTTTTTTTTCTCTCCGTGCAATGACATCATGACAGTTGCGAGGTGAAAGGTGCGTAGACAGCATCACGCACAAGGTGTCACTTCCAACAAAATGTATACTTTGAAAATTGAAACTCTAGGCTATTTAAGCACAGAGCGCTGTCGTACTCAAGGGGACCAACTAGACACGCGTCATTTTTCGACCTGACGCTGTGACAGTGGCGGTAAAGCAACGTCATCTGTGGGTTGAATGTGCAGACGTTTCCGTTTATAAGCACGCTTTTCTATCTGTCAGCCACCTCCACTAACTGGTAATGTATTCATAAATGACAATTTATCCAGCATCAGGGTTAGCTCCAATTTTTTTCTCATAAACAACTATATCGCATGGGATTCTTGGGTGTAATGTTCATATCTCATAAATACTTCTCCAGCTACATATTTCCTAAGTGTTGTTATTTTAATCGGAATAATCTTGTTATTAAAGTGCCTGAAACTTTGTAGATGCTTACCCTCAGTGCTCCTTTGAAAGCCAAGCTCTGCGCTAGTTGACGCGTTTTACGTCCCGAAATTGATTATGAGTTCGCACAACCTTTGTGCAAAAGCTTGATAGTTTTTAGGTCGTAACGAAGAAAAAAATGGGGGGAAGGGGGATGCATGTTTAGAGGCTTAACAAGACACCCGAAAAGCGTGATAAAATTCGGTGAAGCATGCTGCTCTCTTTATCGATGCCAATACTATGCTATAACTGCGTTCTTGTTGCGTTATCAAGTAGAAGCGTGGCTTTCCAAGACACACCTATCTTTCTGTGTAACTTCCTACTGTCTTGCGTTCCCATGCGAGGTTGTGTTGCAAGCGCTGTTAATTTTTCGGTGAGGCTTTCCGGCGCTATATACGATCGATTTATTTTCGCACTCAGCCAATACAAACGTGCTACGTAAAACAAAAATACTTACCGCTTCGTTTTAAAAGAAATAAGCTGCTGCTGCGTTTCCTCCTTTCCTTCTATTGCGCCTACCTTCTTTCTCTCGTGCGAGAGGCGGAGCCTCCTCCTGCAGTTCGGTGGTTGGCTTTTCCGCGCTACGCCTGCACACGCAGGAGAAGCGCGGACTATCGGCTTGGAGGGTGTGGCGCTTCTGCGCGAAGTAAAAACGGTTTCCATGGTTGTGGTAGCAACACGGAGGCGGTTCCCAGTCGCTTCTTGGGCTGGCGCACCGTCTGACTGGCTGATTTTCTCTATCTCGCATCTCAATTGATTGCTGTTGGTTTGTATCACGTGTTTCTAGCTCTACTGTGCAGAAACTGTGATGCGTTTATGTATGGAGGTCATGAAAATTATTATTATAATAATAAAAAAGGTTTAAGTCGATGCTCCAAATTATGTGAAGTGCTTCCTCCACATCTCTTCTCTTAGTATTGTTCCGAGAACATTGTGTGAGGCCGCCGTGTTTTTTTCTTCGAGATTCCTTTCGTATTATTTTTATACGTCTCGTCTTGGGTGATACTCCTGTCCGTGTTACTCTACCTTAGCCACATCGAGAAAGCAACGAAAGGGTATTAATACAGAACACAAGACGATCTGTTAAGGGAGTGCCGCAGGTTTTACGTGTAAATTAAGATGTAGGTGTTAATTTACACGTAGTACACTTAAAAAGCCTCGTGAGAATGCGTAGTATAGACTCGTATATATAGTTTTCGCAAGTATAAATTAAGATAAGCTGTGTTTTTTTTTTTCAAAAGACTGACGACAACCATTGACGTATTTGGAAAATGAATAATTGAATATGAAATGGCGATGTGACATTCCGGTGACGAAACTACCGCCTGGCAACGGTGACGTCATGCCGCAGGCGATAAGTCAAATTTTATGCGGAGCTTGCTAAGCCGCCTTCAGAAAAAAATGGGGGCAAACGCCACAACGGTTGGTTTTCTTTGCTACGGGCTTAGCGAAGCATAGGACGCTCAGGAAAGCGAGAATAATTAGCGTTCATTACTTTAGTGCGAAAGTTGGCACACGCTGAACACTGTATGCGGCAACTGGCATTGACGTTTCCCGCTGCTGCGTTTATCTCAGCGGAAACATTTAGGCGTCCTAATTTAAATTATGATCCTTTTGAATAATAATAATAATAATAATAATAATAATAATAATAATAATAATAATAATAATAATAATAATAATAATAATAACGATTATGATTATGAAGATGATGATGATGATGATGATGATGATGATGATGATGATGATGATGATGATGTTACGACGCAGTTGGCATGAGCCCACCGTCGCAGAGGAATCGACAAAGAAGCTGACTTGCCGCGCGAGATACTGCCACCCAAAGGCCCCCCGGTTCTTGGCCAATCCTGCACTGTCTAAGGTTTTACTCTATACTCTACTTGGATGACACAGCTACTTGTAAATATTGTAAACATACTCTCTTCTGTCTTACGTGTATTTGGGATCGCCGTCATAAATTGGTGGATGTGTGGGGTAAACGAAGCGCTGTACAACAGAGCTCCGCAGTGGCTGTCGAGTCGGAGTTTCCGTGATAGAACACGGGACTGGTCCCATGGCCGCCTCTCCATCGGCCATGGCAACGCCTGCACCGGCCTCAACACCAACCACGCACGTGCTGACGCATCCGAAACACCCGGGAACGTCCTGCGATACTGAGGAATAAACAGACAGGCATAGAAGATGGAACCCGGTCTGCACGAGAGCTGAAACACCGTCTTCTTTCCTATCGAAGTCATCCGCGGCGCCACGTAGTACTATGTCCCACATCGTGACTGGCTGGAATATTCTCTTGCGGAAATTCTCAGCGTATGAGTTCTTTTTGTGAATACGGGCCCAATATGATACCGCCTACAAAAAAAAAAAAAAACTAAACGAAGACGTAAAAATGGAAGTGGCTTAGCTCAGCTATGCCAGTATACACGTAGCGTTAGCAAAGGTTCAGCTGAATATGCTTAGCTTTCCAGAGTGTCTAGGATTAGCTTGATTATCATGCTTACTGCTGCTGCAATGACACACGTATATTTTGCCGGGCAACTACTTCGGGATTCCATGAGTTAAGCTTCTCCGCTCTACTGCACCGTTGAGCAGCATTTGCACTCTCCTTCTCCATGGCTATACCACAGTGGCAAACGCCAGTCAGAGGTGCTATCAAGCGGCTCCAGCGCAGTGTCAGATGGCGACTGCACAGGGAAGGCGCGCGCGTCGGCGTCCATATGTCTACCAAGGCTATGACGGCACTCCTCTGGAAAGCGCACACCGGTGGCGGCGGCGAGTCGCGCGCGGCCGCGGCCGAGTGCGAGGGAGGTGCCGGCTCCTGTGCGTGACACCACTGATCGTCTGCGCAGCGCATCGCATTGCGCGCACACCGGCGGCGAGCCGCGCGCGGCGGTGGCGGAGTATCATTGCGCATGCGCAGACCAGTGCCACGCGAAATTGGCTCAGCGAGGGCAGTGTAGCTAACGCTACAAAAAAAATGGCAGCATATCCACGGAGTGAATGATGGAGAGTGGGGCGGAGAATTCGTCCGTCCATTCGTTCTTGCTTCCGTCCGTCCATGCGTCCGTCAGTGTGACCGTCCATGCGTCCATCAGCCCGTCCGTGAGTGCGTCTGTTCGTGCGTCCGTCCCTGCGTTCGTCCATGCGTACATCCATGCATCTGTCTATGTGGCCGTTCGTACATCTATTCAACACTCCAAGTACCACCATCTCGCATCTTTTCATCATATATTCCCCATATAGAAGCACCCCCATCCAGCGGACATTCCAAGTACTAAACGAGAGGTGGCATACGCACACTTTCTTACGGCTTGCGCTTCGGGTCCACTTCCCACCTTTAACCACCTCGAGTTCATGGTATATACTAGTTCACTGTATTCATGGCACTGCAGCTGAACGCTCGCTAAACCTTTCGAAAACCAAGGAGGTTACGCCCAGCGAGTATGACGCAGCAAACTTTTTCAGTCAGATAGTGCTCAATGTATATGCCAATGGCTGCTAATGGGAAATGAGAGGCGGAGAATTCGGCTTTTACTTTCTTACGGCTTGCGCTTCGTATCTACTTCCCATTTTTAACCACCTCGAGTTCATTCATGGTATATACAAGTTCATTGTATTCATGGCACTGTGGCTCAACGCTCGCTAAACCTTTCTAAAGTTAAGGAGGTTGAACCCAGCGAGTATAACGTAACAACCCTTTCTTGTCAGATAGTGCTCAATGTGCATGCCAATGGCTGCTGATGGGGATTGCAGCGTGCGCGTTAACTAAAGGCCGAATGCTCCTGTCTCTCATTCCCTATTAGCAGCCATTGACATGTACATTGAGCACTATTTTTTATTGTGCAACAACGCACAGAAGAAGTCTCTCACCGGCCCCACCTTGGAGGTCAAAATGTTATACTTGTTACAAACTACGGGGGACGAACGGGTGCCGCTATAAAAAGCTGCGCCCCTAAAACTCTCCAGACACTACCTGTAGTCGTCCTGTGAAGTTGTCGGAAGCAGCATGCGTCATGCCAGGGCGGAGGGGTGTTCAAATCCGCCTACATCTCCCCAAACTTTCAGCTTTGCATGTTTTTATATACGCGCACATGGTATACACGCGCATGAATGAACATGCATGCATCTATAGCATAATTTAAGTCCCCCCCCCCCTCGTCCACCTGAAAAAAATTCTGTCAACGCTTCTGCGCCCGATTAACAAACAAACTACGATTTAATAGAAGACGCTAATCTTGTTCCCTCTCTCCATGATGCGGCTGCGAGAACGCGTCCGGAACACGCAAGTTTTTGTTGACGCGCCCCTACTACCGTTATCATGTTAGCCTATTCGGCAGATACGTAGCGCGGTGCCAAGTACACGCCGTTGGCGATGCCTTGAGCGTGAGATCGTTCTTAATCGTGGCGCCGAACGTGTTATTGCTGAAACATGTTATTGCTCCGAGGGCGTGTAGCAGACTTGACAGCGACGTGGTCTTCATGAGCTTATTGTTTGTTCTCTCGGCCTTCCGCATCTTACTTAGCCGTACACACTTAAGCCGGTGCGCGTACACACAGAGACATACACAAACACACACGAGAGTGCCTATAGGGAAGAACGGAAGGGGATGAAGAAGAAAAAATCGTTTCTTTGCGCCAGTCAGGCTGGATATCACATTCAGCACAGCAGAAGACGGCAAGAGCTCCGCGGCAGTTCCGTCGTAGTATATCAGAGGATGCATGGATTTCCGCAAATGGGTCACATTCTGCGACTCAAACACATTCCTTTCTGAGGATGTTCTTTGTTGTCTACGCAATAGAACTCTTGAACTAAAGGATTGGTAGGCTAGATAAATTGTACCTCTAAGCTTGCGAGGAAAAACACATCATAACATATCAGTGAATAGAGGACGTAGCGGAATTACTTTCAATGATATCGCCGACAAGGTGACCGCGCCAGTATATATACTTGAAGGGAACCGAGTGTTAGCCTGCTCCAAGAAAAAAAAAAGCAAAAGAAGAAAGTCTATTTTTCGAAGAGTACTGGCTTGCCGCGTTAATGACTCTCTTTAAAGAGACAGGTTAACTTTCTTTTAGGTCCCACGACTCTCCGAAAAGAGTCCATGTATCTATTAATGAGATTAACAGGCAAATGTTCTTGCTTAACGAAAATCTTCGTCGACGGCGCAGAAAGCAATGACCTGTTGGAGCTGTCTATAGTGTATATGTAACCGAAATCGACAGCTCTGTGCGACCGCTTGTGACAACGACTAGTGAACTCTGTTCTTCTCTACCTTCTCTCTCTCTCTCTCTCTCTCTCTCTTCTCCATCTCTTATGACTTATCGACTTTTATGGGCTTTATGACTTTCGCCGATGACGAGCGATTCCGCGGGGATGAATTATCTGTACACACGCTGCACATTTACATCAGACAAGCTGGTCACGACGAAACGTTGCTTCCTTCATTTTCTTCTTTTTTTTTATCCCCCAGACCTGAATATAAGGAACAATTTGCAGTATATGTAGAATTATAGACAAATGATTGTACCAATGGAGTGGTTGCGAAGTCCCGTCGTCTTTTGTCCCGCCACCCGCCAATGTCGCCGTATATTTACCCCGTTCACCTATCTGTCCCCCCACGCATTTATGTACCTCCAATTGGTCCAAACATTGACCATCTCGAAATATCGCAGTGCCGATAGTTATAGCGCGAGAACAGAACGACGACACAGAGACAAGAAGGACACGAGCGTTAACTTCCAACTGAGTTTATTGCGCAGAGCGCGAAAATATATATTTTCGCGCTCTGCGCAAGAAACTCAGTTGGAAGTTGGCGCTCGTGTCCTTCTTATTTTCGCGCTCTGCGCAATAAACTCAGTTGGAAGTTAGCGCTCGTGTCCTTCTTGTCTCTGTGTCGTCGTTCTGTTCTGGCTCTATAACTGTCGTCATGTCGTACCTACTAGCCCAAGCTGCCGCACTTCTAAATCGCAGTGCCGTTCGCGCACAGGTAGATCGATAACTTCCAATCACCATGCTTGGCGTCTTCGTCGTCGTCGCGTATTTCACGTGATTTCGGGTTCGACGATTTCGATATACGGCATTATTCGTCTCTCGACGCAGCAGTGTTACGCGCGGCGCCAAGCGAGCGCTAATAAGAAACCGTAACGCGAAGACCCGCTCGTAACCAGAGACGTGCGCGTTCTCCGACAACGACCCTCCTCCCCCTACCCCCTGGAATCCAAGGACGGGGTATTCTCTCGCAAGTGTACCCCGTCTTCGGACTCCAGTGACCGTGCTTCCATCTTTCCTGTCTCTCCTATCCCCTCGGTTTGTTGTTGCTTCTTCTTCCTCTTTTCTACACCTTTACTCCTATCTTTTATATCCCTCCTCACCCCCATCCCTTGTGAGCCCTGTGGCGGTGTCGCTCACTGAAGCAGACAATAACGGGGCTCACTTTTCTCTTCCTTTCTCTTTCTTAAGAATCACTCCGCCGCTCTTGGTCCGGCGACGCACGTGTGTCTCGTCATGTGGCGTCGCATACGCGGGCGGATATTATTACTACTTATATGCCACCCGCCGCGGCGGTCCGTAGTTGTTATGGTGTTTGAGTTCTGACTGGAAGGTATACCGTTATCGAATTCATGGCCGCATTTCGATGAGTGGGAGCTGCTATAGAGTTGTGCTTGAAATTGTGCTTGCCTGAGCTCGTCCGTTGCACGTAACGAGGGGTTCGAGCCAACTATTGGACGAGGACAGCAGGGGAGACGGCACACCGCTGGACTACAGCCATTGAACTACTAAAAAAAAAGATTCGTGCGCACAAACAATCTTGGGATGTATAGGGAGCATCGCATTTGCTATCGAATGCAATAAAAATGTAAGGCAAGTTTTAATAAACGTTCACTTCCTAGTCCAGCTGTGTGTCATCTACCCTTCTGCCCTCGTCCAAGTAGAGCACTGGAACCTCTCGGTGTATGAGGTGCTAGAAACCCGTATAATTTAGATGCACTTAAAAAGAACCATACGCGGCCGAATTTTCCGTAGCCCTACCTCCAGCATGGCGACTCTCCTAACCATATCATGATTTTTAGACGTAATATTAAAACCCCTAGACAATCATGATTTTTTTAGCGTGGCGCTGAGGGGAGGAAACAACATTTTGAAAAAAGAAAGAACCTTTCAACTGAGAAATTGAAGATAGCATTTATTCAATAATTTTCAACTTGTCTGTACGTCCCTATCATGAGGTCGACTAACCCGCCCATTAATCGACCCACACACCGACCTATGAGTCCGAACTGTAGTGGCACCAGCCGATTTTATCAAGTTTTATTTAGAGTATGAGTCAGTGTCAGCCACGCTGAATATAAATTTTACTGAATCAGATCCGGAGTCGGAATGAGCTATTTAACGCTTATTTTGCCGACCAACGCCGCTTTTTCAATTGCTTTGCGGAAGCACTGTGTGCATGCGAGGACTAACCCTTGCTATCACTTACTGCCACTTTTGCTATCTCTCACTTCTGCTATCACTTGGCTTTCGTATATGCACTTTTTATATTAACTTACGATAGCAGGTGGCACCTAAGAGTCTGTTTTGGTAACTTTTAAACGGTTATATTCAGTCGTATTCACCAGCGCGCAGAGTCATTCAATTAAGGGTTAACCAAAGGACGAGTAGCCAGAAACGAAGATTGTTAGTCGGAAGGCAAAGGGAGCGACATCATTGACAATTTGCATTCTGAAGTTCGTGCCTCGTCTTTTTGAAATATGTGAGAGATTATAATTTGGCAATAATCCAAGTATTTCATGAGCAATGTGCCGTGTATGTATAGGTGGGTCTAGAAAGGTGCTGGACTACACCAACAACACATCTGTTCGAGAAGATATGACAGTGCTGGGAGAGACCGATTAATTATGTCACAGCAAATGTGTTCAGAGCCACAAGGATTGATTAAGTCACACTATATAAATTTTGTTTTCTCGAAAAAAAAGAAGAAGGAAATTGCATATGTTGTGCTACATCTGTAACACCATGCTATATGCACAGAAAACTCTAGTGGTTTCTTCAAAGAGTCAGCGACTACTCCTGAACAACAACAAAAAAACAAAAACAAAAATGGCGATGCTTGCGCTAAGCCTTGCAAGCGTTGAAATAGCGAAACTGGGCGATAATAAAGATTAATATGGTTGCTCCTACAGGTCGTTTCGATGCTGGGTTGTTTTTACGTTGATTCTCGGCGCAGAGAGGTAAGAAATTAACCACGTACAGTCACAGACACAAAGCGGGTGTATCCCGACTCCAGAGAGAGAAACTATACAGCGCTGAAAGCAAGCGTTCTCATTTCTCGTAGATTTGGCTATGTCGTCGTTGGCGTAGGTAGGCCTTCCATGGCTTCGGGCCCTTCTCGCAACTTTCCCGCTCCCTAATAATTGGCTATCTGTTGTTATATTCATTTTTAGTGAGTGAAATCTACCCAGCCTTTGTGGCATATATAACTCGTTTATGATGATGATAGTTTTCCGATGGGCCGCGCAAATTTCTGTGGCACATACCCGCTTGTTGGGCTATCTGTTTCTTCTTCACTTCTAGTGGATCAGTGCGGAGTAGCGGGATTTGCCCAATCTCTGTGGCTAATACGTGATAGGCCACGCAGGATAGGCTGCTCAAATTACGGCTGCCTTAAACAGCTTCACTTTAAAAAAAAGCGAGAAAGCTTGTTCGTTGCGTCCATCCACTCCATATTATATGTCATTCTTCTACTCGGCCCGTGCCACTGATCATATAGCGTAAGACTAGCGGAGGTGGATGATGGACGGGGCCGCTCCATGTACACATCCGGTTTCCGATCCTCATCGCGTGCGTCGGTTCGTTTTTCACTCGCTGCACAGTATTAGCGGGCTGTTGTCTCTTGTACATGCCTCCCAACGACGTCCTCCTTGAGCGATACTTGTAATGGAGGTGATGTCACCACTATCACACGATTGTAGTCGGCCTGATTTCGATCCAATTCGATTCGACTGATCCAGCACTTTGAATTTACTATGACGTGTCCATAAGATTGTGTTCCCATTGGCCGTTCCTCTTCGCTGGTGATAGTTCCAGCACCACTATTTGTTGGAGTTTGCTCTTGGAACGTTTTTATCCCGGTACATCTTTTGTGAATACGGACGGTAAAGCCGAATCGACAGAGCTTTTATTCTGCTTGTGCTTTTTTTTTTCATCGGTAAACCGGATTTGTTTATGCTATGCTCAACATCATGCTTGGATGAAATTATCTCTCGAAACAATTGTAGCGCTTTCGGGAATACAGGCCATGGAGTCGAGTTATGGAAGCTTTTATTTCGTAAGCGCCCCTTTCCATAGACCAGCACGATTCTCAAATTACGTACCCAACACCACAAATTTTATCTATTATTTCCACTTTTGCGCTCCCTCAACGTAGGATTTCCGACTGAGTATGTATACGGGCTTGGTTATTCGTACTGCATTTACCCTCCGTCTCTTTCTTCCTCTCTTTCTCTCTTACCCATGCATGATTTTGCCGTGAGATGTTCTTCTGAATATTAGCCGTGGTTACGCAGAGTTTGTATTTTTTTTTACTATATTGCGATTTTAATTGGAAAATTCTTAAGCATACTGTTTTTCCTTTTTATGTATGCAAATTCGCATTGATTGTCCGTAGACTTACGGTAGAGGGAAACGTAACAAAACGTGCGTCTTTATTTTAACAAGTTCTTTATGAATGCGGTAAAATTAAGCGTTGCAAGTGAAGGCCTTAAATCTCACGTTTATGCTTTCGATGTCGGTCATTCTGTTTGGGAAGTGAACTAAGGTTTCATAAGCAGTCTATTGGTTAACCTGACAACCTTGCCTGTAAAGCATCTACAGTAAAACGCAGGCATCTTTTTGAGGGACTTTTTAATATACCTCTTAAAATAGATAGTGTTTGAAGACTTCCTTGTGGACACTGAACTAGATAAGCGTTTGTAATGTGCAGCCAGTGTAGTTATCTGTGAAACGATGTGTTATTCCTGGTACTGTAGATACAACTTTCACATAAGTGTGGTGTGTGTGTGTGTGTGTGCGTGTGTGTGCGTGTGTGTGTGCGTGTGCGTGTGTGTGTGTGTGTGTGTGTGTGTGTGTGTGTGTGTGTGTGTGTGTGTGTGTGTGTGTGTGTGTGTGAGATAGAGAGAGAGAGAACGCTCTATAGTGATTTTAACTGTTGGCAGTGAAGTATTCATTGCCATGTTTTGTTTGTGTCGGTAAGCTCTTTTTTGTTGGTCTATTTGTTCTCTTTACTATATAAGGTAACTGCTCATTGACTATGCAGGAAAATAATTGCGCGAAACTTGAAAGGAACACCACAAAGAATGCACACGAACAGATCGAAAGCAACGTCGGGCTCGATCTTCTCGCGTTTTTTTTTTGTGTGCTGTTTTTTTTTCAAGTGACGCGCAACAACTTTCATTCATAGAATGAACGAAGTAGCTTCTCAAGAAATCACCATTACTTTTTAAATTTATTATCTTTCATTTTTGTTCATTTTATTGTTTTTTGTGCTTTAGAACGTATAGAAACGTAATAGCCGACGTGCGATGCATCTCAATCTGTTCACATGTCGAGTTATAATCGAAAAGAACAGAACGGAACACAAAGGACCGCCATCTTCAGGGATAAAATGGAGTAAGAATAAACATGTGACGGAGTAAAGTGTAAGCCTTAAAACTATCACGACGAACTAAAATCGACATGAAACATAAGCTACAACAGTAATGAACACATCCTTTACACGCCACATATTGTAGAACTACATAGTAATTATTTTCTTTTTGTTTTCTTATTTCGTTCGTTGTAGTTTTTAGTACTTTTGCGTGTATTTCCAATATCAAAAAATATCATGTTGGCTGGACCGTAGCCCGTCTTGCCATGTTTTTAGAGCGTATCACTTTACAGGGCTGGCCTGGGATGTCGCATGCTGTGATCGTACGCTGTCATTGTCACCTGGCGTAGCCGTAGCATGCTGAGCGCTCGCTCGCGACAACGATAGATTTACGTCCCCTCGTTCTTCGAGTGTCTTGATGGTGGCTACAAGTGCGGACATTACTATTATGGCAAGGGAAACGCGACAACACGAACCACTTGTAAAAAGAGAAAGAGGAAGCAAGCGAGCAACGGAAAGAGAGTGAAAGGGAATACTATGAAGGATAATAAAAATAAATAGAAATGAAAAGGAAGAAACAGAAAAAACTGAGAAAGAGAAAAGAGAAAGATATGAGAAAATAAAAAATAAAACCAAATAGAGAGAGAGAGAGAGAGAGAGAGAGAGAGAGAGAGAGAAAGCTGTCCAGC
Source organism: Rhipicephalus microplus (assembly GCF_043290135.1). NCBI lineage: Eukaryota > Metazoa > Arthropoda > Arachnida > Ixodida > Ixodidae > Rhipicephalus > Rhipicephalus microplus. The sequence continues at coordinate 189,464,310 of NC_134701.1, forward strand.
TACACAACTTTTCATATAGAAGTAACAAACAACTTTAAGTAGAGAAAGGCGCTTCGAATACCACTACTGGCTAATGTTTTGTTATGTTGACTGGCTAATGGAAATGTTTAGCTCAGATGCTGCGCACGTGAAGACGGCTCGCCGCATGAAACTCCATCACCTTTTTTTTGCTTCGTCGTTCGCTGATCTTCTCAGTGTTTATCCACAGTGGCTTACTTTACAGTGTTTGTTTGTTTGTTTGTTTGTTTGTTTGTTTGTTTGTTTGTTTGTTTGTTTGTTTGTTTGTTTGTTTGAGACTTGTAGCAAGGGAGCAAGACCCTGTTCCTTTGTTCTTGTGTATGTTTTTTCTAAGCCGGCGTCACACTTGACTTTTTCGTCCTTACTTCGACTTCGGTCCTTTGTCCGCGTAATGAGTCGCCCACCGCTGTTTCTGTAATTGCGCATTGTCGTTCGTTATTCATCGTCTCGAAGTTGTCGTGAGGACATTGACGACACGAATCAGAGCGTGTGGTGCATGAGGACAAACAGCAAAGAAGGAAGTCTCGCTCGTGTTTCTCACAATTTCCTCGTGTCCCTGTGGCACTTTCTTTCTTCTCTTTTTTATAGTTGCTTTTCAATGTGGCGTTGCCCCTGCTGTGTATGTGTGTATGAGTCTAAAAAACGGATGTGTGAAAAAAACAACACCAGAGAAACTATAGCTTCCCCCCCCCCTCCCTTCTTGACTCTTGAGAAGCATCACGAACAAGCTGAAGCAAATAAACAAACAAACAAAATGAAGCGTGAGAATTTGTAGAAAACTTTTACTTGCAGCACCTTGCAGCAAACACAGTGTCTACTGCAGGTGATACTCTGCAAAGCCATGATGTCATCATCCTGCTTCCTTTAATTACACAACCGCTGTGTTCAGATTGCCGAATCTGGTTGCTATTACTTTTTGTTGAAATACGCTGGATATCTTGCGCGTCGAAATCACGATGCGATTTTCATTGTCACGCAGTAATGAGTGGACTTCGGATTAACGTTGACCAGCTGGATTTCATTGACCTAAAAACCGAAAAATCGCCAAGTAAACGGCCGTGCTTCGATTTCTCGTTGACTGGAATTTGTGGATATCTTGGCGGCTGCTTTTCAACCGGTGACCTCCAGCTGAAAAGCACAATGCCATAGCTACTGTTAGGTCAGTTCGTTTGTAATTAATTAAGAGTATGCTGCGAATCTTCTATCTCTTTTTCTATACATGTGCTGCGATGAAATTTGTTTCTTTCGACCACCGCCCTACTCATGGCGTGTCACCCGCAACGCCCTCGTGTGTACGATATCAAGCGAATAAATCAACTTAAATTTCATTCTTCGGCTAATTCGAGTGCCAGAAATAATCTCCATAAACCCCGCGATTTTCATTTACAACATGATGCTTCAGCGTACTACGAACAACACGTCATGCAAGTCCGTTGTTCTGACGCGCAGTGACCGCATGACATTAGCGCCATAAGCTTGGGAAAACGATAATCCCTGATTTCTTCGCTTGATCCTCTTTCGTATCGTCAGGAATTCAACGTAATCCACGGAAGTTCATGGATCTAGCGACGGCACGTTAATCAGACACACGAACAAACCTAAATATTACGTCACAATGTACCACATTGCTGGAACGACATTGTATTCATATAGGAGAGCAGTGCAGCTATACACTGTGCGCTGAGATGTGATTCTCAGTTCGGGGAAATCTTTGTATAGACGCTCTAGATGCGTGTTACTGGTTATCACGCTTGTGCGCCCAACTTGTCTGGGGCTATACGCTGTCTTCACGTAAATGGGTCACTTCATGTATCGCCCATGCCATATAGAGTCGAATGCTATATGCGTTATAGACGAAAGTCTGTCTTTTTTTTCTCACTCTCCTCTCATCTTTTCTCTTTCCCTCCTCCTATATACCTCTCCTCTCTCTCTCTCCTCTCCTCCCTAAAGAGTAGGCAGGCGTTGTTCCCCCCCAGGCGGCAGCTGTTAGCTTGCTCTTTCACATCTTTCTCTGTGTCCTTGCGTATCCATGCATGCAAATAAATTAATAAATAAATAAATAGAACTCATTAAAAGGTCTTCTTATTTCCTGTCGTCAAAAAAAACTTTTTGAGCACTCTTTTTTTTTCGCTCTTGTCAACATGGCGGCCTTGGTAGAAAATGAGTTAACTGAAACTTTGAGAGCTTGGGCACTTTTGCCAATGCATACGGATTTGCCGGCAAATATTTCGCGTTATTTCCTCTATTACTTCGCCGAATCACTTTCAATGATATAGTTTTTCAGTATATACGCCGCTTCCGCACAAAAAAAAAAAAAGAAATCATCCTTCATCCCCCCCCCTCTCACCCCACACTCGAGGTACAAAAAGAATTTGATGGAATATTAAGGAAGGGAGGGTGAGATCTCGTCGACGAGCACTTTGGATAATAGGATTCACGCGACAAGATAAGGCCAACTTTCTTTCGAAATACGCACTGGCTCTGCGTAGGGCGAATGCACTCGCTGTGTATACACCCCTGTTGTGCAGTTTTCCCATCGCGAAGGCGATCGTGTAACGCACTTGCGGCATGCGAAAGTTCGCCGTGTGCTGTGTCCGATCGACCTGTCCCGCTACTTTGTCTCTCGCAGAGAGTGCGTCTTCTCATCAGCATGCGAGTTAGGCCAAGCGAACTTTTGTGCGCGATGACTGATAATATTCAAAGAGAAAGCAAGCGACGCAGATATAGAGAAGAAATAAAAAAAAACGATTGAAATGTGTGGACATCATGACGAACCGCCACAAATTGAAAGCCCGCTTCTTTTTCTAGAACGCCTTGTACAGTCGAAGTGCCCCTCCCCCCTCCTCGCGATTTTCCTTGCTTCTTATTAAAAAAAAAAGGACTTCGGATACAGTGCAAGTGTTCGAATGGAGAAAGAAAAAAAGCACGTGTTCTCCCATACCTGGGCGTGTTAGGCGACTAATTTGCATTGCATGAAGTGGCCGCTCGCAACACACGCAAAGGCGGGCGCGTGTTCCAAAATGCAAATTTCGACAGCGTGTTGTGCCCCCCCCCCCACCTTTCGCAGTCTACCCTTCCTGCACATTGTCGACCGTCGGTGTGGTTTCCCCACCGCATTGTGCTGCACATGTAGGCTTAGCGAGGTATAGAGAAGAAAAAAAAGAAAATACCGAAGAATATTCTATAGAAGAGCACAGTCGTCATCGCGCTTTTTTGTTCTGTAACAGCGAGAGTGGTGCTGAATGAACTTGTAAACAAAGAAAAATGAAAAAGAAGTGTTTGAGTGGAGTGAGGGTTTGATGCGCCGAGGACAACCGTCAGCGTGTTGTATACTGTACGGCGGCGTATTGAAAAATCGAAGCCAATCATCGCTACCGGACAAGAATTGGCGCCGTTGTAAATGCCCAGTCTGCAAGCTTCTCGCGTATAATTTTTTTTTTTATCGCGTGGACGTCGATATGCGTATATAACTGCACGTGCATAACGAGAGAGGCGTCGTCACGCGTTCGCAACGCATTCACGGTGCCACGCATTTTATTATTATTATTACATTTTTGTGTGTGTGTGCACACGTACGCAAGTTTCAGCGAAGTGTATATAAGAGCTCACATTCTCGCGGCGTTGTATTGAGTGTCGGACGACACGTCGCGCAGGTCCACCGCTTACGGCTCTTCATAAAAGCATGCCTTCCCCACCGTTTCTTTCCTCCTCGCCACGTTGCCTTTCTTTTTTTTTTTTTTTGTCGGGACACGCTTCCCTTGTTTTGCTGCGTGAATAAATGCATTCCTAATGCGGATGGTCGGAGAATCACTCGCCGTGAGTGCCGAGAACCAGCTCTCTCGGCCTGTGCTGCGTCTCTATCTTATAAAGCGATCACACTCTGTCGAAAAGTACGGGAGGCGACGAAAATTTGCCCTACTCAAACCCGAGGAGTGCGTTGAGGTGGTGTTTTCACCGGGTGCTCCTTAGGGCAGTGCCTCGCGTTTTGATCGAAAAAAAAACGTAATCGACCGAATAAGTCGGGGACGCAGTCCACCGGAGGTGTGATGAGCGTAGTAGCAGTGGCACGTCGAAGTGTCAGATCCGAGAGGTTACACACATTGCGTGTGAACAGACGCGCGTTATAGAAGCAGAATAGTCGAGAAGGTTGAACAGCACCGTGATTTCGAAACTTTACGCGCGCGAGAGAGATTCATATCGAGGGTCAATTGGCCGTTATGTTCGCACGTTCCTGAAAAATTAAATAAAGAATAGAGCATGAAGTGAAGAAGGCAATCAACAGAGATCGCTTTGGCGCGCGTGGGCGTATATAGCGCGCGTGCATCGTCAATATGTATTCTGTAATACGTATGTTCGAGGTTCGGCCGAAGTAATGCGCTTCTATAGGAAACAATGCTAGCGGTTCATGATGCATGCACACCCATTCGCAGTTGTAATGAAGATTTCTCACACTACACATTACATACAGATGCAAGCCAGAATTGTATATGCATCGAACGCCAAAAGTTTAAAGGCCACAAGACCCAAGAAAAAAGCTAAGTATTCCCTCTGCTCCGGCAGGAAGCCTTGAATTTAGATTGATGTGCTCCAGTATTACTTGTTGCTTTAGGCGTCTTCTAGTGCAGAGTTCTGTTGTCAAGCTGATGGCTGCTTTTTTGAATATGTATATATATTTCATGCTAATTTCTTTTTCGATTGTATAATGTCAATGTCAATTTAGCATTACCGCTGTTACGCTCAGCGCGAGCAGGGACCTCATCAGGAGACGAACCACCTCCTTTTGTCCTGACCGTGGGCAATGCAATTGTATTGTCAAAAAAATTAACTAAATAAAATAAAAATAAAACATGCTACCGACGTGCTCTATGCAGTTCGACCGATTATACAGTGACAAATCCCTGGGAAATTGACATTTCAGACCTATACTGTCCTTTCAGCTTTTTACGCAGGCTCTACCTGCAGCGGTTCAGTTTGAGAGCCGGGTGATATCGTTCTTGTGTTTGACAACTACCATTGCAAAGTATGAAAAAGTTGAAGTTTATTGTCTCAGGCAATGCAACGTCTCATAGCGTGTCGCTTATACAACGTCCACACGTGTTTCGGACTACTAACGATATGCGCAGTGCAATGAGAGGGTGTGTTCGGGGCGTATTTTTCTCCTGCAAAAATAACTATCATCTATCGTTTCCCCGCCTTTCCTTGTTGTAACGCCGCGCACTCAACGTATACTGTCAAGCCATGCATGTTGTGCGAGGTATCGCCGTATTATAGGAGGAGGAAGAACAAAGTGACGGAAAGAGAACAAGGTTGGCTATATTTCTCAGACCGGCTGGCAACCCTGTGGTGAGAAAGGGGATAGGGAGAATAAAAAATCGCAGCATATTCCCGTAGTGAATGATGATGACTCGGGCGAAGCTTCGGAGGGTTTTATCGGTAAACCTTGAATTTGTCTTGTCTGTCTGTCTGTCTGTCTGTCTGTCTGTCTGTCTGTCTGTCTGTCTGTCTGTCTGTCTGTCTGTCTGTCTGTCTGTCTGTCTGTCTGTCTGTCATACTAGCGCCACCTGCTGAGTCATCCATAAACTAGGTGGTCACGAACCGGTCCCGGTAAAAGGACAAACCCACGGCTTTAGGAGCTTCGCCCCCTAAAAGTTTACAGTAAAGAAATGTCACAAAGAAAAAGGGAAAGAGCCGAAGGAAGGAAGAAACAGGAGATAAGGAAAATGCGGTTAACCAATTTTGAAGAACTGGAATGCTACCCTATACGAGATAGAGACAGGGCGACGGAAGGAAAGTACGCTCGCTCAAAAAGTGACACACCTCACAGTCATGATAACGCCATTAGTCTGTAATCGTCGGTGCAACTCTGACGTCATCAAGAAGTTGAGTTCGTCGCCTTAACCCGCGATTACCTCTGAGGTCGACATTCTGCCGCCATCTGTCTCCGATCTATGCGAGCTCGAGCGGCTGCTAGAGATGTTATCTATATACGCATTGTATACGGAGGAGAGTCACAAAATGTGTCCGCAGTAATGTTTCCTCGCTACCCCAGCTGTCTTGAAAAGGGTGGTCAGCCATTTCGGTATGAAAGAAAAATGACTTTGTGAAAGGCAATTTTAGCCATATAAACGCCAAGCCCCGCCGCGGTGGTCTAGTGGCTAAGGTACTCGGCTGCTGACCCGCAGGTCACGGGTTCGATTCCCGGCTGTGGCGGCTGCATTTACGATGGAAGCGGAAATGTTGTAGGCCCGTGTGCTCAGATTTGCGTGCACGTTAAAGAACCCCAGGTGGTCAAAATTTCCGGAGCCCTCCACTACGGCGTCTCTCATAATCATATGGTGGTTTCGGGACGTTAAACCCCACATATCAATCAATCAATCAATCAATCAATCAATCAATCAATCAATCAGCCATATAAACGGCAAAGCATAGCGGCATCATTCAGGTTCAGTAGGTGTCTGAAGGCATAAAGTGTTCGGGCATTGGTTATGTTGGCTGTGTGGTCTACTTGCTGTATATTCCATGTGGAGAAAGTGATTTATTGTGCGACTACGTGGTCCTTGACAGGAGTATACATCGATGCTGTCGCCTCGAAGAGCTGATCGAGCAGCATTGTCAGCGTGTACATTGCCGATCACGCTGCAGAGACTTAGCAGTCACTGAAGTGACATGCGGTGTCATTTTCTCGAACGAAATGGGGAGGTGATACTAAACCGCGTAGACCAACTGCTCGTATGGTCAGTGTCACATGGCTGATAGCAAAAATTGCAGAGCTGCCTTCGAACCAATGAAGAGCAAAAAAGGAAACTATGAAAATTAGAATAGCGTTCTTGTTTTAGAAAGGGGCCATAGCTGAGTTTTTAAGAGAGAAAACGCTACTAAGCGAGATGACGATTATTTTTGTGGAACAAAAAGACTCTCCGAATGATAAAAGATGCTTTTCATATTTTTTGTCCTTCCTCCTTGTGAAGACCTGGCACCGTTACGTAACGCAAGCTAAGTAACAATGGGCCACTTAGCCTAGATTTTTTTTGATAGTTCATGTGATTTGGGGCTGTATACTCCTATATTCGGCTGATAATATAACTAATCACACAGTTATGTACTCAAATATTGGAAAGCACAGTATACAGCTACGTATCGCAAGTATTAGCTCAATAATCATTCCCGCCTTGTGCATTGCGCCTTGTGCAATCTTCTAACCACCTCTTATCTCTCTTTTCTAGAAGGCAACAAGCCTGCACCGGTGGTTATAGACGGAATAAGACTGTTATGACGACTGCGAAATGCGACTTGGTGTGCGTGTGCTCTCTCCATCTTTCAAACTCGCACATCCCTGTTCCCAGTGTATAGGTAGCGTACCGGTCATTCTAGACTGGTTAACACCAGTGCCTTTTTTTCCCTCCTGTCCCTTCCTTTTCTTGCCTGTCTTGTACGGAATATATAAGGAGTTAATGCTTCGACTTGATATTTTGTTGAACGCGATCACCACTTCACGATGCACTTAGCAGGCTTGTTAGCTTTGAGCGTGTCCCTATATAGACTACGTACACCTCTTGAAGCGGTCTGTATAGCTCGCTCGAGATAAGCCTGACGCCAGGGCCGCATGTTTCACGCGAAGCAGCGCATCGGGCGCTGACAGCCCTCTTTTCGGAGTTGACAGCTCGTTGTGGTCGAAGGAGCAGACGCGCGAGTGCTTCCTGCGTGGTGTCGCGTCACGCGTTGTCAGTACACGAGAGAAGCAAGGTCGTCGCCGCATACTTAGGGCCTTTTGCTAGGTGCCTATATGGTATACAGTTAAGCCGGGTTGCACGTTGCATCACGTTGCGGCGGCGGCAGGTATCTCGGTGTCTGTTGTGCGCGTCGGAAAGGACAACGTTCCTTATTTGTCAGTCATCGCCGAGGAAGGGAATTCCGCGTTCCACTGCGCATAGTGTGGAATGTGACGGAAGGCGCGAATACACGCCGAGAGGGGCGTGTTAGAGATATATAGCCGTAAAACGTGGGCAACGCGGTGCGTACGAATCACCGCTGCATCGAGTGGTCCAAGAGTTTTGAAAGGAAGTTTATTTTGCAAGCGAAGCTCGTTATGACCCGCAGATTCCGGCGGCGGTGCCGTATATACGCGAGAAAGGTGGGACAGCTACGCACTATAGTGGCGCGAAGACTGAGGATGCAGCGGAGCTGAAGGCCTTGTCCTCCATGCTCACCCCCATTTTCCACTACCCGCCCGTTGCTATACCATACAAGTCTGTGTAGTGCTTTACCCTCCCAGCTCAATCTTTTCCTCCTCCTCACCCTGACAGTCCATTTCCTACACTATACTCTACGCTATGCTTTAACATCTCATCTCATCCTTTTCCTCCTCCTCACCCCCTTTCCATTCCCACTCGTTGCTATACTTTACTGTACAAGACTATTCTATGCTTTACACTCTCATCTCTTCCTTTCCCTTGTTTCCCTTTCCCACCCGCTGTTGTACTATACAGCGTACCTTTCTTATCTCTTTCTGTCTTTTTTTTTCTTTCTACCTCTCTGCGTTCGTTTTCTTGCCCTCGTCGAAATTATTTCATCTCAAGCCGGACAAATCGACGCAAGTGTTCTGTGAGCGAATGCCCCGCCGCGGTGGTCTAGTGGCTAAGGTACTCGGCTGCTGACCCGCACGTCGCGGGTTTGAATCCCGGCTGCGGCGGCTGCATTTCCGATGGAGGCAGAAACGTTGCAGGCCCGTGTGCTCAGATGTGGGTGCACGTTAAAGAACCCCAGGTGGTCGAAATTCCCGGAGCCCTCCACTATGGCGTCTCTCATAATCATGTGGTGGTTTTGGGACGTTAAACCCCACAAATCAATCAATCAAATCAATCAATCAATCTGTGAGCGAAGCAGAGATGTACAGTAAGGGGATGAAGAGAGTGCGCACCGGCGGTTCGTGATGATGATAGCTATTTGGTGTCGCCACAAGGCGTAACGAGAAGCTTAACTGCTCCACAGCGAATAGAAAAACCTGCCTTCAAATCGAAGTTCGCAGCGTCACGTGTCCCCGCTTCTCTCGCCCGCTATACGTAGCACGTCACCACCAATCTCGGAGCTCGAAGCGCCTGCGTAGTTAAAGGTGGCGCTACATGATTGCCTGTATTTGATGCAGTACCCGGATCCCGCTGTTTCCACAGTGACAAAACAACGTATAGTCCAGCGCGGCAAGGACGAAGGCGAGACGGAAGCGATACGCTGGTTCTAGAAACGTTCGCCTTTTGTATAACGCACAAGATTTAAACTACGAAATCAAGTTTTTCGCTATACGGTTGAACTGCATGCTCCTGCTAAATGCAGGACATGGCCTATCATAAATTCCTATGCTCGTCATTCATGAATAACCGGGCCATTCAAGGAGCTTGTTAAATGTTCAAAGAGATTTGGATCGTAGAGCCAACTCACACTCATACACTTTAAATTACGTTTAAGTTTCTAATTATTATTTCCTGAATTACGCAGCTTAGAGTTACTACCTATGTTTGTACTCATCTATCGGTAGTATTAGCAATTTTTTTCCGTTACTTCTTCTTTTATCTTTAACTGGACGATATTTAATCACATAAGAATTTCTTCTGAAAACTACCCACTTCTTGGCCAATCCTCCAGCGCGTGTGTGTGTCACTTTCGAAGGTTCTACTCAACTCTACTCGCGCATCCCCCGTTTCATTCAGATATAGCCCCTTCTGCCCTGGAATCCACAACGGTATCCTGAAAGGTATGTTATGTAAATCTAATCATCGGATTTGAACGTAAGACGCACTTCTCTCCTCTTTGTCGTCTTGACATTATACGAAACACTTCAGCATATATACGATGAGCCCCGCAGTGGATTATTAGATAACGCCCGCGCATCATTCAGACAAATCCCACAAAAATTCTGCGTTGAGTATTTATTACATTTTTTACAGCAGCGGTGGAATTTAGCCGCCACAACTTATTGGAAAGGCTTGCGTCACACATAACGCCGTATTAGAAGACTTTCTTTATCTTTGTGCTGTCTGCGCATCTGAGCTCACAGACGAAACAGTGTCGCCACTTTACGGCACATAGTTGTACACTTCAGGGTTCTCGCCGGCCTTCTCGAGGTATTCTCTCCTTACCAGGGCATCTATTCTCTTCCTGAAAGCAGCACGACTGGGAGTGTATCTGGCTTGAAGCAACTTCGTCACCTCAACTAGGAGGTCCTTGTGGGACAGCGTCTTGCGTGACTTCATTACTCTTATGATGGCCGCTTCTAGCTCGTACCTTCGGTCTTCGTCAAGGTTGACCGCTGGCTCGGTTTTCTTTGGCGCAGTGTTCTTTTTAGTGGACGTCGACTCGATCTTTACCTTCTGGAGGCCAGACGTGAAAGCCTCGTTAACGGAGAAAATGTGGTCGTTCTCGATCTCATTTGTGGCGGGAGTCTTCGTGAGCAGGGGCTCGGAGGTTTTGCCCACGCAGAACGAATTCAACGCCTGAACGAGGCTTGTTTCGGGGATTTTTGTCTCGGAGGCCATGTCTTGGAAAGATATCGCATCGTGGTGGTTGAACAGCATCAGCACGCACATCTGGTAAGTATTCACCTGGATGACGTAAGTTCGCGGCTGAAGCTCGCCGGACGATGATGTGCTCGCCGTCTGGGACGTAGATGGCTCGTTCTCTGCCGGTTCGTAGAACACTGCGCTTACGTCTGCCCAGCCTAGATGAGGCTGTAGGGTGAGTCGTCGGCCGTTATGCTTCGCTAAATAGAACTGTTGGAATAATTGGTAAGCACTCCACGGGGCGATGGGAATGTTGCTTTGCTGCGCGGCAGTAGCCAGAGGCCAGAAGCCTGTCGTGAGTACGCGCACGTTGATGTCGACTCCGTGCATGTCCACTCTGCAAGAGGAAACTGTTTCCTCGAACTGCTTCATCATGTTACTGGAGGTGTGTATGTCTTTGAACATGGCTTCCATTTTGGATGTAAAAAGGCAACCGCATTCCTTTCGGAGCTTGGCGACCATCGCTCTCTCGGCTTCGTCTGAAGCGCTCTTGTTGAGCAGAAGCCGCTTGGCCAGATGCTGCTTGTAGTAGCGCTCGAAAAGGTCTTTCTCCTGCAAAGCTCGAAATATCACCATGACTTTGTCCAGCAGCCGGTAAGTCTCCTTCCTCGTCATGTTTCGAATCCCTTTTCGCATCATGTCGTCTATGAAGGCGGACAGATTCTCGGGTGATTTGCGCGTGTAGCTGAGTATGCATTCAAAGTCCGCGGCGATCATGTCCCTGGCCAATTTTTCGTTATCGAAAGAGTGCTGCAAAATGTGGTCAAAGCAATCTCTCAGCTCCATCACTTTTGGTATTAGGCTCACCGAGTCCCCATGCTCGTTCACGACAGATCTTCCCAGATTGCGCAGGTGTTTGCTGACGCAGTCGAGTATCGTTTTGACGCCACCCGGAACGCGCTTGAGGAACCGGAATAATCGGGCCAACTCATCCATCATCTGGTTGTTGAGCATATGCTCAACACCCAAGTCGTCCATGTCCACGATGGCCTTCATATGCTTCCAGATGAGCTCCTTCTCAATCACCTGCGATAATGAAGCCACGGTTGACTCGTGGAGACACTGCATCGCCCGCTCCGACTCTTCCTTGATGTGCTCTTCCACTTGGGCGATGTACTCGAGAGAGTTCCTCGTTCCGATGTAGCGTTGTCCCCGCAAAGCGTAGAACTGTGCCGACTCGACCAGGAAGGGCTTCTCGAAGTATTCTTCGTAGAATGACATCGAGCCGAGTCCCAAGGCTACGAGCATTTCGCAAGCCTTCTTCAAAGAGACCCTGTCGACTGGATTGCCTTCGCGCTCCATCTTGACCAAGCCGAGCATAGTGTCGCGGAGGTGATACCGCACGACGCCGCAATTTGCCACCACGTCGCGAAAGAGCAGCACACCTAGCTCCTTCACGCTGCAAACGTGTTTTCGAGGCACGTAAGCATGGTCCAGGTACTTCACGATGTCGCTAATAATTTCCATGCTCGTCTGGTGGTCTTCCCAGGCTTGATTTATCGTCCACAAGCAGTCGTGAACTTTGGTCAACATGAGGGGACGCACTTTGTTCACTAGATGTTCCTGTACGGCTTCGCGTAGTCCGCAGTAGAGGCGCTCCCCTTCGTTCCGTATCACCATGGCGTATGCGTCTTTGTACAGCTGGTCGAAGTCTTGGTTGGTGTTATGTTTATCCAGTATCTCGTCGAACGCTCTCTGCAGCGGCAGCCATAGGTCTTCGGTGCGGTGGTCGTCTGTCTGCGGTGCGGGTGTGAGGAACTGCATGGCATTTTTCTTGTTCGAGAGCCAGGCCATTGCGTCCAGCTTGCTTGCTTGCTTGTTCCTTTGTTTTGTGGCTCTCACCCACTAAGGGGGATTGGCCAAGAAGCCGGTGGTTAATGCAAGTAAATACCTATAGATTTTCTAGATTAGGGGAATATGATTACTGTGTTTTGACTGTGAAATTAATTTGGCGCAATGTAAAAAAAGAAAAAAAGGGGGGGGGGGAGAAATAATAGAATTTGTTGAATATCTGTGGTGGAATCGTTATATGAAATTCTCCTGAAAGTTGAATCATTGCAGTGTATCAGCTAAATAATAAGTGGTAGTGTGACTAGTAAAATTCGAGAGCTGATGGCTGACTCAGCAAGGTAATCTTCTTGTGTTATATATGAATTCGCAGAGAGCCCCGCAGATGTTCCTGTCGCTATGTCCCAATGAAGTGGCCCCGAAAGACAAAATATTGGGAGTATTAAGTGATATTCCTAATTTTCCGAATAAAATTTCGAAGCAGTTTTTTCTTTGATTTTTGAATCGGTGACATGTGATAAGATAATGGTCGATATGTTCAGGTTCGTTACAGCTTGAGCACAGAGGGGATGGCACCAGACCAGACCTGTTTAAGTAGAAATTAAGAGGTGGTACACGGCAACGTAATTTTGTTACCAAGACTTCCAATTTACGCGTGGGACACCATTTATTATTCCATGTGAAGTGCAGGTGCGAGAAATCTGGATTCGGTATCATGGTTTTTGATGAGTCTTCAAGAAGGGAAAGTTTTCTAAACCTCGCTGCTGTTACATAAGCTGTAGGAGGCATGATTGGCACAATCGGAAGATCAAGAGATGTTCGCGCAAGTTTGTCAGCCATCTCGTTTATAAATATACTACGATGGCCCGGCACCCATATCATTCGCACTAGATGAATGTTTGCTGGGATTAATGATTTAAAAGTCTCTAGTACTGCTGATGTCGACGACGATGATAAGAATGAACACACGGAATACGAGTCAGTCACTATCACAGCTGTCGAATGAGTCGCAGGAAGTTTACGAATAGCTAGTATAACGGCCGTTAATTCCGCTTCAAATATTGGTGTATAATCTGGGAGTCGTAAAGAAAATGACCAGAATAATGAGAGAGAAAAAATACCCACACCTGCCTTCTCGCCACTCATAGATGCATCCGTTGCAATTACTGTATTAGTACCTAATTGAGACAGGTGTTGTTCTAATAAACCAATCAAATATTTAGAGGGCAAGTGTTTAGCGTTCATGGGGAAGATATCGTCAAATTCTATTTGCACTTGGCCGATTGGTTTGACAGATGGTGTGATCTCGAATATATTAACATTTAAAGTATCTAAAAGTGTTTGAACAAATAGCACTTGGGGTTTATATACAGGGACCAATGCTCATTGAAAAAGACACCAGGCTCGGCAAAGAATACAAATTGTCGCCTTCTTAAAGTGGATTCAGAAAATTTTAAATAGGTGTTTACTGTTAAAATACGAAATCTGCAAGCAAGGGTGGGTATCCGAGCTTCTTGATACAAAACATTGTTAGTTGTGAATTTTGGCACACCTAAACAACTACGTAGGGCTTCCCGCTCTAAGAGAATGAGGGGGTTTATTTTGTATGCTGGTCCACCAGAGAATAGTACACATCCGAATTCAAGAATCGGACGAACGTACATGCGATAAATCATGATCATCGTATCTCTGCGAAGACCGGAACGGAGGCGGCCAAGCCTACTTATCATTCCAAGAACGCGTGTAGCCTTAATTTTAATATATTCAATGTGGTCACGCCAGCTCAGTTTTTGATCGTACAGTACACCCAGATATTTAATACAATTAACCTGGGGTATTATTTCTTGATGGTACTGAAGAGAAATCGTAACTGGTGCGTCCAACGGAAAAACTATTCGGAAAAGCTTTCTTCTCGGCCCAATGCTCGCGCTTGCCTCTTCGTCTTCCTCCCTCTCGAAGAAGTGAACGCCGATGATGTTTCACTAGGATCTAGAAAAAAAAAAATCTGGCGCCACCTTCTATGCGAATTCCTGAAGGGGCGCCGATGGAGCGCTGGGAAGGATGGTATGTGTGTCTGCGATGCTTGTATTGGCTGGTGTTGAGCAATGCTTCCGGTTCAAAAGCGGGTCGTCGTCGTCATCATCATCATCAGCAGCAGCCTGACTACGTTTACTGCAGGACAAATGCCTCTCCCATGTTCCGCCGGTCAACTCGGTCCTGTGCTTGCTGCTGCCACTTTATACCTGCAAACTTCTTAATCGCATCGCCGTTATCAACCGTCAATTTAGACACTTCGCTCCGAGGCCGCTTATCGATGCTCGCTTATTCTTCCACCCCAATGCAAGGGAAACAGTGTCGTCATTGAGCGTGTTGTCGAAGTGAATATTATGTGCGCCGTTTGGTGCGTCGGTGTCGCCAGCTAAATTGGCCAGATTTCATTGCACCGCGGCGATTACCAGTGGCGGCTTTTCCAAAATTTTGAAGTGTTTATGAACTATTCGTAGGAAGGGCTTGAATTCACTCATTTCACTCAACTGGCTATATTAACACTGGTTAAAAAAGTTAATTGTATTAATTTTAATTACTGCCGTAATTAATGTTTGTACCCATCTGAAAATGCCTTCTGTCACATGAAGGCAACGCGTAGCACGCAGATGCTTTTTTTATGCAATTTTTAAAGAATGTTGGACATTTCTTTAAGCACCCGATATAAGTGTAGAGTCCCAATATGCAATACGATAAAATCAGTGTGATGGAGTCACACAAAAGACGTTTGATTGGGAATAACTCAATTCTTCCTGCGTCCAAGAAATTTGCAGACGGCAATGCAGACGTTTTCTTTGGGGCCCAGAGTAGGAGCCCCAAGGAAAACATCTTCAGAATTAAGAGTAATTTCCAATTTTCGGAATAAAATTTCGAAATGCGTTTTTTAAGGCTAGTGAAACGACGGCAAGCAAAAAAAAAGATCAGTGTTTTCAGGTTACATGGAAACTTTGCCCTCCTTGTCGTCCTCATTGCTGTTTTCTTCGTCATCGTCGTACCTCCCCTTCCGCAGTTTTCTTTGACAATGAAGTATGAAAGATTTGTTTTTTCCTCTGCTATTTAATAGATATTGTCACGGGGTCGTGACGTAGACGAAGGGAGCACACTCGATGTTCAGATAAAAGTTTATTCGGCCGAACGTGTGGCCAGGAAAATGAAGGTCCGATTACAACGATAGCAAACACAGGCTCAAGTTTGCGCAGCGCCTTTCGCCGCCCTAGTGGAGAGAGGGCAAAGCTCCGGTCGCTCGGACGGGCTGCGGTTGTTTGATTTTCCCATCGCTCGCACGGAAAACGTATTTGGCGCGCTATGGGCGCCGCTCCTTCGTCATCCTGGAAAGCAGGCACACACCCCTGCTGCACAGTAAGCTGCTACAAAAGTTTAAAAAACGTCTCGGAACTAAAATCTGCCCGTGAAGTTCTTTGTTTTCAATGCAAGCAGTGTGAAGAGCAAAGGCGTCAAGAGTGGTTTATGGCAGTTCTTCGATACTTCCGCGGTCTTGTCACATTTGAAGAATTTTTTTGTCGTGCACAGTATCACCAACTATTAACGGGAAGAAACGTGGTGGCGCGTTTGTAAACTGAAGCTACAGCAAATAGACTACAGCTGTACAGTTCGAGTTTGGACACCGGCTTTCCGTGGCAACCATGTTGACGCTACAACGACGAGAGCTTAAAGAGAGTGGGCAGTTTGTCATCCGCTACGTAGCCAATTTTGTCGCACCAACCACTAAATCGACGGTTGCCTTGTTTTGTGCATGCAAACTGTTAAACAATCTGGTGCACTTGTCACGAAGCATGTTGTATGAACAAGGTCAGTAAAGATAAAATGTTTGTGCATGCAACCGGCTAAACAATCCGGTGCACTTGTCACGAAGCATGTTGAATGAACAAGGTCAGTATAGGTAAAATGTTTGTACATGAAACCGGTTAAACAATCTGGTACACTTGTCACGAAGCATGTTGAATGAACAAGGTCAGTAAAGGTAAAAGCTTTGTTGTGCATGCAACCGGTTAAACAATCTAGTGCACTTGTCACGAAGCATGTTCAATGAACAAGGTCAGTATAGGTAAAATGTGCATGCACCCGGTTAAACAATCGGGTGCACTTGTCACGAAGCATGTTCAATGAACAGGGTCACTACAGGTAAAAAAAAAACAGACGTTCTATCTCCAAAGCCACTGAAGATAGAAAGCCCGAGTCGCGTACTGTAAAAAAAAAAGCATTAAGACCGTTTAAAACGAATACGCAGTGTCGTCCGCTACGAAGCCGCCTTCCTGCAGGCGCGTAGAAGTATCTGCACCTAGCCACGTGTAACTGGGTGGGGCGTCTTTTCTTCACCGGCAAGGAACGAGTGTTCTAAGAAAGTTCCTTCATCATAGTCAAATCCATCGACGAATCGCCATCGGGGTGAACGATGGCGCACGTAGAGCTTTACTTCACGAGACAATCGTACGACGGGAATCTCGGAAGGCGTGCACCGTGAAGCAGAAGAATCCCATAGCCACCGACGGCACAAGTAGACAGCCGTAACCTCGACGTGCATGGAACTCGCAGCGACCATCCCCGTATCCTCGCCCAGGCTTGAGAACGGAAGCTGGACCAGTTTTCGATGGTGAACTGACAGCACTCTTTCCTCAAGCCACACGAAAGAGTCGGAGAATGTGACATGCAATGTTCAACGGGACTTTCTGGCAAAGTCTGCCGCTTAGCCCTTTTTTTTTTTTTTTCGCTGGAGTCCCCGTCGGTGTCACAATGGCGTCCACAGTGAAGAAGGCAACTCGACGGTCGGCGCCAAAGCGGTTGCTGCGATAACGTTCTCAGCCCCGCCTGAGTTCCGCTTCACACGGCGCGTTATCGTAGAAAAGGCCGACTCGCTAGTTTCACCGGAGTGTAGTCACCGACATTGTCGTTGCTTGCGGCACTCGTGTTGCGGACCACGCCCGGATCAAACATGGCCTTCGAGACGGCCTGCTTCGCGCCAATCTCGTCGGAGGCCAGATGTCTCTCGGGCGCGGATGCGTTCCGAAAGCAGTCGGCCACGTCATGCCGCACTGACTGCTCACCTGCGATACGATAGCCTTCACAGTCAGAATCCAGGTGACGCACGATCTGCCTGTGAAGCACCGCTGCGTGGCATCGCCGGCAGCGAATGGCGTGGTAGCGGCGCATCCTTTTGAGGTGAAGCAACATCTCCGAAACGGAGCCCTCATCTTCGCAACAGTATCTGGCGTTCCAGCAGCGTACTCCGAGCCTTTCAAGCTCCTCGGTGCTCCACGTTGTCGGCTTGAAGAGCTGCATATACCAACTGTTTTCTTGTCCAATGGGCAGCGTTGGGACTCCTCGACTTCGCGGTTGCACTCGGGGCATAACCAGTGGCCGCAGGACAAGACGTGCATTCCCGGAGGGACCAAGCCGCAAACGCCACACACCTTTTCGTCTGCGAATCGGTTTACGAACGACGTGGGCAACCAGTCCAATTCGCTATCGAAGCCGAACATAACCATTTCCGTGGTAGCCATGGCTGTCGACGTGCTTTCTTCCATCAGCGCGACTCTAAGGCCCCTGTCACACGGCCACCACCAAACTCCGTTGAACACCGCTGTCGTAAGGACGAGGGACTTAAACGGTCTTCACGTGTGCCCGTGTGACAGGGGTATTATTCTCGCCGCCCCAAACGAAGGCTTTGTAGACGACACAAACGCGGTAAAGATGCGAACCGCCGCGGCGTGGTGAACAGAGCGTCGGTCGGCGATAAACTGACAAGCGGCGAAGCGCGGTGATATTTATATACACGCGCCGTCGAATATTCTAGCGTTATCGCTAGCGGCCGCTTAGGTTCCAGAATAATCTGTAATGGTCGCGAAGTGGGCGTAATCTTAACAACATGATCTACTACAGCCCTGAAGCTTGTCGAACACTGCAGGCGTGGTTTGCGCTAACGGTTTAACGGGGAGATAACAAAACTTGCGGAAGGAATGTCGCAATATATGCATCAAATCGAAAACCATAATTTTTATGTAAGCTGCAATTTTCCTATTATAAAATCTCCATTATTTTAGAACTTCATACTATTTTATAAAAACACGCAATTATTGGCCAATTCCCCACAGTGGGTGCGCGCTACAGTTAATAGCCGAACAACAACGGTCAGTTGAAACTCAACCGCACGAGCGGAAACACAGAAAACGCGTGAAGAATGTCGTGCGCAGTTTAAGCAATGTTTTTTAGGGCGAAGCTCCTTAGGGCGTGGGCTGTGCGTCCCCTGTAGCCTGTATGTAGCCACCTCTAGTTTAGTTCTTGCAGTGTTCACTAGATGGCGGTACCGTCCCCTGTATGTAGCCACCTCTAGTTTAGTTCTTGCAGTGTTCACTAGATGACGGTACCGTCTCCTGTATGTAGCCACCTCTCGTTTAGTTCTTGTAGTGTTTACTAGATGGTGGTACTTGTAGCTGATGATGAAAAGATGCAAGATGTTATAAACTAGAAAGCGGTACTTGTAGTTGATGAAAGACGCGAGATCTTATCAAATAGGAATAATGTCACATATGGCGCGTGTCATTGGTTGAAGGCAATCGTTCGATTTAGTGCGGCGACGTACGCTAGGGGGAGCGATGTAATAAAATCGAGTGGGCAAAATGTACAGAGGATTCATGGTTTACCAGGTTTACCTCCGGAGCTTCGCCCACTCATCATCATTCACTTCGTGGATATGGCGGAATTTTTTTTTCTGTTATATGTGTGACCCGTTGCTATAAGTTTTTGCGGATCGCTATGCATTGCCGAGTCTGAATACTGGAGGCGGATGAATGTAGTTTTTGACCCGAGACACCGCGCGCAACTATCACGTCGTCCCCAAACCTCGACCTCTCCGTCGCTGTCGTATACAACGACGCAAACGTACTTTCCGCGTCCGCCACATTTTGGCAAGCGCCTCGTGCTTCCCATTTACCTTTATAAAAAATGCGGGCCACGGGAACACATTTATGCGTAACAGAAATGGCTCCGCGATCCAAAGGTCGTAGGTTAAAAACCAGACGCCCCCGGGGGCATACATGGCGCTGAACTTATATTGTTTCACGCTTTTGTGGCGCTTCATACGACCCATATGGAAAGCTGTTTCGATGCGATCTGGTGTGGCCGCCGAGCCTTCCTGAAGTGGTGTTTGTTTGTAAACAATAGTCGCTTGACGTCTCGATGGCGCAGACATCCTGCTGTCAAGCATTTCGTTTCGTTCTTGAGACTGGCAGTTGAACGTGTGTCGATGTAAGAAAGAAGCGTATCACTATGTTGTATCGTACGGTGCATAGTGACGGCTCTTCTCGGAAATAAATTTTCGTCTTGAGAGAGAGAGAGAGAGAGCGATAGAAAGGCAAGTGGGGAAAAAAGGCAGGCAGGTTAGCCAGAAGGGGAAGTTCGCGCTGGCTAACTGTACACAATGGCTTTGCAAAACGAGAAACTTCTTATTTGTCTACAGTATGATAGCCATTTCGTGCATCATTGGAGCGGCGTGCACGCACTACGGAATCATTCCGACGGTCACTCAGTTCGTTGTCTTTAAAAACAGGCGAATCTGCACGATAGCTTCTGAATTTTCTCACACGTCTGCGTACCGCGGTGTGTCACTAATTGTTTCGCGGAGCATGCGGACCAGCCGCCATGGTGGTGATATGGTTACGGTGCTCAGCTCGTAAACGAAGGAGGCCGGTTCGATCCCGTCCATGGCTGTCGCATTTCGACGGAAGTGAAATGCTGCAGTCCCGTGTATTCTGACTTAGGCGGACGTTACAGAGAACCCCAAATGGTCCAAACTATCCTGGGAGCTCTGTGATACGGCGTATACCTCGTAATCCTTGAGACGCGTTCTTGTTCGTGGTTGGCTTCGGTGTCTTCCTTGCCACTTGGGCTGGGTTCG
The DNA here is from genome assembly GCF_043290135.1 of Rhipicephalus microplus. NCBI lineage: Eukaryota > Metazoa > Arthropoda > Arachnida > Ixodida > Ixodidae > Rhipicephalus > Rhipicephalus microplus. The sequence goes on from NC_134701.1 coordinate 189,484,623, forward strand.
CGGCTTGACGGGGGCGTCCGGAACACGGAAGAAGCAGCACCTCCACCAGATGTCACGGGGTCGTGACGTGGACGATGGAGTACACACCATGTTCAGATGAAAACTGTTTATAACCGAACTTGTGGCCAGGAAACTGAAGGTCAGATTACAGCAACGCACGGGGACTGATATACGGCGAACGCAGCCATTGACTTGCGATCAACTGATAAGCGCGCCGGCATTTATACATGTGTCATTGAATATTCCAGCCTTACCGCAGGTCGTCGCGCAAGCTCTAAAAAATTATCTCTAGTGTTCGCGTCTAGCGGGCAATCCACAATCGTCGCGAACCTTCTCGAACAAAAATGTGCAGTTAAAGAATTCCAGGTGGTCAAAATTTCCGGAGGCTTTCACTAAGGCGTGTCTCATAATCATATGGTGGGTTTGTAACGTTAAAGCCCAAATATCAATCAATAAAATAAAAAATGCGCTGAGCATACCTGACCCACGCTTTGTGGGCGAAAACCCAATTAAAACAAAAGTGAAAATAAGGAACGCGCGTGGCAATATGATGGTTCTTGTGCGTAAAACCTAAACAATTATTATTATTAACATGCAAAATATGCAGAACGATTTTTTTACCAAAACAATCAGAGAATGGAACCTACTGCCTTCTAGCATTGCCTCTACCATGTGAAATGATTTCTTTTATTCTCCTTTAGAATGAGTGTGTTGCATTTTTCATTGATATAAGTATTTGTGTTGCGGATTGTGATTGAGGTGACTTTGTTTATTTGTTTGGCTGACAATGTATCTTTTTTTGTATTCTACTTTTTGCAAACGCTCCCCCATTGTAATGCCAATTGGCGCTGTGGGTAATGAAATAAATAAATAAATAAATAAATAAATAATCGTTTCCTTCATGCTCTAGACGCCGTTATGTCTCGTCCCTTTCTATGCATCGTTCACACTAGTTCAGGTCTGCTTCCTCCTCATCGATCTTCTTTGTTTCTTTTCGCGTTCTTCATCTTTCCACACTTTGCACGGGCCTATCAGGAACAACAGTAAAAAAAGATAAAATCATAAAAGTAAAAATTAGGAAAAAGATCATACACCTGTTTGCTCTAGTTCCACAGCCGATTTCTCAGACTCGACGCTCGTTTGCAAAGAGCGGAATAAGGTACAAAACAAGAAAGCAATGGCCCCGAAAGCAAAGGAGACGAAATGAGTGAAACAGCTCACCGTGTGTCTCTCTAATAATGCCTGACGAGAAAGATTGCAGAAAAAAAATTATAAAAGAAAAGGGGGCCGAACAAAAGCAATAGGTTTCGCTGAAACACAAACTCAAACAGAGAAACGACCTCGTCGAACGCCAACGTGTGTGTATTTGCGCACGCATTCACGGAGGTCAGTGAAGCGTAATGAGCATCGTTCAAAACAAAACGAAAAAAAAAAGTCCCGTTAGCGACCAACTTTGGCAGTGGGTCGCGCTTCTTTTTTTCTGCGAAAAAAAAAAGGCGTTTCTCTTGCCCTCTTCGAACGTGCTCCGTTAGCTCTGTTCCCGAGAAACCGCCTCACTTTCTCTTCCGCGATCGAGCACCCAGCTGCGTCACACCTCTGTTGCCAACGCCAATTTCACGTCTTTTGCATTTTGCCGTCACCTCCTTTCTTTGTTGCCTCGTTTTCCGAAGTCGGCGGACTTATAGAACGCGCCTCCTGCGAACTTAACGCACTAACCAACACACTCCCTCCGCGTTGCTGCTCGCTGTCTGTTCTTGCTTCGAGTCAAAAACGTTCGACGCGACTCATTTGATGCTCCAAGCTGCGTGAACCGAAGCTGCCGAAATATCGGTCGACTTTTTTGCAGGGTGGGCAAAAGAAGAAAGGCGTGAAAGTGTGAGTTCGAGCGAGTCGCCGTTAAGGGGTAAATGCGGGGAAGGTTGCTGAAAATAACAAAAAAAAGTTGAGAGGGACTGCACGTGGGGAGCGCCTGACGTCGCCCATGTTGCAGAGCGTCAAGAAGCCGCCATAAGGAGACTGTGAAGAGAGTGTTCGTTTCACTACAGGCGTGAGCAGGATTCTCCTTCGGGGGGGGGGGGGGGGCAAGTCAATATATGGGGCGGCTTTTTTCGCCCACCTCTTAAGTGACAGAGCCCCCCCTCTGCGCATGCCTATGCGTGTCACCGAAAGGGTTGGGATGTGAAGGACCGTCTAGGTTTCACTGTGGCGCAGTTGCATATAGATCATCACGTGACGGCTTAGTCATGTGACGTCACAGATCAACAAATTTTGCGACGTCGCCATGACGTCATCGTATGACATCGTCAAAGGTGGTCCGATCCTTAAGGTAGTGCAAAATCGCGCTAAATCTAGCACATAGCTTTCAGAAGGGGGACCGGTCCAAATACCCTACACAATATTGTGGTCGATGTCTCTTCTGCGGAGGACACCCAAGCTTGCTTCATTCCATCTGTGGCAATGTCCCAAACCGCGCACACTATTTAGAATATCTAATCTTTCCTCATTCCAGTGGGAAACCACTCTTTCCGGCGCAGTTCTGAACTACCAGCGAAGGCTGATTGACCAAGCCAGCCAGATCGCAGCAACAAAATATAGAACCTTGAACTCAGGGCATGTACGCTCTAGAACTTCTAAAGCAAAACGAACGAAAATAGTTTTTTTTCTAGTACTGCTACCAAATAAGCCCAATATCATTTCTTATAGTGAGCGTAAGTTGAACTATGTTTATGTGCCTTGGTGACCCCGACATGCGGTATACACCGGAAGTAGGCTTTTCTAGAATATTTATCTACCCTGCAATACGCAAGGCGACAAAACTAAGCTTTCAAACAAGCGAATACGTTTTCGAGTAAGAAGGCAGAACACTCAGAGTAGCAGGAGCCGAGGGTCGACGCGCCAGCTCACAAAGTGTATTTAGGTGTCACTGACAGCATCATATAGGTGCTAGTAGCGCGCATGATTCCGGTTTATTATTCCGGTCGAATGCGACGGCAGTCCCTGTTCGCGTCGTTCTCGACCATCCGTTTATTAATTTAGTACTTAACGCTATACTATAGTAAGGAATGGTATGCGAGAGAGAGAGAAAATTTAATGCGGAAAGGCAGGGAGGTTAACCAGAAAACATATCCGGTTTGCTACCCTGCACTGGGGAAGGGGTAAGGGGAGACAAAAGAAAAAAAAAGGGGAAAAGGAGGAACAGAAGCACAAACACACACACACACACTCGCACACAGTAGTGTCACAATCGTTCAACGAGGCGGGTCGCTCGCAGAAACTTCATCAGCGCCTTCGTTGCTTTCTGGCGTGAAGCTCGATCTTTCCGACATTCCAAGATTGACTGTTCAGAAAATGGCTGGTCGTCGAGGCGAGCAAACACTGCTGAGAGGGACTGTCGCTGAGAGCTGTACTGGGGGCAATGACATAAAATATGTTCAATTGTTTCGTCATTGTCGCAATGGTCGCATGTAGCGCTGTCTCTCATTCCGATGCGGCAGGTAAAAGCGTTCGTGAAAGACACCCCAAGCCACATACGGCATATTAGGGTCGTCTCGGATCGGGGTAGGCCAGATGGAATAGTATGTCGTAGGTATGGGTCCAGGCGGTGAAGACGGGTGTGGAGAAAACCGGGCGTATTCCGCATAGACCTTGCGACATCCTGCGCAAGCGTATTAATCTTTGCTGCTGCGTCGCTTCTTGATAGTGGAATAGGTTCCATCACTCCATTTTCGTGTGCATTCTTAGCTGCATTGTCGGCATGTTCGTTACCGATGATGCCGCAATGACCCGGTAACCACTGAAAAGATATGTCATGTCCTTCGTCTTTTAGGTGATGGTACAGTTGTCGTATTTCGAGCGCCAATTGGTCTTGAGGTCCACGACGTAGAGCATTTTGTAGACATTGGAGAGCTGGTTTCGAATCAGTAAAAATGCTCCATTTTTGTGGTGTCTCCTGGTCAATCCTGCGGAGTGCGCTGCGGAGTGCCGCGAGCTCCGCGGCTGTCGATGTCGTCTTGTGTGACGTTCTGAACTGGATGGTTTCGGCTCTTGCTGGGAAGATCACAGCTCCTGCAGATCCTCCAACAGTTGTCGAGCCATCCGTGTAAAGTTTGACATGATCTTTGTATTCTTCGTGTAGCATGAGTAGAATCATCTGCTTTAAAGCTGGCGCCGAGAGCTCCGCCTTCTTGCGAATCCCCGGCACTGTCAAGCGCAGTTTTGGTCGGTCCAAGCACCAAGGAGGTGTTAGTATCCGTTCCGGAGGCGTGTAGACTGTTGGAAGGCACTCACGGAAAGTCAATACTCTCTTACAGAAGGAGGCACTCGGTCGATCTTCTGGAAGCGAAGCTAGGTGGTGGGCAGGGGCGCGAGCAAGGTGTCTAATATGAGCTCTAAGCACCTCCAAAGTAATGTGCACTGTGGCCGGATGATCTTTGGCGATTGCGATGGTTTCCGCTGTTTATGTACAGCGTGGTAATCCAAGACAAACTCTGAGTGCCTGGCCCTGGGCGTTTTCTATTGTGCGTATATTGCTTTTGCAAGCGTTCGTCAGAACCGGCAAGCTATACCGCAGGTACCCCAGAAACAGCGTTTTGTACAAATGCAACATCGCGTGCACTGATGTGCCCCATGTTTTGCCTCCGAGGAACTTGAAAAGTTGTGCGATGGCCGTTAGGCGCTTCTTTAGAGTGGCCACATGGGGACTCCAGCAGAGATTTCGATCGATCGTGACCCCCAAGAACCTGTGGGTCCTGGCGTAGCAGACACTGTGTCCATCGATGGCGATGGGATATGACGTCATTGCCTTCCGCGTGAACGCGACAAGCGCCGATTTCTCAGGAGAAATCTCGAGGCCTTGTTCTCTAAGGTACGCCGATATTGAATTCGCTGCTTTCTGGAGTCTCGCACGTACCTGAGGACGTGTTACACCTGATGTCCAGGCACAAATATCATCTGCATAGAGAGATATCTGCACGGAATCTGGTATGCGTTCAACGAGACCGATCAGAACCAGGTTGAACAGTGTGGGGCTCAATACACCACCTTGAGGAACACCACGGTGTGTATAATGTTCAGAAGTCGGCCCATCATCAGTTTGCATAAACAATGATCTCATATGTAGGTAGCATTGGATCCAGCGGTACACTCGCCCACCCAAACCAACTGACTCGAGGGCGTCAAGTATGGCTTCGTGAGAAACATTGTCATATGCTCCTTTGACATCTAAAAATAGTGCGACAGATAACCGTCTGCTCATTTTCTGGTGTTGTACGTAGGTCACCAGGTCAATGACATTGTCAATGGAGCTCCGAAGACGACGAAAACCGGCCATGGCGTCTGGATATATTCTATGGCGTTCTAGGAACCACTCGAGTCTGGCAAGGATCATTCGCTCCATCAGCTTCCCTACGCAACTAGCCAGCGCTATTGGGCGGTATGATGTCAGCTCTAGGGGCGATTTTCCAGGTTTGAGAAGTGCAACCAACCGGCTTGTTTTCCACTCTCTGGGGACCGTTCCATCTCTCCAAGACTCATTGAATACTTCCAGCAAAGCACTTCGTGCTCGATCACCGAGATTGCATAATAGGCGGTATGATACGCCATCCGGCCCAGGCGATGACGATCGATTGCATGAAGCAAGAACCACATTCAGTTCTTCCATTGAAAAAGGCAGGTCCAGGTGCGGGTCCAGTGAATGTGGCGTGTAATCAGCAGTAAGGGCTTCTGTGCAATTTGGCGGGCCCGCAATCTTCCTACAAAAGTCTTCCGCTACCTCGATATCCCTTCTATTTTGGAAAAGGGCCAAGGCTTTAAACGGAAAACGTTGTTGGGGAAATATGCGTAGGCCTCGAACGGTTCGCCATATTTGAGAAAGCGGTTTGCGAGGGTCTAGACTCGCGCAAAATATCGCCCACCGTTGAAACTCCAGTTTGTCTATACGACGCTGGATCTTCTTTTGCATGCGCCTGGCCATCCGTAGATCTTGAATGGATTTTGTACGTCGATATCTACGCTCCGCACGCCGACGAATCGCACGGAGTCGCTCTAACTCCATGTCCGTTTCTGAGGGCCTTGAAGAATATGCCAGCGTGCGCATCGCACTCTGCGCTGCTTGTTTGATCGCTTGCTCAATGCCAGAGGTTAAGCCTTTTTCACAAGCGTGTTCAATGTTGGTTGTGAATGCTGAAAGATCGATCCTCCGTACGGTTTTCGGCGGGTGGTTGCTAGCAAAGCCTTCGATGGTGAGATAACTGGGGATGTGATCGCTACCATGTGTCTCGATGTCTAAAAACCACTTAACGCTTGTGGCGAAGCGACGTGACACGAACGTCAAGTCCAAACAGCTGCTGTACGTTAATCCTCGCAGAAATGTAGGGCTCCCATCATTAAGTAGAGACAGTTCATGAGTCGATACAAATGAAGCCAGCCTCCGGCCCGTGGTATTGACTTTTGAACTTCCCCAGATTGGGTGGTGGGCGTTGAAGTCCCCTATAATTATCCACGGATCCGGTACGCTCGAAAGAATGTCATCCAGTCTTTGGCAATCAAAACGGGCTGAGGGAGATAAGTAGACACCTATTAATGTGAAGGTGAGGGTTTTCTGCTTCACAGTCAGGCAAATATATTGGTTCTCATCATGAGGCGACACAGGTTGAATGATGTAGGTAAGCTCCCGGCGAATATACACAATGACCTTGCTGCTTTCGTTTCGGGTTTTGGACGGGATTGATTCGTAGCCGGATAGCCTGATCGGGTTTGATAATTTCGGTTCGCATATTACGATGATTGGGAAACGGTTAGAAAACACGTACTGACGAAAATCGGAAATCCGTGATCTAAGTCCTCTTGCGTTCCACTGGATGACTGATGCTTCTCTGACGTCTTTGCGGAACGATTGTTGATCTCCTGCCATGACTCTACGCGAGGGAGGCGAGGACTGGGCTCAGCGCGTCCAACACCTGTAACCCGCTTCGAGCGGTTGGAGTTCCCAGGCTTCTCAGTATGTCTGCCATGACAGCGACGAGGGATCGTAACATCGGGATGATCTGTCGATCGACCCTTGACACATCCTCAACGGAAGTAGACTCGGTGGAAGGTGTAGGGCGGCGAGGCCTCGCAGGAGGCTCCTTTGCCGGCTGCGTACGCGGAAGCGTAGGCCACTCATCCGCAGCTGTGAGCTTCTCCACTTCATTTCGCTTCGTGCTTACTACTTCACTCGTGCTCGGAGGAAATGGGTTATGCGCAACACTCTGTCCTACACGCCTCCGTCGGCGACTACGTCGCCGCCGTACCCTTTCAGCAGCCTCTCTGTGGGTTGAATTGTCCCTAACCATTTGTTTGATAATGGCGATTTCCTTCTTAATCCGAGGGCATTCCTTGGATGCAGCATCATGCGGACCATCACAGTTTCTGCACTTCAGACTTGTTGCCCGACATGCGTCTGCAGTGTGCGGCTCAGCGCATCGGGGGCATGCTGTGATAAAATGGGGTATGCGGAGTGATAAAAAGCTGCGAGAGCCCGGTCTCACAGCATGTTGTTGTTCGACCAATTGAAATCTCGTTCTTTGATCAAGTGAAAACGGCCCCGCCGCGGTGGTCTAGTGGCTAAGGTACTCGGCTGCTGACCCGCAAGTCGCGCGATCGAATACCCGTTGTGGCGGCTGCATTTTCGATGGAGGCGAAAATGCTGAAGGCCCGCGTGCTCAGATTTGGATGCACGTTGAGGAGCCCCAGGTGGTCGAAATTTCCGGAGCCCTCCACAACGGCTTCTCTCATAATCATATGGTGTACGTCTTTGGGACGTTAAACCCCACATATCAATCAATCAAGTGAAGACGGCCGAGAGAAAAAAAAAAGGCCTAGTTGGCCATTAGCTTCTCGTTAGAAACGCTAAAAATGTTCACCCACCGAATCAACGAGAAATCCGAAGAGTAAAAATAACAATTTGCGTTAGCGAAATTGGATGTGTGCCCACGTGTGGTGGGCTGATTGCGCACGTTTCTGTTTATTATTATTTTTTATTATTTTATTTATGGTGTTTTCGCCTAATTGATCGCTGGCTGAACAGCACACTCGCAAAGTAGTCCTCATGGGACGTAAGAGTGGCTGCAACTTCCAGATCAAGCAACTCTATCTCGTGCCGCAAGGTAATCCTTGCTTTGCTATTGAGATCAGAGCGCAACAGTCAGATAGTCGGGATGTTTCTTTCTTCAGTTTTTTCTTTCAATCGTTTTCTTTCGTCAGCTGCGCATAATTCTCCTCTTTGTAACCTTCAGAAGTATCGTGATACAACTTTTGCGGCATGCATCTGTGCCTGTTAGCGATTGCTTTCTTCTTTGTACATCTGTTTTTCGTGTAAGTATATACCTATATATCAGTCTGTTAAACGTACGTACTACTTACGTGATTACTTACCAGGAGCCCAATCAAGTTTGCCAGTTTTGTTATCTGCGAGCTCGTATAGTAAGTGAACTTCGAAAGAGTTGACTGTTGGACGAGTTGGTGCTTCGACACGGAAACCATCGTGAGAGCGCAACTAAGACAGACGAGGACGGGCGCACACTACGAAAAGACTGTATTGAATGGCGATCCACACCTTTATAGATCGACACACTGGGCAGGAACACCCATCACAACAACCAAAAAATTCAAACCAGGCGTGAAAGAAACTAAAATTCAGCATTTTACAGTCAAATGGAAGCTTCGGGCATGCACACGTCACCTGCTTTTTTCAATGAAGAAAGCTTCTAGCGCTTCGCATTGTTGTTATAAGAGGGAAAAGAAGAGAAAAGTGAGCCCCGTAACTGTCTGCATCAGAGTGCGACACCTCAACAGTATAGCTCACAAGGGATGAGGGTGGGGAGGGATTAAGAGGATAGTATTAAAGGTATATATATATATATATATATATATATATATATATATATATATATATATATATATATATATATATATATATATATATATATATATATATATATATATATATATATATTATATATATATATATATATATATATATATATATAGAGAGAGAGAGAGAGAGAGAGTCCTTTTTCTCCACTTTTGCCTAGGATTTTCGCACATCGGAATCGCGGTTCACAATGCGGGCACGCCATGCAGCGGGGTCAGGTGACTTCTCTCCTTATTATTCAAACTTCTGTCGTGTTCCTTGAGTTGGTCATTGAGGCAACGCTCTTTCTGGCCGATGTATACACCTTGCCGCAGGACAGGGGAATCTCGTATACACGGTGTCGTCGGCACACTTCACAAAACGTTTTTCGTGATTCTTTACGCAGCCCCCCTTTTTGCTCCACACGGGTAGTGCGCCGGCTCAGCTGTCAACGTGCCGTTGGTCTTCTTGGCCACGAATAAGCTAGCTCAGTTGATCCGGCACACCGCCTGTGTGAAGCTAAAGGGGGGGGGGGGGCGCATTCGCATGAAAGTTATTCAGTCAATGAGTGGGATCTGTAGGATTTTGCGTTCAAGAAACTATCCTCGGGTTTCCGCTTGGAGGAACTTTTCTTACGATTTCTGTCCAGTCGTGTCTATATTTCCCCCGGCGCATTCTATTCTGCAGAGTGTCATTAAAGTTGTCTGTATATGGCTTGGGATCTGGTCATTTCCTTCTTCTGCTCTCTTTTTTTCTCTTCTCTAGATGATTAGGAAGCTGGCCGCGCCCCAAATCATCTAGAGAAGGAGATGAGGAAGGGGAATCGACCTTTATACAGTCAGGATTACGGTCATGCAGGTTTTCGGTGATAGCGGCAACCGAGGACCCTTGACTCGTGATCATACACATTTACCCGCCGGAAAGCCGGGCATGAATGGCAGGCCCGCCGTGAGAAGCGCGTCATTGCTTTATTGAATTTTCTTTTTCTTTTGCATCCCTTGCAGAGATTGTTTTTTAAGTGTGAATACACTTTATAAGCGACCCCAAACCATCCACCGCCGTCGGCGGCGTCCGCAGTCTTCTCTCTATCTTTAAAAGAAAGAGGACTTGGCGGGCCGCAGCGCGACGCTCTACCGAATAAGCCACGGACGCGACGCTGATAGCGGTGTCAGTAACGCGCCTTATACCCCCTCCCCCTTCGCTCGCTCCTCCGCTCTCCTCGCTCGCTGCAGCTGCACGCGCACCCCTCTCTCTCGCGCGCCCGCCTTCTCTCTCAGTCTCCCGTCGAGAGCGGGTCGTGAGGGTAAGTAAAGTTAAAATCCGTTGGCATTCGCCAGTGAGTTAACGTAAACTCCCCCGTGTGATCAAATTGCGATTCCCAGGAACCATTACACCATGAAGGCACCATAGTGTGATTAATATATATAATAGTGCGAAATAATAAATACCCCTCATAGCATCACCCCGTGTATTCGCACTTAACCATGTTCACCCTCGGGGAAATGCTTGGGAGTTTTTATCGGACTGGACCAAAGGGTAAGAGATGGGCACATGAGTGGGAGTCGAGCTTGAGGGAGAGGTATAGAACGCTGGTTTAGCTTGGGTGGAGGCAAGTGCTAATGTGGCTTCAACGGGGCAAGTGTAACCTCCTTCCGATGCCAATGGGTGTGGAGCTGCGGTGAAAGTTGTTCCCTGCTGCTAATGCAGAAGCCTGTGAGTGTGAGCTTTCGACTAACAGAGAACTTTACTTTTATTCGGCGGGTTTTTTTTTTTAAATAATTTTTTTTTAAATAAAAGCGCCAGATGTCAATGAACTGGGCGCTTTTGAACAATTGACCACGCTCGGTCTCTTCTCACAGAAGTGGGGAAGAGAACAGCAAGTTTCAAGCCACTAACACCGCTTCATTTTCCAATGCCAATAGGTGCTATTTATTTTTTAATTTTTTTGTTTTTTTTTTCTTGCCGGTAATGCGCCAATTGTAGTACGTCCTCCACGAGAAAAAAGGCGCGCACACAAGCTTTGAAACACGCCCATTTGCCACGCGAAATTCCCTGCTCCGCCCCGATGTGGTTTCTAATTTTTAGAACGATCGACATCTCTGCCCTCCCTCCTGACCACCCTCCCTCTTTGGAGAAAAAAGCGAAAGGACCGTAGCCGAAAATGAGGGTGCGCGTTCTCCACACCTGTTGAAGAGCGACCAGAAAAAGGTGCGTGAGGGAGGCGTTTGTGAGTACCGAAAATGAGGTGGGGGAGCGGCATCGAGCAGGAAACGAGAGAGTGCGCCGTGGGAGACGCGGCGCGGTCATCATTGACACTTTGGCCGGTGTAGAAGGGGTGTCTCCAAAGCGGGCCGTCGGCCTCCGTGGGCGAGTGCGACGGCAGTGTGACAATGACGCCTAGACGTACGCTGTCGGACCCGTAGTTTGGCCGTCGAAGACGTCCGCGCGACGGGCGGCCGCGCGATCCAGAAGCCGCCGCTGGCGCCGCCACAGCGGCCCGTGGTATGTGCTCGCCACAGCGACACCACGGTGAGTCGAGACTCCGCGAGATGTTCCATTATTATCATAACTGACAGGGTCTAACGTTCCAAAACCAAAATGCGATAATGAGAGACGCCGCAGTGGAGGGCTCCGGAATTGTACACCATCTGCGGTTGTACACGGGCCTATAGAACATTCTCGCCTCCATCGAAAATGCGGCGGCCGCCGCCGAGATTCGATTCCGCAACCCTGCGGCTCAGCAGTTGAGCATCACTATAGTCACTATAGGCCACTGTTACGGGTACCGCGGGATGTTTACCATATTGCTCGTGATTGTATACAGCCGTCGGATATAACTACAGCTGATAGATCGTCCATTGCCACAACATCGTTGATAGACAGGAAATCAGCAAAACACGCTCCCACCGGGATATATGTGAGGCCAAATCCCCAAAACTTATCTTCCGTAAGTGCGCCGCTTTTCCATTGGTGAGCCGGAGTTACTAAATGACGGTAGGCCGAAATATTCTCTTACGAGAACTTTCAGCGTAAGACTTTATTATTACTTTTTTGCGAATACAGGGTACCGATTAGATCGGAGGTGTCCTTGGACTTACGAATAGCTTTTTTTTGTGAGAGGTCTTCCCCAGAAAAAATCGTTTAGCTTATAGAAAAAAAAAAGCGTATTGGTACCAGATTTTTTGGTACCGTGGTTTACGTTGCGCATGCATTTCTTTTCCTATGAATTTTTTTTTTCAAAAATAGTGCAACAATCGTCCATTTATTGTTTGTTGTTTTGTAAACATTCAAAACCAACTTGCTCAGCAGCGGAACTCAGCCACGCTTTACAAAAATGTCTGCAAGCGAACGCGTTCGTTAGATCCACTATGGCTATACTGTAGTTTATCACAACCACCCGTATCTATGTAACTAGGGTACGTGCGCAAACCTTTACGCACGTCTTGAGACCGCATATGTGTACTGTTAGCCAATGATACATCATATGTCGCCTGCAGGAGTGCTTGTAATTCATTACGTTCGTGCCATAACTTCCTTCATTTCTTCGTGGTCTCTTCGAATATGGCTATATAGCACCGCTATGGACGATGGCGTTCGTGAAATGAAGACCATTCAAGCGTACGTGTGGCTGTTATGGAACACCTTCGTGTGTATTTTCGAAGACACCAACAACTTCAGCGACAAAAAGAAGAAAAAAAAACACGGAAACTAGAACGGTTCTTCAACGTGACTGCGTTTTCTGTGGAATTTTCAGCACAGTAGATCCTAGGTACCTTCTCATCCAGAGCTTCTTCAATTTATTCTTTCAAGTCCCATCGTGCATGGGCCCCGGTGGTCGTGAAATCTCAAGCTGGCTTTCCGCCAACAGCACTGTCTAATCGCACGACGTCTCGCGTATATTTTTGTTTAAACAGTAAATGCGCGGGCAATGCGCTGACTTAGAGCGAATGGGCTTAATTATTTTTCCTCTTTCACCCGATTTCGTGGTTCACGGTCGGACAATCCGGTCTTGCCGCCGATATACAGATACCACGCGCAACATATATTCACAAACTGGCACATTCATGCCCAAAAGCCGACCCATTCCTTTGAGACAGTATGCGTGCTTTTTGCCCGTAAACTTCGAGGTGTCTGAAACCGTATAATGAAGTGGGGGACCTGCACTGTATCTCTAATCGGAGCTGTTGGGAAGACCAGTCCTCCTTTCCCCTTGCGGCGGTTGCTTTGTGACTTCGTCGGTAGAGGGGTGTATGAAAGTCACCTTCCACAAAACACACACACACACACACACACACACACACACACACACATATATATATATATATATATATATATATATATATATATATATATATATATATATATATTAAATTGGCTTACATGTCAAGCCACTTATGCTAGCTACAAATTTACTGGTTGATGTCTTTGTATATAACGGATTGCGTAAACGATGAGCGCTACGTGGAAGTTCAAACTAATAAGTGTATGCAATTGAGCACCATTAAAAAGAAGAAAGAAAAACGTTTATAGAGGAGCGTCGGGCTATTCGCTTTCATCGACACTTTTCGGTGTAACTTCTGGCATTAGTGATGTTCGGCTCCTCTACTTGGCCGTCGTTTTAACAGTATACTGACCGCCACATACAATGTGGCGGTCAGTACAACGTGTGTGTGTATTCCGGAAAAGCCACTTAATAGGCCCCCTGGACAACCTCTGAAGGTAGAAAAGACCGAACGATGCACTCTGCTATTTGCTAACTATAATCTGCTATTTATCTGCCGGCGTTTCCAGTCTTTTCGGCGCTGACGCCAGCGATGAGACTCCAGCAAGAGTGGCGTGACTACTCTGCGAGGTCTCAATTTTTTTGTTTCGAAGTAAATAAGTCGTGAATTGTCTGTTTCCACGTTTTTCAGAGCAGTCTCGCACCCGTTCTTGCTTCTATCGCACGGTTACCTTGCGCGGTCAGCCGATATCACTTCGCGTAGCGCATCCTCGACTGCGCAAGCGGAAGAGTGCAGCCGAAAATCGCGAAATCTCGATAGGCTCCACGCTCGCTGCTGGTACCTGTCCCAACCCACGGACCTATCCGGGTTCCAGCTTTGGTATCCTTGTTGCTCGTTTGATTCCTGGAAACCATACGACGTCCACTTTATGATAATCTCAGGTGCTCACTAGAGGTATTCGTTTGCCAGTACTATTATGTTAGCGGGTTAAGTGACTTCACCGCAATATCAATGTGCATTGAGGTAAAGCTTACTAAAAAAAAAAGAACGTCGATATAAAAATATTTAAGATGTCCACTTTACTAATGCGCATCACGACAGATTCGGTTACCATCTTCTCCACGACTGAGGGGATATTAACGCAAGAACCCGTGACATCAGGGTCGCAGGCCTTGTACAGCTGAGTCCACGATGTGAAATCGGTAGTAAGTAAATTTTTGACATGTGTCTGTCTTGACTATTTCGGGTTAAGCCTGCTCGATAGGTTAATTACACGTGCAGCACGTTGTTGTAGGCAACCACGGCTCAGTGCGTTAAACAACTGTTGAAGAGAGAACATTTGCAATGGAGTTATTTCGGCATGTAATGTTATTAATACTGCAACATTTCTTACACACCGTCCCCCTTTTTTATTGCCGCACTCTCGCATGCTTTCGTGGAGCGCTTCGCCTATAAGCATGATAAAACCTGTACTACAACCAATTAATGCTCGCAAATTGGTGGAATATAAAGAAAACGCAATGAAACGAGCACATCTCACATCTTGAAAGCGGCACCACAAAATTTGAAGAACAAAATGGTCATAATTACAAACTGTTAGTAACCTCCAGGCAAGCTGTCTACGATTCAACCCGGTCAGCCCTATCTAAGCATTTGATGCACCAAGTCGCCCGGCATGGTATCTTCGCGCACAGAGTGTCTTTGTAAGAGAGACTTCATGCAATGATACGACGTGTCTAGCATCGGACTCCATGCTATATTGACATTTTAAATGCGCCGGTAAACATGCACATTTTCGCGGGAGCTGTAAATGAAATATATGTCAACCTTGTTTCATATGAATTTAAAAATATGCAGCTTCGCTGTCGTTACAACTCCATGAAAGTTTAATCGCTTTCAACGTCTGTAGACAAAAAAGCCAACATTGAAGTAGTTTGTTAATTGGTTCTTTAAAACGATTTCACATGTTCTGTGCGCATTGATCAGTGAGTGTGCTCTCAGGCCTATAGCGGTACAGGGAATGCACATATGATCGCTTGGAAACAGCTACTACGTAGGTTACTGACACGATGCTAACTTTTTGCATTTATTAATTCACTAATGTTTAATTATTCGAACCCACAAATTGGCACGCAAGTTCTCAGTTCCAAGAGAGTGCCGAAGATTGTAACCAGGCATCGATGGCAACATGACTTTGCATATACGCAAATCTGCGGGCAGTCGCATTAACCGTAGAAGGCGTTTTCGTGGCCTCAGACTGCAAATGGAAGTGACTGCACCAAGGGTTGGTCTGAATGTATACAACCGCAAACTCCGTACCTCGCGCTAGCGTTGATTAAACTGGTGGCAGAATCATGGGGCGATTACAGCATCTCGACTGCATACTGAGCTTATTCGTCAAATAATGTAATTGTTATTTATAAGCTCTTAGATATTTTCAGTTAGCGAATCGCATGAAAACATCGAAAGAATGTTGATATCCTCTATCTTCATTTTTTTATATATGCACTAAGGCGCTGAGAGTTATGAATACGTATTATTTTAAAAATGCTCGTTTGCGTTAAATGTGAAAAGAACATGACAGTTGACACTTGAGCGAGAGGATGAAAAGAGGAATTAAAATTAAGACATAATCTAGTTGTTTTAGTTACAGAAGCAAAATATTATTACGACATACCTTAGTGGGGGGACTGGTGGATCACCTGATCTTCTGCTAAGCTACCACACAGACGAATAATAATGCGAGTTTACGCGCATTGAGAGCATATTAGATGTCGTTTTTCGTTTTGCCGAAGCCTCGCTGTTCGTTTTTCTTAAATTTATTGCTTTTTTTTTCTTTTTTCCCAGGCCGAACTGACTTCGGCGGCATCGACAACGACGCCCTCGACTTCAGCCAGCTCGAAGACTACATCAACAACGACGGCAACATGTAAGTGTCATCTTGAACCTACGTTCACTAAAACGTCTTAAGCAGGCTAAATGTGATCGTAAAATTACGTTTCAGCCGTACCATCATACTAGTCTAGCAGATGCACCGTAGAGCACCTGCGCAGTAGATGTGGGTAAGCATCTTGGTACCGACAGCACGCCCAAAGACTTGCACAAAGGGGATCGAAAGAAGTGAGGCGAAGGTTCGTTGCAGCGCCTGCCTATTATGTCAATGTATGGGGCTGATCTTGCGTCCGCCCCCCCCCCCCCCCCCCCCCGTGTTGTAGTGACCCCTCCCCCCTATCATGTTAATGTGTAGGGATGACTGCCCCCCCCCCCTTCTAGTTGACTTGGAGGGGTGTCCACCCCCACCACTTACCCGTGCGCACGCTTATGACTAGACGAAACGGGAGCTTAAGTAACATTCTTCTTTTTAAATTTTTTACTGCGGCGTAGTGCCAAGTTCTGGCAGATCGCGTCGTATGTAGACAAAATACGCGTAAAACGGTGATTTCCGGCAATTCCTTGCCACTGGTTTCCTTCGTGCTTCTCCCCTCGCGCGCTCGCGACTGGTGCCCCTCGCCTCTTTTGCAAGTGTCGGCGGCGGCACTTCCCACCAATCACCGCGTCCCTTTGTCTCGTGACGTAGAGACCGCGCTGGCGCCGCTATCATGCAGCTGCTCTTTGGACGCGTATCAAGACCATGCGCGAGCGAATGTCCGCGAAAACGACGTGAAGTCGCTGTCGCAGAACGTTCAGCCGCAGCCGCTGGCATCCTATATTCACAGTAGCAGCTTAAATTAACGTTAAACGTTAACGTTAATAACGTTAAATTTTTCATTCATCAAATTTTTACATTGCGCGAAATAGTGGACTTTATGATTTCGCCCCGTAATTTGATTTTATAACTCGTGCATCTCGCCCCACCTCTGTGATGCTGTTTCTCTTGAAGACAGCACAGCGCTTTTGTGATACGTGATAGCAATGAACAAGCGAGGTTTAAAAGAACAAGAATATAGAGAAACGAAAAGTTCTCTGCTGTTGTTAACTCGTGGAATGGTATTCGTCGTGAGCTGTAGTACTGGAAAATTTCAGTCTTATACGGCTGAGCTCGGTATGATACTTCCATTAGCCGTTGATGAGAGCGCATCAACTTACCAAGAACGTTGCAAGATATTTTTATTTTCCGAATACTGTTAGCCTTTCGGCTGTTACTGGGGTGGGGCACACTAAGAATGACAAACATCAATACATTCAAATCATACAGCAATTTAAACAGCAACACTTGAACTTGGAAATGTTACATGACATTTCCAAGTTCCATTTCCAAATGTAGCTACCGCCCGTCCCGCAAGTGAGAATTTATCAAAAACTGTTTGTAATGCAGGCTCTCCCCGAAATTTTCAAGCAGATAGTTTATATGATGATATACTTTGAATTATATTTTGCTTAGTTGCGTCCAAGGACGTACTTCTAGTGGTGACGTGCACATCTGAATATCTGGCCTTGTGGGTACGTGTGAAGAAATTGGTATACGTGTTGTACAAGCGTTCATCGCAGTGTGCAAAAAATAAAAAAATAAAAAACGTACACGATTCAAGGAGTGGCGATTCTTCCTGTAGAAATGAGAAAAACACGAGTGTCTACACAAATTAGACGCAGCTACTAAAGTCCACGAATAAAAGTTCCGCTATAAAACGCCATTGTTTGCGGCGAAATATCTACTCGTGCGTTTGTGTTGGGTGAGGAGGATATCGATTCGACCGGCGGCATGAATTTCGTAATTGAAGTATTTTATATGCCGTAGTTCGAATGACATATTGTTGTAGCGAATACGTTGTACTGCGACGCACTTGCTTCCTTCGGTATAAATTGCTGCTGCACGTTTCGTCTCTGCCAACGCGGTCGTTTCAGTACAAGCTTTACGAGCTCCATTTGGTTGTACTTGGGCTTCCGCCGTTACTGGACTTTTAAGAACTTCACAAGATGTTATCTATAACCAACGCCTCCTCTAAACAATGCCTGGGGAATGGCTCGCCCTCCCAGCGGAGTTGGCCTGCCTTCAATTTTGAGCAAGCGCTGCGCGGTGGCGCTCGCGACCGAGGCTATTATCACAGCAGCGAGCGGTACCAACTATAGTGAACTAGAAGACTATAGTACCAGCTAAGCGTTCTTCATCTGCGGTCCATAGGGGCGCGGCAGTCGAGAGTTATTCGAGACCTGCAATTGTGCACTGCTGTTTTGGAGGCTATGCAAAGTGTTGCGTTGTTGCACCGTCCGCCACAGGTGACGCTAGCGACCGAGAATATTCTAAAATAAAGGAGGGAAAGGGTGTTGCAGCCGTTTTTCTTCTCATGCAGCAGGCATCTTCTAGGGGAGGCGTTGCTATAACAATGTCAATTTCCTGTATGAATGACTTGTGCGCGAGGTGTTGGAGCAAATTTTAATGTGTATGCGCGCGCGTTCGTTCACACTGTCCCACACGACGATCGGTTGAAACGGACGAGGACGCGCCCGTGAATGCGACGGGTGAAGTCCTTTCTTTCGCAGCTACTTTCACGACGAGCTGGTGAGCGGCGAGTCCCCGACGCCTGGCAAGCGGCCGTGCGCCCCCGCCCCGTCCACACCGGCTGGCCTCGGCTCTCTGGGACAGCGCGACGTGCTGCCTTCCGTGGCCGCTCTGCTGCACGGCGCCCTCTCGCCACCAGAGGCCGCCATCAGCGCACCCCAGTCAACGGCGAACTCCGCCCTAACGCTAGGGTGAGTAGACATAGAAACAATCGAACGAGAATTTCATGAAAGTTTTCATTGCGCACATTATAAGTGAACGTGCTGAAATTTGCTGTATGTTTCTATTTTGTAATTTACTCCTTGGTCTTCTTTTTTTCTCTTTTTTTTTCCCTTTTTGCTCGAACTGCAGCACAATATTGTAGGTATTTTTGTATTATTTTATTTGTTCCCACTCCTGCAAAAACACCTACTTTTGGTTGACAGCGTTAATAAACAAACAAACAGAGATTACCACCATCCTGCATGGTAGTAAACATGAACCGCAAACAAAAATATCCGAAAGTGCAAGTGAGAGCGTCTATAAATGTTCACACCATATTACCTGTAGGAATCACGAAACTTCTTAGGTAAAACATTACATTACGTCCGTGTTTGAGGTGAAAATAAGGTATAGGTGCGCCTAGATTTTTTTGGTGATAGGACTGTTGCTGTCAATCTTGGACAATTGCACATCATCTCTTCCAAATTTTCCTATTTTTAAAGACTGTATTATGTTGTTTAAAAACGTTATAAATGTGTCAGTGCAGCCAAGTACAAATCAACTTAACGGGACAGCGGATGAACCAAGCCAGTATATGAATTCCGCTTATTGACCTTACATTGCAATGCAGTAAATTTTGTCAAAGTAAGCTTCACCACATTAATAATTTTACTGCGGCGAAGCCAGCTTGCAATTTCGAGCGCATCAGAACAATGGGCAAATTTATCACGCGATGCCTGTTGCAACATCAAAACTGTTAATAACAGAGCATTTATTCGCCTACTCGGCATATTCGTCATTCGAGCATTTTTTAATATTTTCAGCGCAAAACAGTGACATGCAACAATATTTTCGTATGAACTTTTCCGATAGCGTCATCAATAGCGATCCTCTTTGTACGAGATGTTTCGGCAGCAGCTCTTGGCAAGTATTGAGTATAGAGCTCGACACTGGATAAAGCATACACACCATCCAAGAAAATGTCAAGATACCACAAACGGCATTAACAGGAGTTCTAAAATAAAAGATGGTCTATTCTGCTGCATGCTTTAGTAGTCACATGGAGTATGTTTTCATAAGTTTTCAATCTTCAAACACTTCTTAGTATTCACAGGTGATACGACTTTTGACCAGTGGGTGTTATACTTACCCCAATCCCATTTTTGAAAATCAGTTTGTCAACAGTGATCCATGAAACCTCCTGTGGTGTGTATAACGCACTTCGTAGATAAGCTTTGGTATACGTTGCTTTCTAAAGACGTATAAGACCACAGTATACAACTCTTTAGCAAACACGTGCATGGTCTAAGACGTCTGATGTGTGAATGGGTTTATTTTCTTGCCGGCGCCTTCGTCGCGTCAGGAACAGCAGCCGGCAGCATCTACTTCCGGAGAGTCCACCTGACAGCGGTTCGGAGCCTCCGTTCTCTCCCATCGCAGATGGTAAGTGAGGGCTGCCTTCATTCATTCATTCATTCATTCATTCATTCATTCATTCATTCATTTATTCATTCATTCTTACTAGCTCCATGTGGTAATCTTTTTTTTAGAACATATTAAACATCAGTGCATTGTCCCCATGGCAATACCGAAGATTTGAAGAAAAGAGAAAAATGAGCTTTGGGAAAACCACACGTTTGATTGAATTGTGTGTCTCAAGTCGGCTAGAGTGTTGGGTAGCTACAGGGTTGCGCGTTTGTCCTACTGCCGCAGCCGGCATTCATTCCCACGACCTGCGGCTCAGCAGCCGAGTACTTTAGCCACTAGACCACCACGGCGGGGCGACTGTATAGGGGTTAGAGTTCGTCAGTTCAAGGTGGGTGAAGTTAGTTCAAGCGAATGTTCGTCATTCTGAACGATGCTTAAACGGCTATGCAATCGTAACAAATGGCGATCCATCGGCATTGTTTATCTTTTTCTTTGAAAGTTCATCTGTAAACCTTTGATTGTGGAATATTATAACTGCTTTCACCTTCTCCAGCAGCAGACGGCGCAAAGGTGACCGGTGCCAGCCACGTGATGCAGTCATCACCGAGGCAGGCTCCTCCCATCCTGCCGCTTCATCTGTCCTACCACCCGGCATCTTCGGTGCAGCACCAGCATTCCCCGCCCCAACACCTTTCTGTCACGGTAGGTATATTTCTCCATCTTCACCTAACTAAGCATTAGCAGGCTTGTATCAATAAGAAAACGTAAGTTGGCTCATTCACACCTAAGGCGGCGCGGCCGAAGCGTGAATGCAGAAAACAAGGTAATCTCCTCTAAGGGCGGCGAAAACTGGCAGAAAACAAGGTGGCAAGCAGGATCGCTTGTGTGACCAATTTTTTGCTGCCCACCAACAAAGCCCTCCGTTTTGCCGCAGCCAAACAGAATGCCACGCGCTGGTGGTGCTGTTGTATTTTTGGGCGTAAAGTATTTAGGTGGAGCAGTGTCACGTGACGCAACACGCACTCAAAAGCGCGAGAAGCCCTGCCTCCTCGGCTGTGCGGTCAGCCACAGAAGGTGTGCGGTCTGAACAGAAGCGCGCCATGGCCTCCGAGATTACGGGTGCTGCAACGACGCCACACGCCAGCAACGTCGGAGGCCATGTGCGCACACTCGTGATTCGCCGCTTGGCGCTTCGCCTTCGGTGTGAATGCTCGAACCTTCTAAGCAAACATTTACCACAATATATGTGACCCATAAACCTATGGGCCTTACTTTGCCTAATTTTCTGCTGCATTGCTGCAGCTATCAAATAATGCTGACTGGGGCGAAAATATGACTTTTATTGTAGTATCACTCGAAGTCGGAGAGCGTTTTTTTCCGCCGCCGTCATTTTTCCATATTAAATACGTACAGATAACATCGACCCGCGAGCTGTATGTTCTGTGTGGGAGCAAAAGTTAGCGAATGCTACAGAAGGGGGCAGCTGAAATTCAGATGAAACACGTCGGCCGGATCCGTTGGGTAAAGGAGCATGAAGGGGTGCCAGCTAAGGGGGGATGGAGGATGTGCTGCGTCGGTTGGACAGGAACTGCGAACTTTTATCAAACAGGTGCGGCCGCGCGCTTTTGCAGCTGAGATTGGGAGACAGCTCATACCCTTGTTTGTAATTATTGTACTTTCAATACATTGCATTGAAGCAACTGACAGCATGAAAAATGCTTCTCTCGCAAAAGCGACCGTCTCCCCTTAAGCGAGCATTTTGTTGAGTTGCACCAGATCAGATCCTAATAGAGTTAGCTGCTAGCCTTACTTCATACAACATTCTAACCTGTTGCTACTACATTCATTGCTTTGCCCTTGAGGCAGAACTATGCCTTCTTTTTGATGGCCCTACTATGTAGACAACATATGTGTCTCCACAAAAGTGTTGTCATCAACAGTGCCAATATTATCACTACCATTATCAAATAATAATAAATGTTTTTGACGTGTACATGTACAAAATATATGATGTGTTCTAAGCACCTTTGTCCATTAACTTGTCGTATCACAATTATAAATTCATGCCATATCAAATAATTACATGTTATCTAAGGTTATACCAATATGTAACTTGAGTAACAAACACTCACCCACAGATTACCATCCAGTATCATTACCATTCATCTGCTGCAAAATGCTAGAACATAAAATAGCATTCAATGTTTATAGCCACCTGGAAAATAACAAATTTTTCTTTACTATTCAACGCAGATTTCAAAGAAATTTCTCATGAAAGACTCAATTATTCGAACTAACAATGGATCTGCATGCTAACATGGACAAATATCTGCAAACTGATTGTGCTTTCCATGATTTCTTAAAAGCATTTGATCTCATTGCACATCATTGCTTAATTCTGAAATTATCAGTTCTCCAACTAGATACTTTCACACAAACATGGATTCAAAATTTTTTGTGCAATCGTCAACAATTCACAGTAGTTAATATTCATTCATCTAATCTCACTCACGCCACCTCAGGTGTACCAGAGGGAAGTGTTCTTGGGCCATTACTATTTCTGATATACATTATCGACTTACCGAGTAATATTTTCTCACACGTGTGCATTTTCGCAAATGACTGCATTTTTTACCATTCTATTGAAACTAATGACGATCACCAAGTCCTACAGAAAGACCTTGAGCTTGTTTCTTTTTGGTGTAACACTTGCATAGTGAAGGTTAATGTTGCTAAATGTAAAATCATTAGCTTTAGCTGCAAGTGTACTACACCTACCTTTCGTACCATATGAATAACACGAATATCTTGTATAATGCACAATACAAATATCTTGGTGTTCATCTAACTTCTACCCTTTTATGGTCAACTCATATTGAATACATTTGCACCAATGCATCAAGATCATTGGGCTACATACGTTGCAAGTTACATCATTCTACTAATAATATTTGCAAACTAGCTTATCAAACATTTGTAGAACTGCAGCTTAAGTATGCGGCATCCATTTGGTCTCCACATCAAAAATATCTAATTGAAAAAATTGAATCTGTACAAAATAGAATGTAACATTTTATTTTACGTTGTTACGATCATAACAAAGGCATTACACAAATTAAACTCGACCTATCTTTTCATTTTTTACATAATTGTTGGGATATTGCCCTGCTATCATTGTTTTATAAATGCATCTATAATGCACCTTCATCATTTTTGCAGCTTTAAACTCCCTTATATAGGTCACAACGTTTATATAATCAGTTTAACTTCATGCGAATTCACAGAAAGACCGATTCATTTAACTGTTCCGCTCTTCCCAAAGCCATTCGCCTTTGACCTTCCTAACACCATCGCTTCCGAGGATAATCAAGAAAACTTTAAGCATTTAAAAAACACACTTTTGTTAAAATAATTTTTCATGCCCCCACAACTGTGTTCTTGTTTTTTTATAGCCTTTATCATCATTTGTATGCTATTTCACGTTACATATGTTTTTGTATTGACCGCTGTACGTCGCATTCATTCTATAATTACATTGTTCGTATTTGTGTGCCCAATTTGATTGTGTAAATGAGCTGTCATGATTCACAGAGTGTTTTTTTTTTCCTTGCTTCTTTTTTCGGTATAGCACATAATGCAATCGTATCATGCAATGCATTCCTGCTTGTGTTATAATAACAGTTTTTATATTGTTCTCATGTATTTTGGATTTTTCTGTACAATATACACATTAAAAAAATTTCTTTGTATTACCCCTCCCCTCACATAATTCCTCTAGGGGTCTGTAAGGTACTTTTAAATAAAAATGAATAAATAATCATATGCACTTTTTTACCTTGCTCTCAATAACCAATGTATTTTATCACATAAATAAAAATATACGTTTTTTTTTCATATTTTGTGAACATGGCTGACACTTTATAACTTTCACATATTCTGCACAGTTGTACTTGCAAATGTAGGGAGTTGGGGCACATTGGCAGAGGTCAAGGCAGTTCTGCTTAAAAAAAAATAACAAAAGCAGTAAAACATAATACATACTGGCCTCACTAATATGCAACCAGTTAATAATGCAAATGCAGTATTGAAATACTAATGCAGAGTGAAATCATAAAGTGAACAATTATAAGCTGCAGTGATGGAAAAAATAGTGTAATTGGTTATATTTACTACCTCCTCAGAAAGTCTATTCCATTTCTTAATTTCATGGGAAGCACCTGCTCAGCTGGGCAGTAGGGCGGGTGTTGTCTTATATATTGTTTCATTGTTTCACGTTAGGTATCCCAAGGTAGACAGAAGTTTCGTAGGGGGGAGTGGCAAAGAGGGCACATCTTGGCCATCACAAAGGCATTACACAAATGCTACAGAAGGGCGCGGCTGAAGTTGAGATGAAGCACGCCGGCCAGATTCATCGAGTGAATGAGCATGAAGGGGTGCCAGGTAGGAGTATGGAGGGGGTGCAGCGTCGATTGGACAGACAGGCACCCCTTCCTGTCTAATCGATGCAGCACCCCCTCCGTCCCCCTATAATCCTGCTATAATCCTGACATTCAGACATGCACACGGCATACTCAGGAGTGGCTGTGGTGTGGAAGCCTTGCTGCTCGTTCTTCAACCATTTGCTACCTACTCTCCTGACTTTGTAGCAGGCGCCTGGAGGCTTCCAGACAAGAGACACAAGTGGGGCTGCCAGTAGTCATGGCTTGCAACTCCTGCCCGGTAATCTTGCCACGGACAGCGAGCAGCAGCAGCAGCAGTTACTCAGCATGCTCAGCATGCCGCCCCAGCAGCCGTCTGTTGTACCACTCTACAGAAGGTGCGATTCTGCAAGCTGCCACCATATATGTACTACATTGTAAATTCTTCTAACTCCACCTCTACAAAGCAGTCATCTTTAGAATAAAGCGTATATCACTGACAA
The DNA here is from genome assembly GCF_043290135.1 of Rhipicephalus microplus. Classification (NCBI taxonomy): domain Eukaryota; kingdom Metazoa; phylum Arthropoda; class Arachnida; order Ixodida; family Ixodidae; genus Rhipicephalus; species Rhipicephalus microplus. The sequence goes on from NC_134701.1 coordinate 189,509,783, forward strand.
AATATCTAGTGAAATGTAATGCAGTGGCACTTGTTTATTGTTGCTGGAGAAAATGTGCTCTCATTGCAACCTTGTTGAGTTATACAATTAAGCAAGAACATTTTCTGGCTTTGAGCCCATGTCAGCTGTTGTCATCCATAGTAGTCCTTGAGTACATGCCACCACCATACTTCCTGCTCAGAGCACAGAAGGAGCATATTTATTTATTTATTTATTTAAATACCCTAAAGGCCCGAATGGGCATTACATAGGGGGGGATAGAGTGGGGTTATGATCACAAGTACAGTACAGAACATAAATGAAGGCAGAGATGGTATACATGTCTACTGCATCGAGAAACTGAAGTGCAATCCAGAAACAAAGCCTAACAACAATAGATTACATTGAATGAAAAAAGGGGTTCATGCCAAATGCACTTTAAAACAGTAAACAAGGACAAAAAAGCGCGATCAGTACACTCAACAACAGTGTGCAAAAAAAAAGAAAAATAATAAAATACAGAGGGAAACATAGAAGAAGAAGAAAAACAAAATAAAGATTTATGCGTCATCAAAGAACTTCAAGAAAGGTTTTGAGTGCATGTTGAAAAGATGATGAATCGGACAGTTCTACGATGTGAGCAGGTAACGCGTTCCATTCTGCGATTGCAAGGACTAAAGGAGAGTTTTTATATCTTTCTGTTTTAGTGAAAATTGGTTTAACTTTGAAAGTGTGGTCTATCCGGGCGGAGATATGAGGTGGTGGAATGATATGAAGCTGGGAAAACGGCGTGCTACTGTGGTACAGCGAATGAAAAAAAGATAGTCGAGCCAACTTTCGGCGCATGGCGAGCGAGGGAAGATGAAGTGAATTCTTTAAAGAAGATACGCTTTGGTAACGTGAGTACGTGGACGTGATGAACCGGGTTGCCTTGTTCTGGACAGATTCCAAAAGGTTAGTTAGGTTTGCGCCCTGAGGATGCCATATGATTGAACCGTATTCTAGTGAGGGCCGGGTAAGACAATTATATGCATGAAACCTGGTTTCCTTAGTGGCTAAATGTAGGCGCCTTTTGAGAAGGCCGAGTTTTTTAAGGGCTTTAGTAGATATGTATTCTATGTGGCACGTCCACTTTAAATTCGCCGTAAAGAACACACCTAAATATTTAAACGATTGAACTGAATCTATTGGAGTATCATTTATTTTGTAGTAAGCGGGAACTGTCTCGAGGGTAGGACTAAACATTATGTGTTTGGTTTTTTCTACATTTATTTCCATTTGCCAGCGGCTACACCATTCCTCTAGCCTAATAAGATCAGATTGTAAGATAATTGTATCGTCTGGATTAGATATTTCTCTATACACTGCGCAATCATCCACAAACAAGCGAATTGGTGATTTTAGGCTGCATGCTATGTCATTGATGTAAATCAGGAATAAAAGAGGACCTAACACTGACCCCTGAGGGACCCCAGATGAAACACGTGTTTGGTTAGAAATATGATTGTTTAACTTGACTGTCTGGAAACGATTGGTTAAAAATTCTTCTATCCATCGTGTTGTGTTTTGGTCGAGTTGGAGTTGGCGAATTTTTAGGAACAGACGTTTATGTGGCACGCGATCAAAGGCTTTCGAGAAATCAACAAAAATTGCATCAACAGGACGGGACACGTTTAGAGAAGAATGAAGGTCAGTTACCAATTCAAAGAGTGGTGTTTGGCAAGATAAATCTTTACGAAACCCATGTTGGCTGTTTAGGAGCAGTTTATTCAGATTAAGGTGGTTCATTATATGCGTGAATAATATGTGTTCGAGTAATTTACAACAGATTGATGTTAGTGAAATTGGCCTGTAGTTATTGGGAACTGTATTGTCACCAGACTTAAAAATTGGGGTCACATGCGCTGATTTCCAATCATCTGGTATAAATCCTGAATCAAGTGATTGTTGAAAAATCAAACAAAGAAAGTATGACGAAAAGGGACTTGTTAATTTTAGAAGTTTCGCGCTAATTCCGTCTGGTCCGGGGCTAGTCTTGGGTGCCAAACGATCTATTGCGCAGGCTACGCCATGCGTAGTGATTACGATAGCGGAAAACGGGTGTTGAACGGTTAGTGACGGCAAATCAAGAGAGCTATCTAGTGGTCGCTCAGCAGTGAAAACTTGAGAGAAGTAGGTGTTAAGTTTTTGAGCACATGCTGCAACAGGCAAGGTCTTGCCATCTTCACTTGTGATGGGTGGGGCAGAGTTGTTGTTCTCTGAATTAATAACATTCCAAAATTTTTTAGGGTCTGTTTTTAAAAGGTTTGGGAGCGTGCAATTGTAAAATTCATTTTTGGCCTTGCGAATTGCATCCGCGCACGCGCTGGATGTACTCTTGTATTTAAGCCAGTCGTGGGGGTCGCTCATTTTAGTGGCTTTCTGGTAGGCTCTTTTCTTTTTATTTAAGCTTCTTTTTATTTCTCGAGTAAACCAAGGGTCATTTACTCTTTCGCTTATTGATAGTTTAGGTACACACAATTCCTCCACTTCCTTTAGTTTATCGCGGAACAAACACCAGTTATGCTGTACTGAACGATGTGCAAAGTTGTGTTCAAAGTCTTCAGAGAAGCTCTGCAACAAACCGTTTAGTTTTTCAGTGTTTGTTTGGCTGTAGTCTGAGATACGTTTCTTCACTTTAGATTTGTCGGCACGTGGTAATGACAACGAGCAATGTACGGCGTTATGGTCACTGATTTTGTCCAGTATGTTTGTTTTAGCAAGCTGTGGGTTATTTGTGAGGACAAGATCTAGTATGTGGTCGCCACGCGTCGGTTCATGTACGAGTTGTTCGAGATTATGAAAATGAAGTAAGCGCAGAAAGCTTAGTTGTTCATGGCGATTGCGTTGAGCATGAACGGTTAGGGAGGCCCAGTCAATATCAGGATAATTAAAGTCACCGGCAAGAATTAACAGACAACTCGGGAACTTGAGGAAAATGGAATCGATCGAATCATTAAGAATTTCTACGAAATCCTGCCGGCTATCAGGTGGCCGGTAGCAGGCACCGATGACGCAGTGAACATGTTCAAAATAGCAAGAAACCCAAACGATTTCAAGAGGGCAGGGAATGGAAATAAGAGATGGGTGAAAACCAGATTTCACACCGATTATAACTCCTCCCCCTCGGCAGCCCGCTCTGTCTTTGCGGAAGAGCGCAAATGACGAGGGATGTGTTAGGTCAATGTTTGGAACGTCTTCAGATAGCCATGTTTCGCTGTCTACAAATATATCAGCCGAACACGTGAACAAAATAGCATTTAGGGCGTCAATTTTGTTATAGATGCTACGAAAATTTGCCACGAGTAAGGATAAGGGTTTGCTTGACTTTGTTTTGTAAAGAGGCCCTTTAGAAGTTCGTTGTGGGGTGGGTGCTTTCGTTGAGGCTACCTTGACAACGCAGTGATTTGCAGCATCATAACAAAAAGTGGAGTTGTGCATGTGCAGTTTATTAAAGCGCACTCTGTATTTCTCGGTGCTTTTTCTGTTCGATTTCGCGAAATCGCACAGCTTTTTTCGGGCTAGCTGTACTTTGGGTGAAAAATTTTCTTCTAGCCAGACTTTGCGCCCTTTAAGATCTTTCAATTTCGAGGCGTTACTAAGGGCTTCCAGTTTTGATTTAAAGTTAAGAAACTTGACAATAATGGGACGGTGAAAGTCAAGCCGGGGTTTCCCAAGTCTATGGGCTCTCTCAATGTCTCCATCTACGATTTCAAGGTGGGTTGAAAAAAACTCTTTGACAATACGTTCCGATTCTGCGTATCCTTCATTTTCTTCTTCCGGAAGGCCTTTAATGATAAGATTGTTACGCCTCATTCGGTTGTTCATGTCATCAACGACATCCGCAAGACCTTCATTTGTTTTACAAACATTCGCCTTAACTTCCTGCACAGAATCAGCCACTACGTCAAAAGTTTTTTGGAATTCCGATAGATTGTTCACAGTTTTTTCGATATCAGTCAAACGGGCCTCAATGCATATGCACCGAAAACGAGTGTAGACTGATCATGCGATGGTGTGAAACTACCTGATTCTGTTCATGCATTTTCATGACACTTTTGCCCATGAGTTTAAGAAAAGTCATACTACAACAAAGTGTGTGAGCGCATTACTGTGGAAAGATTAAGCGACATTATGCTAAAATGTTTAGATAGGTAGTAAAATTATGCTTCTTGAATTACGTACGCATCAGGCATACAATGACCAAAGACTTAGACTGATTCTTTATCATATTTGTCAACTCAGTCCTGTTTTCATCTACCTTGCCACATAGCCATCATTCCTTTTGTTCAAATTTGCAGCTGGCGTTCGGCATATGGGTAACTTCAGCTCTGGCAACTCAGTACGTTCTACATCTGCTTACAAAGTAATTTAAAAGTAAATTTAAATTGGCTTGAGTACTTGTTAAATTGCCCTGAAGTGCTACACTGGCCAGATATGAAAGTTATGTTAAATGAATAAAAAATGGATAAAGCTGACTGACAAAAAAATGAGATTTACATTGCCTCTATTGTGTATCTACTTGTTGCATATATTTTGTAATGATTCTGTTACTGTCCATTAATTTACTTTTTTATCATTGGGGCACACATGCTGCCCTATCATCAATATCACTGGAGTCACAGTAGTGTATGATCTTTCTGTGATGCAGCATGCATTTGAAACTTACTAAGAAGCTTAATTGCAAGCTTTTTAGCGCAACTTTTTACACAAAGGGCAATTATGGTATAGTAATTTATGAATTACCAACCATAGCTCGAAGCAATGCTTAGATCAACCAGCTTACTTTTTCATTTTAGGTTTCTCCAACAGCAGCCACAAATGCAAGATCTGGACGATCTGGGGTGAGTACAGCAAGCGTTACTTATCCTCTATGCGATTTCTGTCATAGTAAATTGCAAGTGACTTGCCATAAAAACAGATTCATTCCATTTTCTTTCTCTTCCCCATAAATTGAGCCATAAATGAGCAGAATAAATAGCATTAAGTATATATATATATATATATATATATATATATATTTATTTAGACACTATATCATCACGCCTAGTTTGGCCATTACAGAATAAACATGCAGACAGAAGCTAAGTAACTAATAAAAGAGCTTATATGTGATACTATTGTAATTAAAACTAGCTGGGAATTCGGATTTACTGAGACCCTCCTGTCTGCCTTTTTGAATATACCACACAATGAGGTGATATTGCATTTTCTATGATCCACCACATGGAGGTATGGAATTTTCATTTTCGAACAAAAGTAATATTTTATGACACTATTTTCAACTTGTTTTCTCTTCTTTTTTTGCTCTTTTTCTTTCTCGCTTGATATTATGTCACCGTTTGGCAGGAATTATGAAAGAAGCTTTGATAATGATAAAGGCACATAGTAGGTGAACCACTTCTTTCTCTTATAAGTGTGCTGTAATTATTCCTAGGCGTCTTATAAAAACTGTGTGTAATGTTTACGTTCATGCGCCTTGAATATTGGAACTGAATGGTGGCTGACTTTTTCGTACTGTTGCTCTTTCCATCAGCCAAGATGACTTTATGCGCGACGAAGTTCCCGACTGCTCAGGGGGCTCTAATCCCAAGCGGAGACGACTTTCCGATGCGAGTCAATCAAATGGCCTTGTGCAAGTGAAACAGGAGCCAGGTAAAGCAGTACTTTCTTTAGCGTAATGTTGAAATTGAAAATTATGTAGTACTTGTACTAAAGATATACCAAAGTGCTCTGGGAAATTGCAGGTGATTGACTGGGCCAATTTGGTACCAGTATAGTTCAATAAAACTCAAATTTTACTCTATAACACACTATCATAGCTTATACCTATCACTTATCAATAACTTTCACTTATTGGAGCAACACATAGTTATACTGGCAATAATGGTAGGGAAATGGCATTGAGCATCTATACCACAATTAAAATCTGAGAGCATAGTTGAATCAAAGTAGAATGTCTTTGACCAGCATTTACCTTAAGAACACTCATAAGTGACATAACGAGAGGGTAATGATTTCGCAATTTAGCACCTTACTTTGATGTCAATTTAACTTCTACATTAAGAACCATTCAGAATGCATGTCTGTTACACAAAGTGACTGGTATAACAATTAAAAAATGTGAATATAGGGACTGGGTAATTTTTCTTTATTCATGCAGTGTGAGCTTTCTTAAATGAAGAATCCTGCAAATCATTCATCTCTTTGACAGACAAAACTACATATTCCCATTTACGTACACATTAGTACAGTCAAACCTCAACATACAGTGAGTATTTATTATAATGAAAACACTTTTTTGTTTAATGAAACTTTATTGTAGTGAGTTTTTACTGTATCTATATTTCAATGTTATTATGATCGTTAAAAACACAGTAATCACAAGCACAGGTAAAAGAGCAACCTCTTTATGGGTTAACTTGTGCCCAGAAAAGCAAACAACACTCATATCTATAGTACAATGATAGCAGCGAGTGCATTGTTGGTCATCGAACTCTGGTTAAGAGATCCAATGCACTAGCTATTTATACATAGCGTATTCCAGCACAATTGCTGATGTATTTCATAATCCATTCCACTAAACTCATACCTCAATATAACACAAAGTTGTATCTTACACGAAGAAAGTTTGATATGTCCACAAATTTGTAATAAGAGTACATTCTTAACACTATATCTATTGCAAGACTATTTTTTAATTATTTCATCATAACCGGTATTCGTTATATTGAGATTTGAGTGTATTTGCCACCTGCATTTGATCTAATTATAGCCTGTGATGAGTTCAAAAAGCATGTGCTAGTGATAATTACTGTGCACATTGTAGCTGTTCCAATTTGATTATATTACACTAACCTTCATTACACATAGATGTCACATGCAATGATATCGTGAATGCAACATAGTATATGTAGAATTTACTTACTAGCAAATACACTTTAATAGCTGAAAGCTTAAGGGAAACTACGAAATCAATTTCTTTAACATGTTTTTCGTTCCTGCTTTGAGCAAAATGTATTAATTATTATAGCACAACAATTTGGCTCCCCAAAAGTGTCACGAGAGACGTACGATGAGACGTATGCAGACCTTTTGAGTCCCCGTAACAATATTAGTACCTCCTCTCTTTGGGTGTGGTGTTTTGCCCGTCTAATGTCTCACAAAATGCGTGAATAATATTCTCACATTTTTGTAATTTATTTTTCAATTTTATGGAGCATACTCACATTTTGTGTATATCATGCATGCAGCTGGGCCTTCAGCAACGGCAACGACATCATCAATGACAACAGCAGCGGCTGCCTCCGATGCTGTTGCACCTTCGCTGTCTCTCGTAGACGATGAGTGCAGCTATGACGCTGCTGCGGGCGGAAGTTCACTCGACGGAAGCGGCTTTGCAGACACCAACGTGCCCTGCATTAGCTTCCAAAACTTCCAGGAGCACACATGGCTCCCACTTCATGACAGGACCCTCCAACCACTGTGAGTATACGAGCACAAGTAGCCCTATTTTGTGAGCAAAAAGTGAATGAGAGTGCACTATTCTGCCATTGTGCGTTCATTAAGTGGAAAGATGTGCGTGCATGAGTGTGTGCGTGCATATCAGTCAGTCACTCAACAAACTTTATTCCAGTCCTAAGGAACTACAGAGTCGTAGTTGCGGGCTGTGCCCACGTAGGGGTCATGGTCCTCTGCCCGTTCGCAGGCCCTTAAGACAGCTCTTAGTTGCTCCTGGAGATTGCCAATTTTGAAAGCTTCTTCTCAGTCCTCTTGTTCATTAAAAAAGGCATGTTGTAACGCCGAACATTGCCAGAGCATGTATACTAATGAGCAATACTCTTCGTAGCACTCATATATACCTTTGACAACTAGGATTGGAAATGCCCTGCACATCTTTGCAATACAGTACCACACTTCGGCTACTTTTCTTTCTGTCTTGAGTGAAAATGAATGGTTCAGTTCGAAAGCAGTGACAATAACAATACCAAAAGATTTGAATTTTTTATGCACTTCACAAAAATGCCCAGATATACCTAAAGTTACTAAAAAAAACCTAAAAAGTTTGTTGAGATTTTGTCCTAAATTATGCTCTGAGAATGTAAATTTGCTGTATGACCCGTAATGTATAAAAAAGAAGGGTCTCAAAAAGAAGGCACATTTTTTTATGCAAAACTTTGTCTTCTGTCTTCCAATCTCCGATCATTTATAAACTGTCATGAATTACCTGAGTGCTGAAGATCTGTTTGAGAATGCAGATTGTGAATCGAGATTGTGAACGAGTTTACCGTAAAGCAACTATACCAACAGCAGTAGCTTATCTGCAGTGGCGAACAAACAATGCAGTGCTTTCATTTGATTGATTCATGCACATTCTTTTGGAAAATCTTTCTCTTCACGTTGTTATGTCAGACTGCCATACTCAGAGTACGTGCAACTTGCAGGCAGCCAGTCGTATTCCGGGCCGATGCAGACAAGGGGTTCAACTTCAGTGCAGCGGATGAGGCGCATGTTTGCCAGAAGAAAAACCACTTCCAGGTCACCGTGCATGTGCAGGCCTTCGGTGATCCTGCCTATGTCAAGGTCCCTGATGGACGCCTGCAGAAGATCGATGCCTTCTACCTGCATTTCTTTGGTGTCAAGGTACAGATATACTTAATGACTGCACAGGTGGTGCATTGTTACTAGTGCACGAGCCACAGCATATAATACTGATATAAGCATACAGAAATGTGAACTGCTTGACGGATCAATGTTGGCTGTTACCCACCATGCAGAGTTGCCTGCTGTGCTTATAATAAACGTATCTGGGCTTCCTTTTTTGCTGAGTCACTCTTAGAACTCTCAGCTCGCCTGTTGCAATTTTCGGGCTTATTTGCATTTTCCCAGAATATATGGTTATTTTAGTGATCATCTTCTTCACGAATGGTGTGTTTGTCGATGGTTTTGAGTAGCTGAGTGTATAGTGTGTGTACGTTTCACTATTAAGAAGTGTGCAGGTTTGTCGTAGCACCCCTCTCCCCCCACGCCCTACCAAGTCAATGGATAAGACAAATTTTATGCCCCCCTTCCGCCCCCCTGCCGAACCTTCTCCCCCGTGCACACGCCTATAGTTGAGTGTTGAAGTCAAACGTATGTTGGAGAATCTACAAGTAATGTTAATCATTCACCGGCAAACGTGCCTTCAATCGAATGGAGACCTCCCAGGAGATAATATTAAAAGGGAGCTACTATATATGCTTTCCTTCATAGTTGCGCATACTTTCACAGTACAAAACAATTGACAGATTTTTAGAACTCTCCTTTGTATTGAAGTGATAGTTGCTTTAATCATTACTAAAAATATTTCTCGGAATGGAAAATTTATAATGTGTCCACTTCTTTTGGGCTTGTTTCATAATGAGTACTTGCTTGTTTGCTCCGTAGCATCTGGCAACACTGCCACCATGGTAGCTTAACAGCTATGGCATTAAAGAGCTGAGCTAAAAGGCGTGGCTTCAATTTGCGGCCGCTGCATGAAGTCACATTTTGATGAGATCATAATGCAAAAATGCTTGTGCACTCATATTTAGGTGTGCATTAAAAAAAAACCCTAGGGGTTCATTATTAATATGTAGTCTCCCACTATAGCATGCCTAATAACCATAATGAGGTTAATAATATTATGTGTTGATATAATTAAATTCTTATCGATATTTAGTTTACTTCATAGTGAAATATTGAAAATATTTCATTTATTATCAACATTATGTATTATACTTTTTGGTAATTTTTGTGATTGCCTTGTAAAGATTTTATTGGTCCGGTCAAGCTGTTCAAAGCAGTTTTTAGCTTATGCAACTCTTAAGAACCTCCATCTGAGAAAAAAAAAAGATTTGATTTGATCTGTTATGACATGTAAAAATGTCCATATTTAATTTTGGACTGTTGGCTATTTCGTGCAGTAACATTTTTACACTAGCAATTGCACTGCAGTGAATCAATCTAGGATTCACAAAAATTTCTTTTACATTTGTACATCTTTTATTGGCCAGCATAAGACATGTTACAACCCTAATGATAACAATCAGTGGAATAACAAGACAATTGTTCTGAAGTCCAGTAATAGCAGCACCTTCACACAACCAGAAATAGAAAACTCCAGTAATGTAGACTTTTTTATACGGTGCTTTTCCTGCAGTAGTAGGACAGCTTACATTTTCCCCTAGTATGTTTGAGTGCATACAATGCATAGTATAGTAGGTCAATAAGCCGATAAAGTTACAATCTTTTAAAGATTCGTAATGCAAATAGGAAAATAAATAAAATCCACCCGCATACGCACTGTTGCGAAATGGTAGTCTCACTATGAAGTGAAAATCCCGAGTGCCAGGATTCACTATAATTCAGAACAAAACTTTGTCTGACAGTGCCTAGTGAGATTCAGGGAAAGAAGAATGCATACGAGTCAACATTATGGCTAGATTCGAAGCTACATTGTGTGCCTGTTTAATTAACATGTCGTTATTGACGAATAAGTGCAGATTTTGTTGAACTTGTGTGAAATTTGCAGGTAAAATTAATTATGTCTTTTGTATGCGAAATTCTGCAGAGGGAATCGCCATCGCAGACCATCAAGGTGGAACAGTCACAAGCCGATCGCACGAAAAAGCCTTTCTATCCCCTTCCGTGAGTAAATACGATCATTCTGTTATTGCGTGAATAGCCAAAGTGATTACTAACAAGTTTCATAAACACATCAAATTTCAGTTTCTTTTTATGTTATTGTCTTATTATTAGTGCCTGGACTGTTTCCTGTGCTTGTCAAACAAATACCGAGTTAATTCTGTATCACACGCATTCAAACCTTTGGACATTAGAGAGGAATGTAGTAAATATCCGATTGTAATGGAGTAAATGAAAAATAGTTTTGTCATTGGTACAGTATTAAAAGTATACATTTGTGACAAATTTTTTATTTATAACAAGGGTTGGCTGCATGCCATATATTTAAAAATCCTGAACTCTGCCTTTATGTACAACACAACCCATTGCTTAAAGAAGTGATGCTGTGTGTTTCTTAATGAATATAAGGTTGCCAGTAATGTTGTTTAATTACAGATTTTATGTACACTTGACTACATTGAAAACTGGATCATTTCAATATTTGGTATTTACTTGCATAATTAATAAATATTCTCATTCCTCAGAAAAACTGGCACATTTGTCAATGTGTTCTTTAGGCCCTGTAAAACTTCTAGTGAGTTTTTTAGAATGGCAGAAGTGGGTAGAACAGCTTGGCTAGGCAACATTAATATGCACCTGTGCAATCCCAGTTTATGTAAATATTAAAAGGATCAAATTGCAAGTACACTCAAACCTCGATATAATGAACCCAGATATAATGAAATGTCGGTTATAACAAAGTAAATGATAAATAGTCTTGCAATAGACATAATGTTAAGAATATACCTTTATAACGAATTTTTGGACATAAAGAAGTTATTTTGATGTAAAATGCAACTTTGTTATTATAAGGTTTGAGTGTACATAAGACACGAGATCGTGGCGTGAAGTACATTGTATATGGCTCAAAATGGCTAAAAGAGGCACTGCCTTGTGCACACAAAGATTGCGAAATTGGCTGCACAGTCAACTGCCTGTACATGCTTAAAGCATACCTGTGTTGAGCAAGTATGGGTAGGGTCATCTGTCATAAGCAGTGTAATTCTTTTTATTCACAGGCAGTTTAGCATAACCCACAAATGTGAAAGAAGGAGATTCATCCATTTATTAGTTTGTTCATTCATTCACTAATTCATTTTTTAAAAGTGCCCATGGACAGCTCTAGGCCATAGTGATGGCATGCTTAGGCCTGGATTATAGTTTTCATCATAATGTGCTTTGTGCAGTACAGCATCTCTTATTTTTGTTTTTCCTGAATGATCCACTTCACTCATTCACAGAAGTATGGTGGTGTTTGCTGAGGAATTTGTATGGTAGTTCGAGCATCTCTCTCGAGAGGCAGTTGGAGTATCTCTTGCTGTAGACAATTAACAGCCTGTTTTGTAGTGAATGCTTGGATACCAATTAATACCACAAAAGAATGGGGGCCACAAAATCTCACAAATACCAGGTTGCATGCCTTTTAGGCACCAACTGAGCCCGATCTTGCTGTCACTGAACGGCAAGCCAGGAACCATCAGTTTTGAAAAACGTACGCTCATTGTGAGAATTCTCAGAATCGGTTTAGCTGTGAATAGCAATTTGTTAACCTATCTTTATTATGTTAGATTCAGCTTTTTTTAACGGTTATAATTTGGTCCTAAAAACATAACTGACCCCTTTTTATTTAAGAAGAACTTCTTGCTAAGCGAGTTGGTGCATGTCTGTGGTATGTAACGTTGTGCGTACAATCGGACGGACGCAGGAAGTAAAGAAGCGTAAACCCCTCTTTCATAGGACTTGGTATAACATGAAAGCAAAAAGTGTCTTCACAGAGGTAGTCAGGTGCTTATTGTACACTGTTTTGCTACAAGGGCAAATGAATGAATGCTGCAGTAACAAACTGTTATGTCACGCAAATAATGGCAAGCAGCTTAAAACTTTCAGCGCACTCCTCAAAGTAGAAAAGATGTACGAAAATAACATACACAGAACGAGCATGAACTAACAACTGCCACAATTGGTACTTCTTTGCGTGTGAGCAGCAGTGCCCACAGTCAGCTCCACACATTGACATAATAGGGAGGGGGGAGCAGCGCTGTGATGAAGCGTGGTGGCCCCTGAAGGGGAAACCTGCGCAGGCCTACACTCACTACAGATCTAGTATGATGTCACTGCAACTTTCGTTGCCCTTCCTACAGAGCCACGTCAGTTCTGGATGTGCTTGTGATGCGGAGTGTCCTAGCATACAGGAAACCCCAAGAGGTTTGTTTCGGTCTCGAAATTTGATGGCACCACCCGTTTGAAGGGTGCCCTTCGTGCCTTACACACCATCTTACTAATGATAATAAGAACACGCCGAAGAAATTGAGCTCTGAGTACCACCTATGGTAAATGGTGTATATAAATATCTCGCTGTTAGAAAGCCCAAAAACGTACACCTTGTGGCGGAGCCGACCTGCACCATGTGCTGTGAAGTGAGGGATTGTTGGTTCGACTTCCGGCAAATCACATTTCTTTTTTTTTCTTTTATGCTTCCTCATAAAAATATTGCACTATTTACTAACAGTTAGCATGAAACAGCATAGTATTATTCTAAACGCTTTTGGATGAAAACACACTTAATAACGCTTGTGCTGTTTGTGCTACTGCAGGGTTGACTTGAGCAACAACCAGGCCGTCAAGCTCACAATAGGGCGACTACACTTTAGCGAAACGACATCCAACAACATGCGCAAGAAAGGAAAGCCGAACCCTGACCAGCGATATTTTTACCTGGTGGTCAGCTTATGTGCTCACTGCGGTGACGCTGTCTACACTATTGCAGCACAGTCCTCCCAAAAAATTATCGTACGGGTAAGTTCAATCATACCTACTGCTGAAGTTACGAACTAATCATACTTTTTCTTTATTGTGATTCTTTGCCTACAGCCATATTCACAGCATGCAGTTTCATTGTGTTGCATGTGCATTGCAGAAACTATTACAACCCTGATAGCACTAGCCTGAGTTCAATTCTTGCGGTGGTTTACGTTACTACAAATTTTGCTACTTATTTACTTTTGCATAATAATGACTGACAGACAGTGAATGGCATCAACCAAATGCATTGCAGGCCTCGAATCCTGGCCAATTTGAAAGTGACATGGAGCTGACCTGGCAAAAGGGATCAACACATGACGCCATTTACCATATGGTAGGTCTTCATCTTTCGCTTATGCGATAGAGCTGGTGTCATTCGAGCAACAGAAACGTAAAAATGCAAGGTGCATGGCCTCGCCAGTCATCAAACCAGAAAGCCTATGCACGCTTCAACTATGATCCTAAATTTGACAGACATGAGAAGACACCTGTCGATTCTTTGTGTGCACATTGCAATCACAAGTTTTCTTTCTTTTTGCTTTAATCTTCGTCATCTTACTTTCAGTCTGTTGTGCCTTTTCCTCTGCACAACAATCGTTCATTCACCTGGTTAAGGGGAAGTGCTATTTGAAAATTATGAGTTTTTTTTTTTTTCAGAAATTAACCATTTTTCGTTTTTACCTGTTTTGTAAAGTTGAATTTTTCTACTTTCATGACAAAAAGAATCAAGGTTGAATTTAACATGTAAATGAGTTAAGAACGCTTTTAAAAAGCACAAGATAGCTGTTGAAAATTAGAAAGTGATCAATGTCTAGGGTCCCCAGGAAAACACCACTGACTGGCTTAAAATAATCATGATTCCCAAGATTTCGTTAAGGAAAAAAATAATTTTAGAAAGTTCATCTTTGCCACATAAACAAGCTTTCAATTTTATGTTTAAGCTTCCTGCCTCTCTTGATTTTCCCTCTCTCTCTCGCACTGAAGTACTTAAGGTTACATGCCAATGCAAATGATATAACAGAGAATGCAGAATAAAAGACAGTACAGAATTACTTAATTCAGTGTTTAACCATGAAGACAGAAGATGTACAGATGCATGCTACATTTGGCCGATTCCCATTACAGAGTGAGTGAATTTCATTGTTGCAGGGCCCCGTTGGAATAAACACTGAAAGAACCGACGAGAAGCTTGTTGTCAATGGAAATATATTGCTGTCAGGCCATCTCATTCAGCCATCCGATGAACGGGCAAAGTCAGATGTGGTTGAGGTAAGCTGTCTCCTGTGGACCCAACGTGTTATTGCTTATGTAGTTGTCATTCATCTGCCATGACCAACTATATGCGCACAGCATATACTACGAATTTCGTGGCAGTGTATTAATCAAATGGTAATCCAAGCTGTGTAAAATGGCCATTTTTGTTGCAGTGTGACAAAAACCCCACGTACATATTGGCAGTATCACATGCGTTTAAACGACGCAAGTTAATTTCTTGGAGAGCTCTTCTCTGACAAATAAATCAAAGCTGAGGATAGGCCAACACTGCGTGGCAGTAATATAGCTGCTTGCATAAAAAGTTCCTATTTGTGTATTATCTTATAGATACCTGTAAAATTAAGCCATTTAGCTTTAGCAGTACAGATATATAGCTTTGAAAAGAAGCATTATCAGAAATGCAAGTACAGTAATCAGGAACATCACGGCAAATCCCGACATTTTGGGACCATTGTAGTGAGTTCGTCGTGTCACCATTTCGCATTACCTCATTTCACTCCCAGCTCGACACCAGGGAGCAACTCAAGAATGTGGCAAACATGCGCATCTACCGCTACCGCTACATACCCGAGTACGTGGAGCACGCAGGCCTCAAAGATGCGACGGACACCGGTGTGTTGGCGCAAGAAGTGAAGCAGATCCTTCCCGATGCTGTGCATGATGGCGGTGATGTGCTACTCGGCAACGGTGACTGTATCGAGGGCTTCCTGGTCGTCAACAAGGTGAGGCATTGTTGCTAGACATGATCGCGTACTCACACGCTTCTAATACTCAGATGTCACAGTATTCTAATTCGTTTCAACTCAAATTTACAGTCTTAAAACTTTTAAATACTTGAATGAATGAATAGAACACATATTTGATTACATTTACTTTGTAATCCCCCTGTAATTACACTGTACACAGGGGGATTACACTTATCTTGTAATCCCCCTTAAAAATAATTTCACTGAAATGCGGAAAATCTATTCCGTGGAGCTAGATACTATCCAAAGAAAACCTGCATTGCCTCAAAGCCACACATTATATGCGGCTCAATTAATTTTTTTTAAGTTTGAAAGCTTCTCATATGGGCTGATATCTGCTAAGTATAGTAAATCCTAAACGTAATGTGTTTTAGTGCTTATAGCTTGCAGCCTTCTGCTATTCAATTCTTGCTATTCAAAGTTGCTTTCAGTTCTCGCTGAATAAAAAAAAAAGTCACGCTCACACATTCTCAGTTCCAAATCCTAAAAAAATTGTTGAGCAAGTTAATTGGGTCATGACAAAAATGAATTTTTTTTTATAATATGGGGTGTATACCATTCGACATGTACTATTCAAAATTATTCTTCGAACTTACTTCGAATCTCGAATTTGCTATTCTCTCATTCTAGTTATTTCTTGCCTGCACGATCTGTGCTCTCATTTATGCTATTGTCAACTTTCTTATCTGTGTTCTTTCGTCTAAAAGCTGTCTGTTTTATTTGAGTATTCTTTATATCCATGTTCATAATAACAAAGTTTGTTTCTCTAATGTTTTAGAATGAAAGTTAGCATTACAACTAAAACTTTGCAGAGTACTGCTGATTTTACTAAGCTTATTCCCCTTTGCCATGTCATATGTTAGGAACAATGTATTATCATGTCTTTTGTGACATATTAATTTCTTTCAAAATAGGAAAATTTATAGATATGAGAAAGCAAATAAGATATTTTCTCATTGTCATTACAGTGTAATGATATATGTTTACATCAGGTATAATGTAATGATTTTTGGGTCACATGTGATTTCTTTACAAGCTTTAGATTTATTCGTTGGTTACAGTATGCTAAATAGTAGATTGGTTATGCAGCCAGTAGTACTCCTTTCCCTGAATAGCCTGTCTGCCTGAATAGCCTGTCAGCGGCTACCTGAATAGCCTGTCAATCTTGTCCTCTGTGTTGTTAATTTTACAGGAGCGCATTTTCATGGAAAATGTTGGGGCTGTCAAGGAACTCTGCAAGGTGACTGACAGCCTCGGGACTCGAATTGACGAGCTGGAGAAGATGAACCGTGCGCTCAACAAAATTAAGCGCGTTGACAGTGTCAGGTCCTGTTCCAGTAGTAACAGCACAGTCATCAGGTGAGTTTAATATATAAACAGAATTAGTGATGCATCTGCCAGACATTTTCAGATGAGAGTTACTGACTTGTGTATTAGGCAACGTGCCCACAGGCTTATTATATAGTATTTTTATCATTGAATAGAACAGAAACCGAGAACTTCTAGCTTATTCGGACCACAATGCTAAATAATCTTGAGATATCTTTTTTTTTCTCCAGACATTACACAGTCATCTTGTTAGCCTAGGTATCCTTAAGCGTAAGTTAGTCATAATCTTGATTCTTGATCTACAAGATGGAAAATATGTTAGTGCATTTTATATTCACAAGGCTGGCTCTTGGGCAAGCACTTCTCATTAATGTCTGTATTCAATTATTCCTTCACATAAAATTTAATGAGTGCAAGCATTATACTTTTAACTAGCTATCTATAAAATAGTCCAAGTTTGCTATACCTTGGAAAGAGTAGTGATAAACACCGTAAAATTCTAAATAATTTAAATTATTTTTTATAGTACTTGTTCCTATTAGTTATCTTAATTTGATACCCAGAAGGTGAATGTGTTATAATGTTATTGATGTCGTGCTTTATTCTCGTTATTACTGCAACTGTTACACAAAACTGCAGCTTGAAGGAATTCATTAAGCACTCTAATTAATTTTTCTCTGAGCACTTTTCTTGTACGTAGCCACAGCATTATGTGATGTTAACAAAGTTTGTTCTGTATCATGACACTGCATGTCAATGAGAACAATATCAGCATTGAAAACTGACTCCGTTTAAACTTAAAAATGTTAGGTCTTTCATTATGTTAATAGTAACTCAGTGTAACCATTTTATGCACGTGAAGCATGCATGGGTTGATGCTTTTAGTGGCATTAGGTGTTATAAATTAGCTTAAACACTCATTTTATGATTGCTTTTCTGCCAACAGTCGCAGCTCTTTCCCCTCCAGGAGGAATGCATTGAGGGGAAAAAAGAAAAATGAGAAGCCCTTCTGCAGCAATAAGCTTGTTCAAGGGACCATTACCATTCTTATACTTGTCATGGCATTCTGGTGAGTGGCAAACTTCTTTGTAGAGTCATCTTATCTAGCTTTACTACATACTATAAACACTACCTAGTGTAGCACTGACCCCACACTGTGCTAGGCAGTTAATTTACAGTCGATCTCATTGTGTTTACCATTGATGTGTGATGCTTGCAACACCACTGTTTTTGTGTATCACACAAGTTTTACAATACAAGGCAATGTTTCGTCAGCCCAGTAGTAGTCTTCTTACATTCTGCATTGTGCCAACATGTAATGCCCCCTCGTGGTTTGAACAGCTGTTATAGGACATGTTGTGGCTGCATAATGATCAAAGAAGTTCAAGCAAAAAATTGCCAAATATTGCTGCCATTGTTAGTAATTCACCCTTTTAGCAAGAAAGACAAATTTGTTTTCTGTGAATAAACATTTTGCTTGTAAGTCTCGTATGTAACTGACATGTAATTAGTTATAGTAGCCTAGTCAAAAGACAACTTTGAATTTCTTCATAGCCTTCATTATTTTTGCGATAGCAATTATATGGACACTCTCGGCTTATTTTTGCTGTCACCGTCATGTCTCGGATATGTATGTGTACATATATATGTTAGAAAAGGCATAAAAAATAAATCAGTAGAAAAAAATTCTAAAGCAGCATAACAGCGACTGACACCAGCACTCCACAACCCGCTGCGCTAGCCAACACAACTATGCAATATGCTTGTGCCAGTGATATAATGGCGAAGTATTCATATGCACAATTTACCACAGTGCACAGGTCTCGGAACAGCTTGAGCATATTTTCTGTCACCAACGCTTTAAGATTTTTTTTTTTTTTTTCAAGTGGAAAACTGCCCTTGAGGTGTGCACGATAAAGTGCCCCTTTCTGTACCACTTGTGATGTAGAAGACAAAAAAAAAAAAGATCACGGGGCACACTTGGCACTAGACACCGCTGTGTGGCAGGAGGCGCAGAGGGGTCAATCCACGTGCAGCAGGTTGACAGAAGAAGAAATATTAAATAGTGCTGGCTTCTGCATTGTGGACATTTACAGTGCATAAACACAAACACGTAATAACTATGACAGTTGTTAGTTCACACTTGTGTATACCTATGCATTGTTTTCGAGCGTCCCTGTTTGTGCTGCAGTAGTGTGCTGAAAGTATTGAGTTGCTTGTCGTTCCTGGTGTGATATTCTGATTTCTTGCCATCGCATTCATAGCTTCATCCTAATGGCAAAACTTTGACATTTTTATCACATTCACTTTAAGATTTATAGGTGTGCCTAAACAAGCACTTGAATTCTATGTAAAGATAAGGCAGTCGTCCAACAAGTTCATGAGCTGTTAAATATTGCATGTAGTATACCGCAAGTGCATGCATTATCTAATGTGAACTTGTTGAAGCCTGTGCTGAAATCTTTTTGTAGCACTGCCTCATACAATATTCTTGTTCTTCATACCTTCATGTTTATTCTTGACCATTTGTAATTCATCCATTATTTTCAGTCTGGCTGCCATGGCATCATTGTACATTCTCGAATGGCAGCGAAGAAATGATCTGGTAGCGAATAGTTCAATCAATCGTCATGTGTAAGTACTTCAACACTGTACGCACTATTTCTTGAACAATAGAGACCCTCAGACGTAGTGGCACGGATTTGCAGAGGTCCTAGCACAATGCTTGCTTGCTGTTATTGTTACACTCATATGCAATATATTATGTTTATATTATAATATTTAAGCACACTAGCCTCCTAAGGAGTTATAAAGTACCCGTAGTTTATTATACATATATGTAATAGAAGCATGATTGAATGCAACGCATGTTCATAAGCAATGCACAGCTGTCATGGGAAAAAATAAACATCACAGTGATACCGAAAAACAACACGTCACAGCTTTCAGCCCATGAACAGTACAGAAACTCTCCAATGGGGATGTTAATAACGGTGTGACCAAACTCAAATCACAATTAGAAGCAGCATGACGTGTTCGGAATGCAATCAGAATGGAGACTGCTGACTCTTTCACGGTTAATTTGTACATACAACATCACATTGCAAAATCATGTGGCACTTTGAACCGAGCAAATCAGGAGAAATTGTAGACTCAAAGACACCCGTAAGCTGCTCACACTAGTGCATCCTGCTGATGTATTTATTCCTTTGTTTGTATAACTGGCACCGTATGGCCGTAGAGAACTGTGAGCGTAACTTTAGAACTTAAATGCGCAATGAAGTCCCTCTTGGCGCATTCTGCATGCATCATTGGTTAACCAGTGGCCGGGTGGCTAGCGCTTTTGTTGCGGCGTTGTGTCATGGCACTTCGCAGCCATAGATAGAGCCCCTCGAGTCACGATGTGCTTTGCTTGAACTTGTTTAACTGAGCTTATGTTTCTTGCATGAAATTTTAGAGTGCCTATAAACAGCAGCAGCCAAGCAGAGCAGGGTACAAAAGGGCACAGCAACTCTGTTGACAATGCAACTAAATACAAGGACCCAGCAGACTCGACCAAGCTTCAGCATGATGAAAATGGTAAGCTAATATGTGCACTGAATTTTTTTTTAAACAAGCATTTGAAATAGTGTTGATAACAACTAAGATAGAGTGTCCAGTGGTTTCTTTCTGTGCTATAGTGTGTACTTTAAGTGGTACCAGCATTTTTCCGCTGCATCTTATTTAGTTGCAAGTAAACAGAGCAAAGAGAGGTTATGCAGTCAATTTGCTCCCAAGACCAGTTTGCACCAATATGCAACAGAAAAGCCAGAATGCATACCAAGTTTTATTCTAAGCTCTTGATGGTGTACAGGCATGTTATATAAAGGGCATCTTTGGTAACATTAACACTTTTAGCATTTTAATGTTTTCAGTGTCCGAGAATTAGGTCATATTTAGTATCAGAGCTACCACTACTGCAATTTTTGGCGGACCACACCAGAAACAGGGTGCTCTCGTTTCTTATCTTCTTCCTTCTTATAACTTATCTTTATATTGTTCAATCTTCATTAGCCACCTTTTCATACTCTTTACGCACTGCCACTTAGTTGTAATGGAATCCTACTTCTTCTTATTATTATTTTCTTTTTTTCTGGCTTGCTTATTCTCTTGCTACATCTTTTTCTTGTTCATTTTTGGCCTTTATAGTATAACATTACGGGTTAATCTTTTATTCTGTCATTCTTGAGAGCATGTAAAAGACATGTTTCGGACCTTAGACAGCTTACAGAAATGCTCACATCTGCTCTGTACATGTTCATTTCTTTTACCAGAGTCCAAACTGCCACCTGCCACGAGACGGAAAGGAACAGACTCAAGCAATTCCGTGCCGATACCTCCGAATGCTGCTGGCTCAGCAACACGGTGGACTCAGTCGCCGACAACGCCTACACCTCCCTTGGCCACAACTTCTGTGCCCATTCTGCAGCCCAAGGCAAGGCCAGCCTGTTTTGCATGCTTCCTAGAAGAAAAATAACAACAATAAAACAGATGTTTTGTCATGAATTTAGAAATCTATTGCTTTCAAGTTTGATTCACCTATATTTTAAGAAGATTTAACTTGGCAAGATAATGGCAAACAGCTAGAGTATCTCTTAAACAATGAAGTTTTGAAATTAGGCATGCTTTGCTGAAATTCAGAAGAATTTGTCATTATGTTGTGAACTTGCACCATCGTCCCATCTATTAGTTGAAAAGAACAGGAAGTGCAGACGCGAACCCGCCGCTCGACTTGAACTTGGCTTGCCAACGACTTCAATGCAGCACAAACTCGTTTTGAATGCGCTGTTTTTAGGCTGTGCCAAGGCAGTACAAATGCACACACGCATTTCAAACGTGCTGCATTGAAGACGGTTTCAAGTGAAGTTCACGTCAAGGAGCGTTTCTGGATACGGGGGGGGGTAAGTTAAGAAAAATGAAGAAAACATCACGGGTGAGTGCTCAGAAATATAGAAATCCCTACCTTCTGCAGGGATGGTAGATTTAATTAAAAATAAAATTAATATGCTGATATAACTACAGGATAGGGCTGCATCCATCATTGGAAATGACATAAATAGGAAATGTTATTATTGTTGGTTAAATATCATTTACCACTTATGTTTAACAAGCAATGCTTGACCAGTTATCATAAAACAGCGGCGGTGACACACTAAAGCACTATTATTATTAAACCTTTTCTCAGATTTCTGGATCTGCTTCTCACCATGAAGTCGCACATTTTTAGTGACAATAGGTTCAGTATCACCGTATGGCTGTATTTAATTCAGTCTCTTAGATTTAGACCTTTCCTTTTTATGAATTAGAAGAAGTAGCAGTAAAATAATATAACACTGAGTAGGTAGTTGTAGCTGCCTTTTGCCATACAGGCAATCACAGAGAGTAGGTACATACAGACAGATAACTTGTGTAAATTATACATATAGGTTCACACATACATAAAAGAGACAATTCGGTTCTGCTAATATAGCATTGCAAGCACATATGGCTACCCAGCCAAATTGAGTATGTTCATGCACATGAAAAATAACAGTGAATTTGGGTGACTAATTAGGTTACCATTGCCAGGTAGTCAGACTTGGAATGATAAAATGAGTAAAATCAAGGGTGACCTCCCAGAAATTACTCTAGTTTATCTCGTCACATATTTTAGCTTTGTAGAAGCACATATACACAGCGCTTACTTGAAAACTAAGAGATAGAAAAGGGGGGAAAAAATTAACGAGAGACACGTGGAGGCTGGTTCAAAGATTGGCTCAGTTTTCATTTGCACCAAATATGTTATCGGCATTATACACTTCGTAGCGACACACCAGGCTGACTGCTGCACTTGATGCAGGTGATTGGTACACCACCTGATTGCTTGGATGGTGTGCTTGCATCATGTACTGCCCACTGCTGTGTGGCTGCCATTCCCGAATCTCAAGACACCAATGCTCAAAGGGTGGGGCCTGCAGTTGTTGCTTCTACCGAGGCATCCAGGTCATCAGGTAATGAAAGATGCTACTACATTATGTTGTAATCACACTTCTGTTCAAGACAAAGCTTCCTGAACTGTGAGGTGCTGAACAATTTAAAAACTCGGTGTGCAGGCACTCTTTGTAAAACCGAAAACGACTCGGATGCATTTATCCCTTTTTATTAAAACCACACCAACTATCCTCATAATATATGCCAAACTGCTTATGTGACGATCACTGATCACTCTATTTAATGTGCATTCATACATATTGGCAATAGTGTGCAGCTATGATGCATTTGTCGCCTCTTATTCCATGCTTCATTGCTAGCTCAATTTGTTTGCCGATTGCGGCTCAAATCAGCAAAACTAAAGTCAAGTTTTGCAGGTTTAGATGTTATAACTAATGCTGTATTCGGGTGGTCGCTCTGATACTCCGACTCGGAGTACGCCAATGCGCCGCTTCCCCCCTCTCCGAGCAAGAGTCACCGCTCCCCAACCGAACGCGTACCCGATTTTGGAGTAGCATGCGACCGTGGCGCCGCGGCGCGGCCAAAACGGCAACTGCAAACAGCCAGGCCGGCCCAGGTGTCTCAACAGACCTCGACACATTAATTTGATTTTCAGCTTACCTGCTCTTCAGAATAGTTGTGCACAACCTTGCGAACGTATTCCTGCACTTTGAATACTGGAAGTGGTTCGGCGAACTGTTCGGCGAACTTCGTTGCGTAAACGTGCGAGTCGTCGTCGTCTGAGCTGCTGACCTCCTCGGCGTCTACTTCGAGCTGCAGAAGTAGCGGAGACGGTTCCCCTACACTCAATAGGCGTCTCCGTTTCGACATGATGCGGAGAATAGCACGAGAAGCAAAATCGTCGAAACACTCCCACAACTAACCGCCGGTTAGGCCTCAGCGAACGCCACCGACTGGGCAGGCGAGCGGGGCGAGCCGCAGCGACCGGGGTGGTCACGTGACCCGATCGCCTCCAGATTTCGGCGGCACTCCAACTTGGGAGCCGGAGCAGTCGGAGGCGCTCGGAGTGGAGTACGACGCTCTGAGACGACCAACCGAACATACGTCTAGCGCTCGATTTCGACCACCCGAACACGGAGTCGCTTACCGGAGTGCTCTAGAGCGCTCTAAAACGACCACCCGAATACAGCATAAGGCATGATTATGAGGCATGCCATTGTGGGGGACTCTATACTGAATTCAGTTAACTGTAGTATTTCTTCAATAAACATATGCCTAAATATAAGCACGTGGGTGTCTTCTCATTTCACCCCCATTGAAATGCAGCTGTCGTGGCAGGGAATAAAACCTTCTTTCTTGTGCATATCGGCGCAACGCTGCAGCCCCTTAGCGACAGCAATCAGTGAAGTAGTCAGATACAAGGAACACTCGAAGAAAAAGAAAAATTAATGGACTTGGTATTTAGTAGTGCAATAAATATGTGAAGCCAACACACACAGTCAAACCAAGCAGATAGCATATCATATTATCAATTTTAAATCATTTGTCTGCATTAAGCAGGCAATTGATTTAAAAGCTCTTATGAGGAGTACACTTCAAAACGCTGAATGACACTTCAGGGTAAAACAGGTTGTTACCCTTCAGTGTGTTAAACAGGAAAACAAAGCGCACTAGTAGTAAAGAAAAATGACAGACCGCGAGCACGTCTTTTGAAGATTTAAATAAAAATTTTCACAAATATGATTGTTTTACATTGAATCATGATTATGCAAACAAAGTGTTTTCTCCTCACCAAAAAATACAGCGAAGTGCATTTAGGCAATGCAATCCAACCCAAGTATGCTCTTTTACAAGCTAGACTCAGCTTGTACAATTTAGATTTGGTAGAGCACAATTTGACTGAAGTGCACTCCACATAAGCACACTTAAATTGTCTGCTTGACATGCATGTAAGTGACCTTTCTTACGTGTAAAATATGCAACATGCTCAAAGCAACCACAAGGTCAGGAAAGATTCTTTAACTTTGAGACATGGTTGTTCAGCGCTTCAATTGACAGAGGAAAATAAAACGGGTTCATGATCTCTTTTTTTTTTTTTTTTTCTGTCGGTAGCGCATGGTGCTGGAAAGATGCCTAAGCATAAGGCAAATCGCATTTCGCAGTTGATGTAACAATTGCACAGAAAAATGTTTCCAATACACAAGTATTGCTCGCAGCAGACAAGTCTAACAACAGTGTACCAGACTCGCCGGACCTGTCCAAGGCAAAACAGCCGCTGGATGACCAGCCCTTGTTGGACCACTTGGCTGACACGGGCAGTGGACGGGTGTTTGTGGACGTGCAAGACAACAGTGCCCAGTGGGGCAAGCTGGGGGTGGTGCCCACTGCCCTGGTGCCACCCACGCAGCCTTCGCTCGAGCTGGGCTCTCTGGCAACAGTTGTGGAGACTGACCGTGTCCAGGACGCAGAGGTGAAGCGTGCTGATCACACGGACAACGGTGCCGACAGTATCGATGCACTGGCTTCCTCCCATCGTCGTTCTAAGGCCTTGAACGGCAGGAAAGGTCTGTGGAATCGTATATATCCATTGTACTGCTGGCTTTTTATTTTTTTGCATACATCTGGACACCTGAGTGGTGCATGTGTTACTGAAATTGTACTCGGAAACAATTATGCCAGTCATCTTTCATTATGTAATTTTTTTTTTGCTATTATCGAGTACATTGCTTGGTTGTGGAATGAAAACATACATCTGCTCTAGTGGCATATTTATTCTGGCACCATGTGAGGTAATCGTCTTCAAATCAATAATATCATCTGCCTGTGATCTGGAATTTACGCTGCTGCCTTTCTGTCTATCAACATTACATTATCTGTTTCATCACTCAGTGAGCTATCCTTGGCTTCCTGTCAAGTTTCTTTGCTTTCTAACAAATATTACACATAATGGTTATTATTTAGCTGGAAAATGCACCAATGCTTCCCTAAAGAAAACACTTGATACACATAAAGAAACAATTTCAACAGTACGACAACCTTGCACCAGCGTTGCGATTCGGTTTCACAAATAATGCTAGGACTTCAGTGACGTGCATATTGTGGGGTAGCCATTCCTAGTGACATTTTCATTGTTTTGGGCAATCAAGGAACATTGTCTTTAGTGGCAGCAATCATAGCATTGTTAGGGTATAGGAGACAGTTTTAAAAAAATCTTCAACCATTGCGGTTGCAGTTGTTTCATTGATTCCAGCATCAACTTCATATAAGTACAGACATTCAATAACACTGGACATTGCAATTGAAAACACTATGAGTGCAGTCTCCAACGTTAACTGCAGACTGTCGTCAATTCTCTTCAGGCTTTGTGCACACACTTTATTTTTGTCCCACATCATGAAAGTGTCACAGGATGCGAAAAGTATCTGCACGCACACAGATGAGACACTTGTGGTGAATGCTTCAGGCTGCTGGGCACAGCTGCACACGAAAGAGACAGTTATATTTCACATTTTTTAAGCTAAGCTGGTGTATTTCGTAAACATAAATGTAGCAAACTGTTACTGGATATTAGTAAATGTATTGGTGGTGGAATCTAAACTTCTATCGTGTGAGCTGTGTCATTTACATTTGGCTACAAAGGGCAGATTTATCTAAGGAGATTTATCTAACCCTAGCTAATGACGCCAGATGTACTAGGCATAGGTTGGTCAAGGTAGAGCTTCATGAGCAATGTATTTGCAATTGCAATGTTAGTAGGAGGATTCCATAGGCAACATGTGACAATACTATTCTTCAGTAAGGTTCTTAAAGCTAAAATATCACATGGGCAGCTTTTCTCGAAATAATAATAATAATAATAATAATAATAATAATAATAATAATAATAATAATAATAATAATAATAATAATAATAATAATAATAGCTGTGCATTATATTCCTTCTGTATACTTTTGCAGTAGTGTTTCTATTTTCTAATGCTAAAATGTCAGTAATCTGTACTGTGTGCATATATTCTGATCCAGGGGGTCACACAGTCGTTCAGTCACTTCGACTGCTTGAACTCAATGTGACACTTGGCCAGGAGTACTGCAACACTCTACAGTGTGTCCTGAGGTCTGGGCCTACGTTCAGCTACCTGGTGCCGCTGTCACGCTACATGCCACTGCAGTATGTTACTCTGCAGTTCAGGTACGTTGTAGATCCATTCACAACATTGAAAAGGAACATTAACTACCTGTAAGGTCACAATGCTTGTGCAAATGTCATTAAACAAGTGGAATTTTAACAAGTGTCAATCTGTGTGTTTTGACATGTGTCAAATCTTTGTGTGGCAGTGATTTGTCAATCTGCTGCAGTCTCCAGCACATGAGCAGAAAGGTAAAAGCTGGTATACCGAGTCAAAACACTGCTAAGACATGGACATGCGAGATCTGGCATGTTTGTGTGCTAAGCATTTCTGGGTGCAGGCATGTCCACACTAAGTGACTATGCGTGACACCATGCAAAATATTACCAACATGTCCTTGCCAATATCTGTTGCGTTCAGCCTACTGAATTTTTGTTTCCCTATATGTGCTGGATCAGTGCAAGACAACAGTGAGTCATGCCAGCCCTAGCCAATGACGCCAGATGTACTAGGCATGGGTTTGTCAACGTAGAGCTTCATGAGCAATGTATTTGCAAGTGTTAGCTACATACATAATCATAACAAGCATTGATAAGATGATTAACTACACAGGCAGATGTGAGTGGGAAAGAGAACTGGCTAGGATTGACCGACTTACTAGCAGCAAATGTATGCAACTTTACAATGCAAATGCATAGTTTACACACCTGACTGAATTTGTTTTTGTCTCGTACAGCCTTACAGGCCCACACAAAATGGCGAGCTGCAGCCCTCCAGAGAAGCAGATAGCCTGCCCAGCGCCACTGCCAGGTCTGGACACAAGGCCCATGGCTTCGTTTTTGCCTCAAGACAAGAACCACTGGGCAGAGGTGAGCTAGGCTTTCGAAATGCCTGCAGGATCTTGAATAGAGTAAAAGTGTGGAAAGCATTCAATTGAGCTATGAGTCTTCCTGAAGAATTGAAAGCATGACTAAAGGACTGAAGGTAGAGAACAAACACAGTTCAAGATGAAAGCAAAAGTGGAGATGGCAAAAGAACAAAAAAGAAAGCAAAACGCCGCATGAGACTGCGAGATGGTGCCACAAAATTTTTAATCTGCAATGCCTAAACAGAGTCGTTCGCGCCGTCGAGGCCGAAGCTCATCACAGCCGCTGCCAAGACAGCCACGAAATGAAAATATACATGTGCCTGCAGTCAAATCCTGCATCAGCGAGTATCGTGTCACTAATTTTTTTCATTTACAGGAAGCTTCACCATCTTGGAGAGTACCAATTGGACTTTTTCTGCAAAGCAGCTACAACTTCAGAATTCTCAAGCAAGGGGAGCATTTCGAACAGGTAAGTGACGCGTTTAAACAAAATGTATATGGTATTTAGCCATTCTGAGGATTTTAACTATCCCTGCTAAACAATGCCACCCCCCCCCCCCCCCCCCCAAAAAAAAAGTTCAGGGACTCAGCGCCGCCATCTGAGGCCACCAAGACCAAGCTGCCGGCCAAGTTCTAATAAAGTTTCCTCTCTCTCTCTTGACACTTCCAATCCAGTGACGTCTATGAAGTCATCGCAGATTTATTCTTTTACCTAAATACACGTGCTTTTAGGATATTCGTCAAAGACTTTTGCATAACAACTATTACGAGGCATGTAAATTCACATGGAAGTGGTGCCTTCATTCCTCCTTGTATAAGGGGCTACATCGGGAGTAGCAGAAATTTCTTGAGTGTGTCACTGTCACACAAGCACTTCTTGACAGCTTGCTAGCACAAGCTAGTGTCTATGGCATACTATACACACCATACAAAAAGAGTTTTGTTTCAGGCATGGCTAACAAGAAAACTTAATTCTAATGCACACAGTTTATGTTTAAAAGTAACAGGCTGCATTTCAAGAGAACGCATGTGCATGAGGAGGAGGCAGAAAGTTAGTTGGGCTTATGAGATTAAGACGCTTGTGGGTATGATGTGATCACAGCAAGCTCAAGACTGGGTTAGCAGGAGAAACATAGTCCCTGCCCTGCACTGGGCATAGTCTAGCTTCGATGGTTCTCAGTTGTGTCGGGGGCCCCTTGTGGACTGGTTGAAGTGATGGGGACCTCTTGGAAGGGGGAAAGGGGGTGCATAGGTAAATTAACACAACTGGAGCGTGAAACAATTGCCTTTTATTGCTACCAAAAACATCAAACGTGCCCCTTCATTTTCAGCAGTTCATCAATACGTGGCACAGTCGCTCCTAAACAGAGTTACATATATAAAATAATAAAAAAAAATGTAGAAAAAGCACGTGAGGGCGTCGCGTATCTGGGAAATGGCTTCGCCGCAAACCCCCATTTGAGAACCACTGGTCTAGCTCATGATGATGATGTTTTTAGAAAACTTTTCCTGTAAATGCTATCCTGCCTATCATCTCTGCATGCTGTGTATTAGCTATGAATCTTGACGTAGACTGTTTTCTGCTCATGTGCTTTTTCACAATTGTTCATCTAGTGGCTAAAATACATTCCTTGAAGTAAATTAGCATTATATGCTGTGGTCGATGCACACCTTTTTATCATAGCACTTTGGCTCAGATCTTAATCTTTTTTTCTCACATGAGCTTTGTGATATTAAACACACAATGTTGAACAGAACTTGTTCACTCTAAGAACCTGTGTTAACATAAAGCATTCGCTGCATAACATTCATGAGGAAATCTTAGGTTTCAGTTTCTTTTAAAAAGAAATGACATTGCAGTCTTATGTGCAAGACGTCAGCAAGTTTATAAATAATTTTACTTTCTTACAGTTGATAAATATTTTCAGAGATGTGATTGAAGAAATGCCTGGCGGAGGTCAATAACAAAAAAAAAATTAATTAAAAAGCTCTAGGAGAGTTTAGTGGTTGCAAAATTACACTGTGCGCGGAGAAGTGCTGGGCGGTATGACAATTTATGTTTTGATAGTTCGATGCCGTTCACATGCAGCTGTACGAATAACTGACCTAGGCATCCTTGTCGGCGCTTCGAATTTTATGAGAAACTTCTTGCAAAATTTTCCACCTGCATCTTTTCTTATGTTGTTCGCACATATCTATTTTGATTTGCAGCCGTGCAACTTACCGAAGAGCAAGGCTGGTGAACTGTTCTGGGACTACAGCGTCACATTCCACAGGCATTGCGAGAAGTGAATGCAGAAATCGACATGCACGACTCATCACTGCCAGGACAGCTCAGCAAGGCACTGGTGCTCGCATCATCGCAAAGTGGCAGTGCGCCTATCAACATGGTGGACCAATTGCGGTGCGAATCTGCGACGTGTGAAGTGCTAATTAACAGTCAGGCCGGACGCCAGATGCGCCCTCGACCACAACTTCATCACCCAAGTCAACAACGAGCGCAGCCCGACAAGCTGCGTTCTATGTGAACTCTCTCGAGTGCCGTCATTGTAAATAAGACTTGAGTGACTGCGCTGGAAAGCTGCATTGTCCATACACATTCCGTCCAGACTAGCCGCGCCACAGCTGCTGAGAGTTTCACAATGCAAGAGAATGCAGGTCTACCACGCTATACTCGCACAGCTGAGCAACGTTTTCCTTAGAATGCTGTAAAAATATCGACTTACAAGCTTGATACACACTTTTCTCTTCTTTTTTTTCATCCTGCACTATTATTCCATATAATGTTCAAGTCTAAAATTTTCGAAAACGAATGCAAGCGTACAGTGTGGTAGACCTTACGTGGTCTAAATGATAGGAGCATACTGCGACAAGTAACAATTCTCACAAAACCACCACAAAAACTAAGTTCTGACATAGACCCACTGCAAGCTAGAGTAGGAAAGCAGGCTCAGCTCGGTTACATGTGAAAAAATATATATGTTGGACTGTTTACCATGTTTGCATGAATATAACGCAGCCACACGTACTACAATACAAGGCAGCAGGAATTGGGAAGGTCTGAAAAATCAAATTATCATGACCACGACCTTTCTTGGCACTGCACAAGGTAACTCCGGACAAGGGCTCAGAAAAATGAAAAATAACTTGTGCAGGGACTTCGAAGGTATATGCAAGCTGCTCATTTGTGCACATCCATCTTCATTTGCTCAGAGTCACTGTTTCATATGTGTAGTACAACTTAACAGTGAAGTTTGGCCTCCGCAAACTCTGCCTTGGTGCCATCGTTTCACAATGCTTTTCTTTTTGAAATGTAACCAGCTTGTAGAGTGTGGCTTTATATTTTTTTTTGTGCGTGGCCCCATTGAGGGTTTCTGTTAAATTGTTCAGTAGGCATACTTACTTTCAAGTTGGTGTTCTTAACTGCGTGAAATTACATCAGCACCATGCATTGGTTGCCATGTTGGGCACGTGGAAACAGTTAGTCCCTATTATAGAAGCTTCGAGAGTCAAAGGTAGATAGAATGGAGTACAAATACTCTTGGTTAGTGGAAAGAGCACTTTGGTGGATATTAAATCTGTGTGCATGTTCATAAACAATGATTATGTCGATGCTAATGCCATTCATATTAAGTGCATATTTATTTTACTGAACCATTTAATGGAGAATTTCGACGTAAATCTGAAGCGTGCAATAACTTAACAATCGACACTCATTTCTGAAAATCTTACTTCAGCTCATTAAATGATGCTCTCTTGACCATATATATGCAAATATTTTATGCCCACCAAAGCAATGAAGTTATGCGCCTCCAGGTGTGTCTAGTCAAAGGAATTATAAACAGAAACAAACCAGGGTCAGTCCACAGACTATCCTTAAAGAGTAGCGTAGGTGCTATCAATCAATATATTCAGGATTTCACTGAGCGAGAAAGCAGATTTGCCACCAAGAAACTTAATGCAGCCTATAGCACAATATGGAATGCAAAGATGGTGCTAAGGCTCATCAAGTGCATTTGCTTTTGATGCAATGCGAAAATATCACAAAATATGAACTATAGACCACACGTGCGAATACTATGAATACAAGCACAGAGAAGAACGACATTCAGAAGCAGTTGGCCACAAAATATCGTAGAACACTGGATTGGCTGAAAAAACAAAGGGGGAAAGGATTCTTGCAAAGCCCTTCAGGAAAAGTAGTCTCATTGGGCATCTGCAGCAATGTTGGTGGCAAGAAAGCAGACGACTGCGGCTACTGACAAATAAGAAGCCAGGACAGGTGCTATGGTGGAATGGTAAGGTTTGTTACCATTCACACATTGAGAGCACGTTTCTGGATTACGTCATGTTGCAACACTGATATTGGCTAAAGACAGCTTTCTTGTATGCATTTCTTTGTGACCACAGTTCTATAAGCAACTTCACATTTGTGTACTGTCAAGTACATTCAACTAGTTCAAGATAAAATTAGGCTTGTGAATTTGCATATGGTTTCCCTACACATGGCTCATGTATATATTGCTGTGCTATTCATCCAGGGAAAAGTTCATATGATGTGCTTTTTCTTTGCTTGCACCTGCTGATGTGCATGCAGGTTTTCAGCATAATATGCTTGGGGCACTCACTTGGCATTTTGTTTTCTCTTTCTAAAAAAAGACAGGCTTTTGTACTACAAAGTTATTTACTGATGTGCCTTTCGTTGCTAGCTTTTAGAGACAGCTGCAGTTCACTAAGCTGTGAAACTCTCAACCAGGTGTGGAATATGGCTATGATCTCTCCATTGTTTTTTGCTCTATGGTCCTTGTGGTAGACTTTTTTTTTTTGACAGAGCTTATGTGTGTGCCATTGCAGAAATCATTGATGCACATTCGTTTTTATTCACAGTGGTAGTACTATGGTATAGTAGTGCAATACGACTTGCTACGTGCGACCGTGTTTCAGAGGGAGTTCCAAGGCATGTATGCACAGTTTATATGGACACTCTATGCTTTAGACAGCGTTTGGTTGGTGGCATCTCAAAGGTCCATTGTTAGTCTAAATGAAAGACAAAAATGTATGTACACTACCCATCAACAATGACATTGTGCTTTTTCCATTCCAGAACAGGCATCTTTCTATGCAGCTTGCACCTGGGAGTCTTAATGCCCATAACAATAAGACACAGGCAGAATACTGCAACAAATGTTTAACGCATTAGCAGCAGCCCCGTTCGTACTGAAAAGTTCAGAGTTTGTAAAAATGTCACGTTACCAAGAAAAGCGCACATCAGGCCAATCAGTCAGATTGACTTTCGTCAACAGGAAACAAAAAGCATCGCTATTTCCAGCCACTCAAGACGTGGAATGTGAGGGGGAGGGTGTACAAACTCACAGCCACCGTGGAACACTGCCTGTGCAGTTGCATTGGTATGGTGTATTCGGGGAGGGTTGGCGCATAAAGTGAGCCATGAACAGGCTAGAGAGGTTAAAAAACACGCATGCGTTCGTGTTGCATCTCCTTTCTAGGCTGGCCACAAATGAGCATATTGTCATGCGGGCCGAAAGTTCCAGTGCGAACGCGCCCATTTTGCCGCCAATGCAATCACCCCCAATTGCACAATAGAAAGATTCCCCGTGTGTATGCACCTTTTGACATCGCAGGGCCAAGATTAAAAGGAAACAATTGACAAGCTCACACTAACAAGCGACTCTAATTATACGTCAGTTTGTGGAACATTGGCATTCACTAAACACAAGTCCGAGATTCCGTAAATGGGCCAGTTTTCCACTCTAGTTCTGTAATCTGAGAGTCCTGCGAGCTGCAGCTTTGCACAATCTCAATGCATTGCAGAAAATCGTTAGCACAAAAGTTTAACGATGGTCAACTTCAGTGAACAAATGGGATTTCTTCTAACGGGGGGTTCTCCTTACTTTGGGCTCTATTTCTGTTCCAGCCTGCAGTTACTATAACACTCACTTATTAGTTACCAGCAAGCAACATATGACGGTATGAAATAAATTTTTTCGACGGTCATTTTTCTCGATATGTAGCATTCCTAGGAGTCAAGAAGAAAAACAACAGCCTACTTGTCAGTTGTCCGTCTTTTTAACATCATTGACAAAAGTTTCACAACCGAGATGCACTGTGGGAAAATAAGTGCTCAATCAAATATTTCGCTCCACGTACATAAGAGGACATATGGCATAAATATAAAATCTTCAAATTTCCTACAGTGATTCATGAACATGCTGCGATATTTGGCATTTAGGAATGCAAGCCTTTATTTGAGGTGGACAAATGTACAGCAAAAAATAGGTTATACCTTTCGAAGTCATTCACAACATTTTTGCCATTTAAATGCATTATTTTAGAAAAGATGCCAATTAAATTGCACAATGAAGAACATGACTGTGTCAAGCTGATTTGTTTGATACATGAGCCAGATGAGGTTGCCATATAACAGCATTAAGTACATATTAGCACACAGCATCACTTGCCTAGACAAAATGGTACCGTTCTCTTCCAGAAACAGGAACAGGACAGCCACCATTATTAGACACCCAATATGGTTTTAGTGCCGTACAAACTTGACTGCCTAATCATGCGATTCCAATTTGATGCTCAAACTGGTGCTCAAAACATTTCCTCCTTCCACTGCACTGTCCTGCATACAAGACAATGCTGCAGCTATAAAGGTTAAATTCATCGCAGAAAGTGTTTCAACCATCGCAGGCAACAGCAACGTGTTTCAGCAAACTTTATTGACTGAAAGTAAGAACATTTGTGTTTAATTCGGTGGATGACAGGAGCACTGAGATTAAAGATGTTGTGTACATATTGTCTCAAAGAGTGCTTCCTTGAACTTACAGAAGCTTCAACACAAAATCACAACTCATTTCTAACTTCAATGAGGAAAACTACACACACTGTTGAAATGAAATGAAGATCATAAGAACTAAGAGGTCAAATAGTGTTGGCATTTTACGAAGTCCGAAGAACTCGGAAAGAAGGGGAGCAAAGGTAAGAGAAAACCAAGCTCTAGGATTGTTTGTTCCTTGTTTATATTTGACACTTACTGTGACACCAACTTATGTACAGGTGAAATGTGTAAATAAAGGTGCCAACACACATTACGTAGCACCTTAGACACAACAATCACAAAAATTAACTCAAACGCTTCGACAGGCTTTTGTATAAACATAAAAAAGCTTTCCTTGCTTCGAAGAAAAACGAGAACAACTATTTTACACAACAAAAGGTACAACTTCTACCTAGCAGCACGAGACTTTGAAACAATAATTAAAATTAAAAAAATGTAACACAGCCTGACAGGAGGTCGTATTTAGCTGAAGTCCCTGTCTGGCAGGGCCAGTGGTGCGACTAGGGTCCACAGGTAGAGAGCAGAGCACATCCAGCTTGATGTCATCTTGACCCACATGGAGGCATTGTTCTCAATCAGGTTCTTGGGGTCGTCACTTGGCCTGGAAGACCATCGCAGCAGCTATATTTAACATCCCCAGACCCTAGAAGCACTTGAAATTTTGTCTCTGTCAACACTAAGGAACTATTCAATTCAGCTATTTTTACCATGAAAACAAAACATAAGTGAAGAGCCAACGATAAAAGCTATTATTCGATAGTTTGAAAACACGATGTATACCTACAACAAGCAAATGCTTTGGCGGTATCACGGGCGCACGAAATGAAGGCATAAACAAACGTTTTACACAGTAGAAAGCAGTACCGTAATTACTCGAATCTAACGCGCACCTTTTTCCGGTTAAGCGAGTTCATAAATCGCATGCGCGTTAGAATCGAGTACGAACAAAAAAATTATGGTCAATCTATTGCCATCGGCAAATCCAAAATGGCCGCCCCCTACATGCGTCGGCATGGCGCGTCGGCCATTTCTGCCTATGTGTTTCCCATGTGCGGCACTTCGTACGTGTGCTGAGGAGTTAGTCATCTAGTAGTGCATTAGCATCGACGGCGTGGAAGGGCCGACTCCAAAGACTCGAGTGCACCACAATGCCGCTTTTAAAAGAAAAGTCATCGCGTGTGCAGAAACGGACGGAAATGGGGCCGCATCGCGGTCGTTCGGAGTTCCCGAAACGTGCGTGCAGGACCGGCGGAAACAAAAGCAGAAGATTGTCGACAGGAAAGATTCACGCGAAGGCTTCAGTGGACCACAGCAGGGTCGGTTTCCGCAAATTAAAGAGCTGCTCGGCGAGTATGTGCTTGAGCAGCGAGCGGCACAGCGGCCCGTGACGACAGAACTGCTCCAAGTGCGGGCTATGCAATTAGTCTTAGAAAAAGGTCTAATGCGGAGTCAGTTTAAAGCGAGCAGGTGCTGGCTAACTAACTTTATGAAAAGGAAAGGCTTTTCCCTCCGAAGGGGAACATGCATATGCGAAAAGTTTTGCGGAGGAGTACGATGAAAAGCTTCACAGTTTTCAGAGGTTCGTCCTAAACTTGCGGCGCAACAACGGCTACCTGCTTGGGCAAATAGGGAATGCCGATCAGACACCTCTTTACTTCGACATGCCTGGCACCACAACCGTCGAGAAGAAGGGGGCGAAGCAAGTTCGCATGCTGACATCGGTCCACGGTAAAACTACAGTGACGGCAATGCTCTGTTACACGTCAGATGGGCACAAGCTTCGCCCGTACCTCATATTTAAATGGAAGACGCTCCCGAAAGGAGTCGTTTTTTTCGAGTGGTGTGATCGTGCGGGCCAGCGAGAAAAATGGGCCAGCGAGATGTCTTACGTTTTTTTTTTCGCAGTAGAAATCGGGTGCGCGCTACAATTGAGGGCGCGGTAGAATCGAATAAATACGGTAATTCAAAATATATAAGCCGAAACAACACAAGCAAATGCAACAATAAGCAATAACAAGAAATAAAAAACAATATTACCCAACTCCATGATTTATATTGCAGGTACAAAAAATAAAGACAGAAAAATGAAATCTCATATGCAAGGTAATCCCATTAGGTAAATATTTTAATCAAACATGAAACAAGTGAAATTATTTGGGAGTATTAAGCATTTTCGTAAAAGGAATGTCCAAAAATTGCTTTTTTATAATGTTTTCAAAATTATGTTCATTCTGCATAAATTATTTAGAAGTAGTGGCCATTCATTATCTAGTAATTGCCAGCAATACCGTTTTTTTTTTTTTTTTTTTTGCATTTGAGCAATCTATTCATCAGTCTGCCGAGTTGTGTGGGTGTGTTTGCTGCTGCTTCATTTGAATAAAGAACATATGGCAATTGCTACCTGTACTGGCAAATGGCAAACCTTTCAAGTACCTTCACATAATATTATATGCTTTGTTTAAATTTTATTATAACAAAAGAGGATTATCTATAAATCAATCAAGATGGCTGTCAAAATTCAGTAATATAAAGTGAAGCTCCTCAGTATCTAAATATCTCGACTGTTTTTTGTTTTTACACAGCCAGGCTTCTCTTATTTGCTGATGCAGTCTCATGCATCGCATTACTCCTTATCCACTGACAAGCTGATTCAGCCGAAGCCTTCTGAAGCGCTGTGGGATAAAACTGATTGTAGAGATGTCATAATTGACACAATCCATGACTCAGTGCTGCACCCCACAAATACTGCTCTGCTATTCACTTCACCCCTTGTACAGAAAAATCATGCGAATTTGTCCCTGTCTGGAAAGAAAATGAAACTTTTGCAAAGAAAGAAAAAAGGAACGTGTGTATTGCTTTAAAGCTTATCAATTTCAGCCTGTTCCCCTGTTTCACTCGCCATTGGCTTCATTGAAAGCTGCATATACTCAAATCTCAAACACGCTTTTTCGATAAAACGGGCCCAAAAACTACCTGTGCATTAGGAGAATACACAAGGGTGATTCCACGAGAGATTGACACGGGTTCAAAAGTTGATATTTTGGATTTCGTTGAGTATTTTACATTTCGTGCACCTCTCACCAGGTAGCCCGAAAGTCAACTTCGTTTTATGATTAACGGCATAACTTACGAGAAAAAAAAATTTCATACTTCACCAACACGGAGGCACCAATTTTGTCACCTGTCATTTTTGATAATTACAGATGCTATAAAAAGACAAATATTTCTGTTTCAAGTAAGATATTTTTTACCTGAAATGGATGTCTAATGAAAAATGAATTCATAGGGTTTCAAGTTTGTAGACCTTAAGAAAATAGCTTATTAAAATGTCTAATTTTGCGACAGTTTAAAATGAGTTACGTATTCCCCTTTCTTTTTTTCTCCGAAAGTAATGAAAGTAGCGTTTTCAAACTTGACACGTTTTAAGGATATAGTGTGTTCATTAGGTACATAAATTATTGCTGCCGTAGGGCAAATGTAAATTTTTGTATATTGCCTCAAGGTTCTCATATTGGCAAAAGTGTACTCCACTGAAATTTGAATAATAAAAAAACCAAATCTTCGATTTTTCTTAAAATCTCGTAAATAGACAACCGAAGGCCATCATACAGTAATATAGAAAAACATGTTGCATAATTTTGTTTTTAGCGACAATATTCCTGGTACAAATCAGAGCTTTTCGAGAATGCGCTGATAAGTTGAGAAATCTAGAAATCGGAATGGAAAAGCGGCAATGAGCTTCAAGCGCGAGTAAACGTGACCGCATTTGATGAAGAAAGGCTGTTTTAGCACTGTGACGAATACGTACCCATGAAGGCACATTTATGCTCCTGATAACACAGCTCTAATGGAGCCAATCTTCGACACTGTAACTCAGTTGCAAAACATCTGTCTATATTTGCAGATAAACTCTAACATGAAATTGTTCCAACGCAAGTGCTGGGTCTCACTAGAAAAAGCATATGCGCTTGAAGTACCCTCACTGGTATTTTGGTGGTGACTGCGTGAAACAAGAGATGCGCTCAAAATGGCTGCATCTTTTGCAGATCACATTTAGCAGTCCGTGACGCTAACAAAACACGACCACGATCAGTGCCCTCAGATGTGCTTAGCCAAACATGCCAAGAACGTATGCCTGGAACACGTGGCAACAATTTCCACCGACTCTTCTTAAACTGACGGAATGTTTCTAGCTTGTCTGCATTTGCACACAGCAGCTTGACATTCTTGAGCTTCGCGCTCATTTGCGCCACCACTTGGGATGCTGACATAATCACAGCTGAGCTTGCCGCTCTGAGGTTATAGAGCGTAGCCTGATGCTTTAATAGGCCACCAACGCAGTCACAAGAGTTCTTGCCATGTCCTGTGGCCGAAAAAATCCACTTTGTTGATATATGATCTTTCTGACATAACTCGAACAACTGGTACTTGTTTTTGAAGTGACTGCATGCACCATCAGAAACATAAGTAACATGCGTGTCAGGCTTAAGTTGTTCCTTCATATAGTTGTGCATTATTTGTAGAGCAAAACAGGCATGTGCAGCATCATGGCATGTGTCATCACTGATGATGGCCGAAAACTTTGAATTGATTGCTTCCTTGTGACGACACACGTGAATATAGACACCTGTCTTTTGTGCCAGTGATACGACTGTACCTCATTCGGTAAAATGGCTGTCCAATTTTCGGTGAAATCAAAGTGAAAAATGCAAGATTTTTTTTCTTGGTTCTCTTTCGCCTGGCCTATTGCTGATTCTTGAATGTATCTTATGTAACATAAATCATGGGTAATCCACTTCACGAACAATAGACTTAGCTCTCGCAGAAAAGCACTTGCCTGGGCTGTTTTTTTTACTAGATCGCCATTTTCCCATACTGCATAGGCTAACTCAATATCTTCAGGGATTCCTAAACATGTGGCTGTCAGAGCGTCCTCCTTAGCACAATAGTCACAATGGCCTAAAAAACAATCACTTGTAGCGGAGCTGCAAAGACATAGTTCTTTCAAGAAGTCCGCCGTGTAGGCACCATCGGTGAGGTCTTGTAGGGCAGAAACACGCTCCGTGGCATTAGCACAGTATATACAAAGGCACACTTCTTGGTGTGGTGCAAGAAGAACCCACTTCGGCCTCAGTGAATAAAACTTTGAGAGCCCAATAGACGTGTTCGGATTAGCTTCTCTAAAAAGACGGTAAGCCTCTCGCACCAAACGGGTCATAAACCTTTTCGAAACAAGCTCCTTTTTTCCGTCAATGATAACAGATACACCTTTTTTGTTGGGACTCTGCTGAGAGCAGCTATACTCATGTTTGGAGTAGTAAGCTAAAGCTGCCCGGACGTCCATTGGGTTCAGTCGTGTCCTTTTTACCGCATTTGGTGCTAACCATATCCCGTGTTTTGCGCCAGCGTTGGGATCTCTATATCATGTAAGCTGACAGGTTTGGTACAAGCGCTTGAAGTTTTGGGCGCTCTATATCGCTTGGCAACAGTGTCAACAAAGGCATGCGCTCTTGATACGAAGAACACGCTTCATAGGCTTGCTTGAAGTTCTTGAACCACTGGGCACACACACTGCATTTTAGATCTGATGGTTGAAAGTGGCGGTTACACACGTTACGGTGGCATTTCACGGTTACTGTAGAATTGCTGCTAAGTTGTCTTGGCTCTGCATGAACTTTGCTATTTTGTGCATGCAGCTTCTCCAGTCGCATATGTGACAATGCTTCAGGCGTGTTTACGCACCGCTTTTGACTTCTGCTTTTTTCTTCTTCCAGTAAAAACTCATCAGCGGTTTCAGCTGAGGAGCCATTAGACGAAGACAGCATATCTCTGAGGCGTCTGAAGCAGTTCTGGCAAGCGTGGTCGTTGTTATGTGCATGGCGGGCAGCTTTCGGCAAAAGCTTCTGGAGGGCAAACAGGCCGATGTCTTCAACCTTGCAGAAGTGTCTTTGATAAGGTATTTTCTTTTTATGCAACATCAGGTAATCTGAACAAAAAACTCTATCCCGGCTGAAGTGGTTAGCCATCGCCACGCTCCTTGAGGCTCAAATTACTGGCAATGCAACTATGCGTGAAACCAGCAGCACGAAAGTGATCTATCTGTCGTCTGTTCCTATGTCTCTCACCTTTGATTAGAGCAACGTAAAGCAGAGTGTGCAAGTATCCGCAGTGTGAATGCAAAACTGAAGTATAGTACGTTAAAATGAATTTCACAATGTTTTTGTCGATAAAATTACAGGAGGCGTAATCTTTGTCCCTACTTTAAACCATATGATCTAAAGCATTGCCTCCGAGATGCGGCGCAGAGCAATTCAATTGTAGAGCAGACGACGAATGACAACTTGCCCTAAAGCGTGTTCTTTAGTCTAATGCGGCAGTCTTCGTGCCCCAAAGGATAAAAATTTGTTATGAATCGTTTATGAACTCCAACATTCATTTCTCTTACCCAACGTGTTGCAAACACATGGCCGTCACAGCAGCTCCATCTGTGTGTCAGTAATGGAGTAGCACCACATATTAGAAGTCTCAGTGCTCTACGTATAAGAGTGAATTCAGATACTGTAAAATATCGTGTTCAAAATATTTACTCCTATCTGCTAAAACAGCCTTTCTTCACTAAATGCGGTCACGTTTACTCGCGTTTGAAGCTCATTGCCGCTTTTCCGTTCCGATTTCTAGATTTCTAAACTTATCAGCGCATTCTCAAAAAGCTCCGATTTGTACCACGAATATTGTCGCTAAAAACAGAATAATGCAACATGTTTTTCATGTTACTGTATGATGGCCTTCGGTTGTCTAGTTACGAGACTAAGAAAAATCGAAGATGGGGTTTTTTATTATTCAACTTTCAGTGGAGTACACTTTTGCTAATATGAGAACATTTAGGCGATATATAAAAATTTACAATAGCCCTACGGCAGCAATAATTTATTTACCTAATGAACACACTATATCCTTTAAACGTGTCAAGTTTGAAAACGCTGCTTGCATTACTGTCGGAGAAAAAAATGGGGAATACGTAACTTATTTTAAACTGTCGCAAAATTAGACATTTTTAAAAGCTATTTTCTTAAGGTCTACAAACTTGAAACTGTATGAATTCATTCTTCATTAGACATGCATTTCAGGTAAAAAATATCTTCCTTGCCACAAAAATATTTGTTTTTTTATAGCATCGCAATTTTCGAAAATGACAGGTGACGAAATTGGTGCCTCCGTGTTGGTGAAGTTTGATATTTTTTTTCTCGTAAGTTATGCCGTTAATCATAAAGCGAAGTTTACTTTCGGGCTACCTGGTGAGAGGTGCACGAAATATAAAATACCGTAATTACTCGAATCTAACGCGCACCTTTTTTCCGGTTAAGCGAGTTCATAAATCGCATGCGCGTTAGAATCGAGCACGAACAAAAAAATTACGGCCAATCTATTGCCATCGGCAAATTTAAAATGGCCGCCTCCTACGTGCGTCGGCATGGCGCGTCGTCCATTTCTGCCTATGTGTTTCTCATGTGCGGCACTTCGTACGTGTGCTGAGGAGTTCGTCATCTAGTAGTGCATTAGCATCGACGGCGTGGAATGGCCGACTCCGAAAACTCGAGTGCACCACGATGCCGCTTTTAAAAGAAAAGTCACCGCGTGTGCAGAAACGGACGGAAATCGGGCCGCATCGCGGTCGTTCGGAGTTCCCGAAACGTGCGTGCGGGACCGGCGGAAACAAAAGCAGAAGATTTTCGACAGCAAAGCTTTACGCAAAGGCTTCAGTGGACCATAGCAGGGTCGCTTTTCCGCAAATTAAAGAGTTGCTCGGCGAGTATGTGCTTTAGCAGCGAGCAGAACAGCGGCCCGTGACGGCAGAACTGCTCCAAGTGCGGGCTATGCAATTAGTCTTAGAAAAAGGTCTAATGCGGAGCCAGTTTAAAGCGAGCAGGTGCTGGCTAACTAACTTTATGAAGAGGAAAGGCTTTTCCCTCCGAAGGGGAACATGCATATGCGAAAAGTTTTGCGGAGGAGTACGATGAAAAGCTTCACAGTTTTCAGAGGTTCGTCCTAAACTTGCGGCGCAACAACGACTACCTGCTTGGGCAAATCGGGAATGCCGATCAGACGCCTCTTTACTTCGACATGCCTGGCACCACAACCGTCGAGAAGAAGGGGGCGAAGCAAGTTCGCGTGCTGACATCTGTCCACGGTAAAACTACAGTGACGGCAATGCTCTGTTACACGTCAGATGGGCACAAGCTTCGCCCGTACCTCATATTTAAATGGAAGACGCTCCCGAAAGGAGTCGTTTTTTCGAGTGGTGTGATCATGCGGACCAGCGAGAAAAAATGGGTGCGCGTTGCAATCGATGTCTTACGTTTTTTTTTTTTTTTTCGCGGTGGAAATCGGGTGCCCGTTACAATCGAGGGCGCGGTAGAATCGAGTAAATACGGTACTCAATGAAACCTAAAATATCAACTTTTGGACCCGGGTCGATCTTTCATGGAATTACCCACAAGCATTTAAGGCATTGGCAACAGCTCTTTGACAGAGGAGCCATGCGGAGTATCGCTGCCATCGTAAAATGGCAACTAAGCATATTGTGTGCAAGTTCACATGGGGGGCATGTTTTGAGCTC
This sequence comes from Rhipicephalus microplus, assembly GCF_043290135.1. Lineage (NCBI taxonomy): Eukaryota > Metazoa > Arthropoda > Arachnida > Ixodida > Ixodidae > Rhipicephalus > Rhipicephalus microplus. Next base: position 189,553,101 of record NC_134701.1, read on the forward strand.
AGCTGTGTGTGATCTGCAAATGTTGATGTGCACTTTCATTATGAAAGCTCACGTCGAAGGAAAGCATTCTGCATACTGGAGACAGCTGCATTACATCCTCTTTGCATGCCCAAGGCATGTGTCATTAAATAGCGCAAAGGAAAGTCTTCAGCTAGATGTCTCTAGGGGCCAAACATGGGATAATATATTGGTCTCTCAAAGACAAGCTCACAAACTATTTTAAATAACCTGCACAGAGTGAACTTGTCAAGTACCAGTCCTTCAACTGGCATGCAGTCAGGACAGACCCAGATGTGATCTTATTGCCAGAAAAATTGGACTACAGAACAAAAAGAACTGCTTTGTGACAAAACATCCAATTCTACAAAGCCAAATTGTGCTTGTCTCTCTTTTGTTTGCCCATTCACAAACATTGGAAACATGCTATAGATTCAATATTAAAATATGGTAATACTGCATTTTCGTTTTGCATGCAGATGACATTAGACGAATGCCGAGCTACCGTTTCTTGCTATGATAAAATTATCTTTCGGTTTAGTGGCTAAGGTACTCGGCTGCTGACCTGCAGGTCGTGGGATCACATCCCGGCTGCGGCGGCTGCATTTTCGATGAGGCCAAAGTGCTGTGAGGCCTGTGTGCTCAGATTTGGGTGCACGTTCAAGAACCCCTTCAGGTGGTTGAAATTTCTGAAGCTCTCCACTGGGGCGTCTCTCATAATCATATGGTGGCTTTGGGACGTTAAACCCAACATAGCAATCAATAAAATTATCTTTCAGCGTCAGCTACCAGAGATAACAACACTAAGGCAGGACACTTACTGGAACCAGTTGGTCAGGGTCATCATGACGTACAGCGAAGCCAGTGCAAACATGAAGTGGAAGAACGACCAGCTGTAGGCCACCCCGTCGTCTTCATTATCCCACACCTTGGCCTCTGCATCACCACCAGCACTGGCATCTGCAACAGGAATGGTGCGCGCAAACAACAAGGATGCTTGGAATGAGACAATATACAAGCGTGCAGGTTCATACTCCAAACTATGTTCGACGCAGTGGCGATGTATGTACACAGCAGAACTTATCACTTGAGATGCTACCTAGCAGATGTGGCTAGCAATGTTGCAACAGCAAGAGAGAGATTAGATGCGACAGGCAGGGAGGTTAATAAAATGATATATGTCCAGTTTGCTGCACTACACTTGAAAAGGGGTAAGGGGAGACAGAAAGGCGAGATGAAAAAGGAATAATAATAGAAAAAGATTGATCTAAAATGCACGCGCACACAAGTGTTAACACGGTGCTACCAAACTGCATGCTCGTAGAAACATCTGCAAAACTAATACAGCAGAAGTGTGGGTATCCTGCCACATGACAAGCAGTATATGAACCGCCTTGACAAGCATAAAATTTCACAGAGGCACCTGTTGTACTTTCTTGTGTATAACACGCCACTACTTTAGCCTGCACTCCAAGTTTTCACCCAAGAAAAATTTTTCTATAATTCCCACTTTTAGCATGCTTTACCATAAGACAGAAATCTACAGTAACAATGTTGACTTGAAAGGCCCTTCCAGAGCATGACTAAAATAAAAAAATCTGTTTGCGTATAAGGCACTTCCTCTGCTTGAAGAGAATGTCCTGCAGTGCCTAGAACACCAGCCAAAAGGCAGTTTGGGTTGGGTCCAAAAACAAGATGATTATGAGGGACACCGTAGTGAAGGGCTTCAAGAATTTTAATAACCTGGTATTCTTCAATGTGCACTGACAGCATGCAGCCCTCCAGCATTTCCACCCCATCGACATGCAACTGCCATGACTGGGATCAAACTTGTGACCTTTGAGTCAGAAGCCGCTACAACACTGTGGTGTATGCATTGTCCTTCTGCCCAAGTCTTCCCAATACCTATTGCAATGCGCTATTGAGCTTGTTGAGCAGTGTAATTGATAATTCAGCACATTCAAGCACAGCTTGAGCACAACGAAAATAGGTTTCCAGACGCTTCTCCACAAAGAGTTCATGCAAAATCGAGCTCATCACCACGTTAATCTCACACAGGAATGCAGTGCTCCCTCCTGCTACGGCAAGGCTAAACGAAGAGAAAGACGAAAAAAGGAAGGCAGACAATCTATGCAAATGGGAAAATAAACGAGAGCGTTACCTTCACTCCCCACAAGTGCGGTGGACTCTGTGAGAGTGTAGAAAAGAGATAAAGGGAACAAGAAAAAGAGAACAGGCCATCAGTGAGGTGGCATGCAAACGTGCTATCTATTATCAGTATTTTGCCCCATCGTACTGGTAAGAGTTAAAAACGGCTGCCTCCTTTGCCCTCTTTCTCCCCCACAAGAAGGTGTGCATGAAAGAAGAAAAATGTGTGCAATACAACTAGAAATATATTACTTCACACACCATAAATACATGATCTTCCAGCACTGCATTCCAAACACACTAAGGCAACGTTTCTCTTTGCTAAGAGTACGAAACCACTGATTACAAGTTCTCCTACAAACCACACCAAGCAAGTTTAGCTGCTTAAACTATGAACTTCTGAGCCTGCAGTAAAATTTGACACTGCACTTACAGGCGACCTAATCTATTAAATACGACGACATTACGATCAGCACCATTATTATTATGAGAAAACAGTCTAACAAACAATGCACCATTTCTCCACTTCAATTATAATATTACAAAACTTAATTTGAAGATGTGGCTGGTCCATCTGTCACAGGAATCTCTGTAACACGAAGGTTAAACGTGCCCTCACAAAAGTAGCTGAGCATTTATTGTGCATTGTCTCATCACAAGGACAAAGGATTGAATGATGCAGCAACAAACAGTAATGTCATACAAATCATGAAAACCAGCTCCAAACTTGCAACACTCTGCTCTATACGAGGGGATGCACAGAAAGAACATACACAGGACAAGCACTATTTAATAACTGTTTATAGTAGTAACGTCTGTATGTGAGAAGCGCATTCCTTTTAAAAAGCAGGTGCTGCATTGAGCAAAGTGACCTTTGTGCTCCCTCTAACTTGCAACGAGAGCACAAGATGTACCAACCCCTGCCATCACAACATAGGTGCACGCGTGCATTGCAGACAATCTTTAAAGCACGCTCTTCAAGCCTGTCGCATCATCTCGCTGATGGCGACAAAAACACGCTGAAGTCAATGAGCTTAGAGTACAGCTAACTGCAAATAGTGCGCATAAATATCTCGCCGTTGGTATGCAGGAGAATGTGTCTTATGTGGCCTAGTTGTTTCGCACCGTGTTTTCAAGTTAAAGGAATCACAGGTATGAATCACAGAACTGGAATCTGTCTTTCTAGATTTTTTTTTCTTGGCCATCTCTTAATGTATATTTTAAGTCATATCCGTGACAGAAATACGTCAATGTAGCTGTGGTGAAGCACGGCATAAAATGCTTTCGTGTTAAAAGCAACTTTCACATGCAGTAGCAGATGCAGGCATGTGAACACCAAATTAAAAAGCGGTTAGTTGATGCTTCAGCAGCCCTATAATGTGCGAATGCCACAAAGCGGTGCAAAAAGTACAGAATAAAGAACACATTATATGCAAGGAAAGAAAGATGTTGCGGTCTACATATAAAGAACTATCCAAGCTTTCTAATAATGGACATTAAGATGGGTAATAAATCCCCATTTTATGAGAGTAGTATTTGCCCATCTTACCTTATTTCCAATTGCCAGAATCAAAGACATGGAATGTCACGGTCGGCGTTCGTAATGCAAAAATTTCAACACAGCACGCATGTTTTCGGACTGTCTTCTAACCCACATAATAAAATCAGTCACTCGCCTATAAATTACATTTTTAGCTGAGCTTAAGTAAGCTGAATTTGACCTCATGAGTTAATGATTTTCCAAGATGAGCTACAAGCTCACAACAGTGGTGACAACTTGAGTTTTGAAGTGTCACGGACAAATGATTATCAATGATGGTAATTTCAGGTTAACAATGAACTAGTTTTCATTGAGAAGGTATGCAATATGTTTTCCACACTACTAAATTAAAACTTCCCAAGTGACAATCGACTTCACCAATGAGAAAAAATAACTGAGAAAGAGTTAGGTGTCTTTGGAATATGCATGCTTCTGTTCACGAGACTATAATAGAGGCAATGGCATAAGGAAGCTCGCAGATTCCATGCAGTCCTGCTATGCAATTTTTTGAAATGTGATAAGTATGTCCATTCCTTGCTCAGAAGCTGGCTTCCAACATCTGAGAAACCATGAATGACCAGCAAAGCAGGTGCTACAACTACATTTCACTTACTGGTCCCAGTCTCCTTGACAAGAATCTTCTCGGACATGGTGAGCTTGCCGACTTGGGAGTTGGATGAAGTGCGGATGCTCGAGTAGAGAACGCACACGAACCAGACCGCGAGGCCGACGATGCTCTGCGTGTCAAACTTGCTTCCTTCCTGAGTCAGGCCTAGTGATGGCTTGCACTGTTTGCCTGAAACGGAGCAGGCGAGCCAGAAAGTGCGCTTAGATGTGTCCGAACGCAAGCTTAGAACCCATACTTGACAAATAATGTTGTCTGGATAATCAGACATAACACCTAGTTTACTTGTTCAGCAGGATCAACAACTAAATTTCATAGCCCAATGATGAAGACTGCGTGGCAGTGAAATTGCCACTAATACAATTTCCTTTGCTGCAAAATGACAGTCAAGTAGGTTGAAGATAAGCTATTTGAGCATATATTTCCTTTGGCAATGTGCTCATTCGTCAAATTATTTATTTATTTATTTTCTCCAGGACAAACAATTTTCTAAATACTCTGAGGTTTGCAAACACCAAGGAGTCCCGATGTTAACTTAAAGAACTCTGACAAGCAAGTGGTATGCATTGTGGTATGCTGTGTATCACCTTCTGGCCACCCCCCCATGATACGTATTTCTGCAACATACCACTGTCATGTGGGTCGGCGTACCTAGGGCAGACGGGACGCTGCATGAATGACAGTGCCAGGAAACATGCAAACAACACTAAAGCATGCGCAGTTACAGGCCAACTTTCAACCCATGGTCGGACATGTGGGTGCCAAGCACGCTTTGACAGCACGAAAGTGATTGCTAAAAGGAAAGACACAGACGTTCACGTTATCGTAGAAGCTATCACCATAAAAATAAAATGCACAGATTGTATCAGTTGCGCTGTCTCGGACAGAAATTGACTACCTTCGTGACAAGTGCACAACTCTTTCTAATCTTGTTTAGTCTACATAATCTTTGATCACATGTTTTTAACTGTGGATTGTCGCACCTGTATATTCTGTGGAGTTTCAATAAAACGCCAGTTGTTAATGTCAGCATTGTCCTCGTGTTTGTCTCCTTTGTTCGCACGTTGAAATTTAGCTGCAACTACTCGACAGGCACACAGTAAGGGTTCACAAAAGTTTAAGGCCGCAATAATGTATGCAAGCTTAATAATTTCGAAGCTCAATTTTCGCTCACTTGCATATTGGCATAAGCTACTCACTCGTAGAGTTGTTCATGGCCGACCAGGTGAGATACATTATGTAAAGAGTGACGGCCGATGACTGGAGCAAACCGGACGAGGGCTGGACTGCAAGAGAAAGAAGTAAAAACTTATGTTGGCTGCCCAAAACTAACTATCCTTCTTTGAAAGAAGAATCTTTTAAGCTCTGCTCATGGGAACATGCTAATGATTTGTACATCACAAGAAACCATGGCGGAATAATTGCTTTTTGGTAGTGTACAGACCTTGAAAAAACGGACATATGACACGGTCATCCTAAAACAGAATTTACAGAATTAATCCCAAAGTGGAAGCATGTGTCAAATTTTGAATGTCAGTGTGATGCCACAAATTTTCATGCATATTTTCTCTAACTGGCCAATTCCAGTAGACAATGTTTCCTAACTTGCCCAAGTCATCTTTGGTTTGCCATTTAACTTACTTAAGGACAAAAAAAGCAAACAGAAAAAACAAATGCTTTCAGTAACACAATAAGGCTGCGGTTTCGGTATTCATTTTTTTCTTTTTACGTAAACCTTCCCTTTCTAAACATGGTGACATTGCTATTATGAAAGCACTATAGAGTTGATACCGCGTATGCTGTCTTTTTTTACCAGTTAGAGTCACTTTGAGAAGAGGCAGAAGATTCATATAATGCTTTATATGGCTCACATAACAAGCAAAGCCATGCAACGAAGCTTACAAGTATTTGACGACAGAACCTCTGCATCATGAGTGCTACAGAGAGACAAGTGATAAATTTTGCATCAATTCTAGAGACACAAAACAGATGCATACCTTCTTGAACTTTAGGCAGGACTGATACCACTGAGAGGATGACGCAGATGATCAGGTTGATGCTAATAAAGAACTTCTGCAGTGAACAGCCTTCAGCCTGTATAACATGAAACCCCGCACGCAAAAATCTATGAAAATATGCTGAAGGAGCAATAACTGCTTTGACACAAAGAGAGAAGTTTTAAGATGCTTTACAACACTCAATGCCCCGTAGTTTTTAACAAGAGCAACATAATAGGGCAACCATTCTGCACAAAAATCTGAAGAACCAAGGCATGCATGACTATTCAAGCACTTATAATACTCGAACGAACATTACAGTATTCAAATTTGCTCTGACACAAACATTATTTATCTAAATTTTCGAAGTATTCGAAATAAATCATTAAGCCTATTTTAATCGCACGTAACCCCCTGGAAAGACGGTTTCACTGCAGTGGAGAGATGGTATGACGTGAATACACCTATCCACGGGAACTTTGCCTTCCCGCAAAGCCCCGCTTGAAGGTTAAATGAATATACTACCCTCACATCGATCCATCATTTTTCAAGTTTTGAAGCTTGTTATAGAAGTTTATATGCCCTAAGTATAGCAAGATTTAACATATTTTACTGGTTATCAGTAGCATCCTACCAAAAGTCCAATCCTGCTACAGATGAATCTTGATGATACGAATTCGAAGAGAGCACGCAAAATATTGGTATCATCCCGAATTAGTATGATCCAAAAACAAGTTAAAAAAGTTGAAGCTGGTCATGAAGATGAACAAGAACTTTATTGGGATCAACTACTTCTTGATGATGTTCTTTTGAACTTTCCTGCTTTCACCGCCTCGCAAAAAAGGTTTCCTCACTCAAGCTGCTGGCACTATAACGCGCGTTCATACTTGGCATCACAGAGAGCGAAAGTGGCAAACTTATTGAAAATTCACTCGCTTCGCCGCTTAAGCAGCCAAAAAAACACACCGCCAAGTCAACACAAAAAAATCAATCCTGGAGAATTCACAATGGAGAACTCCACTTAAGAAATATTCCTGAGCATTAAAATCCATACAGAGTTCTAGTTATGCATACAAAGCACTGAAATAAAGCAGTTTACACCTTTACAAGTATCGTTTCGGGAGATATTTCAGAAGAAACAACACGAGCAGATGCACCAGCAGTGCAAAAGCGGGGACACCTTAGGGCATGCCGACTCGCTGCTCCTACACCTTCTATTTCCGGTGTTCGGAGTGATCGAAATTAAAACTAGGCTCCCGGACGCGTCTTTTTCCAGGCCATGAGCTTTGCCGTGCTGCGCGGGTAGTTCACGACTGTGCCGAAGCGAGCCACCACCGACGCCTTTGCCACGATGCTGAATGTATGTATGGCTGGTTGTTTACATAACGCGGTTTGAGAGCTAGTGCAGCTGGTGATACCAAAGCCGTAGCTGAAAGGCAATCCGCTATCGCAGGGCGGCCAAATTGGTCTCAGATTGATTTTTTTTTTTTCGTGTCGGCCTCGCGGCATGGTTTTCCAGGCACTTTCCCGGCAGCGAAGACAGAGAAATTCCAGCGAGTTTTGCCACATTCGCTCCCTTCGACGCCAAGTGTCAATGAGCCTTCCTTCCATAGGCAAGCCGCATTGTGCTGCTCACATGCAGCAGTCAATTGCACGTTCATATCATACGCGGTTGCTGGGAAAACCGTTCGTGTAATACCGAATCATGGGGCGTATTTTATATAATGTAGTCCATCCGAAGCAACCTTAAAGTTCGTATCATCACGAAATTCGCATCAATCGTAAACATTTCATCGAGATTCTACTGTACCATTTTAAGTTGCTTCCACTTCACTTTGAACCAAGAAGAATTGTATTTGCACATGAAAATATTGTGCTGATTAGTTGGGTAATGACAAACATGTTCATTTGTTTTATAATACGATAATACGATATATATACTATTCAAACTGCTCGTTTAGAAATATTCTACTAAAGCACTATTTGCTTCGAACTTAAGATTTACTATTTGCACATCCTTAAAAAAAACATGCTTTCACTCGCAACCAATTACATTGCAAGAAGAGCAAATGGCAAATGCAAGAGCAGGCCCATGCCATACTAGATTATAGCTTGTCTGCACTTGGAAAACCTCATGCACAATAGATTTGAGGATTTTAGCAAGTTCTGTTACCTTGGGGCCGAAGGTGTTGGTCCATTCTACCCTTGCTTCTACACACTCTCGTATGGCAACGAGATGATGAAATAGCTTGGTTGCCACTCAGCCGTCACACTGCCTCTAAAGGTTCAGTAGGCATCCTCTACTAAACCAACGTGTCGGGAATCAAGCAAGTTGATTGGAAACTAGCCCTCACTGTACAGGTCACATAGAGTGCAGTTGCGAGCAAAATGAAACAAGAAAGAGAGATCTCTGAGAAATCTTCGCACTCACCCCGGTGCAAACTAGCATCCCAAACTCAGGCAGATATCGCTTAGTTTTGGTAGCGGTTCTTTTTTGATGGTTTCCTAAACTGCAGCCTACTACATGTTGCAGTGGCTACTCCTAAGGCACTGCTACTTGCACTTCAGTTTGGGACATCACCCCGAGTGAGGTCCCAATTTTCAAAGTCCAATGGTTAAGAATTCATATATAACATAAGAGCCTCAAATTAAAATATTTTCACCTAGCCAATTGTTGTTGCCACAAAGCAGGCATCATGAAGATAATACGAGGATACGAACACCAGTATTTCACCGTAATTATACTTGGCCTTGACAATAGAAACTAGGGGCATGCGGAGCACCCCCATGCCCCATTCCATATGTACAGACGGGTTCACTGTTAACGGGAACACCTGCGTCAGCAGCATGTTTAGATTTCGCTATCTTATGGAATCATAGCGGCTTAGATATGCATAAGGCTACTGGTGGTTAAAAGTTCACCCTCCTCTTGACAGATTATTGGCTTACATGAAGACTTTCTTAATCCACTTGCTTTTAGACGGCCAGGAATATTGATGGTGTGCATTCGAGTGTTCCCTGTAACAGTGGACCATACTGTACCTGTAAGCCTGCCAACACACATAAACTTCAATGAAAGAAACTTGAGACCACTCTGAAAATATCTCACTGGACAGCTCGGTGAATCCTACTTTGGTAAGTACTTAGACACAAAATCAATGTGTGTAATGAGCACACCAACAATGGCTCTACACTTGCCTGAGTGTAGAAGATGTAGAACAAGACAGCAGCTGCAATGGCCAGGGCATAGTGAAGGAGGGTGAATGTCAGCAGAGCTGCAAGGAAAACAGTCTACAGATGAATCACACGAGAAAAACAATGAAAACACTCACTGTTGCATGGCGTATGCAAAATAGAACAAAACAACAACAAAATATTGGTACACACACAGAATGGTGCAGCAGACCCCAACTTTGTTTCCTATATCACGCTATGAGACATTTGCCTCAGAAGGGCGTCCATGTGAGAAGACTCTGTCTTAGGCTTGACCGATGCTAAATCAACTAAGGAGCTGTCACCGCAGGGCGCTATCTCCATTGCCTTTCATTAAAAATCCAGCTTAGCTTGATCAGATTAGAGAGAACCCACCACCTCCAATATAATTTTAAGAAGATGCTGTAGAGAAACTCACCACAGTACCAGCCCTTGGACTGACTCTCTTCAAATTTCTCGACCCAGCTGTTTGCCCAGCTGTGCGCAAAGTCAATGATCAGGATCAGCTGAATCAGGATGAACAGGAACCCTCCGATCATGCCAAAGTACATCCAAACTAGAAACGAGGAGGAAAAAATACATATCCAATTACATAAAGCACAAATATAATGGCTTGAGCCAAGGCAAGGTCCCCTAATACGCATGCTCAGAATTCACCACCTATAAAGCAGCTCATACAAAGGAATTAGGTTAGACATTTCCTTTCACAGGAACCAAAAACTGACAGCTGCATGTCACCAATAGCAAATGCCATGTGACAACTACGAACTTTTACACCCTACAACAGGCTCTCCATCAACTGGCAAAAAACACTTTTTTATTTGTTGAAACAACTGTACAAAAAAAGGAAGAAAAGAATGTTAAATTAGTTGAGTGTACAAGAAGGTAAACATTAATGAAATCTGATTTCATTTACACTTGAAAAGTTAACAGTATTACTAGAAAATGTCTTAGCAAGGACTTTTAAAATACCAGAGGCCCCTTGTGCAAAATTTGCGAAGAACATTAAGGCATGATACATTTTCAAATACAGGAAACGACATGCATGAAAAGTATGTACCTTGGCCAAATGATGCTCCGTTTGGTATGAAGAATGCACCCACCATGGCACCGATTAACACCAGATATTTTAAAGCCCAGAATCTGCAGTCACGAAAAGTACAGAGAGGACGTTTGTATTTTGCCAGACAAAGACTCCGATGCAAAAGATTTTTCACAATTCATTTTCACGAGCAGACTGACATAGTTCATATACATGTAATGTGTATGCCAGCACCACCAACAGCGAGGATTCAACAAGAGCTTGATTTGTGTACGCTGTTTCATGCTAAATGTCATAGCTATGTGAACCACTTTACCCAAATCAAGCCGTTGTTGCAACACTTCTTCCTGACTTTGTTTTCCTTTTTACATTTGTCACACACCACCATCAGTATTCATCAAGGATGCAAACCAGTCATAAAAGCATTCAATAGAGACAAAGCTCATCTGAATCGCAGTTACGACTGCAAGAACGAACAGAAAGAGCCTAAACAACACAACAACACAGTTCTTACCTGCACATAAACAGCATTAGTAGAAATTGCTATTCGCGCTGTTCGGACGACAAAATGATATTTAAATGGATGCAGTTCCAGAAGGGGACATGTGGAGCAAGTAAAAATGCCCAAGCATTTTAGCCAGAGACAGAACACAACACTAATGCGAACATTAAGTGTGATTCATGCTTTGAGCGCTCAATGTTCAGCTTGCACCCCGATGAGTATACAGCCATATCAAAGGTCTTGATAATGCACATTGCTACATGCATTTAACAATTCTTCCTTGTACCCTAATCCCAGAGCAAAAGCACTGGGATTCAGAAAGTGGTATAATGTGACACATTGCCAATCAGTGAAAGACCCCTATAGAAAGAATGCCCTAAGGTTTTGAAGTAATTTACTCGCACATGCCTAGAGATGCTGAAGAGAAAGCAGACATGCAAATGGTTAAGGAAAAAATTAATAAATGCTAACTGGAGGGTCAATGAGGATGAAGAAGAATATAAAGGAATGCTTCACACTGTCTGCATGCACTTTCTCACGGGACGCCAATACGTACCCATTTTGTATGCCGGCTCTTGGATCTTTGGACGACTTCACACCAATCATCATCATCGAGAAGGCGATGAAGAAGAGTGTCAATGCAAACAGGAGTCTGTACACTGCTAAGTAACCAACTGCACTCTTGCAGACATCGGTGCTCTCACAGAGTCGGGGGACCTGCAGAGAGAGTGGGGCCAGCCATTCATGGCAATGAATACGGTGCACGTTCATACGCATACTGTACAGGCTAAGTGCACACTTGGCATAGGCTTGTGAAGTTGAGCAAAACAGGTTGAAAGATATGCCAGTGCCACGTATCTCTGTACAGTCTATGTGCCAAAAATTTAGTTTAGCAACTGAAGAGAACACTTCAGCCACATTAAAACCGTTGTAATGCGACTTCATAGTTAACTATTTGGGAAGATGTGCAACATATACTGCAAAACACGAGACCTTTGTGTAAAAAAAATCTAGCTGAGATCAGAATGCCTAATGTTACTTGGTTGTAGTTAAGTGAAGCACAGCTACTATCACCTCATGATGCCATGCAAGAGGGATTTAATTAGCCCAAATCTTTCCTATAACAATGAGATAAACAGCACAAGTGAGTTAGCATATAATAATGTTACTTGGTTGTAGTTAAGTGAAGCACAGCTACTATCACCTCATGATGCCATGCAAGAGGGATTTAATTAGCCCAAATCTTTCCTATAACAATGAGATAAACAGCACAAGTGAGTTAGCATATAATACAAAGTCACATGTTATCATGTCCACAAGACTGTGGTGGCAAGAATTTGTGAAAAACCAAAGAGCCCCTGGATGCCACACTAAACTGATCATGAATATAGCATTCCATTAAGCCCAGCCGAATTTGTTCAGGTCGCTATATTTTGGCTATCAAAATTTGTAACGTGCGATGCCACAGCACTATGGAGTACTTGCGAGAGGTCAGCGAAATGTACTATTACAGTTTTTGAAGTGGACAGTGATGCGGACAATGCAGGCAGAATGATAAAAAGAGCTAACTTACCTTTTCCAGTAGTTCCTCGATGCGCGGGCTCAACATGATGCAGGCCACGATGGTGGTAAGCAGCAGCATCAAGGCGTACATGATGCGCGTAGATGTGGAGTTGCGGCAGCTCGGACATGCCGAACAACACAGGCTGCACGCCGCCGAGCCACAGCAACATGCCAGCTGTACAGCAAGCATACACTGTTAGTCTACACCCGTACATAGACAAATGAAAGAGTGAACAAACAGAAGCAGACACTTCATCGAACTATGATTTTTGCTCATGATGAGACAAGCGCACAAAAATCACGCTTGGCAAGCGTCAGCCAAGCGTCAGTTCTACTAACAGATGCGGAATTTGCTTTTTTGGACGTCACATAACCCAGTGTTTTTCTCTGTGTTACGTTTTTATTTTATTTTTGTTTTTTTACGTTTTCTTTTTCTTAGTTCTTGGCACGTGTTTGTTTCCGGTTGTGGGCACGTGCATATTTTGTTACATCACGTTGTTGATGATGACAGAGGAAGTCAGGAATGACGTACATGCGTGTAGTGTATTTAATAGTGTTCGCTTCGAAATAAAATTTTCAGTTGCTAGTAGGCGCTTGTCTGTGTCCTCTCTGAGTGTGTATATTTTTGTGCGCTTGTCTCATCATGAACCTTTACCAACACGCCCAAATGGCAGTCATCCTAAACATGATTTTTGCCGATCTAGAATCCATGAATGCTGCATATCCCAACAACTGCATCCCAACAAACACCTTTGAGTTTGCAATTTCGGAGACGAACAAACTTCAGATTGTTGACCAAGCAATTGTGGGTTTAGCGACATTTTGTTCCCTTGGAACCATAAAACTAGTGTATGCTTTGGGAGCATGTGCAATAAGGTCTTGTAAACCAGATGGAATGGCATTTTTTCATAATCTCTTATGACAGACTAAAAACTGAAGATCTACCCATGAGCAAAAAAAATATACACACCACGAGAGCAAGTGCCAAAATTGCTGTCTGCAGTTGAGAGCACTGCTCCCACAAATGGGCACACAGAGCAATGCTATCAACAGCAGACAACTCGCCACTAGGTGGCCATTTTGGTACACGCTTCCACACACCATATACTTCTGGTCATAGGTGTACGGTGAAGCGAGTTTAGCGCCAAAGCAAACAAGCAGGGTCCACAGGTTGCTTCTGTTACCATGGTGCATGACAATAATAAACTTTGTGGCATTACATCACTACAGCATCACCTAGCAATAAGGTGATGCTAATGTACTCCGAAATTTATGTACACAAATGTATTTGCATTTCGATCCAACCAAAATGCAGCCCACTCGGCCAGAATTAAACACACGATCTCGGGTCCAGCAACACACTCAAGTTTTTGTTAGTGACGTGCCCTTGAAGTGTAAGTCACAAGCCAGAACAGTCACAGGAAATAAAACAAAGTAAATGAAGTTATTTTCCCCCTTGCAAGATCTTCCAGATATCCTCAAAGAGTTTAAGCTTTTAATACTTTTAAAGGTATACATACCCTCCCAACACACAGTAGACAGCAAAAAAGGCATGACACCATGTAAAAGCTAACACAGCTACAAAAATTCAATTAGACTATGTTGGAAGAATGCAGTTTCTGCTTCCTCTAATATAAAACCATTTACTAATGGTTGGTCATAGAAGTGTTTCGGAGTGCTGCATTTTATAGCAACCAGAAGGCCGCTGACACGTGAGATAAGGGCAGCACTAAGTTCGTGCAGACGTGTATGAGCCCTGCTTCTCCCTCACTATCTCATAAAGAAGCAGGTTTCTTTATTTGTCCTTTGTGTAATCTTTCATGTACAGTGTTTTACGGCTAAATGCACTGCAATCCAAGTGCATATTTCTCAAAGTAAACAACAGATTTACTGGCACACATTGTCCGCAATGCATCATTATTCTCTTACTGCTACTGTTCCACCGGATGGCTAAACTAAAAGATTAACTGATGAGCCACTACTAGTGGTCAAATCCGGTGCTACTTAACTCTGTTGGATAAGAGTGAGCAGTCTATTAATCACTCCATGACGCATGCCCGAAATTCTGAGCACCGACCTAAGAACGGCTCTGGTGAAATGTCACGCAGTAGGAGGCATGTTCTGCTACGGGTCTTGCACCAGCACACGAGACATACCATCGTATCAACTGATATTACTAGTGCCTTGAAGTGCCAAATTTCGGCTGGGACGCGTAATTTGGGCCGTTTCGGAATCCCCTTTGCAACTACGTATGCAGGGACAAAGCGCGTCACAACTGCATGGCATTTCATTCGCAAGGACGCGAGGCGATGCTTGCACCCCGTGAACTAATGTGAAACCCTAGCAACGCATAAAATATAGCATTGCTGACAAAAACGCGCTTTGCAGAAGTTAAACACAGTTGAACTGACTGCTTCTCGAGGCGGTTTTTAATCATTTAGATGAGCAGAAAAGGAGGAAACGCTTTCTTGTGCAAGCGTCTATTTGCCAGCGTTCCTGTCCATTTTGACTAAAGGGGCGGCAAGGAGCGCCCCGAACGCAACGCTTTGACAAGTTTACAACAGAACGAATCAATCTATCATATTCTATAGATTATCTAGCATATTCGACAATTACCTAACAAGAAACAGAAGTGGCTTGCAAGACCGACTGACTGACGAATGCGTACTTGCTCATCTTTCAAAGTGACGGTGCAATCGATGAACGCGTCACAACAGCACTTCCTGATTACGAAGTTCCCAATACCATTTGATGATGCTGAGGGACGTGCAGCGATTGAGAAAACCAAACTGGGATTCTCTAGCTACTTATACTGTTATGAATACTACACTAAGGCTACTTAGTACCTATCAACACCCCAGTTTTCATATCCCTTACCGAAACTTTGCGCACAAGACGCAGTCTCAACTGCCTATGACAAACAACAACAGTTGGACGTAGTCAGCGAGCATGCGTGCTTGATCAGCCTCCCCAAAGCTTAAATGTCGAAGAAATCATGCAGGAGAGCAGAAACAACGGCTACAAATGAAAACAGCTCGCGACAAGCTAGCTGTCAAGCTCACAAGATCCTAGGACGCATGCCTAACATGGCCCAACGTCTGTCAATACAGGTAAGCGCGATAAACTTGATTTATGCTTACCGAGCCGACCGAACAAAGGCTCAAGAGTCCTCCCATGATCGAAGGCGAGTGTTGTTGGACGAAATTACTTGCAACAGAAACGACTTTAAGACGAGCAACTGCTGGATGCGTCAGCTGCACAGCAACAGAACATCACGTGACCACAAAACGATTCGCGCCTTGTTGCTTTGCGTTCGTAAAACCGCCTCGACTGTCAAAAACTTCACCGGTTGCATGCAAATACTTTTTTAATATTGCCTAAATTTAGTGGTGTTTTATTGTTATAACTAAATAAACATTTCAACATACGAGAAAATAGGTAGTGTGACATGTACTAAAACGTTTTTAAATCTGCCCTGCAGCAGCGCCCGGCTAGCTCAGTCGGTAGAGCATGAGACTCTTAATCTCAGGGTCGTGGGTTCGAGCCCCACGTTGGGCGTAATTTTTTTGCTTTAGTGTTTTTTTTTCGCTACAAGCACGTTAATTTGTTTTTTGGTAACCACTTGCCCTTCAAGGGTCCAAAATTGCTAAAATATTACTTTCAGTTGGGCGTCCGCAGAACTTATGACATCATCAGAAAATTGCAACTGCATATAAATGCATGAAGATTAGCACAACGGCAAGCAGGCGTATGAATTCGATAGCATGTAACATTGGCAATGTGGACAATTGGTAGCGTTGGAGTGGTCCCCGAAAACAAAATACAGTAAATGCTAGTTAATTCGAGGTCGGTTAATGTGAATTTGCAATTAATTTAAATAGACGCCCACGGCACAGCCCCGTGTAAATCTATTTGTGGTGGAGAACTCCCGACAATTTGACGGCATATGTGTAAAAGGTTTAATCCGAACTCTATGGAAAATGCACAAAAAATGTATTTATTTTTTTAAAATTGCCTCAACTCTGCAACACCAAAAATGTACTTACCATTTCTGCATAGCCCACATTTTCGTCGCACGGCTGGGATTTTGAAAAAAGTGCATGAGCTCTGAGGTTGGGGTGCACAGAACAAAGCTTATTAGATTCTGAAAATAGACTGAGACTCGTATAGAGGGCCTCGGTGGAGGTGGCGTGCAGAGGCTTAGAGATCATCTATGCTAAGCCCTGTCTTCAGTCCTTGAGAGGGCCACCCAGCAGCCTTCGACGCGAACGGGCAAGAAATGAGGATTGTTGTAAACACATCCGCACATGATTTCTGATGTACACGGCAATCGTGTGCAGCCCCTAACATCAAACATATGGCCACGTGCGGCTTATACTAATGCTCATGTATTACATTACATTAGTGCATTAGGGCGTAAGATTTTTTTTTTTTTTTCTGGTGGGGTGAGGATCAAACCACACTTAATGCATGTTCGTGCGTGCGTACGTTTGTATGTGTGCGTATATACGAAAAAAATATTTTTTATTTAATTCGCGAGAGTTTGAACGTCCTCAACTGCTAACCACGGGGGCTTGGGTTAAATTGGAGAAACACAGCGCCAAAGCTTGGACGAGGACTCTCAGTTTAGCATCTACCAAATCGCCCAAACCAGTCTTGCTAGAAAGTCGAGTAGTACATGTCCAACTACAATTAAGACACCAATTTAGCGTAACAATGCATGATGTCACTTAGCAGTGGCGATTTTTCGGTGCATTATTACCCAGTGCCTGTGGAACTCGAGCTTGCAGCCGGCGTCATTCAAGTGAACATCCAGGCGACATCCAGTGAACGTTCGAATGTAATTTGAACGTGCGAATGTAAGATCATATGGTCTCATAAAATATTTGTAATAAGAGCCCCTGCATTGCAGCGAACGGCTGCCGTTACATGATTTCGAAGGCTTAATGCCGGGGAAACTTGAAGTCATGCATGGTTAAGCGATGACTTACATCCCTGAACGAGGCGGCTATGCCGTTATCTCGATGATATACATCATACGCCATCGTGTGGCGCTTGCTTGAAGAACAGATTAACCCACACCGCGTAAGCGTAGTGCACGGTTCTGCTTACAATGTACGTGGCCGAGACGTCCCCGAAATCAACCTGGGCGACCCTCTGGCATCGGCGATGCTTTGTACCTCGAGTTGTTCTTTGGAGGACTCTACCACCGTTAACTCAAGGTTTCTTCTAACCGCCTCCCACGCAGGCATTGTTAACTATCTTCTCAACTATGCCGGTGGTTATGGTCAAAGCAGTATGGTGACGAAATATATCATTCGTTATGAATAACTTGCGGGCACGTCTCACAAGCACCTTCTTGATTGGTTGGATGGGGAATGGAAGCAAGTTGGTTGGCGGGGCAACACACGCAGATATCCCGGGATACCGGCCATGGTAGGTATATATAGAAAGTAGATTGCTTCAGAAACTAAGTCAGAATTTCTTCAGAAACACAATGGATCCCATGGCAGGGACACTGCCCTATCGGAAAAATTGCCATGGTGGATACTGGAAAACATGGTGGGCGTAGTGGAAATAATAGTGGGCATGGCGGAAATTATGATGGATATGGTGGGACGTAGTGGAAAATATGGTGGATATGCCGGGACATACTGGGTGGTATGGTGTACAGATGATGGGTAAAGTGGAAATGATGGTGGAAAGCAGAGGCTAGATAGTGGGCAATAATGGGACACTCTGCCCACCATTGCGGTAATGCTGGGAAGCCCTAAGCATATGGTGGGTGGTGCTTATTATGGTGGGCTACGTGGTGTACCAAGCTGAGAAACTCTTCCCACCATTGCGATAATGCTGGGAAGCACTAAGCAGATGATGGGTGCTGCTTGTTATGGTGGGCCACATGGTGTACCCAGCTGAGAAGCTCTGCCCACCATCGCGATAATGCTGAGAAGCAGTAAGCAGATGATGGCTGGGTTTATAATGGCGGGCAATTTATATAGTGTACCAAGCTGGGATCTGCACGCTACATGTTTTACCACCTTGATTTCCACCAAAGGTTAGGCCTACCGACCGAGCCCGTACAATTGTGTTATCCGTGCTTCCGGGTTTCAGAATACACAATTTCGACGATTAAGTATGACAATACAGCGCAGCCATGGCATCAATTAACCTAAATGACGCACTTTTTATTGTGTATGGTGTCCGCTCAGGAAGCAAGAAACATCGATGCGACGCGATTAAAGCACTCCCAGAGAACGCAAGTGTCTTCTCACTGACAGCCGCCGGTCGCACTCGCTGGCACTTCTCTAGCTTTTGTACGAGAACTCAGACGTGGCAATTCGTATGCTTGGTGAACCAATATGATAGCGTAATGTTTCCGGCACACTGCATTCGTTTTGGCCAAGCCGTTATGCAGTTGTTGCTTTAGCGAAAAAGCTGGCACGACCGCCCTCTTTATTGCGCGAAAAGCATCCCAATACTCAATCAAATAAATTAGGCGGGCGTATCTATGGAGTGAGCCTAGAAGCGTCATAAAGCGTGAGCAGATGTCGCCCTTTAGAACGAGCGCGAAATGGATATTAAACTTGGAAGACCCCGCCAGTAAACTGTTGCTGCTCCCCAGTTCACTTAGTTTTTTTTCTTGTAGTTGTGAATTGTAAAAAAATAGCACTAGTGCCATTAACACAGTGCCAATCGTTACAGGCCGCAGTTGCTTGTGTTTAATAAATGTGCAATTTTTAGTAGCAGGTGTAGATCTTGTCTATGTTGTGTACACGACAAACATAACTTAAGTTGAACCGTAATTTTGTATGCCAACTAAGTATTTAACACACAATCAACGTCATGTTGGTATGGCGCAGTGGCATTCTTTCGCCGGCACTCGCACGCGTCGGACGCAGGAATCATGGGCTCCCGCGGAGCGGTAAAGGCGGTCCTTGGTGGCCACGGAAACAGGATTGCAGACGAAAGTGACAAGGATTATGAGATCATCTTGCCGAATCTGCCAACAGGACGTATTGTTTTGAACACAGTGTTTTTGCACGGTGATATTCGACTGAGGCCTTTCAAGGTCGAAGATTTCCGAGATGCCCTGGACAAGGAACGACTGCTTCCCGACGTAATTGCATTGAACGCCTACCAGATCAACCATGTGTGGGCCGTCACCTTTAACAGCCAGGAGGCGACGAAGAGGTTGACTGAACTGAAAGAACTCCAGGTCAAGGGACGCCGCTGCCTCGTTATCGACCCTCAGGAGCAGAAGGTGAGGCTGCGGCTTCACTGGCTGTTACACGGGGTTTCGGACGAAGATGTCCGCACGGCGTTGGCAGCGTTCGGGAAAGTTACGGAAGTGACCCGGGAACGCTGGCGTGTGGAAGGAGTAAATGAGAAGAATTCGACGACCCGCACTGTTTTCATTAAGCTGAAAAGCGGTATGAAAGTCGAGGACCTACCTCATCAGATACGAGTCGCCGGTGAATTAGCCTTAGTGGTAGCCCCAGGTCGGCCTATGCAATGCCTGCGTTGCAGCGGAACAGGACATGTGCGTCGCGAGTGTAAGGTGCCTCGGTGCTCGCGCTGCAGGCGTTTCGGGCATGGGGACGCGGAATGCGTCCGTTCGTACGCTGCAGTGACCGCGTCAGCGGAGGTCGAAGGTGCGTCAGAGCACATTATGGATGTGACAGAAGCAGAGGACGCGGCTGAAGGTTGCGGAGGTCAAGTCGCAGAAAATTTGAACTCCGCATCTGCAACATCAGTAGACGAATCTACACCGGCACCTGTGGACACTCGACCAGGTTCTGCAGCTGTATCGACCGAGACAGCTGACAATGCAGTGACAGACGCAGGCTGTGAAGTAGCCGGAGCGTCTGCCCATGCGTCGGAGCAAGGCCAAGTTGTCGATGGTGCCTCCTGTGGCGTTGGTTGCGACATGAAAATAGACGGAAACACGTGCAACGCCAGCCGCGTCTCTTGGCCCAGCGGTGCCGTTTCAGCCATTAAAAGACCATTGGAAGAACCTGTGAAGACGGGAGACAAGAACAATGCAAGTAGCGTGGAAGAACCACCGGCAAAGACGCCGACTGGCAGACGCACCAGCATGAGAGCAAGAGCTGGTGGCACCACGGACAAAAAAGCTGTGAACAATTCAATTCTACTGTGCAGTGAAACCGGGCGGTCGGACGGTCCTGGAGGCGTCTAGCGTAGCGCTAGACGTGCAAGGTAAGCGCCATGCTCCGGGCCTAACTCCTCCACATGGTTGTAATGGCGCGTCAAGTATCATTTAGCTTCGCCACGCTGAATGTTAGAGGCTTGGCTTCAAAGATGAAGCAAAGCCAAGTCTACCGGTTGTTATTGGAAGAAAATATGGATGTGCTTGCAGTGCAGGAGACGAAAGTTGAAGGCGAGGAGGAGACTGGGAGCATGGTGCTTAAGTTTACATCACGGTATTTTGCCACTGTGAGCCAGGCCATAGGCACATCAGGGGGATGTGTTTTTTTTGTTAGAAAACTGCCAGGATTAGTCATAGAAAATGTCTTTTCTTGCTCTTCAGGCCGAGTAGTATGGTGTGACATTGTTTATTGTGACACTGAATGGCGCATTATATGTGTTTATGCTCCAACTATTGGCCAGGAAAGATCGGGTTTTTTTTTTTTCCAATTTACGACAACATATGTGTACCGGTAGGAAACTCTTATTGATGGGTGATTTCAACTGTGTCTTGAATGAAAGTGATAGATCAAGCAAGCGCAACGTTAAAGATAGAAGCAGTGATGTCCTGGCACAGGTGATTATTGAACACGAATTAGTGGATGTAGCGGAGTGTTTGCATAGCTCCCGAGATGTGAAGTATACCCACTTTCAAGGCACAAGTAATGCCCGATTGGGTCGGCTTTACCTTACTGCAGATGCGATATCCCAGTGTAGCAGTTATAATGTTGTCCCTGTTTCCTTTTCCGATCACTGTCTTGTAAAATGCAATATTGGGTCAAAAAAAGAAAGGAACGCCTTTTCTTGGGAACAGTGGAAAATGAACTCTAACTTCTTAAGGGATGAGTCGTTTAGCGCATCAGTTATTAAAGAAATAAGTAATGTTAACATGGAGTGTATGGACAAAATAGGAGAAGAATGGGAGCTATCGAAGCAGCGAATCAAAATAAAAGCAATAGAGAGATCTAGCGTTTTATCTTTTGAATCTAAGAAGAATGAGAAAGAGCTTAGACGAACACTTGAGAGACTAACAGCTCTTGAATTTGAAAAACCTGGAGTATATGGTGACGATTTGCGGAGTATCAAACAGAGGATAGAGGTATATGAGGAGGAACGCTATCACGGAGTGCTAGTGCGAGCCAGAGCAACATCAATGACTGTGGATGATCGCCCGACGAAGCGAGCGCTTGGATTAGAGAAAAGTCATGCCAGACGAAATCACATAGATGCCATTGAAGTCGACGGTATCGAAGTTTCAGACAATGAGAGCATAGGACGAGCGTTTGGCAAACACTACGAAGGACTCTTCGCTGCCATGCCCATTCATTCAGAGGCATTTAAGCAGGAGTTCCTTAGCAGAATGCCGAAGTTGTCAGATAACACCAAATCAGCTTTAGAGCTATCTATAACGCCAATGGAAGTAGAAAGGGCTATAGATAAAATGAATCCTGGTAAATCTCCAGGGCCGGACGGGCTTAGTGCTTCGTTTTATAAGGAGTTCAAAAATGAATTATCCCAAGTACTTGCAGATGTCTTCAATCAAGCTTATAAACTTAATGTCCTCCCTAGGTCCTTTAGTGAAGCACATACAGTTTTGATACCTAAGACAGAACACTCGGAGAAGTTAAAATTAGTTTCTTCGTATAGACCGATATCACTAACTAATTGTGATTACAAAATTTTAATGAAAGTACTAGCACGGCGACTTCAAGGGGTAATCAAAGAATTAGTAGGGCCTCACCAAACATGCGGGAATATGGGACGCTCCATTGTGACTAATATACACAAGATGCGCTGCGTGCTCGAGTGTAGCGATGCCAATCAGGTAGGGGTAGCCATTCTACAGATTGATCTCGAGAAAGCTTTTGATTGTGTTTCCCACAACCTTCTGCTTGCCATTCTTGACCATGTCAACGTTGGTTTTGTAATCAGAGATGGAGCATCTATGGCATACCGGAACTGCACAACCCGACTGGTAATCAATAAGACGCTAGGAGATACAATTAACATAAAGCGTTCTGTCCGTCAGGGCTGCCCGCTGAGCCCCCTACTTTTCAGTTTATATATAGAATCGTTGTGCTTAGCAATAGCTCAAAACAGTTGCATTCGTGGCTTTAGATTACAAGAATCCGAAGTTAAAATTTTGGCATATGCCGACGATGTGGCTGTTTGTTGTATCGATCAAGATAGTGTTACCACTACCATCAGTGTGGTTAAAAGGTTCGGCAAGGCAACTGGCAGTCTAGTAAACTGGGGAAAGTGTCTGGGTTTCTGGCATGGAGAGAGGTCGTCAAAACCAGACTATTTTGCCAATGTTAAATGGGTGACCACACCTGTCAAGTACTTAGGGGTGCCACTGGAATTTTATAAAGATAATGAGAACTACTGGCAAGAACAAGCGAAAGAAATCCGGACGAAAGCTAATAGATGCAATGGTAATCATGTGTCAGTGTTTGCTAGGGCGACTGTCTGTAATCTTTTCTTTGCCTCAAAACTTTCATATGTGATGCAAGTATTGCATTGTTCAAGGGCAAATATACAGAAGTTCCATCGTATCTTCGCAGTGTTCGTGTGGGCTTCGAACTGGGAGAGATGCAGTCGAACTAATCTGTTTCGAAAAGTGAAACACGGAGGGCTTGGTTTAACACATCTTTTCATACGCCAAGTCGTAAATAGGTTCTTTTTTTTTTCGCTACACAAGGGACCCTTTCTTACGTACAGTGTGCCAAATGAGACTGATGCGGGCTTTACCTGGATATGTGGTTAGCACGAATGACATGACCGGTGTTGTGCGCGGGTATCTTAAAGAGGTTATTCTAAGTTTACGGTTTTTATCTGTTAGATTTTCCAATAAATATTTGTTTTCAGTGACTCGAAAGAAGTTGTACAAAGATGTATGCGATGTTGTTTTGCCTGAACCGCTGTACCGTGCCATGTACGCTGGAGGTGAAGGGAAAGATGTGCTTAAACGTGTGAAGAGAATGCAAGTGGCTCCTGGCGCGAAGTCTTTCTTTTTCAAGCTGCACACAGGTACACTATCAGTCAGGACATTTCAAGCAGACCGTGGTTTTTACTTACCTTGGGGGACAAATTGCCTTATCTGTAAAAAACCGGAAAATATTGACCATGTTTTCTTACATTGTTGGGATGGAGTATATTTTTGGGATGTGCTTCAAAGGACGTTACAGAAAGAATTACCTTTAAATTCATATGGTATAAGATTTCTGCCAATAGTGGACGAAGAGGGAATGCCTTTTGATTTGATTATGCTATGTGGACTTCACTGTTTATGGCGGACCCGTATGGCGGGTTTCTATCGCGATCAGGATGCACGGCCTGCACGAATGTATTTCCGTGAATGTATGGCCAAGATTGTTGAACTGCAGAAAACTCAGGAGATTTTACCTGAGTGGTTGTCGAGGGTGGAGCCCTTGGCAGCACTTAGGGAATTTTAAGTTTCTGTCGGACTGTTACTGCTTGTTTTTGTTTTGCTTGTTGTTTGATGTATGCGCCTGTAAACAGGCAGTAAAGCAAAAAAAAAATGGTATGGCGCAGTGGTTAGTATCTTCGAATGGGAATCCGCAGGTTCCACGTTCGATCCTCTGTGGCGCCTTTTTTTTTTTTACGGGACGGGTGTTTTTTATACCGTTTTTATAGAATTCTTTTTTATTTTTTTGTGGCAGCTCGTCATGGTGATTCTGACGTCATTTCGCGCTCAAGCGTTGCCGGCACTGCAGCACCCACCATGCGCAATGGTGGGCGTTTCCCACCATTCACCCACTACATTAATCCACTATAATGGTGGGTGGTGGTTTACACCATGCCCACCATTCGTTTTTTTTCCGATAGGGTGGGCACTAATTGTACGTGTCGTTCGATCTTTGTGTGGATCCTTTCACAGTGAAAGTTAGGGGATCACAACGAGGCTCGCGTGCGACGTAGTTGTCCGCCGCCGCCGGTGTCCGTAACCATTATCACACAAAATAAGAAAAAAAAACTAAGTAAATGAAACGACTAAGGACGCAATGGGCTTCGAATCCGGTTCCCCTGCGTGCCAGTCCAATAGTCAACACTGAACCGCGCTGGTGCTTCGAACTCCGTTAATTGGTAACTGCCCCTGGGCATGGCTTCATGTCGGGAAAGTAATCGCGTTATTGTGTCAAACAGAGCGTTTCATAATAGCAAAGGCGTCACACAATGCAAATTGCGTAACGAGTGGGTCGTCAAATGCTCCAATCAATTACAAAAGCTTGTTCTTGTTCACCTATTGGCTGTGGCGCATAGCCACTGTGAGGGTTGGTTGGTTGGTTCCTCAACACCTTGGCGCAACCCACCTATAGTGGGATAGGCCATGAATGGGACGGTGCCTTGCTTTTAAAATTAATTCACTTCTTGAAAGAGAGGGTTGGATTAATTAAGTAATATAGGTAATAATTTAAAGGTGTTAGATTTCTAAACAAACAAAAAACCTTAAAAAAGAAAACTTAATAAACGCGCAAAAAAGAAAAACATAATTATGCATTAAACAACTGAATTTACCTATGTTTAGCATTCCATTCTTTTAGATTCTCGCAAGAAATTTGTAACAGCGGTAAAAACGCTCCTGTGGCTGAAACCAAATGCGATTGGCCAAGAACTCCAGGCATAATTCTTCATCGCCGTCAGTCACAGCATGAAAAAAATTGCACAAAATTTCTTGCAAGTGTGTAGAGGGTACTACACTTCTCCGAAGAATGACGAAGGATGGCAGAGTAAAGGCCTCCCCACTACACCAAAATTATGATTGTTTATAGTGTAGTGGGTGCCCTGCAGGTGTGCTTGTGGCTCTTGCCAATAGAGCGCTTGAAAAAGGCTCTGAAAGGCCAGTCTTCCAGCTTTCGCTGTGACTGTGCAGCGCATCCGCATGCGGTTTTTTTTTTTTTCTGGCACTTTCTTTCTGCGAGGATATGAGCCAACTAGCCCAAAAATACGCCTCCACAAGAACATAAATGAAATATGATGTAGAAGTAAACAGCTTAGACAATAACTCATCAGAGATAGAAAACAAAATAATAATGAATTATTGTGAAATAAACCTCCGCGCGATGGTTTCGGCTATATATATAGAGGAAAGGTGCCAAACATATCTTTATCCTTACAATGACCAGCCTTCCGATGTGCCGTGGTTCACGCAGCTTTGAGTCGTGCATGCCAAAAACATATCAACAAATTTCCGCAGGTTCATTAACTCGCTTCTTTACGTTACTCCCAAAGCGTGTGCTCCACGTAGACATTCGCGACACGGAATTCGCGCCTCCTGTAGAGTTGCGTTACTATATCATATGAACTAAAAGGACAATAAAGAGAATCAAAGCTGCACTCTTAGAACTCCAGTCTCATATGTTTGACGAGCATAAGTTGATTATTAACGGAGAAAATGAAGCTTGAAGCTTTTCTTTTCAAATTTCGCGCTGAAACCTCCGCGCGTGACGTGCAAAATTTCAAAATGTGTTTTTCATATTCTCTTGACATTGGCTCGACTAAATTTTCTGAAACTTTGTATTCTAAGTCTATGGCACCCACAAAGTACAATGTAGTTAAATTTTATCGATTAGAAGCTACGTAGGACCCAATATACGCCTTCAAAATCAATGACGTCACAGTGTTTGGTGCGAAAATCTCTAGGTGGCGTCTCCACCGGCATTTTCTTTTCGCGCGCCCTCTCACTTACCAGTGTCATTTTGCGGTGAAAGTGGTGTTTTCGCTACTGCAAAGTTGTACTTTACTAATACGCAAAAAATCGTTTTGCCCTTTAGGGTCTGTTTAACATAAGAAAGGTGTGGTGGTGTCGCTTTCCGGTGCATTTATATTTTATTAACTTTAACGTTTTACTACAGCTTCCAACGTAGAATCAGTCAGTGCAAGCTAGCAGCGCGTATATGAGCAGAATTCGATAGTTTGGAGTCTACCGCGAACTTCATAGCGGCAATATTTTCTTTTCTTAGGTGACTTCAAAGCTCCTAGCTGGCATTCTATAATTCCGCTAGTAGTGTTTTGGTTTTTAAAACTTAAATAAGTATTCCGCACCACATTACCTGATACAATTATTTCATAAGAAGACGCTGCCAAACGCCACATTCGACATATCGTGTCTATTGGCGACAGTATTCATTATTTTAGTTTCATGTATGCCATTTGGGAAGGAATATATACGCTCATAGAACACAGCCTATGATACTCACATTAACTGATTTACGCAAACGCTTTAGTTACTACGCATTTAACGGTATAGTAAGGTCGACGATGTGATATTATAATTAGGTCGACGCAGTGACACAGTGCCAATTTTTCTGTTGATGCTTTTGTTGATTCTTTTTGGTCATTATTGTAATATACCAGACATCGATAGTCCATAACGTTGCGTTGAAAACAGTGAAGAAAGACAAACGACTTCTTTGAATTTACGGGGATATCTTAACTTGCCACGTCGTGTCAGCAGACTATGAAAATTGAGAAATGCCGTCTAATATCGAGGTTCGCACTACCTTTGAATAAGCGTATAAGACTACAAACTTCACGGTCATGCGAAACAAAAAATAAATAAATGTTACAGCTTTATCCGTGTAACTCACTACAATATTCAAATCAAACGCTCTGCAATATTTAAATCAATGCCTCTCAGGTCCCGGACGTTAGTACGTAGTGTTACATAACGGCAATACCTATTTCAGATTAATAATAAAGATACGTGGGGTTTTACGTCGCAAGACCGCAATATGGTTATGAGAAACGCCGTAGTGGGAGCTTCGGGAATTTTCGACCATCTGGGGTTCTTTAAAACGTGCGCCATCATCGCACAGCACGTGAACTGACCTCTACTCTTTCGCTTCCATTGAAATGCGACCGCCGCGCCAGGATCAAAGAAAGTCGAACCAGTGACCTTCGGGTTAGCAGACGAGCACAGTCACTGGTCTACACCAAGGCGAATCCTCTTTCAAGATTGACGACGCTGTTGGCCACATCGTAGTTCCAAATGGTTTCAATTCGTACTTTTAGTCTGTATATCCACCCTATAAGCTACCACGCACTTCTCAAATTTGGTTATGGGTCTTACGACGCACCCACTCACCCATCCGACACAGAGGTGTAGCCAGAAATTTTTTCGGGGATGGGGGGGGCGGGTGGTAGGCGCCTCTTCGATTACGGGGAGGGCACCCCATTAATAGGCAGCGATAGGGTTATGGTTGTCGCATGCAAGAGGTCCATGGTTCGAATCCCAGTGCCACGCAGTTCCCAACCGAATTAAAAAAAAAACTGTCCGCGTGATGATGGAACTGCATTAAGAGGCCTGAGGTGCGGCCTCACCGGTGACCACCGCTGGTAAGGCACTCCCGCTCCAGAGAAGGATTGGCCACCCTGGTGCAGTATCTGGCCACTACCTCCCACATGCATACGTCAATTAAAGGGGTGGTGTCACCAAATTTGTGGCATGCGTGTTCTTTGATGTAAGCGTTTCCTTCAGCTCCAAGAAGCATGGTGTACGCACCAAGATTCGTGTATTTCCGCTAGATATTTCAGTATTGCTCTACTTATGTGGACCATTATCGGTTTCGGTTTCGCGGCGCCGAGTTGGACAGTGACGTTGATACATAGGTGGCTTGGCCAGGTGATCACTCATGGCTGTGACGCAAATTGTGCTTGAATTTCGTCTGCTCTCACACACAGGTGCCACACAAGCGCCAGCAAAACAGAACGCCTTCGCGGGTTTCGATGCGTAGCACTTAGCCAAGAAACGATCGAAACTCTGCGAGTAATACAGCAACCGATGCATTGCTGGTACGTTGGGTACACTCGTTTCGGAGATGGGGGAGGTCACTCACGTCACTACAGACCTGGTGTGACGTCACGACAGCTGCCGTTGCTTCTATTCTGAAACGTCAGTGCCGCTGCGCAAGCGATGGGCCTAGATCGCGAGAGTGAGCATTCAGCTACACTTTTAGAAGTGAATTGAAATATATTGTACGTGTTTGTAGGGTCCGACCCTTCGTGTGGAGAGTCCTTGTATATAGAGGAAATCCACAACAAGCTTGGGATAGCCTCAAAATTTGGTGCCACCACCCCTTTAATTCACGGCCCTCAGTCTCCAGCGGCTGCGAAGCAACTGACCATGGCGGCGGTCAGATCCGCAACGCAGCAGAGGGTGCTAAGAATCTCTGGATCCGGACAGGCCGCCATTGGAACCTGAACTTGGCAACGTTTAACGCTAGAACCTTATCTAGTGAGGCAAGTCTAGCTGTACTATTCGAGGAGTTAGAGGGCATTGAATGGGATGTAATAGGGCATCAGTGAAGTTAGGAGGACAGATGAAGCCAATACAGTGCTACCGAACAGGCATGTCCTTTGCTATCGGGGCTTGGCTGACAGAAGACAACTGGGAGTGGGGTTCCTTATCCACTGAAACATGGCTGGCAACATAGAGGAATACTATAGCATTAATAAAAGGGTGGCAGGTATCGTAATTAAACTCAACAAGAGATACAAGATGAATGTAGTACAGGCTTATGCACCTACGTCCAGTCATGATGACGCGTCAGTTGAAAGCTTCTATGAAGACGTGGAATCGGCAATGATATGCGAGTAAGGTAAAAACACAGTATACTATACTGATGGGAGACTTCAATGCAAAAGTAGGGATGAAATAGGCTGGAGACCAGGCAGTAGGAGATTATGGCATCGGCACTATAAATGCCAGAGGGGAGCTACTAGTAGAATTCGCAGAACGCAATAATTTACAGATTTCGAATACATACCGAAAGCGAGGGAACCGTAAGTGGACATGGAGGAGCCCTAAGGGCGAAGTTAGGAACGAAATAGACTTTATAATGCCTGCACACCCAGGCACCGTGCAGGATGTGGGAGTGCTTGGCAAGGTAAGATGCAGTGACCATAGAATGGTACGGTCGTGAATTCGGCTAGACTTGAAGAAGGAACGACAGAAACTGATACGCAAGAAGCCAATCAATGAGCTAGCACTGAGAGGGAAAGTACGAGAATTCGGAGTCTCGCTTCAGAACAGGTACTCGGCTCTTATCGAGGAAAACAGCCTTAGCGTTGACGCAACGAATGATAAGCGGACGATTATCATTACGGAGTGTGCAGTGGAAGTTGGAGGCACTGTAGTTAGACAGGACACTGGCAAGCTGTTCCAGGAAACAAATAATCTGATTAAGAAGCGTCAATGCATGAAAGCCTCAAGTACAACAGACAATATAGAGTTGGTAGAGCTTTCGAAGTTGATTAATAAGCGTAAAGTATCCGATGTAAGAAGGTATAGCATGGACAGAATTGAACACGCTCTGAAGAACAGAGGAAGCGTCAAAGCCGTGAAGAGGAAACTTGGGATAGGCAAAAATCGGATGTATGCACTAAGGGTCAAAAAAGGCAAAATAACTACCAATATAGATAGGATAGTTAAAATAGCGGAGGAGTTTTACAGAGATTTGTACATTATAGCCAGCACAACCGCGACCTTAATATATAAGAACCAGCAGTAACCCAGATGACACCCCACCAGTACTGGTAGAAGTCAGAAAAGCCTAGGAGAGCATGCAAAGAGGCAAAACTGCTGGTGAGGATGAGGTAAGATCAGATCTGCTGAAAGATGGAGGACAGATTGTGTTAGAAAAACTAGCCATCCTGTTTACGAGGTGTCTCCTGACGGGAAGGGTACCAGAGTCTTGGAAGAACGCTAACATCATCCTAATACATAAGAAAGAAGATGACAAAGACTTCATCAATTACAGACCGATTAGCTTGCTCTCCACTATTTCAACTATCTACAAAGGTAATCGCTAACAGAATTAAAACAACATTAGAATTCAAGCAACCAAAGGAACAAGCAGAATTTCGAACAGGCTACTCAACAATCGACCACATTCATACTATCAATCAGGTAATAGAGAAATGCTCAGAATATAGTCAACCACTAGACATAGCCTTCATAGATTATAATATACGAGAACGTGTTTGACTCAGTAGAAATATCAGCAGTCTTGCAGACACTGTGGAATCAGGACGTTGACGAAGCATATATAAACATCCTGGAAGAAATTTACAGGGAATCAACTGCTATTATAGTGCTTCATAAAGAAAGCAACAGAATACCATTCAAGAAGGGTGTAAGGCAGGGAGATACAAGCTCCCCAACGCTATTTACTGTGTGCTTACAGGAGGTTATCAGAGGCCTAGATTGGGAACAGTTAGGCATATATAAGAGTTAATGGAGAGTGCCTAAGTAATCTGCGCTTCACCGATGACGTTGCATTGCTGACTAACTCAGGGGACGAATTGCAACTCATGATCACGGAGTTTGACAAGGAGAGCAGAAAAGTAAGTCTTAAAATTAATCTACAGAAAACGAAAGTAATGTACAACAACTTCGGAAGAGAACAGCGCTTCGAGATAGGTAATAGTGCACTTGAAGTTGTAAAAGTCTACTTAGGACAGGTAATAATCGTGGAGTCAAACCACGAGAAGGGGGTTGAGCACTTTTGGCAAGCGCTCTGGGATCATGAAAGGTAGATTGCCGCTATTCCTCAAGAGGAAGGTATATAACAGTTGCATCTTGCCGGTCCTTAGCTACGGAGCAGAAACCTGGAGACTTACAAAGAGGGTTCAGCTGAAGTTGAGGACGACGCAGCGAGCAATGGAAAGGAAAATGGTAACCTTAAGAGACAAGAAGATAGTACAGTGGATTAGGGAACAAACCGGGGTTAAGGATATCATAGTTGAAATCAAGAAGAGGAAATGGACATGGGCCGGGCATGTAGCACGTAGACAGAATAACCGCTGGTCATTAAGGGTAACCAACTGTATTCCTAGAGAAAACAAGCGGGTTAGGGGGAGACGGAATGTTAGGTGGGCAGATGAGATTAAGAAGTTTGCGGGTATAAATTGACAGCAGCAAGCACAGGACCGAGTTGACTGGTGGAACAAGGGAGAGGCCTTTGTCCAGTAGTGTCAGGCTGATGATGAT
Organism: Rhipicephalus microplus; assembly: GCF_043290135.1. Lineage (NCBI taxonomy): Eukaryota > Metazoa > Arthropoda > Arachnida > Ixodida > Ixodidae > Rhipicephalus > Rhipicephalus microplus. The sequence goes on from NC_134701.1 coordinate 189,584,950, forward strand.
GATGATGTTGATGGTGATGATGATGATGATGTGTTCGCTCCATATGCCATGGGTGGATGGATGAAAAACTTTTATTGGGGTCCTCAAAGATTCCACCCCTGTTTTATAGGGGTCGGATTGTGGGCCGCTCCCACGTTGGGACGGGGAGGCCCAGCCTCACCGCCGCATCGCGGGCCTTCTGGACAGCCTTGAGTTGTTGTATGGGAACCGGACTCATGAGCATTCAATAAAAGAAGTTTTTGGAAAATTCTTCATTTTTTTTTTGTAAAGAGGGGCACCTTCAGAGCTTGTGGTTAAAATCACTGCGATTGTGGCAGTCCGAACAAAGTTCTGAAATATCGGAGTAATGGCTACAGGTTACGAGGTTAGGTATGAGCAGGTGGTTATTGCCCTAGCACTCAATGATTCGGGAAGAGTTTTAGTATTTAGTAACCCTCGCTCTGCAATTAAAGCCTTCTCAAAGGGAGTTATTAGCGAACCGGCTTACAGACTGCTGCAGGGTAAGGACATCACTCCGCATACCATTACTTGGTTTCCGGCGCACATGGGGTCAGTGGAGGGTGGCGCACAGGGAGGCACGAGGATTAGTGTGCCGTGCAATTCCTGAGGCAGCTGAATCTCCCGCTCCAGAGTTTAGGGACCAGCTGTTTACATACAACGGTATAACCAAACACTATTACTTAGAGCGCAGGGAATTCCCCTTGCCACGTTCTAGAAAGGTCACAGGCGGTTACATTAAGACTTCTGCAGACGCGGACGTACCCCAACGCGGTCGTCATGAATAAAATTGATCCGGACTACGGGGTTTCGATTTATTGTAGTAAATGTGGGGGCTTACTCAATTTTGAACACATGCTCTGGCGCTGCTCGGCAATGACCGGTGCTGCTTCTCACGGTGAACAGTGGTGGCAGCGAATGCTGCACAGTGACGCGATGTCGAACCAACTCGAGGCTGACCAGAGGGCCCGTGCGGTGGCAGAGGGGCTTGGCCTCTCTGTCACGACGTGGGAGCAGCCAGCATCAGTCCTGGACTGATCCTCAGGACTTCAATAAAGTTTTTCATACCATGCCATATACTGTCAAGCCACGGCCATGGCACGACTGACCTTGGCCATGTACATAAGAGTAAAAGAGAAGATTTTCACTTTCAAATCCCGTACAAGCCGAAACTCCTTGCGCTCCCCCCCCCCCCCTTCCCACCCCATACCGCCTTCTCCTTCATTCCACGCCTGCGATGCAAAGAAAGCGCAGACACTGGTCGTTACATTGTGGGGAGCAGCGCTGCCGCCTGGTCACCAACTCTCGGCTTCGCCGTCACCATCACGACCCGCCGGTTCACAGGGAACGAGACCAGGGTCCCAACGCGGCGAGCCGACCGCATCGCCTCACGGCCGCAACCACCGAGACGTGGCAACCTGGACCAGCCAGGATGGAGGCGACCCTCCGGTGTCTTACGTCTCCTCGAGGCCCTGGCGCCGGCAGGAAAGGGCCCGAGTTGGGGTCGCCCCAGCGCACCTGTATCGCCCTTTTCAGGGGCGCACGGTAGAGGACGCGGACCGGAGGGCTAACGGGGCTTGCCTTCCAGTGCCCGCAGGGACGCGGTTCTGCGAGTGCGGCGCCGTGGTGATCCATAACTCCCACGAATTGGGGAAATTACACCGGCACCGCACCCAGGCTACCCAACCATCCAGCCGCGAATCATCCCAGGAGCGCTCCGGCGCCGCGGTTCGGGCCATGCTGGCGCGGGCGGCCCAGGAGGCGGACTTCGCGCAGTGGCTGCTGAGAGTTGCCTCAGGCCACGCGTCCAGCGAGAGTCCGCCTGCGCCGCTATCAATAACGGCTACCGTAGAGCGGGGGGCGGCGGGGCCGGGAGAGACATTGGTGGCGGCTGCATTGACACCGGAGGTGGCGTCAATGACCTTGGAGGCGGATGAGAGAGCGGTGGGGGCTCCGGCGGTGCCCGCGGCAGACACCGAACGGTCCGAGGGCATGGACGTAGACCAGGCCCTTCTGGCCTATCTAGAGGACGAATAAAACGAATTATTCCCTCTTTGCAGTCTCTGTCGTTCGGGGGCCTTCTTAAGGGGGGAGGAGATGTGGGGAGCAGGTGCGCCCAGCCTCCCTTTCCCTTTTAGGGCAGCGCACGCGCCTGGTTGCGGGGACCCCTTCCCCCACGGCCGGCGCGTGCGATTCCCCCCCCCCCTTTCCCGGCGCCAGGAACAGGTTCCCCTCTCCCTCAGCGAGGAAAGGTGCCATTCTCGTCAGGGAAAGGGAAATCGGGTCGGGGAACAAAACGAGCGGGCAAACGGGCGCTCGCGCGCTGACACCAGCGACCATCCCAGGAGGACGAACCCGCAACCCCTCCTGCGAGCCGAGGACGTCCACGACCGAGGTGTAAGCGTCAACACCTTTGTTATCTGTAGTATCTCCCCGCGACAGTGACGCGCGATTGCTAACGCTTAGCAATAAAGTGTTTGTTGTTGATCTGGCCAGTTGCCTTATTCGCCCGAACCCGTAGTAGTAGCTGCAATGAGGCAAGCTACGGTTGGGGGACGTTAACCGTGCACGGAACGACTGTGTGCGGCTGAAACATTAGCTATAGGCTTCTGCGTCAGCCGTACATAGGACGGTCCCCCAACATCTGGCGCCCAACGTAACGAATTTGGCAACGCGGCTAGTTCTGTGGACGCGAGCAAGTGCCAGGGCGCTCTTCCACACGTAGGATAATAGGCATGTCGGAATTCCAAGATTTGTCAATGTTGTCGGATGTCGCGTCGCAGAGTGGCGATCCTTTGGCTAACGCGGGGGTACTGTTAGGACTTTCCGACAGCGTAGAGCTTGGTCGTTTCACGCGGGATGATCAGGAGGGTGCAGAGACCGCGTTAGCAGAGAGTAGGCCTACGACGGAGAGCGGCCCGCATGGCGCTCCGGCATCTCGCGACGCGAACAGAGAGGCGCCGCCACAAGTTACGACACGCGCCTCAACTATAGGCGAGTCTTCGGGCAACAGTTTGCCCTCGAGCGAGGTACTCTTACAGAATGCGCTGTCAGTTATGCAAAGCCTCGCGAGCGCCCTGCAGAACACAGCGCAGGCCCCCGTGCAAAATGTGCGACCACGTGTCAAGGTAGACGTTCCGACCTACACGGGTTACCACGACTGCAAGAGCGCCAACGAGTATCTCGACCGGTTGCTCCATTATCAGCAGGCGACGGGTCTTTCTGATGCCGAACTTCTCGAGCGCGTGGTCCCGGTGTCGCTCACGGAGCAAGCGGCTCGGTGGTTCCGACTAACCGGACATCGCGCCCGTACGGTAGAAGAGTTCCGCGAAAGCTTTCGCGGCGAATTCCTACCGGCTAATTATGAGTGGCGTTTGCGGAGGGAGTTGGAGCTGCGCACCCAGCATCCGGACGAATCCTTGCTGGAATACGTACGGGCGATGGACGAATTGTATCGTCTCGCGAACCCTCACGCCACCAACGCGGAAAAGGTCGAGCGTGTTACCCGACAGGCGCACCCGACTTTCGCGGCGCACTTCAGGGGATGCAGGTTCGCAGACCTCGAAGAGCTCGCCACCGAGGCGAAGCGCATACAAGGGGACATCCTCGCAGCGCGTTCGTATCGCCCCCCTCCGCCCGCCGCGCAGTCAATCGAGCCTCGCTGTGCATGGAACGGCGGCGCAGTGACTTCAGAAGCGTTTAGGGGTAACGCATCAGCATCGTACGCTGATGAGCACGTGTCACGCGGTTGGGAGCTGTCAAACCGCGCTTTAGACCCCTACGCTTACGCGCTCCGTACGGCACACGCCGCCCCTGCGCGTGACATTCCAAGGCAGGAGCACGTGGTTGACGCGAGGCCTAACGAGCGGCGCAATCCAGAGCGAGGACCACCTGATCGAGGCGAGTTACGAGCGAACCGGCGTGGTGTCCGCGGTCCTTGCTATCGGTGCGGCGCGCCAGGGCACATCGCTCGCGAATGCGACCGCACGCCGGGTCAGGAGCAAACGCGCGGTTCGGGAAACGGACGGCGCCGCCGGTGATCCACATGGGACCCCGCGCGGCGATTAGTAATCCTACCGATGCGTTCGGATCACTTGCACCGTCGGTCTGTCGCGCAGGTGATGCCGTAGACTCGCCCGCGCCGCTAATCGAGTTAACGATAGCTCGGAAAAAGTTCGTAGCACTTTTGGATACTGGGGCAAGCGCTTCTTTATTCGGTGACGATGTGTTGCACCATCTCCGCGAGAACAACATCCGCTTGAGGCAAAGCAACACCATCTTCCGTCTAGCTACGGGCACAGCACAATCGAGCGGCGCGGCTAGGCTAGTGATCCGCTGGGACAGACGCGTGAGGCGACAACGTTTCGTGCATCTTCCAGGGCTGTCAATGTCTCTAATCCTGGGTCGAGACTTCCTCGCTAAGTCGGGTATTGTCATTGACATTGCAAACGGTGGTTACCGAGAGCGCGACGGAGACGCGCTGAAGCTTTTCTCGAAGGCCTCCGCATTGACAAAAGCATGCCAATCGCAGGGAGAGGCGCGAGTACGCGAGGAGGAAAGCGCGCCGAGAAAGCGAGTAAACGCCCCGCCGGAGCAATGTGCTGCGCTGCAGGAAAGGGCAGTGCACCCGCTTTTGGTACAGGCACAGAGCCTACTAGAGGGGGAACGAGCGCAGCTGTCGTCGCTGTTGTACGAATATGACGCGATGTTTACTGACTGTCCCGGCCGCACTACGCTGGTTAAGCATAGAATTGACACGGGTGATGCACGCCCTTGGAAATGCAATCCCCGACCAATCAGCTTAGCTAAGCGGAAAGCACTAGACGCCGCCTTGGACGAACTCATCGAAACAGGCGTAGTTGAGAGGTCAAACAGCCCATGGGGTTTCCCGGTAGTTCTAGTTCCAAAGAAAGATGATACGTATCGCCTTTGTGTAGACTACCGCAGGCTGAATGAAATTACGAAGGACGCGTATCCTCTTCCCTCCATTTCATCGTTAGTATCCAATCTAGGCGGGGCGAAGTACTTCACAACGCTCGATGCTAGCCGCGGATATTTTCAGGTTGAGATGGACGAGCGGGATAAAGAGAAGTCAGCTTTCACGTGCCACAGAGGACTTTTCCAATTCAGGAGAATGTCGTTTGGCTTGGTGGGCGCTCCCGCTACGTATCAGAGGCTAATGGACCGTGTTTTGGGAGATGCAAAGTGGCAGCACGCACTCGCATATCTAGACGACATAGTGGTTTACTCGAAAACGTTCGAAGAGCACGTGCGCCACTTGAGAGACGTTCTAGAACGGCTGAGGTCTGCGGGCATCACTTTGAACCCAAACAAAGCTCAGATAGCGGCGACCCGAATAACATTATTGGGATTTACGCTTGACGAGGGTCGCATTTTGCCGGATAAGGGTAAGCTTGAAGCGATAGTGAGCTATCCATCGCCGAACAATGTCGGTGAGCTGAGGCGCTTTTTGGGGATGGTGAATTTTTATCGCCAATTCATTCCAGATTGCGCGGCAGTGCAGGCGCCTTTAACGAAGCTCTTGAGGAATGGTGAGCGTTGGGCTTGGAGCCAAGAGCAAGAGGCCGCACTGCGTCGCCTCACGAAGTTGCTGGCCAACACGGCTCAGCTGCAGCTACCCGATTTGAACAGGGAGTTTGTTATTCACACCGATGCAAGCGACCTGGGCTTAGGAGCAATTTTGCTTCAGGAGCATGGAGGTTCCCTCCGACCGATTGCGTTCGCGAGCCGTACGTTGACACCGGCGGAGAGGAACTACTCAGTAACCGAGAAAGAGTGTCTGGCGATAGTTTTTGCTCTCCGTAAGTTTGACTTTTACATAGACGGAGTTGCGTTTGTGATTGAAACGGACCACATGGCGCTCACGTGGTTGAGGCGTTTGAACGAACCAAGTGGCCGATTGGCGCGTTGGGCATTGTTGCTGCAGCGTTATGACTTCACCGTCCGCTACCGCAAGGGTAAGAACAATGCCGCGGCCGACGCACTATCGCGTGCTCCAGTTCGACACGAGGCAAGTCACGCGACTAATTCGGAACGAACTGAGAGCGAGACACTCGCGCTAACGCAAACAGCGGAGCAAACGTTAGTTCGAGCTAAGAGCGTGAACCACGTAGAGGCTGTCGTTAGCGCAGGGATTGTTTTCAGCAGAAGGGAGCTGTTAGAAGCTCAGCAGAAAGATCCATTTTGTCGAAAGGTGTTCGACGGGCTCCGGGAGCCGGGTGGTAGTGAGGCCACCGCGCACAAGGGGGCAGCTGGTATTGCTGTCGGTGCGGAGCGCTCGGCAACAGCTGGTAGTGCTGTGAGCGCGCTGGATTCATATCTGCTAGATTCTGACGGCGTCCTGCTGAGGTACATTCCATCCGACGATGACACAAGTGAGTCATTTAAAGTCGTGATACCGCGCGCGTTGAGAGGAGCGCTTCTTCGCTACTTTCATGACTCGTGCATTGGTGGGCATGCGAGCGGCCCTAAGACTTACGCTAAGTTGTGTCGCCTCGCTACCTGGCCAGGTATGAAGCGGGATGTGATTCGCTACGCCCGTTCATGTCGTGTGTGCCAAAGCGTCAAGCCGCGAGGAGGACGTCCGCCCGGCCTCATGCAACCGATTAACAGTCAGACTCCCTGGCAAATCGCAGCGTGTGACGTAATGGGCCCGTACCCCTCAACTCCTAGCAGAAATAAGTTCTTGCTGGTGATCACGGATCACTTCACTAAATGGGTAGAACTTTTTCCCCTTAGGAAGCTGACGGCTCGAGTGATTTTAGAGAAGTTGATGGAGGTTTTTACCAGGTTCGGGTTCCCCGAGCAGTTGATTACAGACAACGCGTCTTATTTCACTGCGAAGGTGTTTGTTGACACGTGCGCCGCGTTGGGCATTAAGCACAAGAAAACAACCACCTACCATGCTCAGTCGAACCCCACGGAGCGAGTCAATCGCAACATCAAGCACATGCTTGTCGCGTTCTCTGAAAGACATAAGGACTGGGATACCTATCTTCCAGAGATCGGTTTTGCATTACGATCGACCGTAAACCGATCGACTGGGTATGCGCCTTCTTCTCTGAACTTGGGGAGAGAACTGCCGAATCCGATGGAGACCGTACTCGCGGACCGCAGTGGAGTGCCAGTGGCGACATCAGCACGCGCTGAATACGCAACGCAGCTGCGCGAGAAGCTAGCGGAAGCTTTACATAAAGCTCGACATAATCTCCGCACTGCTAGGGCACAGCAGAAGGCGCAGTATGACCGCACGCGTAGGAACGTACACTACGAAGTGGGCGATCTGGTGATGCGGCGCCATCATGTTCTCAGTAATGCTAGCAAACAGTTTGCTGCCTCGCTGGCACCGAAATGGTCCGGGCCGTACCGAGTGCGAGAGAAAGTTTCTTCGCTCGTTTATCGACTCGCGAACATGAAAGGCAAACCGAGCGGCGGACCGGTGCATGTATGTGACTTGAAACGCTACATAGCACGGGAGGCGCATGAGGACTACGGTCAGTCCCCCTCCAAGCCGCGCGCGGCGGGTGAGATGGTTCGACACCGGGTCAGGAGCCCAGAACCGCGCTACTTCCTGCGTAACAGTCGGAGGCAACTATGCACGGTAGGCCGCGTTTGATATGTTCGACGCGGGGTGCAAGGGTTAGCGCGCAACACATGTGCGATTGTTAACCTGTCGTTCTTTATCTGTATCACTCTCACCGAACAGATGGAGCGCCATTGGGAACAGCACCGCCGGAACAGCAAGGAGAGGAGACCACCTCCTTACGGCCAGCCCCCACCCCCACCAACGTCCACATGGCAGCCCTACCCCACTGCGGCCCGGCCGCGAACGCCGAGGCAGAGCCACTCGAGCCGCCGCCACCGAGGGGGTCCGCGCGCGCTGCCGCCTGGTCACCAACTCTCGGCTTCGCCGTCACCATCACGACCCGCCGGTTCACAGGGAACGAGACCAGGGTCCCAACGCGGCGAGCCGACCGCATCGCCTCACGGCCGCAACCACCGAGACGTGGCAACCTGGACCAGCCAGGATGGAGGCGACCCTCCGGTGTCTTACGTCTCCTCGAGGCCCTGGCGCCGGCAGGAAAGGGCCCGAGTTGGGGTCGCCCCAGCGCACCTGTATCGCCCTTTTCAGGGGCGCACGGTAGAGGACGCGGACCGGAGGGCTAACGGGGCTTGCCTTCCAGTGCCCGCAGGGACGCGGTTCTGCGAGTGCGGCGCCGTGGTGATCCATAACTCCCACGAATTGGGGAAATTACACCGGCACCGCACCCAGGCTACCCAACCATCCAGCCGCGAATCATCCCAGGAGCGCTCCGGCGCCGCGGTTCGGGCCATGCTGGCGCGGGCGGCCCAGGAGGCGGACTTCGCGCAGTGGCTGCTGAGAGTTGCCTCAGGCCACGCGTCCAGCGAGAGTCCGCCTGCGCCGCTATCAATAACGGCTACCGTAGAGCGGGGGGCGGCGGGGCCGGGAGAGACATTGGTGGCGGCTGCATTGACACCGGAGGTGGCGTCAATGACCTTGGAGGCGGATGAGAGAGCGGTGGGGGCTCCGGCGGTGCCCGCGGCAGACACCGAACGGTCCGAGGGCATGGACGTAGACCAGGCCCTTCTGGCCTATCTAGAGGACGAATAAAACGAATTATTCCCTCTTTGCAGTCTCTGTCGTTCGGGGGCCTTCTTAAGGGGGGAGGAGATGTGGGGAGCAGGTGCGCCCAGCCTCCCTTTCCCTTTTAGGGCAGCGCACGCGCCTGGTTGCGGGGACCCCTTCCCCCACGGCCGGCGCGTGCGATTCCCCCCCCCCTTTCCCGGCGCCAGGAACAGGTTCCCCTCTCCCTCAGCGAGGAAAGGTGCCATTCTCGTCAGGGAAAGGGAAATCGGGTCGGGGAACAAAACGAGCGGGCAAACGGGCGCTCGCGCGCTGACACCAGCGACCATCCCAGGAGGACGAACCCGCAACCCCTCCTGCGAGCCGAGGACGTCCACGACCGAGGTGTAAGCGTCAACACCTTTGTTATCTGTAGTATCTCCCCGCGACAGTGACGCGCGATTGCTAACGCTTAGCAATAAAGTGTTTGTTGTTGATCTGGCCAGTTGCCTTATTCGCCCGAACCCGTAGTAGTAGCTGCAATGAGGCAAGCTACGGTTGGGGGACGTTAACCGTGCACGGAACGACTGTGTGCGGCTGAAACATTAGCTATAGGCTTCTGCGTCAGCCGTACATAGGACGGTCCCCCAACAACATATAACACTATACGATGGACTTCTGCACGACTTCACGGATTTCGAGATAATTGCGCGTTCTCACGCCAGACGTGTCGCGTCCTCCTGCTCACAACACGGCGAAAAGAAAAAAAAATATTACTCAGAAGACCGGGTTTATGATAAAGCGCAGCAGTTAAACGACAAAAAAAAAAAAAGAAGCATTCAGTGAAAATAACGGAGTCGCAATGGGAAACCGCGACGTTTCCCGCGGGCAAGGACGCGGCGGACACGATCGAATGCCGCATCAGACGAAATGCGGTCGAGAAGACCATGCCGCTAAATTCAAAGAAAGGAAAACCGGAAATCGTCCAGACGGTCGGTATATATAGTTTGTTTGTTTTTATATAGCAGCAAGATTTAGGCGTTTCGCAGACGATCAAGCACCGGTTCGACAACGGCAACACCAGCGATGTTTTTTGCGATTTAATTATATTTCAGTTAATGACTATGGCTGGACCGTCTCTCGGGACTCTAAATAACGTCCCGCCATCCATTCATTCATCGGGGCCGAAGCCAGGGGAGGGGTCTATAATCACTACCCTCCATCCGGGCCTAGCCGATATCATCCTTCCTTAAAAGTATTATACTACGCCAAAGATTCATCTCAAAACTAAAAATATGCATCTATATGGATAAAATCAAATTTAAGAAGTACTATCATTTAGAAACTGATATTTAGTGAAACTAATTACTTTAAAATACGTGCTTTCCTCACAGTCAATACCTTCAGCAAAAGCCCCCCACCCCTAAAAACAGACAAAAAAACTAGAAGGCGCACTAATTCATCCAGAGATTCAACTCCGTCATCCTGTGCACCAAGTGTAAGAACACAAAAAGGAACGCACATTTCGCCGACTTTTTCGTGTATACACATCAAAGTTATCTTTTCATTTCTTCGTATATAATCAAAGAAACGTGTGAGAGAGAGAGAGATAGAAAATCATTTTATATAGTGAATAGAAAACATTCAGCTAAACATCGTTTAAATATGATTTCAAACCACGTACCGCCCACTCCAAAGCCGGTTTCTGTAATCAATGTTCGCACGAAACGCGAAAACGACTGAGAACAGCTCCTGTCGTCGATCGCCTGTCATCAAGTATGCCAAGGTAACCGTAATCATGATCATAATCAGCTTGCAAGATGTCTATATCGAGCGCGTATGCATCCGATAGCTCATAATTGTAGCATGTAGCTTCGGGGTCTTATAAAGCAAAACCTTAGCAGTACCTCTAAGTTACACTTAAGAAAAAAAAAAAGGGGGGGGGGGCTACGTAGACTAAAGGATGAACAAGATACCGTATTTACTAAAATGTAACGGGAATTTTTCCCCAGATACTCAGAGTCGAACCTCGCGTAATATATAATCGAATACCGAGAGGACCGAGAGACCACTGTTATTACTATTCTTTTTCTTCCTGATCGCTATGAAAAGTCACCCCTCGCAATACAATCGAGTGAATACGGTATACAGAGACTTGCACTATAGGGTGCCTTGATGCGCGCACCCCTTAGTGCGCTCGCATCGAGGCACCCTAGTTTGCACAGCCGGGCGCCCTTTTCAACGTACTTCATTATAAAGCCTTCCGCGGTGAATTCATTAATCTGCGATGACAGGCGCACATAAATGTCGTTTCATTCGCCATACAGTCTGCCATATAGACGACCTTTCTCCGGCCCTTCATACAGTCATATGCGCGCATAGAAAGAAAGAAAGAAAGAAAGAAAGAAAGAAAGAAAGAAAGAAAGGAAGAAAGAAAGAAAGAAAGAAAGAAAGAAAGAAAGAAAGAAAGAAAGAAAGAAAGAAAGAAAGAAAGAAAGAAAGGTCACCGCGAACTTTGCCGCAGAGAAGCAACCGGCAAGGCGTGACAAGCGCACGAAAGAGACGTACAGATGCCTGGCCCAATTCAACACGCCGCGCGCGTCACTATTAATTTATACACTGTGTAGGACACGCATAATGACGTTCACCGCTAGTTATATTACGTATTAATGCCGTTCTTGTCATAGCGAACGATTCACAGCTAATGACGTTTGCGCATCGAATGCGTTTCTCTATAACACATGTGCGCTTTACTAGGGCAACAGCTGCCTTCACGAATAATTTACGATAATGATTGCAGAAGTCAGAAAGTAATTAAAGTAGGCGTTCACATTGATCTCTGTTATTAAGTTTTTATTATACAATCTCTCCCCCATCTACTCCCAAACTGCAGCCGAGAGTCGTATATACTCTTTGAAATAAAGGTTCAATTCATTCATCATTTTTTTTGACGTGTGAGACACATTATTTAAATCAACTTTGGCGAAACTATAGTATTCTTCTCGGTCACCGACGGCACCTGCCGTTCATGTATAATCGTTCAAGTGTTTACACAGCGGTGGTGGCGTGCATGGTCCGATTTTCGGAAGCGTTAATTTTATTTGCCAAAGACGACTGTTAAGATATGTAAATGAAAGGTGTGGTTTGTAAGCATTTGTTGTTACAGTCATCTGTCAACAGACGTTGAGGACAAATGAGAAAACACTTTCGTACTTTTTTTTTGTACCCGAATATTACGTCAGGTAGCAACGACTTTCAGCGTAGAGGTCATGTGGGCGAGTGAAATACTAGGTTGCGCCCTCTGCTTACACTAAATATTTCTAGTGTATTCCTCGGGGCACTGGAATTCTAGCCTGTCTGGATTATGTACATAATAAAGTTTTTACTACTACTACTACTACTACTACTACTACTACTACTACTACTACTACTACTACAGTCTTCGGAATTCAATGCAGGATAATTTCAATAATTGAGTGCAAAAATTCTGATAAATAAGGGGAATGAATATTTGCTTGCTGTAGTCATAATGTATTTTTTTTTGTAGCGGCGCTTAATTAAAGAAAAAAGACTTCTTAGTTATAAGACAAGCGGTCGGGACAGATGGGGTATCTGCAAACCTTCATTACCGCTTCGAGGTTTCCAGAAAGCGGCATTTGGTAATTTATGTGAGATAATGAAGTTCGACTAAACTCGCAGGCGAAAGTGAAACGTGAGTGAGCGAATGAGCACAGCTATAGCTATAGCCGACGACGAGAATGACGTCAGTTTTCATGACAACGATTGCATTCGGTATGTCCTTGCGCCGTGCCTGCTACAATCCAAGCGCAACCCACACGCACGCGAAACGAGGTTTTTCAGAAACGACGCCATTCTGGGCGTTTTGGATGACTGTAGCAGTTGCGCTCTTCCCAAGTTTCGGCTCCACCGGTTAAAATGGTCATATTTAGTTGTTCTGCCAAAATTACCTTCGACCACCTTTTTTTTTTTCATACCTCGAACAGGCAACGGATTCTCCACAGGAATGGCTTTAAACCTCCCATTTTACTAGACCGTCTGTATCTAGTTCGGAAGTTAATTTCATTACTGCTTTAATTGATAATACCCTAGCCGCCTATAGATGTCTGCCGCTACAGGAACAGTATACCTATCAAAAAGTCAATATTATTATCTCCCTCCCTTTATTTATTTTTTTAGGACTTTTGAACACATTTTCTGAAATTCTCTGTTTATCGAGTTGAACATACTTTCGACAAAGTGGGCTTTTTTACAGTGTAAAATTCTAAAACCTCAATTCATTTCACAAAACACGCTTGAACTATGAGGGGCTGATATCGAATGATAGAATGAATGACACCGAACGACTACTTCACATTTTTGGGTACACACAGTACACATAATTTGCTAGACGACCGGCAGCGCAGGAATGTGAAGGCGAGAAAGAGACGTTCTCCGGGCTGTCAACTGCTTTATTTCTGGTCAGCATCCAGAAAACAGCGCGTCTAGGCCATTACGCAATAATGGGCTGAGTGAAAGTGATTAGGCGCGATAATAAACAAGACAAAAAGAAAAAAAAAGATCTGGAGGCGATTTTCTCTGCTTAGGTCTTTCACAGTGGCACTTTCACGGTCGCCATTCATGTGCCCTGCAGTGTATTCCTTGGTATAACTTCGTCCTACGCGTGCTACTATAGCCGATCTCGGAGGCCACTTAAAAAGCAATCGCGTGGCTGATATCTTCTCTGCCAGGTGGCACAACGATCGAAGCTGCTCACAAGAAAAGTCTGATGTTTCAATGAACTCAGTTAAATAATATTCATTAATTATCGTTACAGTTAATTGTCCTTTATATTAAACATGTTCCGATACGATGTGTACAATATAGGTTGCTCTTGAACCAGAACCACCAGTTTCGTACCAGCTTTATTTTTTTAAAGTACTCTTTCTGAACGTTCGGGAAACCAGAAGTGCTCGACCATAAGTTTTTGGAAAAGAAGCAAAAGTGCCAACTCCTTGCTAGCGCCACTTTATAAAATAACAAAGCCTTGCAGTGCGACAAACAAATTTCGGGTGTTTTGTCTGCACACATTTAACGTCCGCCAACTCTATCAGCTCTTCTCACGTTACTTTGGATTCCTGTATTACTTATAGCCTATCAGAAGTTCGATTACTTTGGGTCGCCGGGCATGCTGGAACTTCCCTAAATGAGCGGGTGGCTCCCTCACTACGGCGTCTTTAAGCTACCTGGTATTACACGTAGCTCCACATTTTTTTATTACTGCACAGAGATTCATACGCCTGTCGTGTAAAAAAAAAAAGAAAGAAACAGCTCTCATACAATCTGAGTAGTTCCGGCACTTGCAGTTCTCATGGAACATCGAAAAATGCCTCTCGCGCCAATGGAAGATGACCCTCACAAACTTTCGCTGTAGAGTTCCCCGGTTGAATTATCTTCACAAGTCTGGCTTCACATGTGCAGCTTGCAACGAACCAGAAACAAAAGATCACTTCTTTATACTTCATGCCACCGTTTTGCCACACTCCACCGAATGTTTGTCGAAAGACCGACCGGTATGCTAACATGAGCATTTATCATAACATCTGCTATGTATTACATCCCCCCCCCCCCCCCCCTAACACATCTAACCTGCTATCGTTTGGAGCCAGTCAGTTTGGTACGGCCCGCAGTGCTCTTCTGTTTGCGCAACATAAATTCATTCAGGCGACCGGAAAGAAGGATATGTACCATCTTATCGACGCCATTCCTTTTTCCCTCTTTCTTCTTTTTTTCTTTTCGATTGAGGCGAAAATGTTATAGGTCCGCCTGCTCAGATTTGGGTGCACGTTCAAGAACCCTCTGAGGTGGTCGAAATTCGTGGAGCCCTCCACTACGGCGTCTCTCGTAATTACATGGTGGTTTCGGACGTTGAACACAATATATCAATCAAAACCTTTCTTTTTTTCTATCTTTTATTTCTGACTTCTAGAATCATTTTGCCCTTTTCGCTTTTTATTTACGTCAAGCTTCACCCTTCCCTCATTTCTTTTTATGAGGCATAGCACTTAAATTTACTTTATAAGGTACAGTGTGGCCAATTGCCCTTGCTGATATATAAATCAAGTTTCTTTAGGCGAAAAAAAACAACAACAGGGATATGCGGTACATACTTCTAGCCCTGCTCGCAGGTACCCATGAACTTAGGGAATGAATTCCCCTCGCTGATGCTGAAAATGGACTAGCTGTCAGTGAAAAATAACCCATTGGTAATCGAAAAAGAAACGCCTAGTAGTTTAACAATAGGAAAAAAAAAAGCCCGCGGACTCATTTCTCATCAATGCTAATAACCAAGGAAGATTTACTAAAGTATACAAATGGCGTAATGTGAATTCCAAAGGAAATAAAACCGTCCTATGCAGTACTCATAGACTGTATATGCTGCCGCGCAATTTAGGTACCCAGGGGAAGGGGAGATTTTAAAACGGGAGAAGAGGGCAGGGAGTTTGAACAAAGCTAACGCTGCCATCGGTTTAGCATTCTCGCCTAGAGATGACTTCTTATCTATATCTATAGGGCCAGTTGATAAGAAATAATTTGTTAATTTGATGCTGGGCTAAGGACGGGAACCAGAGTACAAGCAGACAGGACGAACGCACACGAACTAATTTTCGAAATCACATAAACTGTCCTTCTGAAACAATGCACATGCGCAGTGAGTCATGACTAAATGTGACGAAAGTACGCTACCCCACCAACGCTCCTATCGACACACACACACACACACAACACACACACACACACACACACACACACACACACACACACACACACACACACACACACACACACACACACACACACACACACACAATTGAAATTCTGGTTTTGAGTTCGGATCCGAGAAACGCATCGATGCCGATCTCCAGAATGACTGAAATATGGACGCCGGTTCTGAAATATAGTTTCAGCTTCACGGTTTTATATGCTCTACTCACGATGACCACATGGCGTACGTCACGAAAAAAAAAATAACATGTCAAAAAATCTGCCAAAAATATCAAATGAGCGAACCGACCCGTCCATTGTCATTTACCCTCAAGTTATTTTCTGGTGTGGGCAGCTGTCCATTGCGGGTCGCATGCTCGTGAACATATTAACCCTTTACGAGCTAATGTCGCAAATTCGCGACATACTGAAAAAACTGCGAGAAAGCTGCCGGCTGTCAAGTACTCACGAGGAACGTAGCTTTGAGCATGAAAAATCAAGCGCTATCTCGGGTAATGTATTTTATGCTAGAACTGGTTGTTTTGTAGTTGATGGCAGAGAGCGCTCACTCCTGCGTTCTTTCTCTCCTGGGTGACGTAAGTTCTATGTTCAATAATTTTATTTGCTTTGTACGCGCTCAAGACGTGGCACACGAAATGTTGCGTAGTTCTGACGTATGTTTTTGATTGCAAGGTCCTCGCTTCTGTGCCACGTGAAGAATTGGCGACATTCATAAATGTACGCATTGAAGGCGCATTTTTGATAATTAAACTGGGAAATCGGTTAATGGTCACTATATTTAAAGCTGGAAAACGAGAACAACTTTTATTTTCTACGGTAGTTTCATAGTTCAGGCATTAAAAGGGTTAGGAAGGAAGGAAACAAAGGGAGAATGCAGGGAGGTTAACCAGGAAGTCATCGGTTTGGCTACCCTACACAGGGAGATTAGGGAAGGGGACAAGAAAGGTGAGAAAGAGGGTTAAGAGGGAAATAAAAATATACGGGGCGAAGAGCGTAATGCACGGGACAAACCGCATGCAACCAGCGGGCAGCGTGCTTGTGACGCCTGTTATGAACCGGTTCGATTGCAGTCGCGCGATTGGCCAAAATTGATCTTCCGCTGTCGCAAACGCGATTTCGGAAAATTACGCGAATGAAGTTGCGAACCGCTATAATCTACAGATACATACGGATCGTCGAATATTCCACGTATATATATATATATATATATATATATATATATATATATATATATATATATATATATAGGTTGAGATGCGTTGCGGTGACTCAGCAGACAGTGAACGAGACTGGGAGAATCTCGCCAGACAATGAACCACAGACATACGCTAGGATGAAGGCGAACTGAAAGGATTATAGTTTATTCTCTGCGTATCTGCGTGCTCGCGTAACCTTGATGTAAAACAGTTTGTATTCTTGTTCTAGTTGAACGTCGTCTACGTGTCTTTAACCGCTCACACATTACTCTGTGATAATCAAAACAGAAATAGCACACAATCGGGTTATTCTAAACATGTTTATTAGTGGGAATGTCTACACGAGACGCCCTACTTGCGCACAGTCAGCGGTGCCGAAGACAGGGCTGTAAAGGCGACAAAATCCTCTAATTAGCAAATCCTCTAATTAGCAACAAAATCCTCTAATTATAGTTGTGCATTTGCACAACCATAACAACCGCAGGCCGGGTCTGCAGCACGTGGCGGGGCTACCACATGGCCCTCTGCACCCCGGACAGGTAGTTGTAGTCGGCCAGGTGGCGGAACATCATGCGCGACACCCGCCACGGCCGCACGAAACCCCTCGCCCGAGACGTGATCACGCAGCGGCCGTGGAAGCGCGTGTAACAGCTGTCCAGGGGAAGGTCGGCGATCTCCTTGTCCGCAATTTCCTGCAAAGAAAATCAATCACTCAATTAATCGATCAATCAATCAGCATAATGGGGGATCGCGCCACCACCAACCGATCGACAACTGGATTCCCTCGAATGTCAGTGAATTGATAAACCAGCGGTAGGGCGAAAAGACTTACTGCCGTGTATCTGGATGACAAGATGAAAGATGAAACTAATCGCTACTAATTAACCATGGTATCATGTGCCGGCGCTCCACGATTCCCGTCTGTCGGATCGCATTTAAGTCAATGCAATGTACAGGCAACTGAGCCACCTTACGGCCCACGCCCGGATACATACGCGCGTGCGCAAAGCATGACGAGATAAGACTATGGTACAACCCAAGAAACATGATTGATTGATTGATTGATATTTGGGGTTTAACGTCTCAAAACCACCATATGACTATGACAGACGCCCTAGTGGAGGGCTCCAGAAATTTCGACCACCTGGGGTTCTTTAACGTGCACCCAAATCTAAACACACGGGCTTACAACATTTCCACCTCTATCGGAAGTGCAGCCGCCGCAGCCGGGATTCGATCCCGTGACCTGCGGGTCAGCAGCCGAGTACCTTAGCCACTATACCACCCCACGGCGGGGCACAACCCAAGAAACAAAGTTCACGGCCGTAACTCGCTCGAAAATTTAAAATATGCAGGCGACAGAGTTGAAGCTGACGTTTTTTTTTTTTCTCAGCGTTCCTCCGCGTAAAGCCCCAAGAATACAGCATGAAGCACAGCTCAGGGCTAGATGCATTTAAAAAGCAAAACGATTATTCGCGTATTAGTAAAGTACAATTTCACAATCCCGGAAACACCACACTTACCGCAACAAGACGCTTTAAAGGGCAAAAAAGAAAAAAAAAAGCGGGAAAAGAAAATACGGGTAACGATGCTATTTTGAGATTCCCGCACCGAACACCGTGGCGTAAGCAATTTCGAAGGCGTCTACTGGGTCCTACATAGCTTCCAGTCGATAAAAATGAAGTACATTGTCAACTGTCGGCGCCACGGACATAGAATAGGAAGCTCCATAAAATTTCATCGAGCCAATAATGCCACGCAAATACAACAACAACAACAAAAAAAACACATCTTGAAATTTCTTACGTCACGCACGGAGATTTAGGCGCGTAATCTAAAAGCAAACTTCAACTGATTTCCTCCGCTAATAATGAACTTACAATAGTGAAACATGACAATGGAGTTTTCAGAGTACAGCTTGTCAGTCTAGACCAAGTCAAGGTTTCTCTTCAGTGTCCCTTTGAAGACGGGCAGTGGTGACACACACACACACACACACACACACACACACACACACACACACACACACACACACACACACACACACACACACACACACACACACACACACACACACACACACACACACACACACACACACACACACACACACACACACACACACACACACACACACACACACACACACTAGAACCTGAGCATAAAATATTAGCTATTGCATTTCAGAACTGCTCATAAACGATAACGCTAGGGAGCAGGTTATTCCAGTCCCGTTGTGATTCGTTCAACAGTGAAAAAGTGTAGGCGATCACCCTACACCATTATCCCCATTATCTGGAGGGTCGAGCCTAGTATGAGCGATACAGAACAGTGACGTGGCCAGCAGATCGTTCGGGGTAATCAGGACCTCCTGCCAAACCCTAAAAAGGCCTCCCTGTCCTCACATGGGGCTGGCCGAAGTTGGATGCAGAGGCGTAGGAACATTTTTTTTTAGGGGGGGGGGGAGGGCTGGCACGGGCTTGGTGTGCCACTGCCTGGATGTATGAAGATCTTATAGTCTTCTCTCTGGAATTTAATTTTGAGTGTGTATGCCTGAACCAATGTTTAAAAGATGTACTAACGATAAATCTCAGATTGTTGCTCTTGTGAAGAAGAAAACGCATCGTTGGCCAACAACATCGCCACCGCTTGGGTACTGGGTGCTTGGCTTCGCTCGCTCGGCTCGTGCTGATCATCGCCGGCATCTGCTCGACCGTTGCTCTTGTCCGATCGTGTTTCATCGTAGGACCACCGTCGCAACAGTCGCCAATAAACCCTTTTTCAATTGGTGGAGGGTGCTGCCATTCCCCGTCGCCTGAACCTGGGTGCTGCCATTCGCCGTCGCCTCAACCTGGAGCTGCGCAACCGAACGCTACCTACCATCATGGCTACCAACAACGCGCAACCTGGCTCTTCCACTCCATCCCCCAGCAACCCCGGCGTTCTTCGTTTGCGAGAGCCCAAAGTCTTTAGCGGAGCTGATGAGACTGACGTGGAAGACTGGTTCGCTAACTACGAACTGGTAAGCGCAAACAACAAGTGGGATGACGCGGACAAATTGACTTACGTCATCTTTTACCTCACTGACGTAGCCGAAATGTGGTATAACAACCACAAAAACGACATTACGACGTGGTCCATCTTCAAAACGTTGTTCGCTGACGTTTTTGGCCGACCCGCTGTCCGCAAGTCCAGAGCCGAACAACGCTTGCGGACTCGCGCACAAAAACCAACGGAATCTTTCACAAGCTACATTGAAGACATCATTGGACTTTGCAACCGATTGAACACCACCATGCCCGAGTCGGAGAAGATTCAACACATCCTCAAAGGGATAAATGACGGTGCATATCAGCTGCTCCTCGCCCGTAATCCTGCCACCGTTGCGGAACTTGTTACTTTGTGTCAAAGTTTCGACGAGTTGAACAAGCAGCGCGCCCTGACTCGGCCATTTTCCTCACACGCCGACTCACTCTTCCCGCTCGCCGTCTCCTCGCAGGCGATCTCTGTCCCCAATGCGTCCCCGACCCGCTTCCTCCAACCGGGAAAACTGAACGCCGCAGTTCCAGAGGCAAGAACTGCGCCGTCATCGAAATGCCCAAGTCCTCGCACTTCACCTGCTAACGTCGTCGCCATATCTGTCGATGGTGTTTCTACATTTGCCCTCATCGACACAGGTGCTGCCGTTTCTGTTATAGCCGCCCAGCTCTGCCGCTCCCTACGCAAAGTGACCACGCCGCTCTTTGGACTATCGCTTCGTACGGCTAGCGCACAGCCAGTCAGACCTCTCGGCACCTGTACAGCCCGCATTTTCATCCAAGGCTCTATGTACGTCGTCGAGTTCATCGTCCTTTCGGTGTGCTCGCATGACGTTATCCTCGGGTGGGACTTCCTGTCACAACATCATGCCGTCATCGACTGCGCACGCGCTGAAGTTCAATTTTCGCACCTGTATGATGAACCTTTGCACGAAACTCTTGAGCGGTCTCCAAAACTCGTCGTACGTGAAGACACTGAAATTCCGCCAGCCTCTGTTGCCGTTGTCCCTGTTTGCTGCGATGACCATAACGACGCTACAGTAATGTTTACACCTTCCGACATTTTCATGAGCCGCAGAGCCGTTTCCTTGCCTTTCGCTACACTCGACGTCACTGCGGGCCGAAGCAATACTTTCGTCCACAACCCCCTTTCTGCACCGCTTACGCTACTTGCCGGCGAATGTCTCGGTCGAGTGGAGTACCTCGATTCCTCTTTATTCCTTAACATGCCAGACGAATCGTGCAGTAGCGCCTCGACCGAACTTCATGCCCTTTCCCCACTGGAATGCTCATCGAGTGACACCTTCTCGAGTTCCATCGCCGACACCTTAAGTGCCCATGAACGCGCCGAGCTTCTTAATCTTCTCCAGCACTTCGCGAATTCATTCGACGTTTCTCAGCCGCAATTGGGTCGGACTTCCGCAGTGCACCACTACATTGACACCGATTCGCACCAGCCATTGCGTCAAAGACCGTACCGTGTCTCTGCAGCAGAACGTCACGTCATCAACGACCAGGTCGAAGAGATGCTACGCCGTCGCGTTATTCAACCATCGCACAGTCCTTGGGCATCTCCTGTCGTTCTAGTTCGAAAGAAGGATGGATCGATTCGATTTTGCGTCGACTACCGGCGATTAAACAAGGTGACGCGGAAAGACGTCTATCCATTACCGCGCATCGACGACGCCCTTGACAGCCTCCAAGGAGCCGAATTCTTCTCCTCCTTAGACTTACGATCTGGATACTGGCAGGTTCCTATGGCAGAAGCTGATCGCCAGAAAACTGCGTTCATTACACCAGATGGCCTGTACGAATTTAACGTAATGCCATTTGGGCTTTGTAATGCTCCTGCCACGTTTGAACGACTCATGGACAACACACTGCGTGGACTGAAGTGGTCTGTGTGTCTATGCTACCTCGACGACATTGTCGTTTTCTCTGCCGATTTTCCTACACATCTGCGTCGGCTCCAACTGGTGCTGACGTGTTTAACCAACGCTGGGCTCCAACTGAACCTTAAAAAGTGCCGCTTCGCCGCGCGAGAGCTGTCCATCTTAGGGCACATCGTGTCCAAGGATGGTGTTCGACCCGACCCTGCAAAACTGCGAGCAGTCGCTGAGTTCCCGAAACCTACTACACTGAAAGAATTACGCAGTTTTGTCGGACTATGCTCGTACTTCCGGCGCTTCGTGCGAAATTTTGCGTCGATCATGTCACCACTGACCAACCTCCTACGCGGTGATGCAGACCTTTCATCCTGGTCTTCTGACTGCGACGTCGCGTTTGCCACGCTCCGTAGTCTGCTAACATCTCCTCCAATTCTTCGGCATTTCGACCCAACAGCTGCAACGGAAGTTCACACAGACGCTAGTGGGGTTGGTCTAGGCGCCGTCCTCGCCCAACGCAAGCCGGGCTACTCCGAATACGTCGTCGCTTATGCGAGTCGCACACTTACTAAAGCTGAGGCCAATTACAGCGTCACTGAAAAAGAGTGCTTGGCGCTAGTGTGGGCGCTTCGCAAGTTCCGCCCTTATTTGTACGGTCGCCCATTCGACCTGGTAACGGACCACCATGCACTTTGTTGGCTCGCCACATTGAAAGATCCTTCTGGCCGCCTAGCTCGGTGGGCACTGCAAATCCAGGAGTACGACATTCGTGTCATCTATCGCAGCGGACGCAAGCATTCTGACGCCGACGCCCTGTCGCGTTCGCCTTTACCTCCCGACTCGGCCTGCGAAACCAATGGTACCAACTCCGTCGCATCTCTCGACCTCGACTCTTTTACCGGTGAACAACACAAGGACCCGTGGATCGCTTCCCTTTTTAACTGTCTCTCTGGACCGTCAACCACTGCGGTACCACGATCTCTCCGACGTCAAGCTGCTCATTTCGCGATTCGTGATCGGCTGCTACACCGACGCAACTACGCCCCCGAAGGTCGTAAGTGGCTCTTGGTTGTCCCGCGCAGCTTGCGATCACAAATCTGCGCCTCCTTTCACGACGATCCCCAATGTGGTCATGCCGGAGTTTTCAAAACTTACGAACGCATTCGCCATCGCTTCTACTGGCGCGGAATGTATAATTTCGTTCGAAAATTCGTTATGGGCTGCCCTGACTGTCAACGCCGCAAATCACCGCCTTTCCACTCGTCCGGTGCGCTTCAACCGCTCCCGTGCCCTGCCAAACCTTTCGATCGGATCGGAATTGATCTCTATGGCCCTCTACCGACAACATCAGATGAAAATCGGTGGATCATAGTCGCTGTGGACCATTTAACACGCTACGCTGAGACCGCCGCCCTTCCAAGTGCCACTGCGCGGGACGTAGCATCCTTCATCCTTCATCGCTTCATACTAAGACATGGTGCACCTCGAGAGCTACTAAGCGACCGAGGTCGAGCCTTCCTATCAGAAGTCGTCACGTCTCTGCTTTCTCAATGCCATGTTGTTCATCGCAAGACCACTGCATACCACCCGCAAACTAACGGGCTCACGGAAAGATTTAACCGCACCCTTGGCGATATGCTCGCCATGTATGTGACATCCGATCATACTAACTGGGATCGCATTCTTCCATTCATCACGTTCGCATATAACACCGCGGCACAGTCTACCACTGGATTTTCACCTTTCTTTCTTCTTTATGGACGCGAACCATCCCACACCATCGACACTCTCCTTCCATACCATCCTGACGCATCCGAATGCCCATCTGTGTCCGAAGCTGCCCGTAATGCGGAAGAGTGCCGTGAACTCGCACGCACCTTTACGTCGCAAGAACAACAGCGCCAGAAAGAAAACAACGCCGACTCTTCACAAAGCCCCAGCTATTCCTCGGGATCACTTGTATGGCTGGCTGTTCTTTACCAAAGCCCCGGCATATCCTCAAAACTCGTTCCAAAGTACGAGGGCCCATACCGCGTTTTGGAGCAAACCTCGCCGGTGAATTTTCTCATCGAACCACTTTCCCCATCTGACGACATGCGCCGGCGTGGACGTGACATCGTCCACATCGCCCGCCTTAAGCCATATCATAGCCCTCTGCCTCCAGACTCTTAGGTCGCCAGGATGGCTCTTTTTCGGCGGGGGCAAATTGTGAAGAAGAAAACGCATCGTTGGCCAACAACATCGCCACCGCTTGGGTACTGGGTGCTTGGCTTCGCTCGCTCGGCTCGTGCTGATCATCGCCGGCATCTGCTCGACCGTTGCTCTTGTCCGATCGTGTTTCATCGTAGGACCACCGTCGCAACAGTCGCCAATAAACCCTTTTTCACTCTAAATAAAAACACAGGTTTGGAGAACCCTAGAAAGACCACGGATAGAACTATAGCTTATAGTTGTAACGCTGAAGATAACAAGCCCACTTGCCAAAGTGTCGGCTTGAGCACAAAGCTTCTGTTTGCAGATATATTTTTTCCCCCATAGCGGCAGATCTGTCACCTGCTCGTGGTGTACGCGATGAGTAAACTGTCGTCCAGCACGACGACAGTGATTTTTTTCCGATTTGGGCGCCGCGTACCAGGCAGAGTTCGCAAACGCAGTGGAAATGTGTTGACTCGTCGGGATAATGTCCATCTGAGAGGGGGGGGGGGGGCTAGCTCGCAGATGCTTAGCGGCGAAAAATTAAAGATCGAAGTAGAAATAGTTCATACACATTGTCTGACCCCAGCGTGTGAAGATCATCAACACAGCATACCGAGGCAACGAAAGTTGTCGCTCTTTGCGATGAGTCTCTCGGTTGCATCTACTCATATAAAAGGTCAAAAGATTAACTCATTCTGAGGTTTTTAGGCAACCCAGTTACGATATGGCTACGAGACACAGCGCACCGGGGGCCTCCGGATCGGTTCTGACCCCCCTGGAATTGTCTGACGAGCATTAGAACCAACTTAGGGTTACGGTGCGCGTTTTCTCGCGTTTCGTCGAAATACTGGCCGCAGTGACAGAGCTTCGAACCCACGTCCTCGGGTATAACTAGAAGCGCGGATACCCACTAAGGGCCGTTCCACGCGCTTCCCGCACAGCCGCAACGCACGTGTCGGGACTCCTGCCGCATTTAGCATTTAAGCGGGGGACAAATAAGCCAATAAAATGTCGCTCTGTCGCAATAAAATGGCGACGCTCTTTCACCCTGCGCTTGGTTGCGGAAGGTGTGCCGGTACGTGCGTTGCGGCTGTGCGGGAAGCGCGTGGAACGGCCCTAAGATGCCACGCCAAGTGTGTTACGAGCAAATTACCTGTGCGACCATGGGAACGAGCAAACACGGAAATTAGGAGAGACCCGTAACGCAAGGGGAGAGGCAAGCGTAAGCCGCAATCAAGTGGTGCTTTACGATGGATGGAATGACATTTATTATTGTCCTGCAAGAAGCACGAACGCGCTCAGGGCTCCCACGTTGGGACCGAGAGGCCTAGCCTCTAACAGCCGCATCGCGGACTTGCTGGACGGCCCATTTCTGGTCGGCTAGGCTGGAGCTACGCAAGGCAGCCGCCCACCTCGCCGAAGTAGCATCGGGGTTAGCGTCGTTATACATTGTAGTGCACTTCCAGAGCACGTGTCTAAGCGTAGCCGGGGTGAGTTTGCATTGGTCGCGTATATCGTTATCGTGTAGAGTACCGGGTACATGGCGTGAGGGACGTGTGGATTCGGGTATGACTCATAAGCAGTTTTATTTGCTCCTTTTTTTAACAGTCGCGCATCGCCGGTTCTTTATCTGCTGGCCACTGTGTTTTGTTAGTTTTAGTGGTTTATCGCTTTTTTATTTTTTAAATATATTATAACCACATCGATCGCTCAACGCTGATCTCATTCGCACCCGCAGCAATGCCGTTTTTACATCAACGCTGATCTCATTCGCACCCGCAGCAATGCCGTTTTTACGATGCCCGTAATCTCGATAGTGTAATCGGGCCTCGTGCGCGTGCTCTTCTGAATTAACCTGCTTCGGTTCTCGGTGCGTATATTTCAACCGCGCCGTACTGAGGAAAAGAACGACTGCCGTTTCAAACAATCATTGAAAGCACAGTTGCACGACCGCCTACTTTATTCAGCGGCCGTGACAGTTGTGAAGTGCCCGCCATAATACGCCGTAATCATTTCTTCTGCGAATCAGCGAAGGGCCCAGTACGCGCCCGTAAACATTAAAGAGTTGACGGAAAAGAATCTAAGGACTTTACGTAAACGCATACATAAGCAGCTGTTCACTTTGTTGGTGGTTCCGGTGCGAGCTGATGGTGATTAAATATGTTTGAACACTTTGTAATGGGCGGGTCTTTAAAAACACCCACTCGTTGCGCTGTTCACATCTTTTGTGACGCTCGGCGCGATTCTACGTTTCTGCCACGAAGTATGTGATGCGTTAAAGAGAGAGACACTTAGCACAACCTTACATTCATAGCACGTGCTTTTTTTTTCTTGCTAGGCAGATTTGACAAATTTAACGGCTCTGTGATAGGACAACTGCTTTCCACGTAGACGGCCTGCATTCTATCCTCACTAGGACCCGGAAATTATGTTATTATCTTATTTGCTTCTTTCTAGATTACGGACAACACAATGATTTTCTCGCTCACAACCAACGCCGCCTAAATCGACGCCGGTTAACGCTATCACGTTACAAAGAAAGTCAAGAGGGGCACAAGCACTACAGAAAGAGGTCGTCCGTATTAAATAGGCAAGGAAAAAAAAACAACAACAAAGACACGCGAAGATAATTAGTGCACCACGTGAGTTAGATACGAATACTTCTTCCCTGTTACGATAGCGATTAACATACTAATTAGTCAGCACAGGTCATACAGTGCGAAAGGCATCTATCAAGTTTGATAGTGGTTTCGTCTTGATGCTCTGATAAAATGGACACACTGCCGAAAATGGCCGAGAAACCGACCGTGGTGGGGTGCCTGAGCATTTCTTATATGGTGCTCTTGCAATATTTACGCATCAGCTCTTTATGCATCAAGAAAACTTTTTTTTTCTTCAATAAAGCCGCAGCACGTAGTTGCTAGTTAGCGCCAGTGACTGTCCTTCATTTCCGGAATTCGATTGCGTTGTTTGTGCGTCTGTTCTACCAAGACCGATACATTCAGCAAAATAGGAAAAAAAAACAGAATGCCGACCAAAATGGCGTCGTATTTTTTTTCAAGAATCACTCGACAAAAACGGTTCTCATCGCATTATCAAATTATTATTTCACAATGCCAAAGGTAGAGAAAAAGAGGGAGAAAGTTTATTCACGTCATTATATTTGCCCCAGCGTAGCGGGGACGTATAGACAATGCCAATATCGCCACACTTGCTGCGACATCTCTAATGCCTAGTTCACACTGAAACATCCGCTTTCTACAGTGACCGAAATTCCCCTGCCGCCGAAACGCAGCGTTGTTCGCACTGGACGCGCCCCGAGCCGCCGAATATGCCATCTACCACC
The DNA here is from genome assembly GCF_043290135.1 of Rhipicephalus microplus. Taxonomy (NCBI): domain Eukaryota; kingdom Metazoa; phylum Arthropoda; class Arachnida; order Ixodida; family Ixodidae; genus Rhipicephalus; species Rhipicephalus microplus. Next base: position 189,611,997 of record NC_134701.1, read on the forward strand.
GGGCGAACGCCGGATGGATGCGCTGTCACCCGGTTGTTGTCACGGCTCGCAAACGCCACTACGCTATCCGGTGGCGTATACTTCGATGATTCTCGTACGCAAGAAAAGACAGTACGGCTTACTTTGCTGCCAAGTGGCTGTCTTGTAATGCACGAAGAGCAGAAAAAAAAATTGCCCGCAGCTTCCCTCGGGGGAACACTGAGGAGGATGCGGAGCATATAATTGGTTAACGGGGTGTTAAAGTGTGACTTACTTGGGTCGATGGCTAAATTGGTTAACGTGGTTGTGAAATGGGGTGTTAAATTGCGACTTACTTGGGTCGATGGCTAAATTGGTTAACGTGGTTGTAGGAGGGGGTGTTAAATGAGTGAACACGTACACACGTATGCGAAAGGACGGCGCTGGTCGAAGGGACGTCGATCATTGTGTTTGTGGATTCGTTGGAATTCATTTCACCGCGACCTTGGACGTCGACGCGCCGTACAAACCAACCGACGAGCGGCAACTGAGCGAGCGAGCGCCGACCTTGAGTATATATACAGCGCGACGGCGCATGCACTGTCAGCTGTTGAATGTTCTCGAAGGAGAAGCGCGCGCGCGGCACAGATGGCGACGGCGCATGCGCTGTCAGCTGTCGAATGTTCTCGAAGGAGAAGCGCGCGCGGCACAGATGGTGGGCGACGGCGCATGCGCGCGCGTCAGCTGTCGAATGTTCGAGAAGCGGTGCGGACGGCGCACTACAAGGCGCGAGTATAAGATGCTTCCGCATCTAAAACCACCGACGCCAGCGGCGTTGGTGGGTTCGTTTTGGTCTGCAAGACCGCAACAAGCTCGGTCACGCCAACAGCAAGCTCGGTCACCTCTTTCACGAAATACGGAGGCGAAGTAGACACAGAGTAGGTTAAACTCCCGTTGGTTTCAACATTCAGTTACGTGCACTGCAGCATAACAAGTGAGTAGGGCTTTGCCGCCATTTTTCAAAATTCCTTGACTAGCGCTCCTATTGGTCCGCAGTGACCGATTCGGCGGAAGACGCCGCAAAAATCGATCCGAGAGCGATCGGCGCGGAGAGGGCCCTTTCGGCGGATCTCGCCGCCGCCGAACCGGATTCAGAGCACTTTCGGCGGCCGGAATGCTCAGTGTGAACGCGGCTTAACCGAGAGCCCCGCCACAATGGTCTAGTGGCTAAGGTACTCGGCTGCTGACCCGCACGTCGCGGGTTCGAATCCCGGCTGCGGCAGCTGCATTTCCGATGGAGGCGGGAATGTTGTAGGCCCGGGTGCTCAGATTTGGGTGCACGTTAAAGAACCCCAGGTGGTCGAAATTTCCGGAGTCTTCCACTACGGCGTCTCTCATAATCAAATGGTGGTTTTGGGACGTTAAACCCCATCTCTAACCGAGAAAACACGTACGCAACAAGCATTGCGAGCGGCGACGCCACTCTGAAGTTTCCGCACCAATCAGCATGACGTCACAGATTTTTACGGCTTCCACTAAGGCCTACGCAGTTCCTAACCAGCGACAATGAAATAAAATGTACTCCTCGGGGGGCAAGAGGACTTTACATATCAAGTTTGCGGAAATTTCGTTGAGCCTAAGTGCGAAACCCCCGAGAACCGCAGCGTCTCGGGCGGTGTATTTCGGCGCAAAATTTGAAAGTCAGTCTAAACTGATTCATTGTTTTAACTCTAGCGCCCCTTTGACGTTTCTGGCTCCAGATGTTCAACAATGCTATTCTGGTCGGCGTTGTTTTTGCCTCGTATGACGTTACTTCCCGACCAGATAAAGCTTCATCCAATTCTTGCTTTGGTTCAATCAATACACAAAGTAGCGTAGCTACACGTGCAATTGGGGGGGGGGGGAGAGGTCTAACAGCCCTCCCCCAGCACATATGTACGCTTACCCGCTCCCCCCGTCTCCCCGCTCCGCGACCTTCCATAAACACGACGCAGCAAAAAAACTCGTTCGCCGCTTCTCTGACACGCCCTACTTGAAGCGCCGGCGAACTTGAACCTGTTTCGCCGGACTTGAAAAGAGAGCAAGAAATAAAGACAACCAAAGAAGAACTCCGCCGGCGACGCACACCGCGACTTGTAATAATGCACGGCGCGTTGGCCCAGTCTCGATCAAGCGCGTCGTTTACCGCATACCGAAGAATGAATGGCAACGAATGCAGCCGCCGCTCGACGGGGGTCCGACGAAAGCGCGCGATGCTTCTCGTGGCGGGCGAAGTGCCGCATTCAACCGACACCCTAAAAGGGCTGTTGATTCGTCGCGGATACAGCTAAGATTTCCCCGTGGAAGCGCCTTTTTTTCTAGCTTGCGTAATGACGTACGTCTCCTAGAAAAAAAAAAAAAAGCCTCGGTGGTACACGCGTCATGGGAACCCACATAATTAAGAAGAAAATGCCAAGTAGCGTTAAACAACGCAAGCGAAAGAACCAGTTCTGTACGCATGTGGCACATGTAATTTTCGTGAATCCGAGGAAAACAAAAAAATGCGCTGCCCGTAGCTTTTTCTTTTTTTCGAAATTGGAAGTAAATGGGAAATTAAACAAATTCAGAGAATTCTAGGTGTTCTTTGCTCTTGACCCCATCGAAATGCGGTCACATAAGCCGGGAATCAATCACACATCCTCGAGCTTGGAAGAGCCGTAGCATGCAGTAGCAGACATATAACTATCGCATTTTCTCGCATATAACCCACTACTGCATATTACCTAAACCCATAACTAAGTCTGCAATATATACGCCTGTACAACCGCTGCATATAACCCACTCTCTTTTTTAACCACGGTCTTCTGTTTGTGTGGGCTACATGTGATAAAGTACGGTATTCATGGCTCTCTCTTAGGTTTCTCTTGAAGGTGGCAGCTTTGATACTGCAAAAGCTCCTAAACTGTGTACTGTGTTTAGTTAGTCTAAATACTAAATGAAGTAGCAGGGAGGTGGAGGACAACAGACAGAAACGAAAGAGATGGCTTTCCCCTTTTCCCCTTTCAGACATCTAAGGCGAATAAATAAGAGGTCATGTGACACTTTGCAATACATTTGGGAGGTGGAGTGTTTTGCATCGTCACTCATGCAAATGGTTTTTCACGTCTCCGCTTTCGTACTGAAAAAGAAAGCAAAAGTGGCCAGGTTTCCAATAGCACCTAGTGGTACAGAGATCAACACGACAAACACAGAGCCCAGCCTTTGCCCTATTCTTTGGATTGGTGCATGAATGTAAAAGGCTTCACTTAGCCCAACTGTTCTGAGAAGAAGTTAAGAAAAGGCGAGGTGAGGGAGGAGGGAAACCTTTATTCTTTCGTAGCCCCCTTGATACATAGATTCTCTCATATTATGGTGAGAATGGTTTTCTGTAGCACACTGACCACTGACACACTTTGAAAAATAACTGTTTCAGGAACCCTACGAATTTTGTGAAGCTGAGCAGAAGTAATAAACGTGTGTAAAAAAAAGAACAGCAATTATTAATGGTTCTCGGGCGGAAAAATCTACTTAAAGGCATCAGCCTTTGTCAATTCAGAAATTGATACCTTCACAATGGAGAAGAAAAGAGGAGTGCACAAACAAACCCTTTGAGTGCATCTATGTTCCTGCACTTCGTCCAGTCTTCGTAAAGCAGTAAAAAAATTATTGAAATCCATGAATTGACTTCCCTTGTCATAGATGGCCAAGCAAGTGTGAAACGTTTTTGCTGGCATGGGGCAGTATTTCGTGATGTTTGCCTATACACACTACATTGCAGGAATATTGACACAGTAGCCCAACATAACACGAGGAACGGAAGCTAAATATGTACCGTGGAAAATAGCGATGGTCTTGGAAAGATCATACATATTTCAAGAAACCCACACAGTTCTCAATATATAGCACCACGACGTAGTTTACCACCGCATGTGACAAACCGAAATGTCACGGAGGTGCATATAGATGGTACGCACTGTAAAACAAGCTTGGCTACATTTCATGCAATGTCAAACCATCCTTGCACTGTTTTATTCAATTACTGCTGAACTTTCAAAACGGTACCCTTGTTAGCCGCTTAGTTCACCAGCTGTCAAGACATAGTACCCAAATAGGTATGAGCCACACACACAAAAAAAAAACACACACACACACACACACAGATAATTAACCCCCTATCGCATATCCCCAAGCAGGTGCTCTTATCCCTTTTTTGGGAGAATCGAAGTATGTGCCAATGATCGTGCAAGAACCTCCCCGGCAACCCCGCCATTTCTTTTAAACCTGTCCGCTCTTGTAGAATACTGCTGCATGGAAAAACTCCGCCGCGGTGGTCTAGTGGCTAAGGTACTCGGCTGCTGACCCGCAGGTCGCTGGATCAAATCCCGGCTGCGGCGGCTGCATTTTCGATGGAGACAAAAATGCTGTAGGCCTGTGTGCTCGGATTTCAGTGCACGCAAAAGAACCCCAGATGGTCAAAATTTCCGGAGCCCTCCACTACGGGGACTCTTATAATCATATGGTGGTTTTGGAACGTTAAACCCCACATATCAACCAATGCTGCAGGAGTTTCTCTAGAAACTCAAAATTCAGATTGTTCTTGGATATGTGCACCATTTATAAGTAATTAGAGTGCAGTGACTCGGGGGTTACCTTACCGAGAGCCACAAATTGTTGGAACATTTCAACATCTTTCCCTCTTGTAAAAACAGTAAACGCATCATTTTTCAATAGAGCGTTTCATAAGAAGTACAAGTATGCATTATTCTAAGAGGCTGCTCTGCCGCCACCTTTAATTTCAGACCTAAACTGAGCACATGCCTCCCCTACAAATATTCTCCCATTATCTATCACTTGCTTGGAATTTTACAGCATTGATTGCTCTGCACTGTAAGTAGTACTACTGTGCAGCTATCTATCAAATGCTTCTGAATTTTGGTGTCCAACAATCAATACTTCCACACACTAAACAAGACACTGTTATTTGTATCTTTCATAGTTTACAGCGAAACTACACACAGAATTTCATTGCACTAACAATGACTTGGAAATATCTCCCAGCTTCAAGAACTAATATTTAAATGCCCCCACTGTCAAGGTCTTATGACGAAACAGACCTCACAGGTATGCTACAATGTACGGTAATGTGACAGGTTTCAAGTAACACTGTTGATAATTTGTTCAATATTAATAATAATAGTAACTGTTGGCATTGTGTGCATCTACGCCATGACAACATTATGAGAGATGCTGTAGTGGAGGGTTTCAGAAATTTCGACTACTGTTATTTAATGTGCACCAAAATCTAAGCACATGGGCTTCTGGCATTTTGCTTCCATTGAATAATAATAGTAATAATTGATAGGGTTTCACAAAACGACAAGATTACGAGGAGAGGGCTAGACAAATTATTATTATGTGGCATTTTTTAAATGCAGTCACTGTGGAAGCACTAATGATTTGTTAAAAGCTCCTGAAAAGCACTTAGAGTACTGTAGAAGATTTTGTAAGCATCGTTTGGCTTGTGCAATTTAGCATTGTGACATAGAAATAGCCAGACAAAGGTAACACATAATACAATCTGCAGGATGTAAACCCAAGGATGCCTTATGTCTGCTCCAATCTCAGTGCAGACTAGGAAAATCCAACTTAATGAAAGGGCAGCTAGCTAGCACTTTCCCTACCGAATGCCACCCAAGCTCATCCACAAGGTTTGTACCACTCCTAATGAATACAAGCAGGGCTTGCCGACGCAATGAAGCAACCTGAGCAGATGATGCAGTAAAAAAAAAATTTAAGAACAGGTTCAAAGCATGTATTTTGGTGTAGAAATGCAGGCTTGCGTTTGGATATTATCATTTCCGGAAAGAAAATTACTCAGGAGGAAAGGGTTGATCAACACTGATAACAGAAGAAGATAGCAGAGCAGGACTTTGATTAGGTGTCCCTCAGACACTTTGTGAAAAAGAATTGATGCAAGACTCATAATAGGACAGAGGGGCTGTGCAATGTGGACCTTTCACAAAAGCTCTGTCATAACCTACATGTTTGATACAAATGATTTAGCTTTTTCCACCTAAGAAAAATGAAAGAGTCTGCTAAAAAAGGTGTCAAAACACAAAGTTAGAATCCTGCTATCACAATTGTGAAAATGCCTGCAGTAAACAGTGCTCTAACTGCTCTTTCAAGCAGAGACAAGGTTCGAAACTGCAAAGGCAGTCATGCTCAGTTCCTAATTGAAGACAGAATTATTCAACACACAATCTCTTTTCTGTAAAGTTGAGTGCGCATTTCAGTTATGCTGGTTTGAGTGCAAGCTATGTGCTTGCTTAAAAAGTGAATTATGCTGTACACCTGCCACGTAAAATGAAAGACCATCAAATATGTAAAAAAGTAAAAAAAATCAGCCAGGCCTCTCCTTTGAGAACACAAACACCTTAACCGGCTTTCTTTCTTCATTCCCCCAAATTTTCAGCAAGTTTGTCCAAAATGCAGACTAAAACAAGTGCAGGTGACAAGAAGAGAGGGAGGAGGGGAACCGTCCTGCAAATTGAAAAGGGAAATGAGTATGCTATCACTTCAAGCTGCATTCTTTCTTTCGGGACAACCTGACAATTATAACCTCAATGTAACTATACTAAACTAAGCTTAGAAAGCTACTGGCAGATAAGCTGACTTGCTAATTAGGATAATGTTCCTTTATTCTAGCCTGCTGGCCGTGGTGGTAATGCAGATCACTTTCTTTCATGCTACTAGAAATAAGTACTTTTTATTTGAGAAAATGCCAAGTGTACGGAAAATACATGTAAACTCAAGCTGGAGGACACCGCAGCTAAACTTCTAACTTTACTACAATTAACAGTCCAACTACAACAATGTTTTTTCTTATATTTGGATTAACAGTTAAGGTGACATTGGCAAAAACACGCAAGTGTCAACATCAAAAAAAGATGCATGCACAGATCAAGTGTGCTGCACTTCAAGCAAATGGGACAAGTCGCCACACAGCAAGGCTGGCATAAGTGACTTTCTGTGGAGATTGATATGTTTTTATACGCCACTGATATGAACGACGTGACATCGAAGAAGTGTCGATATGTTTTTGAAAACATCATTAAAGATACTTGTTTCATTTCCTTGGTACACAGTGTCCAAGCTCTCAACACACCGGATGATGATATATGGGATTTAATGTGCCAAAGTCGCGATCGATTATGAGGCACGTTGCAGCGGAGACCTCCAGAAACTTTGAACACGCACAGACATGCACAGACATCGCACAGTACAGAAGCCTATAGCCTTTATTCTCCATCGAAATGCAATCTTTCCAGCCGGAATCAAACCTGCCTACACACACCGGAGTCAGACAACCAATATAAAACACATTAATTTGGTTTCAAAGTTCTTGGTGCTGAACATCAACATAGTTCCACTGAGTTGGCAAACTCAGTGGAACTTCCCGCAGCAGCCTCAATGGCAGAAGTCACTGTTAGGGTCACTAGAAGATAATTCACCTGTCACTGTTTATGTGCATCATGAGCAGATGACTGATATGCCGATAGAATGTTACCAGTTGCTGTCCCTCTGTGACGGCACACTGCAATGACATGTCACCGAGAAGCTGCCCCTGGATTTCGTAACCGAAAGTTTTTTTTTTTTTTTTTTCAAGGTAGTAGTAATGAAAATATATTCTATGCATTCCAAACACCACAATACTCTTTGAAGTGTCCTCAGGAACAGTGTTTTTGCCTAGAGCAACAACCTGAAAATATGTAAAGTTCCTGTCAGTACTCGTTTATAAAGGGCCCCCGAGATGGTTTTCTAAGGTTAAATAAAGCCTTATATGCTGCACAACTGAAGATATTTTTACGATTTGGGGATACCAAATGATACTTTGCAAGATATTACGAATTGCCAAAAAAACAAAACAAAACTCTGTCAAATATCATGTGATACTCAAGTAAATGCTGGCGTGCCGTTGGAGTACCAAAAGTCATGCAACCTTAATTTCACATTACATAATAGCGAAATCATGCAACATCCCCATGATGTCACATGACAGCATCATTGCGTGACACTGTCTCTTGTTCACGCGTGGGCCAATACCAGAGGAGGTGCAGCTGCATGTTAGGTACAGGTAGTTTGTAGCAGTGTGATAAAATATTCAACTAAAAAAAAAAAAGGAGATGGCTTTCCTGTTCAAGCCATCGTAGACATAGGGACCCTGTGACCTTTTGTTCCAGCTACTTATGAGGTTAGGCTACAACATGGACTAATCATTTACACCATAATTAGGAAAGCCCTTAAAATGAAGGGGGTCATGGGTCATCAAAAGAGCTGTAAAAAGGTTGCTCCTAAAACGACAATGCAGAACCGCTGGCATCCACACGCACTAACTAGGTGACGTCAGGATAAGTAGAGTATACCTGCGTGGACGCTTTGCCAATCGAGGCATTTCAGGGTACTTGCGAGTGCATGCAGTTGGGACACCCATCGGCGTCTTTGTCAAACGCAATTCGCCGTCTTTGTCATACGCGATTCGCGCTTACTTGAACTCTGAACCGCGTTCTTGAGGGATGTGGATTGTGTATGTTAAAGGTGCCAATGAGCATCCCTTGCATGTGTTCTCAGATGCCGTGGAGTTCCGTGTTCCTAGACAAGTCAAGCATCCATGCAGGTCTAGTCGGGCTGATGTCATTTAGCGTATGAGGCTGCCGATGGTGCCAGATTGTCGTTGTAAAAGCGACTTTTTCTCAACACTTTTGAACGTTACCTTCCTCCCACGTCACGCCTTTCCTTTGCACCATTTCGCTGAGCAATCGGGCTAAGCTACTCCTTCAGTTACTGTGCACTGGTGTGAAGTAAATCACCAAGCCTCACTTTGGGTCATTTGCTTGCTTTAGGTGTACGTACAAAAATAATCTGTTATTTCACAAAATTATTAAAAACAGAGTAATACATTAGCATCGAAGCTTGGGTGTTGTTGTTAAAATGTTGGAGGGAACAGAACGCAAAAGAAGACTGGGACAAAGAAGGGTGATGACACAGGTCTACTGTGTGTACAGTCGCGACTGCAGTTGCACACTCCTGATTGATAAAGAAATGTGGCACTAGCTAAGCACAATTTTCAGTTGACATGTGAAATAATTGAGGCAGACTTCACCAGAAAATTGGATAGCACATGCGTCAGTACTTCTTGAATAGCACTTTCATCTCGTGAAATATATCTAAACAGACCATGATTTACATACCATTGAACACCAGTAACGTTCGCACTATGTCTAACATTCAGTAAAAAGTTTTCGTCATTTTCCCTGCTTGTTGCGCATGCCAGTGGCATTTGCATGAATATTCATCTTTCCATTGAATAAAGTGTTGTGAGTCAGTGCTGTGTAGGCATCGCCCTTCCTTGTTCCATCTTCTTTGGCACTGTGTTCACTCCCGAGTAATACCATTCTACCAAGCTTTTGTGCAAACTGAATACATACCCAACACAGAACAAAATCGTACAGCAAAAGCAGGGCTGCATTTGTAGTATGAAAGTAATGAAATCATGAGAGAGACTCCAACTGTCAGTTTCCGAATGAGAAAAAATAATAAAACATGTGGGCATTAAAGAAAACATCATAAACATCATTCTAGTCACGAGTGATGACATGAGTGGTTAGCTCCATCAAGTGATGCTTGTCTGGAGAGGGCATTCCGCCTACACAAGCTCCGACAGCTGCATTCATGTAGGTGATTGCAGTAAATGTGTCATTACTAGGTTTGTAGTTATATTTTAGTCACTAACGTAGAAAAATGGCCTATTAATATTCCAGTGTCCATTTATTAACCTCTGTCATGTAACATTTGCACAGCTGGTAAAAATGAAACACGATTAAACAAGTCGACATCCTTCAGAACATTTTTTATGACGTAAAAGTGTCCCATTATAATTCATGTTGCAATAACGGCTATTTCAAGAATGAAAAAAAGAGTTTTGAGTGTCCACATGTTACTCACACATTTCAGATTGCGTCCTGACGAGGGAAACATGAGCCAGGTATTTGCAATTTTGTGAATACTTCTCTGTCAAGCAGACCACAGTTGGCCTTATAATTTTCTAAAAATGAATAATGCCTTGGTTAACTACGAGACAAATTAGCATGCGCAGGCCCCTTATTTGGCGAGGTTAAGCAATGAAATGAACATGTTGGGGCGTTTTTTGCCTAAAGGAGCTGCATTAAGTTCCCAGGACATCACACACTTATTTACATCTTTACGCCATGACCTCAATGAGTTGACATAGCTCACCTAGACGCAAGGAGAAGCATAATCGATGACTTCGCTATATTCGCAGGCAACCAGCTGACGCGAGTTTCCAAAAACGCGTCCGCTTTCTCTTTTATTCAAATACCACGAAAAACGCGTCACATGTGTCAGGCACTTAAACGAGCAGAGACCATTGCGTAAGCAATGAACACGTTCACATCTGTTCGAAGTTCCCACGCCAATACTCAACGAATGCAAGTTCGAACGCACGTCTCGTTTCGCTCTGGCGGAACGCTACCTCCATAATTACATTTAGGATATGGAGCGTCTCATTAGCGTCGGGTTAACAAGTAACGAACGAAACAAACTTAACGCCTCTACGCGAAACGCCAACGGCACACTGCGTTTGCACATCCGCATCTCACGTGGCGAACCGCGTCAGCCAGCCACGACAGTCAGCGAGGGAGGAAACAAAACAAAACGAAAGAGGGGGCGGCGGCCTTTGCGAAAGTCAATAATTCTGTCTGCTCCAGTTTTACAGTACGCTAGACTTTGTTATCGGGGCGTCAGTAAGGCGCTAATGCCCATGTTACTGAATGTTACGACATTCGCACCGAAATCCTTATCAGAAACGAACGCCGAGACGACACTGACGGGACCTAAAAAAAAAAAAAAAGGAACAAAAAAGTGTGGGCTGTTTTCGCGTATTTTCCGCGAATGCAACGAGAACAGGCGTGAACAATAAAAAGTTCAATCGAGCACATGCTGGCTAAGAATATCTAACAAGTGATACCTGCAAACTTTTCGGTAGGATGTCGTTCTTCCTCAAGGAGTTGATATTTAGCCTCAGACGCGCGTACTCTTTGACCACTTTTCTTCTCTTGGCATCTCGGGCCATTCGCCAGTCCGTGTACTTGTTTCGACAGGGCACTAGAGTCCCCAGTGGCGTGACATTCTGCAAGAGCGTAGCACAGCAGATTTATCACTAACCTCACGTGCATCTTGGTTAAGGAATCGCGCGCGTGAAACACAACTGAAACAAGAGAAAACTTTGTTAGGTCGTGTACGCCACACGACGATACAGATAGCGAGCCACACGTCGCAAATTTTAGAAAATATCTTTATATTGTCCGATAAACTCTTGCCAAAACGCATCTACCGGTGCTCTCCCGAGCGGCGATAGGGTTCCGGCACAGGCGTCTAGAACTGGTAAAAAGTGTTAAGCAAAGAGTGAAAGTCAAGCCGAACAAATTTGCAACTTGCCTGGCCTGAAAACCTGGCGCCTAGCATAAGCTTAACGGTATTGATGACTTTATTCATTGCCATATTGAGAGGAAACCGGGCGTCGGATCAATAAATGAACAACATGTACGCCGCCATCACATGTGAAAAATGTAAGTCCGCACACATTTAATACTAACATAACGGTAAATTAGGCAACAAGCAACAACTTAAAAATACTTAAATATTTTTATCAATATAAAAATGTGTAACTTTTAAAAGGACTAAAAGAAATATTGGTTTTTTAGTGACGTCAGATGCAAGTCAATATATAGCACGTGACCCATCGTCACCTCCTCTTAGTTCTCCGTCGGTTGTGTTGGTAAGTTCGGGCTGCTTTTCATCCGCACGATTTTGGCGTTCGGAAGTGTCATCCGCGAGAAATTTTGTAAGGATATTGTAGCCGAATTGTTTCTCGTACTTCATCTATACTCATTTTAACCAGTACGATGTGTTTTATAGAGTTTAAAAGACTGCAGAGTTTGTGAGGTAGCCGGTGAAGCGGTTTATCATGGCGCTCCGTAGGCCCTTTGCATTCGTGCCGGAGCAGTTATTTTCGCCTGGGCTGGGAGTCCTCCGAGAAGTGACTTGATTGGAGCGAATTTGGTTTTACGGTATCGGTCTTTCACGCGGGACGCAATACTAGTCATTAATTAGTATTTGACGCCTCGTGGTAATGAATCTTCGGTCGCCATTTTGGCCGCACGCCATTCCGACGTGCTTTTGTCTGGCGCCGGCTGTGTTGCGGGGCGTGGGTTGGTAGATCGCTTCGACGGTCGATTTCGCCGGCTCTCCGCTAACAGTTGTGTTCACCGCTTCGGCGGCTGTTGTGCGTTTCTTTGCAGACAGGGACACGCAAAAACCGCGACCATGGGAAAGGAAAAGACCCACATTAACATCGTCGTCATCGGCCACGTCGATTCCGGAAAGTCCACGACTACCGGACACTTGATCTACAAATGCGGTGGCATCGACAAGCGTACCATTGAGAAGTTCGAGAAGGAAGCCCAGGAGGTCAGTGGCTTGCAGAGTTCTTTTCCGCGTTTTCTAACCCTTGCGTTTGAGTGCGGGCGTCGCGTGTTCGCCATATTGCTCGGCACGCCGGCCGGCGTGGTCGACCCGGGTCGTTAACTCTTCGCCGGTGTGTCTTCTTGATGTATTGTAGATGGGCAAGGGTTCCTTCAAGTACGCCTGGGTGCTGGACAAGCTGAAGGCCGAGCGTGAACGTGGTATCACCATCGATATCACCCTCTGGAAGTTCGAGACGCCCAAGTACTACGTGACTGTCATTGATGCTCCCGGACATCGTGATTTCATCAAGAACATGATCACTGGAACGTCGCAGGTAAGCCTGCTTGTCAGATTTTGTGGCCGGTGGGGGTCATTGAACTTGTTTTTCTGGGAGCTTTGACTAACGTGCCTGTTTTTGTCTATGCAGGCCGATTGTGCTGTGCTGATTGTGGCTGCCGGTACCGGCGAGTTCGAAGCCGGTATCTCCAAAAACGGCCAGACTAGAGAGCACGCACTACTGGCCTACACTCTGGGCGTGAAACAGATGATCGTCGGCGTGAACAAGATGGACACCACGGAGCCCCCGTTCTCGCAGTCTCGTTTCGAGGAAATCCAGAAGGAAGTGTCCGCCTACATCAAGAAGATCGGCTACAACCCCGCCACGGTTCCGTTCGTGCCCATCTCCGGCTGGAACGGCGACAACATGCTCGAGCCAAGCACGAACATGCCCTGGTACAAGGGATGGTCTATCGAGCGCAAGTCTGGCAAGTCTGAGGGCAAGACCCTTCTGCAGGCCCTGGACGCCATGGAGCCCCCAACCAGGCCCACGGACAAACCCCTCCGACTTCCGCTGCAGGACGTCTACAAGATTGGTGGCATTGGCACGGTGCCCGTCGGCCGTGTGGAGACCGGTGTCCTCAAGCCCGGCATGGTCGTCACCTTTGCCCCTGCCAACCTGACCACTGAGGTCAAGTCTGTGGAGATGCACCACGAGGCCCTCGCAGAGGCCGTGCCCGGCGACAACGTTGGCTTCAACGTCAAGAACGTCTCGGTGAAGGAGCTGCGCCGAGGATATGTGTGTGGAGACTCGAAGGACACTCCACCAAAGTCCACGGAGGAGTTCACTGCCCAGGTTATTGTGCTGAACCATCCCGGCCAGATTGCTAACGGCTACACGCCTGTGTTGGACTGCCACACAGCCCACATTGCCTGCAAGTTCAGGGAGATCAAGGAAAAGTGTGACCGTCGTTCTGGCAAGAAGCTCGAGGGTAGGTTTAGGTTGTCTGTTTCTTAAATTTTCAAACCTGTTTTTTTTTTTGTTTGTACAACTCTACATTCACTACTTGGTATTGCAGTCTCACCTGGTTTTTCTCTATGCCTCTATTCGTAGACAACCCCAAGTTCATCAAGTCTGGCGATGCTGCGATCATTGACCTGGTACCTTCAAAGCCTATGTGCGTCGAAACCTTCACCGACTTTCCTCCCCTTGGTCGCTTCGCTGTCCGTGACATGAGGCAAACGGTCGCCGTCGGTGTCATCAAGTCTGTCAAACCCAAGGAGGCGTCGGGTGGCAAGGTCACCAAGGCAGCTGAGAAGGCCCAGAAGAAGAAATAACTATGGCTGCTTGGCAGGGCCTCTGAAGAGCAACAGCACGCATGCTGGCCCCCGGCTGGGAAAAAGCTCCTGGCTCAATTTTTGGTTACCCTGTTTCTCAATGTTTGGTTGCTGTGTCAATGTCACCGCAAAGAGTTCAGGAGGAAAAACATGTGTGCCCCTGTTGAGATGTTGTCATGGGTGTTTCTATTTTAAAGTGAAGCAAATAAAGCCAAGCTGTACCACCCTAAGAAAGTGGTTTGTCTGTAATTACTAATTGTGCATGCGAATTTCATGCTCGAAAAAAACCAGGAAAAAAGGAGGGCTGCATGGTCAAACGAAATAATGACGTTATCTAGAAAACGCTTCGGCTATAATCGTATGCAGCTCGGATGGTGTAGTCATCGCATGCGGGTTTGGTTGCATGCAACGTTAATCAGAGGTGGTGGCCTGGTAATGCATGGGAGCAATCGTGCGCTTGTCGCAGTTAATTTGTTGCCGCGTGGCGGCGAAGCACCCCTTCTTCATATCGTTTCACTCGGCTGCCGCTTGGCAGCAGAACAATCGCTAGATGAGTCATGTGACGCGTATTATCACGTGTAGTTCTGCGAACCCGTGAGGAGCGGCGCGTGAGAGCTATTCGCACGTCGTCGTACTGGACGGAGGAAGGGGACTTGAGATGGGCGTTTGGCGTTATCAGTAGTAGCTGCGTGATCAACTTTTCCGATAACGTCGGCGCAAGCGGCGCTATGCTCGTTGTGCCTCACTGGGCATAGGTGGTCCAGCGGGTGCTGACAGGGACAGTTAATCGAGTTGCGCAGCTGTGCTGGCACACACCGGGAAAATGCGTCTGCTCGTCGCCTACAGCGCCCTGGCAGTGTTTACCTGCTGCGTAAGTCCGTTTCGCATTTTCATTCATTTTCAGATCCGCCAAAAAAGCGACACGGAGGCTACCGTACTTTCACATTATTAGATCACATCGCCATGGTAATAAAAGTTCGTTCGGTTTTACGAGGGCTGAGTAGATGATTTTTTGGGGGGCGTGTGCATTCGCTCCGTCGCAGAATGCTTTTCCTAGTTTACAAAAAAATGCGAACGCTTTTTGTTGACGGCTACTCGTATTTCTTCGTCCTCGTATTTCCGAGCTTGTTCATTACGTCGCCATTCATACCCACGGAATACCTGTGCTAAATCTCCATGGTGAAGTCTGTCTTAGACAATTTTTGTTTACAGAGCGCCAGCTCTATATATTCTTTCGTGTAAGTTAGAGACACTCGCTGCACGTTCGGAGAATAGCGTGCCATTTGGGCCTGTAGGTTATTCACAAAAGCGTAGAGTACACCATATCTAGCGCCGTTTGTCCCAGCGTGCGCATCGTGTTGAATTATTTGCGGCTTGGCGCGCGCGCTATCAGGGACGACTTTCATTGAGCAATGGATGAAATATAATAATCAGGTCTTCGGACGGCACCGCAGCGCTTGTGAGTGGAAAGTTGATTTCTTGCGATCAATTGATGCCCTTCCGTTTCTGTGCATGTCACATATATGCTGCCTGAATGAGTAATTTAAATTCTCTGCAGTATGACCCAACGGTATGACCTGCGTGTATGATGTCGCAGGTTTTCAGCAGCTGTTGTCAGTGAAGCTTCTCCTGCTTGTTCTACGTGACTTGTTGCCATAGCTTTTGTGCCGTCGTTGAAATGCATCACATACAAGTGCTCCCGATTGTTTCGTAACAGCTGCGGCTATTGATTACTTGAGCTGGTGGACAATCACTATTACGTTCTTGATCAGGCCCCGGTTGAGTTTGTTTAGTGTGGGGATGGTTTTCTTTCGAATCGTAATGCATTTGACCCCCATTCCTTGATTTTTGTATACCTTGTGTAAGTTTAGCACAGTGAAGGCAGGGCATAATCGCCAAGATGTTAAGTTTGCTTCATCTTCTGCAGCAACAGCAAGTCGTTAAAAAAAAATGGACCGGGCTAAATGTTCTACACTGTTAAAACCACCTATTTATGTTGATTGTATCAGCATCTTTTGGTTTTTTTATGCTTTTGGCAGCCTTGTATTGAAGAAAAGAATGCTTAAGTCAACACTTTGCACAAATAACCTTACAAAAAATTTAGACTTTAGTAGTGTCCTCTTCCTAAATGAGAAACCTTTAGAAAGAAATACTTTCTCTGGTTGAGGTGAAAGGGTAGTCTTAGTACTTGGAGTTTCCTGACCTTTTCATTCAGGAGTACATATGTGACCAGGTATGAAGGTCTGTTGAAGTCTGAAAACGGGCCTTTGCACTTGATGTTTGCACTGTCTCGCAAACTCATTTCACGACAAGAGGTCACGTGTTCCATTCGCTACATCCGTTGAGGGCTTTGGTATTAATTTTGCAACGATTTTCTTCATTGTTTCTCAACCCTTTGTCAATTGAGCACTGCTATTATCTCTGGGACTGGCCATGTGATGGGATGCATGATAAAAATGCAGAATGAATTGGGAAGTGATACTACATGTGCCTAGCATAAGCGCTTGTTCGTCAGCTGTGGCTGATTTTCTGATTTGTGACATTGGCTGGATGCCAGATATCAGCAGCAGACAAGCAGTGGATGCCTCATAATTTATTCATGCTTGAAATTTACAGATGTCTTGTGAGCAGTTGTAACTGGCAACTGAACATTGCCTCGAAGTGATGCAACGCTGGCAAGCGGCTTGTTGCCACCTCAGTGTGCCTCATGATTTATGCTGTTCATGTCAGCTTGCACTGGCCTTGTTTTGTAAAACAAGCAAAGCTCCTGTTTTTTGCACACGTGGTTGGTGTGCAAGGTATGTGAATAACAAAAACTTCACAGCAAGCCCCGAGAAAGCCACTTTTGACTATGTGTGGTCAACTTGGTAGAACTCGAGAAAAGCCTGGACCCTTAAGTGCTTTGAAGATATGTACCAAATCGAGGTTATGTATGAACTATCTCGGCAGCAAGTTCTCCTAAGTTACAAAACCCTTTCTGGGCTGCTGCTTCTTCTGCTGAGCTGATGCGCTGTTCAGAGAGGAAGTGTAGCGATGGCGTGGGACAGTTTCTTGTGGTACGGTACCCTGTTTGGTAGATCCTTAAATATTGGATGCTGCTGCATCGGACTGTTGTGAGGTGACTGTGGGAACTGCTGCACCAATCTGCTGTCCAGCGGTAGAGGCGGATTACTCTTGTTATGGCCGGTTGCGCATATCTTGTGTTCTCTTCTGAACTGCTTTAAAAATTTGACTTAGATAGTCAGTTTCAACTGTTCTTCTTTCTGTGAAGTCCTTTCTTAATTGATCGGACAAAGAGATCACTAACGATTTAGTAGTACCAGGTTATCGAAGGACTCTGGTAGTGCAAATTGTTTGACGTGACATGACAAGAACTTAATTTGAGTTCGGAAAAACAGATTTAGAGGAACCGGAGGCCAACCAGATCAGAATGACATTGTTTTGAAGGCTGTAAAGTTTGGTGTGACGTAGGTGACTTGTGCAGAGAACAGTTACTCCCAGGCTGTTGCTATGTGGCTGACACGAACTGTAGCTCTTGCGGTGGTTGTCGTGTTATGTTTAGGCAAATGGAAGAGTAAATGGCTTATGTGGATTCTTCAAATCTCTGTGTGAACTGTAAATATGAGTGTTACAATAATGAAGCGTAATAGCTTAATGGAAGCACTACTGCTGAAAAATGACTGTCGTCTATAGAGCACCATTGCTGGTAATTGCAGATAGTCCTTTTCGATGTTGGTACTGAGCATTGCGAAACAGTTTGAGATACATGTGATGTGTTCGTGGCATTTCTGGAGGCTTGCCCTAAAATATCGCTCTGTGAAAAGTGGCTTATACTATTGAAATCCTTGGGTACCACACTTAATTTAACTTGAATAAAAGATATGCCTCCGTACAAAATTGTGGCTTATTACCACAGATTTCATGCCTACTTGGATTCATAGCAACAAATGAAGTTCACGTTATTATATTGTACTACAACTCACTGGTATACTCAGCAGCTTTAGTAAGAGTTTTCCAATTATGAATACTTAATTAAACTCATCCTGTCAGCTTACTTGAAATCTGATAAAGCTTTGAGTAAGACTAGATTGATTTTGACTTCATGATCTGTTCAAATATTTTTCGCTGGCTACAGTTTTAGCTCTTGATTAGCCTAAATCTCAATTACCCTGAATGTGAATTTTCAAGTTATTCCTTCATATGTGATTTCTATGCCGAGGTATTCTTGGAACTTGGGCACTTCAGTTAGTTACAGCTATTAGCCATGATTGTTGGAAGTGCAGGCCTAAAGTTTCTTTGTATTCATGTATTGGAGAGTTACAGTGACTCTGGGAGAGATGCTTTTTTACCAGCTTCCAAAGTCTTTCGGAATGTGTTGTATTGCCAAAGCACTTCAAGAACAGATTGCAAGATAAGGTTTTCCTGAAGGAAAGTGGCCTAGTGGGTGTCTCTTCTGCAGTGTCAAGCTTGTATGCGAACAAACAAGTCATTGGACCAAGGTCTAAGACAAGAGCAATGATTAGCTCAGATAAGCAGCAGTGAACGGCATGCGCCACTCCAAAGGACAGAAAAGCAGCTTATAGGCATTCCTTTTGTTGAGAGTTTGATCAGGCGGCTTGTTGTCATGGTGGAATTTGGGGAGGGGATTGTAATTAAGGGGCTTGGATATGTTTCTAGTGTTTGACATTTTTTGCTCATCATGTGCAGTGGGTATGCCGCGGTGATAATGGACACTGGAGCTGAAATGTTTCCAGTTACTGGGCTCCTAAACCAGCTGGGATAGTTTTAAAACATTTCAAGTGAACATGCAAGTCAAGTTGAGAATGCCGTCACATTCAACATGTGGTGGCGCTACGCTTGGTGGGCGAACCACAAAATGAAATGAAGCAATCTCTGTCTCCTCTCGACGACGCCTTTAGAGTATAGCCAGCGCTGGCCGTGACGTCCCTTGTAAAAAATGCAGATGGTGACAATCAATAATCTGTGCTAGCATGTACGCGTGCTGCCTGCTCTTCCTCTTCGCATGGTTAGGAGGGGCACTTGGAGAGAAGAGCCAATGAACAAAGAACCAACAAAGCGAAGCAAAAAGTAAAATGAATGAGGCATTAGACCATTGAACCCATGCTACTCCGCTATTACTGCACAATTTTATAAAATTCTCCCAGATGCATGTTCATTGTAGACTTTTGCACCGCTGCAACATAACTGAATTTTGATCTCTGCTTTGTTTTGGGACTCCTTGAAACGCATGGAGCTTTTTTGCATCCATTAACATTTGGTTAAGCCACGACTGCAAGTTATGGTCGATAAATGAACATATTAGCCGTCACTGCTGTTAGTTTTTTACTTTCATTACACCCTCCCTTCCAAGTTTTTTTTCTTACTTTACTAGGCTTCTATTAAAGGTACAGAAATAAACTTGTTTATAGTATTAGGATGGATATTTAAAATTGTTTTTTTAATTTTTGGGGAGCTGAAATATGTCACGAAAATTGGCAAAAGCTACATTCAAGAGCAGTAATTTCTGTACTTCACAATTTAGAAAAGGGGAAACTACACGATCTGCATATGCCATGGAAATTGGGCTCTTACTGGGAACAAAGACATACGTGTACATAATCATTAGTGTAGCCAGAATTTTATCTGGGGCGGGGAAGGGAGAGTGTGGGTGGTTCTTAACCAGCCTTTGTGCATGTTTGTGTGTTTATTTAAATGTGTGCATGTATATATGCACATGCAAAATTTAAACATTGGGTGGTTGAAGCACCCCTCCCCCCAGCTACACTAGTGAACGTAGGAAGACTATTTATATAACTCGGGCTGTTTTAGTTTAGTATATATTTTAATCATAAAAAAATTACCAGGTTTGGCTAGTAGTGTCTCTGGTTCAGTGAAAATGCAACGGGAAGATTCATTTATATGTAAGCATTTAAGTAAACCAAAAGGGACAGTGTCATAATCCAAGGTGCCATGAGACTCTTGTGGAAGTTACGAAGAAATCTTGCTATCAACTTTTTTTCCCCTTTGAGGTGCACGTTAAGGAACCCCAGGTGGTCGAAATACCCAGAGCCCTTCAGTACGGCGTCTCATAATCATGTAGTGGTTAAACCCCCCAAAATTATTTTCCTCTGCCTTGCTGAGCACTTGTCTATAGTAGGAGCAACAGGCTTGACCAGCATAAATGTTGCCCAAGGGTGGGGATGAAGAATACCACCATTCATCTTCCTGAAAATATAGTTCCTTAGTACAACTTAGTCGTGGTTGCATTACTGACATCTTTATAGGCTCATTGATGGCTGCCAAGACATTTTTTTTTCTGGGATATGAAAGTGTGAATGTAGTTATAAACATTTCAATGCCAATTGTCATAGCATAAATTAAGTGTAATTAATCATTCATTACAAGGTATGTTTTTTTATGAAGAGTGCAATACTAAAATTGGTGAGATGCCCCCTAAAGTGGCCTTTACTTCAGAAAGTTTGGCCTCGTTGCCGTGGGCACAGCATTTTTCCTTCATACACACTACATTGTAGTATTGCGCTCTGGAGTCTATACATTGTAGTATTGCACTCCGAGTCTAATTGTTTAGGCAGGGACTTGATCAAATGTATTGTTATGAGTAACTTCTTTAATGTATCAGTATGAATGAAAATGACTCTTGGCCTTCGAAGTTTGGCTGTTTACAGTGCAAGGCTGTTAAAAGTTTTACATGGCATCACCGTTTTGTTATTTTTGATGTTCTTAAGTAACTCAGGTGCTCGATTTTCTGAAAAGAAGCTGGTACAGTTGAGATGTGTTGGTTTGAAAAGACAGCAGTGGGGTGATTTAAGCAGACTATGCTTGACATAGTGAACCTGCAATTTTTCAGCATTTGCATGAAGAGAAATTCTCACAAAAGCTAAAAATTATGAGATGCCTTACTATGAATGAAAGCATTACATTACCTAATTCAAAATTTTTGTTTCTGGCAGTACAGTTGAATGCCTGTATAAGAGACACTGATGTGAGAGACAAATGGGAGTAAGACACCAATGTTTTGCATCGAAGTAGCGTTCAAACAGAAAATGAGAACATGGTACCCTGCTTGTAAAAGACATCTCATGAAAGGGACCAGAGACGTTCACCGTTGCGTGTCTCCTATAAAGGGGTTCCACTTTGGTGTCGGCAGTGTTGTACCTAGCCAGTTTATTTTTGGCCACTTTCTTCCCGTTTCTCGTGCAGACGTTGGCCGATGCTGCTGGATCACAATGTGTCATGAGGGGTGCCTGCGGAACGGACCCATTGACAGAAAAGCCCATGCCCTGTGTCGACAATGGTCCTCCCAAAGCTGTCAGTGACAAGTCCATGGAAGTTCTCAAGGGAATTTGTCCAGATTTGGTATCAGGTCAGTCTGCTGCTTCGAACTACCTGAAACATGCGGTGCCACTGCCATCACGATGTCGTCGTAAAACTATCATCATCATTAGCTTTTTTTTTTTGTGTCCATTGCAGGACGAAGGCCTCTCCCATTGATCTCTAATTTACCCTGCCTCGCATGAAATGATTCCAATTTGTTTATGTTAATTTAACTAAAATCATCCCATCCAATTCTACTACCCCGTGCAGTTAGCAGGAAAGTCTTCTGTTGACCTAAAAGTACAGATAATGTCTGTTGATATACCAGGGCCAGTGGGCAGAAGTGGTGACATTCTAAACCATAGAGGGCTCCCTATATTTATACTTCATATGTTATATGGCCTTTTTTGTTAGTTTACCGACTCAATTTATTTACTGACTTGCTGTGGCATCTTATTCACAACGCTCACAGCTGCTCGTAGGTAGCATTGAGAGTTGTGAGACTATTTTCATACATGTAGATTTTGTCTGCATATTAAAGGTGCTCTGACACAATTTTAAGACATTACGAAAGGGACAATTTTCGTCTCCTTCGTATGCAGTGTGAACACTGCACACACTGGGGTCGGCCAGCACTACAGAGTATTTTCCTTGGTTTTAAAGTTTTCATTGCTGACCATGAGCAAGCCAGTCGCACTGCAATGTGCATTATCTCAAAAAGTCAATATAGTTCCACTGAGTTCACGAATTGCGCTTGCTGCGTGCAGCCTAAATAGCAAACATCACTGTCGGGGGTCACTGGAGACGGTGCACTCATTGTTGATGTGTATCATGAGCAGATGGCAGACGTTGTGAATTGCTCTCTTCCCGTGACATTGCACTGCCATGACACGTCACAAAAAAGCCCCCCCCCCCCTACCTTCCAGATCAATATTGAAACTTAATGAGTGTTTTTATGATAGTGGTATTAAAAAATATACATAATACATTCCCAGGCATGATACTCATTATAGGGTTTTCAAAACCCGTGTTCTTGTGAGGAGCAACAATCCCAAAATACTTAAAATCTGTGCGAGTACTCCTTTAAGTATTTGATGACCGCAAGAGATGTTGAAAATCATCAGAAAGAGTTAGGTCACTTATCTATTTCATTACACAGTGGCATATGTTGATGTTGTGATGCTTTAATTGTTGTATGAACTCTTAGCTAATTCACATCATTCCCAGAAACTGTGCACAATTGAGGAGCATTGAGAAAGTTGGAGGAGTTTTTTTTTAAGTAAATAAGCTCGTAATAAGAAAATCTATGAAAGTCTTTAGACTTTTCTGCCTTGTATATCAAAAACTATGAAAGCATCCATGTTCTGTTTGCAGGTCAGGGGAAAGAATTTTGTTGCGACAATGATCAGGTTACTGCCCTTGGTACAAATCTTGAAGTAATGCGTGCACTCATCATGAATTGCCCGTCTTGTTTCTTCAACCTGGCACGTGTATTCTGCATGGTGACATGTTCTCCTCACCAAGAAGATTTTCTTGAGGTACGTTGTTTTTTGTGTTCCAATCTTTCTAACTATATGCACTAATACCATCTGAACATCAAATCTTTGGTTCTTTGTTCTCGATATTCTTCCCCTCTTGTACAAACAATTACCCCTTGTTTTCTTAGTGTTGAAGTGGGTGGAGGTAAACCAGCAGTCTTTATTTAGAAAGCTTGTTTAAAAGTTGAAAGCCAGAACTTGTAAACATTTAGAGAGCTTCAATTCCCTTGGTGGAGGGGAAGGAGAGGAGGAGAAAAAACACCTTTTTTGAGTTTTTGCATATGCGGTTAACTTCTGCAAAGTGGATCTGTTCAGGGTTAAAAGCAAAGTGCAACACAATCAGGGTTACATGGACACCTTGCTGCTTTCTCTTTCTTCATGTTAACTCACATTTCCTTGAAGTTTTTTGCGCATCCTTCAAAAATAATCTCTTTATACCGTAACCTGGCAATGTTCAGCACTGGCCTGTGTGGCTATATACTAAAAATTATGCTAATAATATTTTTTGTATTTTACCTTCACATACTGTAACTCACTTTTCTAGTATGTATTTTGTTTACATGTTCATAAGTTGAACTGCATTTCCTATTATATTCAATATTTGCCTATGTATGTGTAGATATGTATTGTAGAGAAGCTTACGAACCCTGAAATTGGTCGAACTCTCAGGTGCCTTCTAGTGGGTCTACCCAACAAAGGATGCCGCTCGCGCTGGGAGCCCGTGCTTGGTTGTTACTGTCGCCATTGTGCATGCTCGCTGTGCGCCGGCTAATAAACGCCTTAACAATTTGGTGGAGGTGCTGTGCCCTTCAAACATCTTCGGTTCGCATTCGATGCCCTTGGAGCTTAGATCCCGTACCGTGCCTTCTATCATGCACCAAGACGCCGCTCAGCAAATGCTTCCTCCTGCGCCGACACCATGTTCCGGTGTCCCCCGCATCCGCGACCCTCCTGTCTTCATCGGCGCGGATGGCGCCGACGTCGAGGACTGGCTCGCCATGTACGAACGCGGCAGCGTCCCCAATCATTGGGACGAGGCAGGTAAACTCGGCAACCTGGTTTTCTACCTCGCGGGTGTGGCCGGCATGTGGTATAACAACCACACATCCGATTTCGCAACCTGGTCTGATTTCAAGACCGCTATCACCGTTTTTGGCCGCCCTGCCGTTCGTAAGCTGCAAGCCGAGCAGCACTTACGCAAACGTGCTCAGCAGGCCGGTTAATCATTCACCAGTTACATTGAAGATGTCCTGGACCTGTGCAAGAAATCTAACAACAGCATGTCCGAATCGGACAAGATCCGGAACGTCATGAAGGGCATTGACGATGATGCCTTCACGATGCTGCTTGCCAGAAACCCAGGCACAGTAGCTGAGGTCATCACGCTGTGCCAGAGCTACGAGGAGCTCCGCCGGTAGCGTTCGATGACCCGTCGATCTACACCACGAGATGCAGGGCTTGCTGGCTTGGAGGCGAGATGTGATCAGGTGGCACTGCTGGCAGACCTCAAGTCCTTCATACGTGAGGAAATCGCACGGCAGTTCTCTCTCCTGCCCTTTTCCCACCCACCGGCTGCTCAACAATCGGCCACTACCATTCTTCCACCCATCCGCCGAGCAATTGAGCAGGAAATAGCGGAGGTCATGCCTGCGTACCACCCACAACAGCTTCCGGCCCCTGCGCCCCCAAGTTACGCCCAAGTGGTCGCCAGGCCGCCTCCAGTCGTTCAAGTGCCCGCCCCACTCACTTACGCCGAAGCTGCCGCACGACCTCTATCCTTTGCAGCGGGTATGCCGGCTACGTATGTTCACGTGGCCTCTCAGACTCAGCTCCAGCACCCCCTGCAGCCTTTCCCGCCACCGTTCCGTCCATCAACTCTTGCGTCTTGGACAAGACATACCCTGACGAACCGATGGCGCGCACCCGACAACCGGCCCATTTGCTTTGCCTGCGGTTGCGTCGGCCACGTAGCACGTTATTGCACTCGCGTACAGACGCCCCATATCTCATCGTCTGTTGCTGGCCAGATTAGGCGTACCTATCACGACGAAACGCCGTCTATGCCACCGCCAACTCGCCTAGCTTCATCTTCTCGTAGGTCACCGTCTCCACGACGTCGTTCCCCATCCCCCATGCGGCCAAGTTCAGCTCCCAGCGCGAGCGGCATCCTTCTTGGGTAGGCCCACTAGAAGGCAGCTGAGAGTTCGACCAATTTCAGGGTTCGTAAGCTTCTCAACACTATATATATTTTTCTAACATATTATTTGTGCCGCCCGCATTACACAATGCCCCTCGAGGGCTCTGTAAGGTACTGTAGATAAAAATAAAATATTATGCTAGCAAATTTTGTTGAGTGAGTTTCCACGAGCCAACACAGCTTTCTTGCCTTATAATCGCACTGGACTATGTCGAATAAGATATTTAGAGCTGACAATTGTGGGCAGTTTTCATCATTTTTATTTTCTTTTTGTAAATCTATATTATGACACAGTCTGACTGGAGTAAAGATCTTTTCATTAGGGGATGTGAATTTGAAGAGGTGCTGTTCCCCTTCTTCCTTCTGCCACTGGTTGTAGTTTACTGTGTGGAATTGTTAGTGTTTACTTTCAGTGGAAACTAGTGATGTGCTATGTGAAGGTGTTTAATGTGCTCTTGCTTCATGAATGTCTTGTTTTGTGGCAGGTTACGCAATCTAACAAGACTACCCGGGCAGTGTTAGAGGTCAACTATTATATGACACGTCGCTATGCTTTGGGCGCATTTTCGTCGTGTTCGGGGCTCGATTCTGGAACTCTGGGTGCCCTCTGTGGCAGCTACAGCGACGACTGTGGTCCCGAGACTCTCTTCATGGGTCTTGGAATGCACGACGGGCTCCATTCACCCTTCCAGATGGATTTTGTGTTCAGTGGTGAGTCTGGTTCCTTATGAAGCAATCCCCCATGTAGAGTCCTTTCGAGTGTACCATTTGAAAATTGCGCCAAAGTGGAAATCGATCAACCAGAGTGTAGTCAAGGAAACTACTGCTTAGCTTGTGTATCTCATTTTCGTTTTCTTTTTCCATATGCCTGACATATATCGCATATCTTTGGCATTTCAAACATGTGGCTTATGAAGCCTCCGAGCGTGTCAAGCAGCGCCTTGTGAAATGTAGGGCTTTCTTTTTCAAACTTGCCGCAGCAAAGCAGCGGTTAAAGTGCTCGACCGCTGACCTGGAGGTTGCTTGTTTGATCCCAGCCGTGGGGGTCGTATAGTTCAATGAAAGTGAAATACCGAAGGCCCATGTACTGTGCGATGTCGGTGCACGTTAAAGAACGCAACACGGTATGGATTTTTGGAGCCCTCTTCTATGGAGAGTCTTATAATCATATCGTGGTCTTGGTGGGTGAAACCCCAGATATTATCCCTTTCCAAACAGCCTTTAAAGGAGCACTGACATCAAGTTAACTCATGCCAAGATTTTTGCGTCAGCAAGTAACTATAGACCCCGTAGCACCGATTTGCGACCTAAAACTCAACTGAGGGATTGGTAACTATCATTTTTATTTATTTATATTACTGGTATCTAGCACTATTCAGAACTGCCGGCAATCCCACCATTTTCAGCGCTGGAAGCACCAGCATTGGTGCTACCTCGCGGTCACCTCCAGATCACACCACAGCTGACCACTTCTACACAGAAAAGAGGGGAGGTCGGGCTCAGCTGCTCCGCAAACATTTCGTTTGCTAGGCGGACACATTCAGTCATGCCTTCTCACCTGCATTGCTGTCGTCGCCGTACAAAGTGCCGACTCGGGTTCAATATGATAGTCTGAAGCTTGGAAATCCCGCGATTCGCGACGTCGCGAATTATTTTTGCTTCGATCGACCTTCTGCAGAACAGTGATTTTGAAATGGACGCCTTTCCAAGCAGCACAGCAGAGGTGCCCCAGGATGCACGCTTCAGTCATGCTCATTCGTGGGTCTCAGTTAGATATATATTTGTGTGTTTTGGCGTGTAAAGCATTCAGGTGTACGCAGAGGTGATGCAATGTAGCTATTGTGAATGAGCATCAGCGGAGAAATAGAATACATTTCCTGCTTTCCAGGTTCTTTTTTGGGCCTCGAGATGGCTCCACCTATCCAGCCTTTCGTGGTTAACACGGTATTACCACTTTTACGAAGTTTGCAGGTATAAATTGGCAGCAGCAAGCACAGGACCGGGTTAACTGGTGGAACATGGGAGAGGCCTTTGTCCTGCAGTGGACGTAGTCAGGCTGATGATGATGACCACTTTTACAGGGATGTGAAGTCTACAGATGAACTAAAATTCAACGATACCTGCGTGTTACTTGTTAGAGATGATATCTGACTATACGCTGTTCCACTTTTGATAGCTTGTGGTCGCGTTGATGTGTAACACATACGTGATATGAAAAGACACCCTCATTGCGCTTTTGCCATGCTTCGAACTAGACGACTGCAACTCACGATTCCTCAACATGCTGACCGACAAGCACACATTTAATTATGCTTTTTTCTTTCGCCTTTCTTTTAAATGTGGTTTTTATCTTAATAATTTCACGAAATCATTCAAACCGGTGCGCAGAAGATCAGACGCGACGAGCGAGTGTGTTTCTGTGTTTTGGCGCCAGTCGGCGCCACGATAAGAACACTCAGATCATGCACGTCATCACTACTCGGGCATCGTCACTCAGGATGGCATTCGTGGCATGTATCGCACCGAACACGTAGCACAAGTGTCGATGTCGCAGGGCAGTCTATTTTCCGTCTTTTCTCCTTAGCTTTTCTACGCTGGTTGACATCGAATTAAAATAACTTCCACGCAACGGATGCCGTTCAAATTTGGCCAAGAAGACGTATGCATACCAAGCGATTGAATGATGGGCACATCTCGATCTTGAAATTTGATGTCAGTGTTCCTTTAAACAAAACCTGCCCTTTGAGGTATTTTAGTTGCTAGATACAGTGTGAAGGAAAGAAGTGCAAATTTAAGGGCTCCTTTCGTTTTGTTAGACACAGTATTAATGGGAAGTAATAGACAATGATGCCAAGAAAATTATAGCGGATGTTATTAAAAGTACTAATTGTAATATAACTGAAGAAGAATGATACAGTTTGGGCATCTCATTGTTTTATAATTTATAGTAAGAGAGATTGGCCCTAGAATAGGTCAGAGTGCCAATAATTTGGTTATTTCATTTGATTCATTTATATTTCTCAGAATTTTGCTTCTCAGTTGATTTTTGTGTCAATATCCATTATGCCCTGAAAGTTGGACATACAACTAGTATGGGAAAATGTGTACAAAAAATTAAGTAAATGTGTTTACTTTCTGTTTACCATACTGACACGAAGGAATATATACTGACCATACTGACATTGGCATAGCTGCAATACACTAATCAAACCATATGCCTGCTTGCATACCAAAAACACTTGCACTCTTTTAGGCTTATTTATAGTACACAAAATAATAATCTGGCTTACTTTCATTCTTTGCTTGAGAACTCTGTGGCACTACTTTTCAGTGGGCAATGCCTTGTCACGGTGATATTGCACAGGCACTTTGTTAGCTGGAAGTTTCACGTGAACCGCTTAGTGTGTGGATAAATGTGCAAGCCAAATGATTACCTTTTCAATCATTTTTATTTCTGCATGAAATGTCAGACGATGATTATTGTGTTGAAAGAAAGATGCCCCAAAGAGTGCAACTGTTTCAGTGAGTGGCATACATGGAGATTATACAATAGTGCCCCTCCTGGCTTTCCTTGCAGTCTTGTGCCATAATGCACTGTCCACTTTGCGCAGACTCTCCCGTTCCCTCGCACAACCACACTTACAAGCCCCTGAATGCCACCTACAAGAAATGCTCCGAGCCCGGTGCCCCTGGCGCTGCACCGTGCAGCTGCTCCACGTGCAAGGAGTCCTGCGTCCCATCGGACTACCCGGAAACGCACAGGTCTTGGAAGATATTCGGAATCAGTGGCTTCACCTTGCTGGCAGGCACCGTCTATGCAATCTTCTTTGTGGTCGTCGTGACGCTCTATCTCATTGCACGTCTCAAGAATTCCCACACTCCTGGTGGCAGTGTCAACGCATGTGAGTATTCTGCTGCTTGTTCTATTCAAGCCTCACTCACCACAGTAGCTCAAGCATTGTGCTGCTTGGCTCAAATATTTTATTTTGATTGTGGCAACCGGATATTGAAAGGGTGAAATGCAAGTTTCTCGTGCTTGAGTTTAGGTGCACTTTAAAAAGAACTCCGGTTTGTAAACACTGTTTTTAAAGTATTCTACTGCAGTAGTTCTTTTATCACTCCTGTAAAAACAATCTTTCATACTCTGCCCTTCTTGTTTAATATTAGTGGCTTATGCCTCCCCATGGTAACTTCTTCAGCTTTGTTGCATGTCACAGCTGCAGCTTGCATGCCCTTATTCACGGGCATTGTAGCTGGTAGTCACCAAATCTGCAAGCACATTGCATGCACTTTGCCACCAAACAGCTATCTTTGGTGGCTGGGAAACCAGTGTTTTTTAGTATATAAGGCAGTTTTATTACTTTTATTTGGTAAAAGTGCTCTTAACATCGCAGTAGGGATAATGGGGAGTGGTGCAAAAACAGCACCATGACGGTGACGGACCAAGCGCTGGCTACAACCAAAGCTTTATTTGGTACGAAGGGACGCACATGAATATATATGCACACGGATCGTGAAAGGTTGCGAGAGAGAGAGATGCAAACGCGGCAGGCATGCTCTATAGTCTTGAGTCCGCAGCTCTAGAAACATCAGGTGTTTCGTTTTGCATTGGTGAGTGGTTTCGCTACCTTTTAGTAACGTTGTTCACTGCTTTCCCAAATGACCTGCTTTTTTTTGCAATTCGTCTAAGGTTATGACGAGAGTCATTTGAACAAAACATTTTGAATTTGTATTTCTATACAAAGCAGGGGCATAGTCGGAAACTCTTTCGGGAGGGGGCTCAACCCGTTCAACCATCATCTATGTTCACATGTGCATTTGTGTGTGTGCATGCATATATGCACAAGCAATAATTAAAAATTTTCGGAGCAGGGTTTGAACCCTCCCCCACCTCTCTTCACTGTGCCTAATACAATTGTATTTGCCAAGTACGACGAATACAGTCGACTCGCGCAGAAACACATGCGCGTCGCAACTAACAGCCATGGCTTCCATGCTCGTGAGCACCTCGCCCTCCCACTTCAATGTAAATGTTGCTTCGTGCTAACTTGGTGGGCAAATCTTGCCCACTGCAAAGTTGTGCTTCTTCATGAGTGACACTGTTGAAGCTGCGGCCCTGATTACATTTTTTTGCAAATTCATCACATTTTTTTTTTGTCGCCAGACATGCCTTTATTTTTCGCTACAGAGATCTTTTCAAAAGCATGTTTTTTTTTTAGTATGGCAGAATGAACACACTGGGTCACTTGCTGCTTGGAAAGTACCTGGCATCTGAATGAAATGCAGCTGTTGCCCTGTACATCGTATTTGGAGTATGCATGAAGCTTGTGCACATTGTTAAGTCACTAAAATCACGTATAGCCCTAATGTTCACGCTCACGAAAGCCTTTGCCTCGCAGCCTCTTCCACTTGCGGTCGACACTCTTTCACTGCCTATAACATCGCATTTCTCGATTTGCGGTGCCTTACACTTGAACCTCAGTGTGAAAAATGCTGCAAGTTTACTGCTGTCATTCTTCAAGGTGATTCTCTGCCCTGATGGTGCCAGCTCTGGACGTTCTATTTCGTTAAACGATGGCGTGGACAGCTCGGGCATATCGTCTTCTACGGCATCAGCAGGAGTTGTGCTGCAAGAAGCTTGTTTGGATTGCGGTGGCGCAGTTTCAAGGCTATAGGGACCCCATTGCTTTCTCGCTTTCATTTTCGTCTTTTCTCTGCTGGCTTTGATAAATATGAGAGCAAATTAAGAAAGATTCTCGGCAGTGCACCGTCGACGAGACACCACTTAAACCTTGAGATTTTGACAGTATCTCCATTTATCAGGTGCATATACTTTTGCAGAATTTCCTTTCCTGCCCCGCCACGGTGGTCTAGTGGCTAAGGTACTCGGCTGCTGACCCGCACGTCGCTGGTTCGAATCCCGGCTGCGGCGGCTGCGTTTCCGATGGAGGCGGAAATGTTGTAGGCCCGTGTACTCAGATTTGGGTGCACGTTAAAGAACCCCAGGTGGTCGAAATTTCCGGAGCCCTCCACTACGGCGTCTCTCATAATCATATGGTGGTTTTGGGACGTTAAACCCCACGTATCAATCAATCAATTGCAGAATTTCCTGGTCATGATAATACAAATAGCATACTCTGGACTTGGTTGTGATGTCTTTGTCCGCGCTGGGTATGGCCCGGTTTCACGCCGAACGTTGTTTCTCGGAGCGGCAAAGAAACGGCAGACTGACCGGCTTGTGTCATTCTGGTACCCACTCGTACAACCGGGCACACAGCATGTCGGCATGACTTTGTCGGCTTAGATGCACACAAAACACTTCATCGAATTAGCAGTCATCACAGCAGCTACGGATCACCGGAAGAGTTCCGAACTCATGGCAACCGAAGAAAGAATACATGCAGATTTGATGGGAACCAAGCGGGGGACTAAACGCGGGCAGACGCTGGTGGGATCCTGATGCGATTGCAGTGCCAGTCGAACCAGAATCATTGGCGGTTCCGCAGAACGTGGCACAGTAAACTGAACTTAATCTAGTAACGTTGGCTCAGGTTGTAGGCCAATGTTGGTTAAACTTGTTTAATGTTGGCTGGTGTTGAGTAATGATGTCAAATGGTAGACTATAATGGCTAAATGATGGCTAGTGTTGGTGACAGGATAGCTATAGCTAGTGTTGTGTTATGATGGCATTCTGTGTAGTGCCTAGCCACTGTGCGACAATTTCACTGTGGTAAGTTGCTGTTTTTTCTTTCTTTTGTTTAACACGAAAATATTTTGTGCCGAAGACCACCAGGATTTTACTGAAGTTCTACCATAACAAAACTACTGACGTAGTTTTGTTATGGTAGAACTTCAGAAGAAAAGCGAGAAAAAAAAAGGTGTCATTGACTTGGATGATTTTGGAGCCGAACCTATGATGTCTCAATCCACAAAAATAGGAGCCAGGTGCTTTACCCACTAAGCTACCAACGCTCTTGCATACACCTCTACAAATGCACTTCATATCTTTCACACCTTCTCTCTTTGACAGTGGTATTGGTATAGCCTGGGCAGCGTTGTCATCTCGGAGAGGTGAAGTACTGCATTGTGACACTAACGAGCACCGACAGGATGCGCTTTGGTAGTCTCAGCGCAGCTGAGGCTAGTTTCTGGATTTCCACCGAATTTCGTTTCAGTACAGCTTGAGTGAGTGCTTTGTCGAAATGAGAAACATGCCAGTGGCCAGCGGAATGCCTACGTGCGTGTGTTGATGGTTCAAACTACGGGCTCTGTCTCTTGCATTCTTGAAGTGCTGTGTGCTAGTGTATGCATGAGCAGAAGTGTAGGCTACCCAATAGCTCGTGAATTGTTTCCTCCTTGTTTCCCCTCCTCAACCGACTGCTTCTCATGAATGCATCTAGATTACTAGTGGTTGCGTACTTGTTTATGCCATCTTTGTGCGAAATTTGCCACACTTTTTGTCTGGGTTTCACCGCTTCAGCTACAACAAAGGCTTACTCATGAGCATTGATGTCTCTCATAAAGATGGTGGGCCGTGGGGCTCAACATAGGTGCATCCACATCAAAAGGTGCTATAGTCGCCGAACACTAGCAGAAGTTGTGCAAGCTCCCATTTATCACAGTGCACAGTGAACATTAATTTACTTTTGCAAAGGCCCGTTTCACTTTTGTGTTATACTGATTTCTATGACAGTGGGGTCAACGATGTTTTTCTTTTTGCTGTTATGACATTCAATTGTCCTTTTTACATTGTCAACAGGCACTTCTTCTGAATTTTCTGACGACGCACCTCTGTACGCAAAGGATGGCTCAGCATCGAACTCTAGCCGCCTGCAGAGAGCGCTGGTGGCCCAATTTTCAAACTGGGGTCGGCTGTGTGCTCGTTGGCCCGTGACGGTTGTTGTGACGTCCCTGCTTGCCGTGGCCATCTGTTGCGCCGGTCTTGCCTTCTTCACCATTCGCACCAATCCCGTTGATCTGTGGTCGGCGCCCAAGAGCCGGGCGCGCATGGAACGGGAGCAGTTCAACCAAGAGTTTGGGTGGGTGTACTCACGTGACTGCCGCAACGCTAGATGAGTGTGGCAAAAAATTTAGCAGCCCTGTTATGCGGGACATAAACCGGGGCTTGCATAGGCAAAAACACTTCTTTTCTTGCCAGGTCGGCATGCTCTAAAACTTGCGGGACACAAATATACGAGAAAATTCATAATAAAGTGGGCACAGCTGCTACAGTAACCTAGTAAACAAAACAGCGCATGAGTGTCAGTTTCGGTTACAGTCTGCAGCAAACTATTTCATTTTCATTTCCATTTGTCTTAATGTTTATGTGTTTCAACTAAGCCTAATTTTTTCTACATTTTCTACTGAGTGGTCCGTCTTTTAGTTCTTTCATGTTGTTCTCTTTTTTACACTGTCAAGTGTATGTCTGCTACATTATTCATCATACATATACACTGAGTGCCTTGGTCATCAACCTGCGAGCCAAGTTGTAACATTCAAGTGAGGGTTTATTTTGACGGATTTCGCTCACGCCAGTTGAACATTGTGAGAATTATCATAATATTAATCACTACACCACCATTGTCGTAGTCTCCCGATTCATCAACCTGCTTCAATTAATGCCTTTAGCTGACTTTAGTGGTTAAAGATGCATTGTTAGCCACTGTGCTTGCAATACTAGTAAATGGAAAGCAGCCCGTGGTTTGGAATGAAGACACTGAGTAGACATTGTTCACTACCAATGGACACTTTTCTAGGGCAGTGTATCACTGGATCTATCGACAAAATGGTAGCACATAACCTATAATCTATCTATAGATTCTGCCAGTTTCTGCAGGTTTTTGCAAATATGTTGTGTATTGCTTTTGCGTCATATGCCCTTCCTGTTTGCTCTGCTACAAGCATAAATTTGATCTTCCCATTGTCTCTTGTACCTTTAACTGTGGCAGCTATCACAGAATATGCAGTGAAACAGTGTGCAGCCAAACAATCGTATGTAACTATGAAATTGCAAGGAAGTGCCTCCTGCAGTTTTACTGTTAGTACCACACCACACACAAATATCCATGCACCTTCCCCTGGCGAACAACTTTCTCGATTTAATGCACTCGGCACCAGATATTATGCTCATTATACATTTAAAACATTAGGCTAATGATCGTGATTGATGTATTGCACTGTATCTTTCCATTCATTTAAATCTGAACACACTCAGAGGGGCCCTTTGGAGGCGTGTTACCTGATTGAACATTGGTCATTGCGTTGGCTTTGCAGGCCTTTCTACAGGGTTCAGCAGGTGGTAATTACACGTA
Organism: Rhipicephalus microplus; assembly: GCF_043290135.1. Lineage (NCBI taxonomy): Eukaryota > Metazoa > Arthropoda > Arachnida > Ixodida > Ixodidae > Rhipicephalus > Rhipicephalus microplus. Next base: position 189,646,511 of record NC_134701.1, read on the forward strand.
ATGGAGGCCAGCCATTCCCTTACACGCTTCACCTGAAGCGGTACAACCTGACCGTCAACTTTGGTGCAGTTTTCGACAAGGAGTTTCTCCATCAGGTGAGAGACAATCGTACCATTTAGGTGTTTTTTTGTCTATGCATCTGACGCACGTACCATATAGTACACTATACAGACCCACGCTCGTGCAAGTGCTGCTCCCAACTACTTTGCAGTTCCAAGTTCTGGAGAAGAATGGAGGGAGGGTGAACAACTCACCAGCAAATGGCCGCGTCTTGCGTACGGCGCATTTCGCGGGGATCAGCCGATCACAATAGTTGCTTTATGGCTTTGTCATGCGGCGTTATCTGGGAGCTATACGGTTGATCTCCTTCATAAGACACACTGATATAAGAGACAAATGGGTACAAAAGACACCAGCGTGCCTATAGTGAATCATGGGTTGATAAGAAAATGCATATGATGTACCCTGCTCGTTTTTCTATACGTGGATCGAAAATGGAACAAATTTCACACTTTCCTGGAAGGGCCGCACCCTATCACAATAGTGGCAAAAAATAGCATCATTATTAGAACAGGTAATAGCATCAATAATAGAACAGGCTGCAGACAAACATGAAATGACTAACCTCACCATGGACAATGAACCACTTGCTACAAATGAAATTAACTTTATTATATGGTTCATCCTCACTCGCATATTATCATTTGCTTGAAGTAGCCGGTCTGAGGTCATAACTTTATGCCATGAACATTTGTTGTTTCTTACCGATGCTGGGATGAAGTGATCAACAGAGTATTGTCGCATTCATTCAGACCCGCCATGAAAATCAAGAGTGTGCTTCCTGTTCTGGTGTAGGTGGCTGTGCTGCAGGAGAAGCTTCTGGGACTCTCTGCAGAGTATGAAGGGCGAAAAGTCACCTTGGAGGACATCTGCTTTTCGCCTCTTAGCAACGGGAAGTGCATGATTCAGTCGCCCCTCAACTGGTTTCAAAACAACGTCTCGCACCTGGACTTGGTGTACAAAAACAAGACCTACCTTGATCATCTTTTCTTCTGCTTCAGGTGAAAAAAAATTGCAACATTGACACTTCTTTGCTCACACCTGGCCCTTGCATCATTAAAATGCCCTTGCATCATTACAGTCAAACCCGCTTATCACGATCCTAGATATAATAAATTATCAGTAATAACGACCACATTGCTGCGCGCTTTTGAGTTTTCTATGCTCTCCGTAGAAACTGTATCGACATATAGCGAACATTTTTTAAAGCCTCTTCCTGCTAAAACGAACACTTCCAACATGGTTGCGGAGAAAATAGGAGCATACGAAGTGAAGGAAAGTTAAAACGGGCATTTTAAAACATGCGAGTGCACGCTTTGCTGCAGTTTACTTGCGAAGAAGATATCGCAGACCATGGCAAGCACCACACGAAGGTTTCGCATGCTGCGAACAAGGTCGCTTATACCTGTGTCACACGGGCGCGCAAAAAGTCTTTTTTAAGTAAGCGGTCTTTTACGAAGTTGAAAGACTTTTAACAAAGAGGTGTTTGCGGCGCAGACACACGGCAGCAACGATCTCCTTTTAGTGTTTTCGTTCGAAGACGCTAGCGAAAGCGTGGCGCTAGCAGTTCAAAGAGAAGCAATGAAAATTAAACAATGTATCACGATGTACAAATTAAAGACTTGTTGCACTGCTCGTTTTTTCAAATAAATTTAAGAATAAGAGATGAAGAAACACCAATGTGAATGTTTTTGCACTAGATATGGAAGCATTCCCATAACTAGCGACGTGCACAAGTCCGTCTGGCACCACTGTGCTTTTATTTACCGTATTTGTTTTTCGCTGCTCTCGACTGCTCTCGACACGTTATGGGCGACCGTACGGGAGAAAAAGCGAGGATCGCAAGCCTCACGGCCTGCCTTCTCGCTCTGGAAAGTGAGGCAGACGCTGCAAAAGCCGCCAAGGAGAGGATAAAGCAACGCGAGACCGAGCGTCACCACGTGATATTGCCGACGCGTTGTAGCTGCTCAGGAGAGTAGAAAAGGAAATAACCATTAAAAGAGTTCATTACACCTTCTGCAGGATATGAAATTTGTTTTTACAAAGAGTTTTGGTGACAGAAAAATAAGCATTCGATCTTTTTTTTCCCACCACTCAAAAATTGCTGGCGCCCACTGGTTTCGAGGCTACTCGTTCGGAGCCGTAAAAGAGATTGACGAATGCCATTTACGAAAAAGACCGCTTCTGAAAAGGAGTTCGCTCTGTGCCGTGTGTCTGCTGTCAGGAACTCCTTTTCGGAAAAAGACCGCTTACTTAAAAGAATTTCAAGTGCCCGTGTGACAGGGGTATTACTTTCCAGGCATTTCTTCACTGGCTTTGGCTTAACAACAGTTATAAAAAAAAAAAAAAGAGAGAAAGGAGGCAGCATGAAGTTTTCCCACGGCAAACCTTTCTGACGCCGTTCTCCGCACCTACGACGACTGACGAAACAATGTCTTCAAACGTAGGATGCCATAAGTGCAAGAAGCAATAATTTTTTGTCGTTTAATAGTTCACTGTGACATTCAACTCGCCGATGCTCCTATGTGCCGCAAATGGTCTTCCGCTGTTCAGTAATGGCAGAGAATGATAGATAAATGGTAATGATTTCCACGCGATTGTGTGGTGCCTTAACGGATAAGCATGATGATAGCGGTGGTCAGTGGCAATGAACACGCAGTTTTCACTCATCACAGACATCCTTATCACAGTCATCTGCAGATATCTGCTCGTCTGTGCGTACGTGTTTAAACTGCGTGGAGTGACGGTGGCACAATCGCGTCATGCTGCCATTTGCCGACGCAGCGTTGTGCGAGGCCGCTTGCGTGTTGCTTGCAAAGTACGCATCTTCGTCGTGTTAAATAGGCTACTCGCCGCACCACAGCATGATACGGGGTGCAGCATGCGCGAAGAATGCACAAACGTGCGCTTACTGCACGTTTGTGACTGCAAACGGCCCCGGCATGCAATGGCAAAAGCCGAGTAAGTGACCTGCATACTGTACGCAATTAGCCAGGGATGATTGGTTGTGGTACTGTGCTTCAGTGGAAAAGTGCAAGTTCGTGGCGAACGTAGTTTAATTCACTCGTGAGCACACTGTGAGAGTCGCTTAACATGCAAAAAGGCCTAACCTGTGACTGGAGGAGTTGTTTGCACTTTTTAATAAACATACACAGAAAGAAAAAAAAAATGGTTCGGTCGCTAAGTGCATGTTTTTAAGGGCGAGTCGATATACAACAAACTACTGATACAGTGCAGTCCACTTATAACGATACCACATATAACGATATATCGGTTATAACGATGGGTCGACTTAACAGTCTCATTTTATGCATTGGGGCTATGGGGAAAAAAACCATATATAACGATATGTTATCCACCGCATATCGGATACAACGATGAAAAGTTTGCCGTGGACGGCATGTTTCATTCAGAATAATCATAACATTTAGATTGATAAGTTCTTCTGAAACGAACTATGCCGAGACAAGACGAAAAGTTAGCGTAGGCGAGTACGTATCTGCCGCCACTGCAGGACAGCGCCGGCAGCGCGTCCCGGCCGTTCAAAAAGCCGAGGAGAGTATCGCGAGTTGGCGCGACGCGCTACAGATGGCGCCAGCTGTGTCACGTTTTGCGCCTCGCCGCGCGTCGACCGCGGAGAGGCTGAGAGAATTAAAAAAAAAATGCAACAAGCAAAGCGCTGCGCTCCGCGGCTCCCCGCCTTCTACAACGGCAAGCCGGCAAGCTACTCGTAGCTTGCCGAACAAAAGCGGGAAAGAGAGAGAAAATAAAAAAAAGCGAGAAGCAAAGCGGCGCGGCGGCATGGGGGCGGGGCCTCGTTGGCATTCCGGCTGTGTACCTCTGGCTGTGCTTTCTTCCTCCCACTGCTCCGACCCCGCCGTCGGTCAGTCTCTCTTCCTCAGCGAACCCGTGATGCGTTCTTCGGAGTAAGAAATAAAGTCTTGTTTTTGACATCCTACTATCTACAATATTTATTAATTGGTGAAAATAGCAAAATGAAGCCTGGAGCTACAAAAGGTACGTCCGGCGACGATTTTTTGGCGGCAGTCCAGATATAACGATCACCGGTTATAACGATCATATTTTTAGGTTTTCTCGATATTGTTATAAGTGGACTGCACTGTATAACGACCACTCATCGCGGCACGTTCGAGTTTAATATAAACGGATTTGACTGTATCTGGCATAGCTTGGAAATGGGTAAACTTGATTGTGATGTACCTATCAACAATTATAGAATATGGTATGCACTGGATGCATATCGGGTGCCACCTTTAGTTCACTTCACTGCTAGTTGGTTACATGTTTTAATATTAACTGATGCAGGAGGAGGATGCCATATTTCAAGTCAAGTAAAATTGTAACGGGATGTCAGTACGAAAAAAAAAAAAAGCTGTGTAAATTAACGAAGCCTTGTTTTTGACAGGCATAGACTGAGTGAAGGAGTATAGTATAAAATTATTAATCTGGAATTGTTGAAACATTCTACACATCTTCAAAAATTTCATGCAGAGAGGCATGCATAAAGGCTAGATGCCCTTAAATTTCCTGCCCTTTAACTCCTCAGGCCTCAGAAGAATAAATGCTCAAGCTAGTTGGTACTTGCTTTGTGCCGCACGCAAACTAAGCTGTGATCATCGTTTCAGCTTCCCTTTTTCTTCCATGCATCCAGTTTGTTTTGAAACATAGCGTAGCACAGCCTGTGATATGCATCTTTTTCTGGCAGTCGGCTATGCAGGGTTTGTACACCGTATTTTTGCACGTATAACCTGCACCAAAAACCCAAAAATTTCAGTGGCAAAGTGGAGGAGTGGATAATACGCGGGGTTTTTTCTATAGTGCTGCTTCACAGCAATGCGTGTTGTGCAGTGAAGCCCCTAACAGTGTAGCGAAGGCTACGGAGGCGGTTTCCGCAAATTCGTGTTGCTCCACAAGTAGCACGGCAGCTTGCGGCTGATTTTGGTTTCGCTTGCTTGCATCGTTGAAGCGTTCAGAAAAACATTTGGGGAGAGACAATTTGATTGTTCAGTGTAAAATCTCACTGTCACACCCCAAGTATATTTTTGGACGTTCGCGGCCGCTCAGTGACCCTCCACATGTCCCTACGTCAAGGACGTCATGTTTACTTTTGGAAAGGGCTTGCCGAAAAGGTGGTGCTGTTTAAGAAAGTCCCATAATAAATAAAGTAAGTTCCATAATAAATAAAGCAGTATTTATTTCAGCAAGGCAAATGAGATGTTATAGTGCCTATAAAGATATCATTAAATTAATGCACTACTTTTTAATGTGGTAGCAGGCATGCATTTCGGTTCTGTTGTTTCCAGGGTGCTATTACAGTGTACTAGAAGGGGTAGTGCTGCCAAGTTGTCGCCGAGTGTGAGTGCTCTTTACTTCGCTGATACCGCTAGTTCTCCACATCTCGACCCGTTCGCCAAGTCTAAGTCGATCTGTTCTGTCACCATGAGTAGCGTGCGGCGGTAGTCCTTCACGGCACAGCAAAAGCTTAAGATCATCGCCGTCGCCGAGGAGTTTGAAAATCGCAAAGTGGGAAGACGGCACGATGTGGACGAGTCCTGCGTGCGACTGTGGAGAAAGAAGAAAGAGAGCCTACAAGCCGCGCACCGCGACCGTAGGTCATTTCGTGGCCCCAAGACCGGTGCCTACCCTGAGCTGGAGGCGGAGCTAGTAAAGTTCATCGAAGATGTGAGAAGCAGGGGTCACGCCGTATCGACAGAGATGGCCCAAGTGGAAGCGCGGCGACTTTCGAGGGAGCTAGGCCTACCTCACGAGTTCTGTGCGAGCTGCGGATGGCTGCACCGCTTTATGAAGTGGCAAGGGCTCTCAATCAGACGGCGGACTACAATATGTCAACGTTTGCCGGCTTCTTATGAGGAGAAGCTGCCCAAGTACCAGATATATGTAATTGGCCTGCGAAAGCAGCACAATTGCATTTTCTCGCAAATCGGCAATGCGAATGAAACTCCTGTTTATTTTGAAATGCGCTGGACACAACGATTGAGAAGATGGGCAGCAGTTCGGTGAGCGTGCTGACCGGCGGGAACACGAAATTGCGCATCACAGTCTTGCTTTGTGCCCTCGCCGACGACACGCAACTGCGACCGTACGTCATCTTGAAAAGGACAACTCTACCAAAGGTTCGTTTGCCTGCCGGTGTGGTGGTGCGTGCACACGAGAACGCGTGGATGAAAAGTGACTTGTTCGTAGACTGGATCAAGACGGTATGGGAGAAGAGGACCGGTGCGATGCTCGCAAAGAGGTCCATGCTCGTTCTTGACTCGTTCCGCGGCCACACAACTGAGGAAGTGAAGGACCGCCTTTCACGCAACGGCACCGACTTAGTTGTTATACCCGGTGGAATGATGTCAATGTTGCAGCCTCTAGATGTGTCGCTTAACAAGCCGTTCAAAGCGCATGTCAAGCGCTATTACGCCGAGTGGATGGCCGAAGGCTGCTACGACTTGATGCCGACAGGACGAGTTCGAAGGCCTGATATTGCCCTATTCTGCAAAGTGGATTTTCGAGGCATGGAAGGCCATTCTAGGTGAGATGGTGCGAAGATGTTTCAAGAAATGCTGCATCACAAACAACATGGATGGAACCGAAGATGACCTTGTGCATAATAGTGAGAACTGCGGCTCAAGTGATGGCTCTAGCGAGAGCAGCGACAGTGAGTGAATTGACTGGCCTTGCAGACAGCGTATTCTGCTTGCTAAATAAAGCTTCTTCTGTCTACATATGTGCTATGTTGCTTGAGCAGTAGCTTTTGTACAGCCTTTCCTGTATATTAAATGTGCGGGCAATACGCGAGGATTTTTTTTTTCTTTCTCGGTGAGCTGAAAGTGGAGGTGCGGATTATATGCAGGGCCGGGTTATACGCGCAAAAATACGGCAAGTCCTTGTGAAACCACATGGAAAAACCCTAAAATTGTAAAGTATGTTTTCATGGTTGTTGAAATTCCTGGAATTTTTTTTCCTTGAAAATCCTCGAACTTGGGCTGTTGAAACCTGTACAAAGCCTGCTGTGGGAATACAGAAGTCTCTTGCGGTGCCATCGGCTGAGCTGTACGGTGTCTCGCGTTACATTCAATAAAGAAAAAGGCATCACCAGAAAGTAGTGCTAATCGCTCATTACACGAAAATAGTGTTGGTTGTTTGTGGACTCGATTAACCTCATTATACGTTGGCTTGTTTGAGGCACATAGAGTAGGTTCCTAAAAAATGTGTGCTCACGTCGTAGTGCTAGTGTGAAATGCTCAAGGTTGTTTACCTATTTTTCCCAGTTCGCCGCTGTCACCCAGTGATGAAGGTTTCGGTGGTATGCCTTGCTTGGGCGAGTATGGTGGGCCTGTGTTCCCCTACGTTGGTCTTGGCAACATCGATGGCGACCAGTATCCTTCGGCGTCCGCACTTGTCATCACGATTCTCGTGAACAACCATGTGAATGCATCGCTTCTTGGACCTGCCATAGCCTGGGAGCGAAAGTAAGTTGCCCCATTTAGCCTTGTTTTGTTTTGCTTTCGTTGGTTTTCCTGTACAGACACACCGTTTTTTAGCAAGAAAGGGCCTTGCTACAAAACTACTAAGAAGACCACGTGAAAGTGCTAGATGCATGAATGAACAATTTAACCACTCATTCATTCACTTAGCTAACTTTGCAATCGTAGGTAACAGAACAGAAATGGAAAAGAAAGTCATTGTAATAATTGATCATTATTTATAAGGGCATACAAAGCCTTCCTGTTATCAGAAACACCTAAAGACCAGATTACGCTAAAGTATGCATTGAGAAGTCTAATACTTGTGTCACACGGGCCCTTTTGAAAGGCCTTCCAGTCGACGGCCATCGAAACACCACAACTCCATTTACTAGATGTAGCTGTTGCACTGCTACATGACAGTTTTGAACAGTGGTTGAGTGGTTAAGCTGTTTATCACGAAAATTGTGGGGGGCCGCGAATTTTTATTTTCATGTTCATGTCACCTAAAGGCAAATAATATAAATTCAATTTAAAACTTAAGTTTGTCAATGTTCGTAAAATATTTCAATAAAATATTTGTTATTAATGAATATTTAGCTTTTAAATCCTTGAGCAGTGAAACGGTGGTGGGTGACACATGGGGAGATGGCATGATGAAGACTGTGGGGTCTCAATGTGGCGAGCGCCACCGCGCTCTTGGAGTGAATTGACACAGTAGACACCGTTGAAACAAACCTACGACAACACACTTTTATTTAACTGCTTTTAGAAATGGTGATATTGTCAGCCAAATTATTATAACATCAATCGTGATCGACACGCTAAGACATCTTTACACAGTGTTACAATACACTCCAAAAACATAACACAATAACACAACCAAGGCAGCGTCGCCAACGCTTGACTCGCCACAAGGGCCCCGCGGGCGGACAGCCCGCAGTGCTGTGCACCGGGGCCTCCTCGCAAGAGAAAACCGCTCGCGCCAAACGCCACCAGAAAAAGACTCGTTCAACTCTCTCTGCCGCCACCAAGGCTTGCCTTCCGCCAGGGGCCCCGCCGCGGTGGTCTAGTGGCTAAGGTACTCGACTGCTAGTGGCTAAGGTGCTCGACTGCTGACCCGCAGGTCGCGGGCTCGAATCCCGGCTGCGGCGGCTGCATTTCCTATGGAAGCGGAAATGTTGTGGCCCGTGTGCTCAGATTTGGGTGCACGTTAAAGAACCCCAGGTGGTCGAAATTTACGGATTCCTCCACTACGGCGTCTCTCATAATCATATGGTGGTTTTGGGTCGTTAAACCCCACATATCAATCAACCTTCCATCAGGGGTCACCGTGGGTGCTACCGCTCTAACAACCATTGTGATGATGATAGCGGTGGTCAACTCTCGCGTACGCAACGCTACCTACCGCGTGATTGTTGCGACCCCTGATTGCGGCTTCTGCGCGAGACATGTGCGCCACGAGGCGCAAACAACTTTACAGGAGACGTCAACACCTCCTCTAGACAAGCACGTTGCTGTCACTGAAAGTATGTGCAGTTCAGACATCTCAAGGGGCAAAAACATTTTATTAATTCACGACACTCACATATACACCATTTTCATGGACTTATGCCATTGTATATTTTTGTAGCTGTATCAGATGAAGAAACAGTGCTATGGTGAACTTAGATGCGCGAAAATGCTTGGTATGGTACATTCAACATGTCATGACCATGATCATTTCATATTGCTATATAGAAAACTGGATAAACAGTCGCTTATTTGTTCAAGATAAAGGCACCCTTGAGTTAAAATAAAATAAAATCTTGTATACTGCTTTGAAAGGTAATCAGTAAGATTACTTTTTCTAATCGTGTGTACGAGCACACTGTGAGTGAGAGGGCATGTTGGTGTTTTTTCTGCTTCGGTCACTCAGTGGCAATCAGAAGTTTGGACGGAGTCGTAGAGTCGTCCATTCACTTGATGGACTATGACTTTATGGCCTTTGAAAAGTCCCGTGTAGCAGCCCGTGTGTGACCATGGAGTTAGTGGACTGTTGGTTGGGTGGCCTTCCGAATGTTTGTGTGATACGAGTATAACAAATGCACAATGCATTGGCATTAGAAAAACAGTGGTAGCTGTGCAACTTTGGGATGATGAAAACACGTGTATTGAGATTTGTATTATGGTATATTTAGCTGCTGGGAGAACCTAGCACTCAGCATTAGAACGACGTCAGGCAAACATTTAGTAATTCAAAGGAAACTCTATTCACTTGTCAAAGCTACGACTGCAGCACCCAACCGTTGTTTTTGAATCACTGAAATATTTATTAAGACGGTTATGTCATACTTGATTGTGTTCAGAGTGAAACCATTGTGTGGGAATCATTTTCATTTTTTGTGTGTGCAGGTTTATTGATACGCTCAAGAATTTCTCCAGTGAAAACATGAGCATTGCTTTCTTGTCAGAGGTGAGAGTGGTTTCTTCCATAGTTTTTCTCACAATCGAGAATTTCGAACTGCAAGCCTTGCAAGGCCAACACGGAAAGTGCTTTCTATGCTACTACAATCATCTGCCATGTTTGGCAGGCTAATTTCATCAGTAATGCTGGGCATGTAGCTCGTAGCATGATGAAAGCAGGTGAAAACTGAATGCACTGCTACCTACAGCGAGTCCCCACCAACTAGACTAGTTTCCTGTTCTGCAAGGTCTTGGTTGCTCTGAGCACTGACTAAGCGAGAAAAGCGCAAGAGAGCAACGTTAGAGATGGTATTGCTACAGAATTGTGGCAGAGGTGTGGCTACCTTGCTGTTTAAATTTTATTGAGCCGATCGATAAGTGCAAGACATTGAACACATGTTGTACTCTATGGATTGAGATTAAGTGCCCTTCAATTAGTGGCCATTATTAAGTGTAAATACATTTATTTTGTAAAGGTACTTGTTACTGGTTGCATCATGCAAATGATAATGCTGGTATCAGAAACATGCTATATTATTCTCATCAAAAAAATTCCAGCTTGTGTAAAACTTTGCTTTTTCGATGAGTTCAAAAGATTTACTACATTTTTCTACCTGGAGGTCATGAAAGCTGGTTGTGCATTAGGTTTGGTGGTGTATTATTCAAGCATACAAATACTGCTTTATGAAACAGCAAGATGTTTCGTTTAATAGGCATATTTTATTTTCTGCCCCCTCACCAAGATCGATGCCACCATGATCAAGTTATTGAAAGTTGACTGTATTTTATTATGCACTTGATTATAAATAATTAAGCTTCAGCATTAATGTTACAATTAATTCTTGTCTGCTGCACTGGTCTAGCAGTCGCAGTGCTCAACTGCAGACCGAAAGGTCACGGGGTCAATCCAGGCTGCTGCCGTTGTATTTGGATAGAGGTGAAATGCTAGAAGCCCACCTACTGTGCAATGCTGGTGCTCGCTAAAGAGCAACAGATGGTCGATATTTCAAGAGTTGGCGTCCCTTGTAATGACATCGTGGTTTCGGGGCAAGAAACCCCAGATATTATTATTTACAATTAGTTTTTAGATGTTTGATTTGCTTACTTTTTCTGTCGAGCATTTTTATCATATCCTATGTTAATGTGAAAATATGGCAAGTTTTCCTGCACTCGTGGCTGGGGCGATGCATTTGGCAAAAGAAACGTCGTGCGTGTCCTCTCCTTTGTGGAGAAATAAATTTCAGGCTACTTGGTTATAGGTTCATTTTGTTCTTTTTAGGTGCAAAGAAAAACCCATAACTATTAGCAGGGACTCTATTTCAGTTTTATCCACAGCAGGTAACAGTGCAAAGACTATAGAGGGCTTTCCTTGCTGCCCGCATTTGCTATTAAAGGATTGTGCATTTAACATCAAAGGAAAAAATAGTTGCACATCACGGAATAGAATTTAAGAAGTATTGTTCGTTGTAATAAGTCCATTTCTTAATCTGCTATGCTGAAGCTGTGAAAATTCCCTGAATATCTGGGAAATTAAATATTGTGAGCACTGACAGTGTCGTTATCATCTTCAACTGCACATACAAACAATTGTGATCATCATCGTCGTGCCCTTCCCGCGTGTTCAGTTTCTGGCTTGCGCGCCTGTGTTGTAAATACTGCAATCGTTCTCGTACATGACGTTGTCTTGCATCTTCACCTGCGTATACAATATATAAAAACCCCGAATTCACAATTATGATGTACATGTTAATTACGAATAACAAGTAATGTTACTCTTTCCTTCTTTGGCTTTGTTGTCTGTTGGCTTAGTTAGATTGTATCAAACAAAAAGATGGAGGTCTTGATCTATTTTTTTTTTTGTTTTGTTCCTTCGTTTCACAGAAAACAGTTTAATGAAGGTAATCATAGCAGGTTGTCATTTGGAGAATATATCGGTTATCATAGAGTAGCATTTTTATTGCTGATGTGTATTCATTGACTTGAGCACCTAGCATCTGAACTATTTGTGCTCTTATGTGTCCAGAGTTCACAAATCCCAATCTTTATCCGAGCGCAATAAGTTTGTTTCTTTGGCGTCTGCCGTGCATTCTCTATCAACTTTTAAAATGTGAACATTTTTAGCAATATTCTGGTTTACTGACGACATTTACCTTTTTTTTAGGCTTTTGGAAACAATGAACCAGTCTTGAATGATAGGGTTGTTCAACAAACACAAGTTTTTTTTATTACTTTGGCAGGAGAAATGTTTAATAATAAGGGGCTATAAGGGCTAGGTATTAGTTCCGAATTTGCTGCCAATAGCAAAGCTTCAGCACAAGGCATGCCACTTCGACATGATCTGTTTCAAAATAAATTCTTACATTTGGACTGCTGTGGTCTGAGAAGTTTTAAAATTTGCTGCATTCGCTCTCGGGCTTGTTTGGGATACTGCGATGCCGCCCATGTTTACCATTGAAGAATTGTCTGAATATCAGAGCAGATCTCTGTTAAAAAGCATGATCTGCTATGATTTCTTGGCTGGAAAGTTGTTGTGCAGCTAAATGTAAGAATGTGGGTTTGATTCCTGGACACAGCGGCTGTGCTTCATTGTGTGTTCATTGTATACACAGATAAAGCCACATGCTTGGATTTAGGGGCTCATTGAAGAATCCAAGGCGGCCAGTATCGCTAATCTGGAGCCTGCCACTACAACGTACATGCCTCATATTCATATTACAGTTGGGGTGTATAAAACCCTGGAAATCAACATTTGAATTCATGCCATGCCAGCCTAACTGATGTGACAGTTTTACAGTTAGTATTGTCAAAAACTTTTTTGTATTATTAACCATAATCTTAAGGTAACTGCTTCTTACTTTTTATAATGCTACTCATTCCTTTTTTCTGGAGATTTATTATACTTGCTTTCCTTATTTGCATAATGTCTTTGTTAGACTTGCTTTGATATTGCCCATTTTCATTGCCATCTCTTCTTCTTGAACAGAATTCCATAGAAGATGAGCTGGAGAGGGAGAGTCGGTCTGACGTGTTTACCGTCCTGCTCAGCTACTTTGTCATGTTTTTATACGTGTCTCTTGCCCTGGGCCAGTACCGTTCCTTCAGGACTGCACTGGTTAGTGGAGCCTCAATCTTTCTTTTATTCTTTGCTCGCTGTATTAACCTCTTATGCTTTATGGCTACCTGTGCACTGGTTAGTACTACTTTCCTGCCGTGTGAAATGGAATAGTGTGGCTTTTGTTCGTGGAGATTTGACTAGCAAGGCTATTCAGTTGTTTTTACTGTTACTTCGACCGCACTGGCAAGCAGTGGCCGCCATTTTATATTTCCCTTTTCGTTTAACCTGTGAAAGCACTCGCTTAAGTCTTCAACTAAGCACTCGAGATCTTAGTGTGGTGCTGTAATGCAATTGTCATCACCGTGTTTACTGCCTAATAGCAGATCAAGTGCAAGCACATTTTGTGGCTGAAAGAAAATAAAACAAAACGAGAATACCTGGTGATATTGCTATAATGCCGGCAAGTCACCTGAAAAGAGATTGGGCTTATAACATCTCTTCAGTGACCCATTGCCACGTCTTAGAAACCTAATGCATCCTTAGCCCATTCAAAGAAGAAAAAAAAATGAGGCATGTGCCGTGGTGGTTGTTAGCAACGTTGCATTGTTTCAAGTAGAATTTGATCACAGCCTTGCAGTGTTAAACGTTTTACACCTGAATAACTGCCCTAAATGCAGTGGGTCTTTTTTGTTTGTCATCTTGAAGCATCCGAGGCTCTCAGAGATGCTGCATGTGGAGATCCTCGTTGGCCGAATGCATTGCCTCTAGCAGTCTAAGATGGCAGATTGTAGAAACCTAGTTTCTGTTTACAGACGTGCTCTATTGTTATGCTGGCAGTGTGAAGGCATGCTGTGTATTTCTTTGCCACTACAGGTGGACTCTCAGGTGACACTGGGCTTGGCAGGCGTTGTCATAGTTCTCGCCTCGGTGGCCTCCTCGCTAGGCTTGTTCAGCTACTGGGGCACACCGGCCACCCTGATCATCATCGAAGTCATCCCTTTCCTCGTGCTCGCTGTTGGCGTGGACAACATTTTCATTCTTGTCCAGGGATTTCAGGTGAGCTGATTGCATTACAGATGCTACAATCCATTCCTGTGAGGCCTGCTTTGAAAGAAAGTGTATACTTCATCTTGAGGAGTTACGAGCAACTAAAATCAAAAACAGTTAGCACTGTTTGAGGATGAAAGTAGCTTTTATAAAATCTTAGTAATATTTACCTTGGACACCTTCTTGGGTGAAAACTCGTGTGGAAGTTAACCTGAATGTCTCGTTGGTTGCAAACTTGTGTGAAAGTACAGGCCTGTCTTTTTTCTTTCCTTTTTTTTCTAAGCGTTTTTAAGAGAGGTTTAGGGGTTGCATGGTGTTGTTGTCTTTTGAAGGATTCACTCGTAACTCCTTTCCTTCCTGCTTACATTGCAGTCAAATCTGTGAAGAATTGTATATGGCTCAATTTTTTTCCTTCTGCCACACTATAGACATCCAACAAAGTTTCTTCATAAAAATGCCGCGTTCATAGTATTTATGTGATGCAAACACCTTCACAAGTATGTATTCTGGGCAGAGCCAATGTTGAAAGAATGTCCAAGAGAAGAGTGACTGACATCTTTAAATGACTTTTCTGCAATGCCAGCAACATCACAGTTGCTGTAATATGCAAACAAGAACAGCATCTAATTGTGCCTAGTTAATATTTATAGGCAAAATTAGTCACAAAGTTTTCTATATTATTTGAAAGGCTGCACTTGGAAAATTTTAATAAGTTGCTAAAACATAGGTATGCTCCTTCTACCACTCACTTCCTTCCTCTGAAATTAAATTGACATCGTAATTGCAGACTGGCACTGCCCAAGTGTGGCCTTCACTTTCTTTCTTATGCTTGACTTACCGTATTTACTCGCATAATAGGCACACTTTTTTTTTTTTTTCAGAAAATTCGGCTTGAAGTTAGGGGGGCGCCAATTACATGGGGCAAAATTTTTGAAAATTTTTCGACTCAGTTCTTGTGCTTTAAATCTGCATATTTGTCAAGTGAAAGGGGACTTTATCGTTTACCACTTAATTCAGCATAAAACAAACATACCTACGTACCTTTTAATGAACAAGCTAGAGCCGTCAACTGCACACACACGTAAAATTTATTTACACAAAAGTTGTTGGTGTTCCTCCTTTGCCCTATTCGGAGTCCGAGTCAGAGAGCACACATTCATCCTCGCCGAGCGGAGATTCGTTTTCGGGATCTGAACCATCTACACCTCACAACATGTCATCCTCACTCGCATCCAGTGCGTTCGATATACCCATCTTCTTGAAGCTTTTTCCGACGACTTCGTCGGAGATCGCCTGCCACGCTTCCATGATCCAAGCGCACAGCATTTCCACATGCGGCCTCTTAATCTTACCACCTGGAGTCAGCTGATGTTGTCCTCCAGACATCCAGGTGGTGTACAGCCTTCGAACATTGTCCTTGAAAGGCTTATTCAAGGACACGTCCAAAGGCTCCAGAATCGATGTGAGGCAGCCCAGAATCACTGCCAGATCTGTGCACAGCTCCTTTAGTTCATCTCGTACGCGGTCTACTAGGTGCCCACGAAAACTGTTCAGGACAAGCATGGACAGGAACAACAGACCACCCGGCCGCCGACCGCAGACTGTTTTCACCCAATTCACCATAAGTTCCGCGCTCATCCAGTCTTTTTTCTGGACCCTGACATAAATGCCCTCACGGAAGTTTGTTTTTGGGAGCGTCTTACGTTTAAAAATGAAGTAAAACAGGGGATGGGCACAACACCGCTAGCATCACAGTGCATCGTTGTTTATCAGCACAAGACGTTCTGACGATGACACTCTGTGCACCTTTCTCCTCCACTGTCATGTTCCGCAGCATATCAAAGCAAAGGGGGGCCTGATCTGCGTTGCCGATTAGGGACAAAATGAAGTCTTTCTGCTGTCGAAGCTTTATAATGAAACGATGGAAGTCCGTCACTTTGTACTCATATGCTGCGGGAAAGCGCTGGCACAAGGCCTTGGCGCCGCATGAAACGACTTGTCCATCCGGAGCTGGCTTTGAACTCTTGTGCGTCGATGCGCTGTGCTGGGGCTATTTGGCTCGCCTCAGTCTGCACAATATCCAGCGACACAGTACAGCCGCCTTGTCGTAGCTCATGTATATGCTGGACCAGTTGCTTTTCGACGTTCTGATACTTGCCAGTCTTGGCGCCGCGGGAAGCCCGTCAGGTCTTCCTTGTTGCCTTAAGTTTTTATTCTTGATCCCTCCAGTACCGAATACTCATTTCTCCAACACCGAAATGCCTGCTTGCAGGCCAGTTGCTGTGCTGCAGCGTATAGTGCACTGCCTTCAGTTTAAATCCAGCCGTGTATCTTGTTTACTTCCCCATGGTGGGCCCAAAATTGAATACACGACCACAAACAACATATGCACACCGCTTGCAAAATGTCGTTTTTCTTTTTCTATGATGGTGGTGATGGCGATCGAGCCCCAGGCATTGTACACGTGATCTCCAAGGAGTGCGGTGATTTGAGGGGTATCAGTAATTGATGAAACAGCCGGTTTTTTTTTTCGCTCATGGACGTTTTTTTTTGTAAGTTTTATTTTGACAAACATGTTGGTTAGGTCATTGCACTTCGATTTTTTTTTATTTGCTCGTCAATTTGCATTCTTTCTTTCTTCAGGGTACGGGGACCACGTTCCAACTATACCGCTAAGGGGTAGAATTGTTTCTAATCACTGCCAAGTTCGGGGTGCACCTATTGTGTGCGGAATTAAAAAAAAATAGAATTTTTCGCAACCAAACTAGGGGTGCGCCTATTATGCGAGTGCGCCGATTATGCGAGTAAATACACGTATTACTTCAAGATTTAAAAAAATAGCCTTGAAATAATGTATTGCCATTGTAATAGTAGTATTTACAAGTAATTTGTTTCTCCTTAGCGTTCCTTTAATCTCTCCATTATTGCGAAAACAAGGAACTTATGTCTCGTCTTTGTGCAGAGAGATAATGGGTCTGAAGAGGAGCCTATTGAAGACAAGGTGGCACGAGTGGTTGGGAACCTTGGACCATCACTGCTCCTGGCTAGCTTCTCAGAAGCTACTTGCTTTTTCCTAGGTAGGAACTTGCAACAGTTGCTTAGTATAACTTCTGTTCCAAGTTGATATGATGTTAATTAGATAGGTTGAACGAGGAATATTGCTGAAGCAAACACTTTCACAACTAGACTTGTCTTCGTACGAGCATGAACTGCCTTCACTAGCAGCGTGCTTATGCATGCCTTGCTCACCTTCTCCCAACCTCAAATGTAGAGAAAAAATAGTAAAATTCTGCAGTTTTTTGTCACTCTGAGCATTCTCCGTCTTCCGCTGAACTTCTTTTATGTTGAATACCCTTTCACATGGTAGTATATTTGTAAACTTTCTCTGCAAGTAAAGCAGTTGTACACCGAGAGGTAAATATTTACCTATTATTTCTGTTATTAACTATTATTATGCACCAAGTGATTGTGTACCGGGTACATTGTGTACCAGATGTGTAATGTACGGAGCAATGAACAAGTGCTTTCTGTCTATTGAAGGGGGCCTGAGCACGATGCCCGCTGTGAAGACGTTTGCCCTGTATGCTGGTCTTGCGCTCCTTGTCGACTTTCTGCTCCAAGTGACCTGCTTCGTCGCTCTGCTCTCGCTCGATGCAAAGAGGCAGAGGGTAAGATTTCTTCGCATTTATTGTGACCTCGAAAGTTGCTGAAGCAAAACTTTAGCAAAGCTGCTTTAGTGCATTGTGGTTCCGAGCCCATTGACATAGGTACAATTCCAGACCATGCAGTAATGACATTTCAATGGGGCAGAAATGGGGGAGCATATATAGAGTACTGGTGGATTTAAATGAGACAAATCGGGACTGAGTAATCAGCATACTTCAGTTTCCACCCTCTTTAGTTAGTGTCATATTGGTTTAATTTTGACTAAAATGGCTTGATCAGAGACAGCATTATCTTTACGTACCAGATTCATTACAACTTGACGTGATTATCTTGATCAATGGTGAATACAAGTCATTATACTAAAAAACTTGATGTCTCTTTTGCATCCGCCAGTATAATCTGCCAGTACTGTACATATAAGGTGATGTGACTTGAGAAGTCTGTAGACTATTAGCCCAAATGACCAGAATACCGCAGCCGATTGTTTATGTGACTAAAGAAATAGTAGTCCCCTTCATGCAGTCAAGTATTCTTCAAAGGCGTACTTACTGACTGTGTGGCTCACTGCATCATGTTGAAATCGAAGAGCAAAATATACACAGCAGACAAGGGAACGATGAGCGCTTGTCCTCGTCATTTCCTTGTTCGCTGTGTACATTTAGCACTTCACTTTTAACATAAGGGAATACCAATTACCCCGCTCCCTCACCTCGCTTCACTGGATTGGTCTAAAGTGCATGCAAATTGGTGCAGGCTTGTGTGCGAAATGTTGCAGTCTTCAAAAGTTGTATCTGGCTAGATTTAGGTGCATAACCAAGAGCCCTGTGCAGTCAGAATTCATTTGAAGTTGCCCATAATGGCATGCTTCATAATAGCATCCTGGTTTTGGTACGTGATACCCCAGAATTTGATTTAACAATATTGAAGGTGAATAGAGGTTTCGTTCAGGTAGAATGACAGCCGACGACATTGCGTTCAGGTGCACACATGCTAGCAGGCCGTGGAACCTACTGTATTACTGCCTGAACATGCAGTGTCGTGGAGTTTCCCATAAGTACACTGGAGGGAACTCTTGCAGTGTCTATGAGAGCTGAAACGCATGGCGCTACGGTTAGAATTGGAAATAATGGGTAGTATACACAACTCTGCCAGACCTTCGTTCTTCCGGCTTCGTTTGGCTTTGCATGGCCTGGAGCCGCTTTGTCACGAGATGACAATCAGCAAGTGTTCAGCAGTTACACTTCACCTCCTTAACGTTCTAGGCTCGGCAATCCAAACAGGTTCATGAAGTTCACAGCAGTCTATTCTTTTACTCAAAACAAAAGCAACAAAGCCACAAGGGCGCTCGAAGGCCGCAAACACGAAAACCAGGCATATTTGTGCCCCATCCATTATTCCCATGGCCGCTGAATGATTGCAGCGCCACATTTCCCTCTAGTTAACTTTAGTAAACTCCATGTGCAGTGTTGCTGTGCGAACTAGATGCATGATGCCTCTTACTCTGAAATATTGAGGACTTTTATGTAACAGTTTGTGGCTACGAAATGAGCAGCTGATGCATCTTTCTTTTTCAAATGTAGTAGCCTTTGTTTTTCTTCTTTTGTCTAGATGCAACGAATGGATGTATGCTGCTGTATTTCGGGATCACAGACAATCTTCATTGAGGATGGGCCTTCGCAAGGATTCTTGTACAGACTTTTTGAGAACTACTATGCCCCCGCATTGATGAAGGAACCGATTCGTCTGACTGTGGTACGTGTTTGAACACTGTGTCTTGCACATAAGGGTTGTTCATACTGTTATTTCTTTGTAGTTACTGAAATATTTTATGGTAGTATTACTAATACATAAAGTGATAATAAAATTGTTAGCCGGTTAATCACCAATTTGCTGTATTTTCATTAAGGCAATCCTGGTAAATTTAGTATTATATACACCAAATATTTGATAGTTTTAATGTCCTTAAAGGGCCAGCAAACAGGCTCAGACTTTTTTTTCACCCCCCATACAAGCTCGGCAATTCGTAGATTAGACCGCAGCTATCACGTTTTCCGAATATTACAGCGCTGCGCGCCACGCGGAACCTCTATTTAAAAAAAAAAAAATCCCGCACATCTTTCCTACGCTTGACCAAGCCCCTTGCACGCGCAGTGACGTCAACTCGGCGATCGGCGATGTGACGTAGCATGCAGCTCGCCGAATGGTCTAAACCAGGTGTGAAAAAACAGTGGTGAAGTCAACGTCAGTTCCTGTTCCTACCCACAGCTACAAAACTGCCTCTTGTGTCTTGGCACTGCAGTGAAAGAACCAGCCTCGCAGTTGTCACTTGTACATTTCCCGCTCAACTGCAGTGCCTGTGCGCTAGTATGAACGTACTTTGCCCTTGACATGAGCAACACGGGTAAAAAGTGTTGCTCTGTCGTCGGCTGCAAATCGAGGGACTGGGCAGCGGAGAACCATCGGCATCGGGTGCCTGACGATCGGGCCGTGCGCCCTTCGTGGCTGAAGCGAATTGGCCATCCAGTGACGTATGTCGGGATCCGATCATTTGTGGTCGACACTTCGCCCCTGACGCTTACACGGTTGACCCGCGGCTGGTGCAGCAAACGGTAAACAAACAACCATGCTTCGCAGCAAACGGAAGTGCGTTGCGACTGATCGAGTTCGCTGATGACGTCAACCGCTGATGTGGTGTCACGTTGCCGAAGTGGGCAGAGTCACAACGATGGGCTACGCCTTCCCCTTCATGGCAGGAAGAAGGGGGGCGTGGCGGCGCGAAAATTTTAAACCAGCTTAGACTGGTGTTCTAACCTCTGTAACTTCCTTAATATTGCACATATTCAAAAATTCCTGTGGCAGCATGTTCCACAAAGAAAAACTGCACATATACCTCTTTTTCAAAATTTTTGAACCTCAGGGCTGTTTACTGGCCCTGTTCCTGGAATGATAAAGCTTGCCCATCAGTTAATCAAGCTTTGCCGCTCAAAAATGTAGCTTTATAACAGTACTCTTCACCTGTTTGGTCTATATTGCCTTTAATGAAATAGACTAGCCTGATGTGAGCCAGTGGCAAGGGGAGGGAAGTGAAAAGTGTGCGAGGACGAAATACATTACAAACTGGAATGCCAGAATTAATTTTTCTTACACTGCAAGGCTAAACGCAAGAAGGCACTAAGGGATGCATGATGCAAGAAGGCACTAAGGGATGCACTTTGGATGCATGACAATTTTATTCAAGTATCTCTCTCAAAGCCAGAGATGATTTTGCTATCTGAATGTGTTGAAGAATGCCTAGCGCTATGAAGCTTATCTCAAACTTTCCCTTTAACAATTGGTGTCACGATAGAAGAATGCCAGCAGTTCAAATTAAAAATGTGAATTTCGGGATTGCATATATTTTTTGTTTTCTAAGAGAACTAATATATAGATTGATGTTTTACATTCATTTAGAGGAGTTTCTTTTGAGCTGGAAGTCTTGCCAAGCAGAGCTTTTAAAGGAGGCTAAAAAAAGGCTTGAAAAAAAAGAAGCTCTCTTACTCTTTTAAACTGCTCCATCTTTTTTTTTCTCCTTTCCACTTCAAATTGCAGATGTTGGTGTTTGTTGGATGGGCGTGCTTCTCATTTGCGGCTCTTGGAAACACCAATATAGGTTTGGACCAGGAGATATCTATGCCTCTTGTGAGTTATATCTTTGTTAGCAGAGTCATGATTGATTATTCAAATAGACCAGTGACTTTGTTTTAGAGAAAAGTACGTATTTGAAGTTTCAGTTGTGAAAGTGAGCTTTGAATGATGAAGCATGTACTCCACTTTGTAGAACAGCTGCAGCGCTTGATGCCAACCCTGGACATATACAGTTGATCCCGGATATATCGAACTCAAAGGGGATCGTAATATAGTTCGATATAGTGAGAATTCGAAATACAAAATATGCATATTTAAAGTCTGAATTGAAAAATTTCAGGCCTTTGAAATCGTTACAAAAGCTAAGATAATGATTCCCTCAAGAACAAGGTGTGAACTGCAGGTTACCGCACTTTATTTAGTCTGTAAACTTGTCTTGCTTCTTGCGCGCTGTCAAGTTTCAATCATCCTTGATATTGTTGAAGCCTTTCAAATAAGCGAACTTAGCTCCTTCGGCCACAACGTAGGTTGATGCAGAACGTCGGTGCAAAAAAAAAGCTTGGTTAGCGGCGGCAGCGAAGGCGTTTGCATATTCATCATACACGCACGAGTATACTTCCGCGGCACCAGTCGCCAAAATCTCGGCATCGATGCAGTAAAAAACAGCAACATCGTCATCTGTACCAATGAAGTCGCTACTGTGCGAGATAGTGCTCGGAAATGCTGATAAGTCGCAGAATTCACTGAGGCACCGTACGTCGTTGTTAGCGGTCATGACGCACACGAAGTCATCACGTGGCGCGCAAGGAACGTTTACAACACAGTGTTTTACTTGACGTCGCTCCAAGCGCCAGTAATTTTTATCGCTATGTGCGGGTCAACGTTCAGTTAAACTCCCGTATGAGGATTCATTAGGAACGAGACGAGAAGTGCACAAGACCACAAGGCACAAAAGACTCAACGCCTAGATCGTCCGAGTTCTCACCATAGAGATGTTGGCGATATCAATGTCACTGTAACTTTGTAGATGGCAGCTGCTGCTTTTAGCGGTTTTGATGCGAAAAGATAAAAAAAAACGTAGCTTCCGAGACTGTTTTGAAACCGAAAACACTAAAAATATGTGATAAGGTAGCACATCTCGAAGGCCATGCTTTTCAGGCTTGCATGCCATTGTGCACTAACAACAAGGAAGGGAATGCGAACCACATGCGAACATTGCACTGAGATTGCAGAGTCACTTGCCATTCTCATTTCTGTTTCGTCCCAAGCGACATTACATGAGGGGCGGGCAAAAAAAACAAAAACATAACAGATGAAACAAAAAAAAGTAAAGTGGCACAAACAATAACAAGATATAGAAAAACAGCAGTAAATCATAATTAGAAAGATAAAATATTGCTTTTTACGGCGTTTTTAAATTGATCAAACTGAGATGACACGGCGACGTGGGCGGGAAGGTCGTTCCAGTCATGTGCTGTCTGAAGGAAAAATGACTTCTGGAAGGTCTTTGTTTATGGGTGTACGGGATATACTGCATTAGGAAGATAATGTCGTGATGTCGGATGTGCAAGTCTGATAAATGCGTTGCCTAGTGGCAAGGAATGAAAAAAACTTATGATACAAGCACAAGCGTGAAATTTTATGGCGAGAGGCAAGATGAGGAAGATTAAGCTGGTGTTTGACTGCTGACACACTTATGTTATTTGAGTAATTTGAGATAATAAATCGGGAAGCGCGGTTCTGAATGGATTCGAGCATAGTGGAAAGGTTAGCTTGCTGAGGATCAAAAATGGCATTAGCATACTCCAGTTTAGGCCTGATGAGTGTTTTATAAGCTATTAGTTTAGTAGCAGCAGGTGTCGAAGCAAGGTTACGACGTAGGTACCCAAGAACTCGATTGGCTGAGTTAGTGATGCTAATGATGTGTAAGGTCCGTGTTAGCCCCGCCGCGGTGGTCTAGTGGCTAAGGCACTGGGCTGCTGACCCGCAGGTCGCGGGTTCGATTCCCGGTTGCGGCGGCTGCATTTCCGATGGAGGCGGAAATGTTGTAGGCCCGTGTACTCATATTTGGGTGCACGTTAAAGAACCCCAAGTGGTCAAAATTTCCGGAGCCCTCCACTACGGCGTCTCTCATAATCAAATGGTGGTTTTGGGACGTTAAACCCCACAGATCGATCAATGTAAAGTCCGTGTTAGATCAGATTAGATACGAACATCTAGGTATTTGGTATTGTTGGTAGTTGTGTAGAAAGTAAGTGTTAGCGATGTAGTCTTTACTATGATGAAAAGTCATTAGGAAAGTTTTGCAATCCACGTTTAGCAATCCTCACACCGTTGCTATATAGTGTTAAGATCTGACTGTAAAACTGTTTTTTTTTTTCGTCGCCTGCGCGCGAAGAAGGATCGAAATCTATTTGAACGCACCTTAAATTGATCAATATTTGCAAGGAAAAATGCACTTTCTGGGCTTCGGCGCGGCGCAGCATTCGATATCGCGGATGTCCCGCTATGCGGGAGTTAGATATACGGGTGCACCGGTCCCGTACTTTTGCATGGGAAGTTCAAGGGGATTTTTCAAGGGGATTTTTCAACTGTTTGATATAGCCAATAATTCGATATCTCCAAGTTTGATATATCTGGGATTGACTGTATTGTAAATACAGTGGCACCCTTTGTGAAGTACTTATGTCACAACGATACTCGTCATCGTGCTCGCTAGTATTGTGCTTGTTTGTTATATATACTTTTACTGATTTATACTTGATACTTGATTATACCTATGCATGATACGTATGTGTGAATACACAAGCCACATCAAATATCTATATATTGCTTTCTTGATTCTTTCTATAATTAGGCACTTTGTGGATTCCGACAGTTTTTTCAGCCCCATGAAATCAGAATTGATGAGGTTTTACTGTACTTTTCCACTCCTTTTGTGTCTATTTCTTCCACACAGGATTCATACCTCCAGGACTACTTTCGCATGCAAAAGACTGCTTTGGCCGTTGGGCCGCCACTCTACTTTGTGGTCCAGCCGGGCTACAACTACACCCGCTACGAGGACCAGGATCTGATTTGTGGCTTGCCTGGATGCAGTTCGCAGTCGCTGTACTCGCAGATCAGCCTTGCTGCAGTCTACAATAACTTGTGAGCGCGAATTTTTCGCTTTTTGTACACTACAAAACCTTGTCAAATTGGTCACTGGGGCTTCGAAAAAAATCTTTGAATGAAGTGGGTTTTTGAATTAACGAAATATACAAAAAGTGAGATGCAAGGAACTTGATGAAAGTCATTAGAAGGGGTATTTTGCTGTGCCGAGTAGACTGTGGCTCCAAGGGTTGCGCTTTCCAGCCATACCCGGTCCCAATTCTGCCGCAAACACAGGGAACGCTGGGTCTCGCCGCTCTCTCTGCCAGTGCAAAAACAACAACAGTTTCATGGTCAGTCTGCGGAAAAGAAGCAATGCTTCACTGCAACACAGTGGTTACACACGGCCAGCATGTTACCAGCTCATCTTAGTGTGAGCACGTCATGATGCGACCGTTTTGCCATTTTTTTCTGGTAAAATAAAGAATTTAATAATGGTCAGTATGATGGACACGATGTGTTCCGGCTGGAAAACATAATTTTCAACTGAGCTTTTCCAGTAGGTGTTCCAGGCGAGAACTTGACCAGCAGTGTGCAAATTGCTGGGGCAACTGCCAATTGGAGGCTCGTATACATAGCAACTTCTATCAGACCATCCTCTGATCCCCCCCCCCCCCCCCCCAAAGAATGAGTGTGTGTCTTTCATAAAAGTGTTCAACTGTATTACTGTTATAGTTCTGCCATATATGCCTCAACAATTTTTGCCAAAATGTTCTATGTTTGCATTTTTTCCCTTGTAGTACCTTGCTAGATATAAATA
Source organism: Rhipicephalus microplus (assembly GCF_043290135.1). Lineage (NCBI taxonomy): Eukaryota > Metazoa > Arthropoda > Arachnida > Ixodida > Ixodidae > Rhipicephalus > Rhipicephalus microplus. Next base: position 189,671,814 of record NC_134701.1, read on the forward strand.
TCCCATTAATTAATACTTAATTTAGAAGTGGTATATTTCCTGGTATTTTCAGTCCACTGAAGCTTGTATAACTTACTGTACCGAAGCATAGTGGCTTCGGTACAGTAAAGAAAAATCTCTTACAAGAAAAATCTCAAATTTGAGGAAATCTTTATCTTGGTTGACGTTTAGATGAAATTTATAACACGGGGTGCATCAATTAAAAATCAGCTTCATGCCTCTCTTGAAAGCAAGAAAATAGTTCTTATATGGCAGCTTTTGTAATCACAATTTTCGTTTCAAGGAAGAAAACAAGTCTTGAAGTCCTCCATGTTTCAAGGAAGAAAACAAATCTTGAAGTCCTCCATTAGCTTCATGTGGCAGCTTTGCTATTGAAGTTGCCCATTGCCGTCAATGGGGAACTCAAGAATTACTTATTCCAATAGGCAACCTTTGCACATTAGTGAAGTGGGACCTTTCATTTTTTAACATAGACCTGAAAAAAAAGGATTAGAAACGTTTTTACAGGGGAAGGAACAAGCTTGATTTCACAAAAATGTGGTGAATGAACATACCTTTATATTCATTCATGTTATTATATTATTAAATGCAGCTTTATTAGTTAATTATTGTGCGATTGGCTTTATAAATAATAAAAAAGTGGCTACATTTTCACATCTAATGAAATTTTACTAGATAATGCGCTTTCTTTCTTTTTGGAATACTCTGAAAAGCAGGGTAATATAAGAAGATTGTTTTTGTTATATCACACCCAGTTACAGCACTTTTGGTGTAATGGTTTTGATGGAGTGTCTGGTCCAAGTGCTCGAGCTGTTATGCTATCTATTTAATGGCCATGCCATTGGTTCAAGCATGTTGGCTAGACGGAGAATTCAAAGACAATATCGACGCATTCAGGCTGTCTAGCATGTGTGAGTTTGTGTGTGCATGTGTGCATGCGTGTGTGCAGTCTGTTTGATAAGCTCTTTATCTTTTTAGTTTTTCTGCCTTGCATTGTTTGTTTGGTCTTTGCTGGCTGAAAATAAATCTAGCTTTTGCACCTCTTCTTTTTGTCCACAGGACAACCATATCCCAGCCCCCTATGTCCTGGCTTGATGACTATGCCACTTGGACCAAGACATCATCTTGTTGTGCAATGGACAACGCTACAATGGTCTTTTGTCCTCGCAATCACACAGGTATGTCGCTTTGCAGGATGTACAGTCTGGCCATATTTTTTTCATTTTATTTATCGAATATTGTAGACACATAGTTCATGCAGACTTATTGTACATAAAGTGAGTAGTTCTGGCAAAACAAAACCGTATCGATACAAGATTGCAATGTCATTGCAGTATTGCCATTGCAGAACCATTATTTTGACAATCTTGGTCACGGTATTTATTTTGTGCAATAGTATTAACAATAAAAAGACTTGCATTTAATTCTAAAGCGTTCTCTGGTTAGAGAACTGGTGTTTTAGGATCAGTCTCGGGGTTCAGACCTGGTCAGAATGCACCGATGTGGTTTTTGATTCGTTCGAAGTAAAATTTTTTCTCTATATTCTGGCTAAAATTTAAGTTGTACTTTTTTTTTTAATTAGGGCCGAAGACCTGCGTGCCCTGCTTGTCCAAACAGAAGCACCAGGAGCGTCCTGTTGGCGATACATTCCAGAGATTCCTCCTGGACTTCTTGAATGACAACCCTGATGCCACGTGCCCCAAAGGGTATGTTGTAGATCCTCACTTGACAATGGTTCTCATACTTTTTTTTATTTGGCTAGCTTTTCTTTTTTCTTTAGCACCATAATGAATAGCTTTGAAAATTATGAAGACACCTTTGCAAACACCGTTTTTTTTTGTTAGACTTCTTGTTGATTGTACTACTTTTTGTAAAAACTTGTTTAAAAACCTTCAGTAGAGCAAAACTGTAAAGCACCTTTATTACAGTTGAACCTGGATATAACGAAACTGAGTCATTCCCGGTAAAAATTGTTCTAAAAAGGATTTCGTTGTATGCAGGTTCGATATCAAAAATTAGAAAACAAGTGTGCAAACTAAACAAAAGGGGTACTGAAGGCAGGGCTAACCCAAAACATTAATTTTACAGTAAAAAACTGCGTTATTATTGCGATACAAATTATATGGACACTCTCAGCGGGTTTTTGCCGTGGCCGCCATTTGCCATAACAAGCCCAAATCGATAACATTCCCCGCACATCGTAACTTTCACGAGTGGGTAAAAGTGCGCGAGCGCTGCTGAAGCAGCGATCAAATGAGTTGGCCCATCCCTATTGCCTGGAAAGGGCATAAGATAACATCTCCCGCGTGTTAGAACTGCCGTCGAATGCTCAAACAGAAAGTAAACCACCAACCACCTGTCTTGAACGAGCATGTAACAACTCGGGGAGGGGAATCCCTCGAGTAGTAATAATGAACTTGGATATTAAGGGTGGTGGCGATCGCTGGTGCGCTTGCTATCTCGGCGAGTATCAGTGCGGTTTTAACGCGAAGGGACTGTTTAAAAAGAGCACTTTTCCCTGGAGCAGCCATATTTTCTCACACCAGCGTTTTGTAGGAGTTCCGCAATATCAAATCCAAAAGAGTTGCTGCCAGCCTTACTTCTTATAACATTATAATTTTGGCTATTGTGTTCATTGCATTCCATTCAACGTGCTGTCGTGTTGTTGCTTGAACTAATCTGCTAATCGCGAAAGCTACCAGTCTGTATACTCACGGTGCGGCGCAAGACAGAAGCGCGTGACGAGTCGACCTCCGAATATTCGTCGTCACCGTGGTCTTAGAGTTTTCATCAGTGCCTAATCTGACATCCCCTTGGTGGTGACGACACGGTTGTCAGAAATCAAGAAAAGTCACAGTTTTGCCACAAGGGCGAAGCAATGAATACGATAGCAACAGCTTGGAATTAACGCTGAGAACGGCAAGCAGATCGAAACGTGCAGCGCGCTGCTCATGCATAAATGATGCAAGGAAACAACACACAAGATGAGAGCTAAATAACACCTTTTACTGCTCGACACTTAATGTGCTGTTTAAACAAAAGCGAGGCACGAAAAGTAATCACAGGTACCGATATGAGTACAAACCAACAATGTGCCCCAATTGTCACTTCGCTGTGTTTGAAAAGCGCCCTCTTTTCGCATACGGCGCCTGTCCTGCGAGCGAAGTGATCTTTGTGTGCCCGGCAAGTAAACGAAATCGTTCCGGTCAAAGTCGAAGGCACGCGATTCTCTGGGGGCGGATAATGAGGATGAGTGCTTTGAAGACGCCGCTGCTACGTAGTTCCCGCAGTCACCCCTGAGGAAGGAACCAAGTCGGTTTCGAAACGTCGTGTTTCTTCAAAACTTTTGGTTGGAGTCTAAATCATCTCCCAACAATAAAAATGTATGGGCACCTCGCTGATGCCTGATGGGTGGACGAAAGTGGTTTCCCGGAAAGTCGGCTGAGCGCCGATCCTGTTCGCTGTAACCGATCGGTGGCGCGCGGAGATATTCGTTGTAAGTGCGATTTTGTGGCATTGAACCAATGTATATTTTCACAGTCACGTGGATGTTGTTCGTTTTAAGCGAAAGTTCGTTTTAAGTGGGGCCGTTACATGTGGGCTCGACTGTATATGGTAAATGGTAATGGCAAAAAACCAGCTGAGACTGTTCGTATAATTGTTATCGCAATAATAAAAAAAAGCAAAGCTGAATGTCGTCGGGGGCTGCACCATGCGCGCGCAGTGAATGCACGCGCGCACGGCGTCAAAAACGAACGACACAGACACCGCGGAAAACTATACAGTAAAGAACCCCCTATGTGCAGTGCGGCTCCGCATATGTGACGCTAACTAAAAGCGTGGTACTGCCAACGCGCAAAAGCAGTTTTCTTTTTTTTTTTGTTTGGAGGGGGGGGGGGGGCACACTGAGAACAGCAACGTTGGTTGGTGGGGTGTGGGCCCGTCTGCATGTCTCGCGCTAACCCATCCGCGCCCAATAATGAGTGAACGTGCTCGCCTGGCAGCTTTGGCTGTGGCGGGCAGTCGCGGAAAATACATAGTCGTACCAAAATGCGGAGTAAAATTTTTAGATTGTCCGTGGAGAAAATTCTTTATATCAAGGTTGTCTCCCACTGTTACTTTGTTACATAGACGTCACAAATACATGTGCTTCTATGGAGCAACGGCAGGAAATAGAAAAACTTCATTATATAGAGGAATTTGTTATACGGAGGTTCATTATAAGCAGGTTTAACTGTACATCATTTTATTGAATGGAGCACACACAATTACTGGCTAAAATGTATATAGTAGCACAGCAATGTAGAATATAGTGCAATTTCTCTCACTCTTCATGAGCTTCACTACCTCATGAAATGAATGTCTTATATTCTAAAATAATTAGCCAAGCACAGAGTCCACAGTCTTGCTTTTTTCATTTACTGCAGGTATAACACTTCACTTGTCAAGCTGTCTGAAGCATTATTCTGCATTATTCATTGAAGCAGCATGTCTGAAGCACTGTCATTTGGTTAGCAAAATCAACGCTTCTGTCTCGTCGCCTCTCCACGGCAGCTGCTTTCAAAGAGCCTAGAAAAATGTTCTGTGAGAAATCCCAGAGACAGACGGGGGATTCTCAGTCTGCTGACAGCTCTATTCTGGGCTCCACAATGCCATTCTCTGACACGGCCCTTTCATTGTTGTTGGAGCTCTTCGTCGTTGCACCTGTCCTCTATACTGTTTTTCTTTTTTTTTTTTGTTTGGAAGTTGTATAGAGCCTGAAATTTGGTTTGTTCACATTGATAATGGAAGAGGTTAATGTCCCTTGCATGACTAATTTTAGAATTTTTAGCAATTTTCGATAAGCGAGTTCAGGGTGTACTTTCAATTGTGAAAATAGATGGTAGACATGTATTTGTGAAACAGCGATATCCGGCCATTAAATATGTGGCACTATGCACTGAAATAAGAGTTACGATAATCTCAAACAGCTTGATGTATGTCTTTGATAAGCTGTTAACAGAGGTCGCAGTGTATGTATTTCGCAGTACATTTACAAAAGGAGATATTTCGAAGATGACACTAGATTCAAGATTCCTGTTATGCAAGTACTACTCCACCACTAACATTTTATTCTGCATTGCTGCATGCACTCTATAACTAATAATTGACTGTAATTTTCGATTTATATTCATCTGAACACATGAATTTATTTTGCGAGTAACATTTGTCACATCAGGTAATCCACTTATCAACTAAATTGTGCTAACCGAAGCCAGGATAAAAAAAAATTGTTGTTTAAATTAAATAAAGATGACAGACTCCTTGTTTGTGCTGAAACAGCCAAACACCTGATGAGTTAGATGAGAAATATTAACGCATCAAAACTATAAGTGCTTGCATCAGCAACTATACAACACCGTGATAACCACACCCCTGCAACACAGCAGCGAAACAGATTTTAAACACTCTGGCAGTACAATATTTAAAGAAAGCAACTCTGGCAGCTTACAAAATCTCACATTGTGCATGCAAATTTTGTTCAAAGTCAGGCGTACATTGTAGACTGGCTGATACAAGTGAAGGTGCACGTAACATGTGTGATACCAGGCCAGCCGTAACATGCTCACGTGTCTGTAATAATACATGTCAATTAAGTAATATATTGGTTGATTAGTATCACATTTTGTTACTTTTGCCTATTTCACCAGCTCAAGCACATTAGATGTTTTCTGTAGTATTATGCCGATATGTCTGTCATTATAAATTCAAAAAAGGATAAGAGCTAACAGGAAGATGAAAATTTTAAGTACTAATTGACAATGGGTAGATAGGCATGACTACGAGGGTATTTTGAACAAGGAATGACACTGCTCTTGAACCTAATATTATCTGGGTTTTGAAAATACGGCTTCTTATTGGTATTCAAACACTAATGTTGACAGTTGATTGACTTTGCCCACTCAGTCATAAAATTGGAGAAAATGTAAAGTGCACTTCTTTTCTGCTGGCCATCATCGTCATCATAACCTGCCTGACAAGCAAACATAAAATTTTGTAACTGGTGTTGTGAAGCTTGCGATATGTCATTGAAAGGAGTCTGATGTTTTCTTCTAAACCCTGATCGTTTACAGCTTCTAACTGTCCTGGGTTTCTGACAAGCTGACCATCTCTCTTGGATTCTCCAATTTGAGTTAGTGGTGCTCCGTAATCTGCAGTTTATTACAGAAGCTTGTTAACCACGTGTCGCCGCAGTGGTGTAGCGGTTAGTGTGCTCGGCTTCTGACTCGAAGGTTGCGGGCTCGATTCCGATCGCGGTGGTCATATTTTGATAGAGAAGAAGCGCTGGAGGCCCGTGTACTGCGTGATGTCTGTGCACATTAAAGAACACCAGATGATCGAAAGTTCCGACGCGTCCCACCACATCGTTCCTCACAATTGTATCGTGGTTCTGGCATATGAAACTGTAGATATTAATGATATAGTTACATATTAATACTGTATACTCGGTAAAATGTGAAAATGATTTTTAATTAGTTGTGTGCGCAGCACAACTACTTAGTTGTGTTGTGTGTGTATGTGGTTCAACAGCACTAGTTGAATCGTATATTCATTCAATGCATAATTCTTGTGCGAGTATTACTGGTCAATAGAACTCTCTCACGCTGCAGTTTGTTGCTGTTAGATTTTGGCTGTTGTGTCATTGATTACACAGTGTCATTCATGGAACGCACTGCTCAAACAGTGCATTGATAAAGCAACCTTTATTTTTCGTACTACTAGGGGTCATGCTGCCTATGCTAATGCAGTGCAGATCTACAAGAACGGCTCTCGTATCGGAGGTGAGTCTTCCTTCTTCTTGCTACTTTTACAGTGCTGTAAATGGGATGTTTATCAATGAAAAGCTTGTCAAATACGGGCCAGGCTCACTCAACTGGAAGCAGTTTCCATGCTTTTGACTTGTGTATCGGCAGCCATTTTTTCGTTCACTTCTAATTTTTGTCCGTCATTAAAGCCCTAGCTTTGAACACACTCAAAACTCACAGCCTGCCGAGTGACTAGGCTTACACGTGAGACTATGATGTTTACTAGCATGTGACTGTGTTATTTAAAACATTTTCGCAAACTGTTTGGAAAAATGTTGCAAAATAAAAGAAAAATTATGATGTGGCATCAACTGTGTCTGTGCCAAGATGCAGTGGGAAGATTTTGCATATGGTGCGCTTTTAACTCTTATTCTTGGCAGTGACACTTCAAAGTACGCAGGAATTGGGGCAATCACGTCAATGTGAATACATTTCATTTTATTTTTTATTAGGAAAAAACATACTATTTAAGCAGAACTTTGGGCAGAGACACAACCAAAAACAGTAGCCCGCTATAAAAAATGTTATGGCGTGCTTGAAAATAAAGAAATTAATTGTATGCTACTATTAGTATGAGCTCGTTTTGCAGACATTTTACCGTCGGTGCCAGTGGCGCGGTGTCTTTGGCTGTAAGTGAAAATTTGAGGTGGGTGATGATAAAGATTGGAGCAGGGGCATTTTGGCTTTTCATGTGGCGCAGTTTAGGTCTACGCCGAGGAGCAAAGCCAGGTCAGTGATAGGGAAGGCGATAGTGCATGTTATGCGTGCATGCAAATGTCTATCTCGAGTTCAACTCTTCAAGCTGAAGCTTAAGAGTCATCCGATTTTTGGATGTACCATAAATATGTTGAGACTTCCAAAAGACTGTTGTCTGCCGCGGTGGTGTAGCAGGTTACAGTGCTTGGCAGCTGACTCGAAGCTCTTGGGTTTGATTCGGTCTTGGTGGCTGTATTTTGATGGAATTTAAATGTCATAGGCTTGTATACTGTGTTATGTCAATGTACGTTGAACAACGTCAAATCGTCAAAATTTCCATAACCCTCCTCTACGGCCCTCCTCGTAATCATATTGAAGTTCTGGCACATGAAATCCTGTGTATTATTATTTCAAACAATGTTGTTTAAAAAGAAGTGCGCATAATTAGCTGAAATCGGAGCACGAGTCTTCACTGTTATGTATATGAAAAGGGAGCATTGACACGTCGTAAAGTGGAAGTTAAAAAAAATTCTTATTAACCTGTCTTCTTATGCTCATTTTGATGTCCAGAAACTCATTTGCTTATGCATTCTTTTTTTCAGCGACGCAGTTCATGACTTATCACACAGCATTGTCAGGCTCTGACGACTTCACGCGTGCGCTTAGGATGGCGCGATTTGTGGCCGATAACATCACACACGAGCTCCAAGCTTCCTCGTCCTCCCATAATGCCACAGTGTTTCCTTATAGGTCTGTATAACCTTGCTTTGTGTAATTAGAGAACACGAGAGTTACGAGGAGACCCTGCTGGAAATGCAAATCACTTTGTTTTTGGGTAGATGTCAATGAAACTTTCGCAGCTTATGTATTTTGATGTTTCAATTTCAAGTATGGAATTATTTTTTTAGTACAGCTTGCTATTCTTGAAATATCAAATATTTTATGTACTATAGTGTTAGGAGCAAAACGTATTTCTAAACTGGTGATTGTGGGAAAGGAAATCAGCGTATCACAATTACCTGGAATGAATACTGTATGCTGTAAAACAAGTAAAAACATTCCCAACGTGATTCCATTCCCAACGTGATTCCAGATTGACATTGCTCATATTGCTAATGTTTAATGTACCACAACTTTTGTTCAGATAGGTTTTCTTTCATAAGGGACTGCACTGTACATTGCCTCTAAGACATGCATGTCTTCATCAGCATTACTTTCTAACCTGTAACTGTTTCCACTACCTTAGTTGCCCAACGGAATTGGACCATACGCTGCATGCGCCTATGTGTGCAATTGAAAATATTGATGTAGCTCTTGGAAGCAGTTGTGCAACTCTGAAAAGGTCACTCACTTCTGTTATGCTTGATCACATCTCCCATCAACAATCCATCTTGACTCTTGACAAAAGTGGCCACTGCGTTCCATGGACACTTTGCAGCAATGCTTGAGAAGCGTAGTGTCCTCTTTAGTAGATGGGCAGCGCTATTCTCTACTTTGTGGAAAAAGATCATGCATAAAGGTGGCTGATAAGGCCAGTTGGTCTGACCTGTTCAAGGTCGGTTAGGAGTTTTGAGGTGGGAAAAGTCATAAAACATGAGGTCAATCTTCACCCTAATGTTGACTTGGCATGGAACGAATGTTGCAGAGCTTCATTTAAAGTAACAAAAATATATGTATGTTTTTGTTCCATTCTGTTTGTGGCACTATGCCATTACAACATCAATTAGAACTGACAAGAAAGCCAAGGAAAGTAGATGGGATGTAATTTGTAGTTATAATTTAAATGTGAAGAAAGTGAAGCGGGCAAAAAGATATCTTGCCTCTGGCGATACCAAATCTGAAATCTTTTGAATAACGCTTCCGACTCTCTACTAACCGAGCTACAGCTGTGGTACCTTTCTACTTCATGGGGTATGTGTGTGCATTTAAACCTGCGAGTGGCTTTCAGTGCTGTGCTTCGTGACGGCAGCCGGCAGAAAGTTTTCCACACTCGCCATCATGGCTACTAGCGGTGCTAACACTCCCACGTTTAAATGCACATATATATCCCAGGAAAAGCTCAGTTAGTCGAGCTTCAGATGTGCAATTTGGAGGTCGTAGGTCTAGTCCTTGCCTGCGACAAATTATCTTTTTAACTACTTTACTTCCTTCACATTTATAATTATTAGGAATAATATGCCACGTGCTTTCTTCTGTTTTAATTAATGTTGTGTGTGACAAAGAAAGATGAACCCCTACAGTTTTTATCATTTTTCGTATATACCATTACAGGCTTTTTCACTCAGCATCTGGGTCAGCCAGGTTAACATATTTCTACAGCTGCTCTCTCTTTCAGGACCGAAGTGCAGGTGTACCACGTGTCCAGTATTTTGAAGTTGCTCTTTCTGTGTCCTTGTATTGCTCGAACATGTGGATATCTCAGTTCATTGTTTTAGCAAGAGGAAGCTACTCGAACTGTTATGAAAAGACAAAACTAACTGGGTGAAATTAGTTCAGCAAGATAAAACTTTACAGGCTGGCCAAATCCAAGCTTTGTGTGGATCCCTATCCGAGTTAAGTCAGCTTACTTCACACTTCTGTACGTTTCACTAAAGGCCTGCGTCTTTGTTCTCTCTTCTTGCACACACACAGCATCTTCCACGTGTTCTACGAGCAGTACCTGACAATCAAGGCAGAGTCTGCGGTGCACCTGAGCATCTCACTGGTGGGCATCTTTGGCATCACCTTTCTGCTGCTCGACCTGAACCTGAACGCGGCCGCGATTGTCTGCCTCACGATCGTCATGATCATAGTGGACCTGCTGGGCATCATGTACTTCTGGGATATTGCACTAAACGCCATCTCTCTAGTCAACCTCGTCATGGTGAGCACTCTATCCTTCTGCTGAAGTACTCGCGCAGCTATGATTTGAGATGCGAATTTGGCAGACCATTTAATGAATGAAATGAATGCATTGCTATTAGCGTTAGTAAGCATTGACTTATAGAAGGTTGTTCTTTCCAGGCGTGAGTCTTATCTGTTGCAAGGACCTCTTGTGAGGTACAGAAAATCATGTGTGCCGCATAATTCATATATGATATATCACAAGCCATGTTGTGCACTTGTGTGTTACTTATGATAGGGGCAAAGGGTAGAGACTTTCTGAGAAAGAGGGATAGATTGCCCTCGATTAGTTGAGGGAAAGGGCAACCATAGCATTGGAAGGGAGGGGGATGCCAGCTGCAGCACCCAGCACCCATAGAACTATCTGGAGATGGCGGCACTATGCCCCAAGTGCACTCGCACGCATTGTGCACATTGCTGCATGGTCTCGGATCTCCAATCGACGTGCCAGGAGTCCTGTTAGGCTTTCACTTTCATATTCCTTAAAGTTTATTGCTCCATCTCCCGTAATTTTTCTTTCTTTTTAGCATGGTACGCAGTCTCTAAGCAGATATGGGAACGTGCAGTGTGTAGTACAATCATTAATGTGAGCATTTGGAAAAGTCGGTAATTTATAATTAAACGTTTCAACAATTTGGAAAGAACACGGGCAGACAAAAAGTAGGCGACATGGACTAATGTTGACTTCCAACTGATTTTTTTTTGGAGAAGACACATATGCGTAGTCCAAAAATTGCACTGCACAAAAGAACATAAGAAGCACTGCACCTAAAGACTAACAGGTGACGAAGTTAAAACATGGAAAACACGATCTGCATAGATCCTGCTTCCTTCTTGTGCAAATCAATTGCATGCCTCCCCCAAACGAACAGTCTGGGCCGCCTCTATAATCTCAATAGTGAGCGTATAGCTACTTCTGAAAATAACTTCAGTTTCATTGTAAGCAGGAATGCAACCACACCCCCTGGTCTTTTCGCTCGCTGTATTCCGTGCCGACCGGTTGTGCCCTCGCGATCTCCGACGTCAGCGTAGCTCTGGCAGACTGGGCTCTCCCTACGTCATCTCCTGACGCCGATCTCCGACGACAGCGTAGCTCTGACCTACTGGACTTGCTCTACGCCATCTCCCGACGCCAACTAGAGCTCTCGCAAGTGGTGCCCTGTCCTCAGACTCCTGTGACCGTGTTTTCATCTTTCCTATCTCTCCTATACCCTCAATATGTTCTCGCTCGCTGGCTTAGCGCATCTCTTTCTCTCTACACCTTCATTCCTATCCTTTTAATCCCTCCTCACCCCCATCCCTTGTGAGCTACTGTTGAGGTGTCACACCCTGATGCAGACTGTTACGGGGCTCACTTTTCTCTTCTTTTCCTTCTTATTAACATAAACACTCCCCCCCCCCAACCACACCCCCTGCAATGCACGCTACCCTGTTCGGAGTTGCCACGCATTTTGAAGTTTGGCAGACCTGTTTCTTGCCGCATGGCACAAAGGGTGGTTGCATTCCTTCTTACAATCAAACAGAAGTGATTTCCGGAAGTCGTGATACGCTTTACTTAGAGAATGTAGAGGCGGCCCAGATTGTCTGTTTGGGGAAGGCATCCAGCACCATGTCTTCCACTGATTTTTGCAAGGAGGAAGTAGATTATTATCTATTTTATGCAGATGGCATTTTGAACTTGTTAACTCTGTCGCCTTTTAGCCTTTATGTGCGAAGCTTGTCTCATGTTCTTTTTTCACAGTGCAGTTTTACACTGTGTATGTGTACCTTTCCTGAATTGAAAATCAGTTGGAAGTCGGCACTAGTTCATGTCGCCTCCCTTTCGTCTGTGCACTTTTTCAGTGCTGCTAAGTCTTTCTTGAGGATTAGTACCATACTGCGTAACTCAACGGAGGCTGCCATGCGTTGGTCCATGCAAATGCACGCCACCATACGTCACTGTTGCATCCTGTCTGCTTTGTTAAATATTTACTTCCTTGCAAAGGTGTATCTTTTGTGCGCCCTTTCTTAACAGCCAAATGGTAGCTTTTCTGTTCCGCAAATGTCTTGTGGCCGAGGTTGCAGCACATTTGTAAATAAAAAGAAAAGGATTACATTTATTAGTGCATTTCTTTTATAGTAATATAAAATCAGCCTCTTTGCTGTGTTCGTAGTTCTAAAAAAATAATGTGCGATTCATGCAAGTATACCAGCAAACCATGCTGCACGTCTTCCAAGTGCCAATCATCTGGCCTTTCTGTGCCTTTTCAAGAACGGCTTTACTAGAAGTGATGAGGCACCACTCCATCAATTTATTATTAAAGCTGGGGGATTTAATTCTTCTGCCTTCACACCCTGGCGAGTGCTAGCTTGAAGCACCAGGATACCTGCACAATCGATGAATGCCTATAGTTTAGCATATCAAATATATTAAATCGTTTGCTTATGTTTGATTTCTTGGCATTGAAAACTAGGCATAAGCAAGTTCCTAGTTTGCTGTGGACTGTGAGGACAGTCATGCTTTATTGCTGTTCTCTGTGCCAACTTTGTCTTTTGTGGCATGTTGGGTCACTTATGAACACTAAAGAACAAAATGGAAATTGATGAAGAGATTAGACTCCCATTTCTACCTAACTTTAGTGTCTTACTCAGCAGCTTCTCTTGGCATCATTTGGCATTCAGTAGTGTTGTCCAGTCTTCGTTTCTTGTTGCCGCACGTCTTACCTGTTGAAATATTGCCACATTCCTTTTCTTTTTATGTTGTTGTCAACCCAGGCTGTCGGCATATCTGTGGAGTTCTGCTCCCACATTGTCCGGGCTTTCCTCGTGAGTGGACAGCCCTGTCGTGTCTCGCGATCTGAAGAGTCTCTAGCAACAATGGGGAGCTCGGTGAGTGGACGTTGATTCTAAGCTATGTCCTGCTGACAGCTACTGAGTGAACAGGTTTACTTTAATATTCTTTGTGATTAAAAATCAACAAAACCGGAATGAATGTAATAATTACATATAAATAAAAGAAAGGGCAAGTGATAGCATGTGCTTTTTACAGTTCACATCACTAATGCGGTAGTGAGTCACCTAGTGACAGCTTACTAGTGCTGCTGGTGTCATTTTGAAAGTAATTATGACCCAACTTTCTGTTTAATATTGTGAGGATAACTTTTTTATGGTGAACTGAAAAAAGCACTTAAGTTTTCAACTTTCTGTGTGTTGTAAGCCAGCACATTCCATCCGCTTGGAGCAGCTTTATTCTCATATTCTTTGATAGAATGAATGAAGGAAGGCAATTTTGAGGGATCGTTTCTTTGTTTGATCCATTCTTAATGAGAAACAGCTGATAATGAAGCGAAGGAAGGTATATGGTCAATTTTACTGTTTTTAAGTGTATTGTAGTAATTGCGAACTCGCTGTCGGGAGGAATTGAACCTGCAACCTTCAGATTTGAAAGTTGCATCTTTGGTCTCTGCCAATGACAAGTTGTCTTTTCATCCGCTTCGATTTCTTCACATCTGTATCACAATTACTACAATACACTTAAAATGGTACAATTAATGTTGCCTACACCTTGCTTAGTTTCATTATCTGTTGGTTTTCATTAAATTCATAGAATTAAGGCCAACAAAATTTTAGCTAACACTAAATTTGGAAGCTCGAGATGCTTGTATTGTTTGAGAGTCCCGCATACTGGGGCACTTATGATGACAGATTATTAGTGACAAACGTTGCCTATAAGATATTTTAATTTGGTTTTAAAGTGAGGGTGGGTGGTCATATGAGTTAATCAGCACCAATCAATATCTTCTCCGATTTGACGTAGACAGAGGCCGCATGCGACGTTCCAGAAGTAAGGCGAGTATTGTTGCCGTCTGAGAACATGTGCAGGGAATGCGCGATACCCCAACTAACGCTTGGCGAGGACTATTGTCACCCCTCTCACTGTGTTATCGAGCTGCTCTCAAAGTGGTTTCGGCTGCTTACACCAGGAATGCTTTTCTTTTTCTTTTCTGCGAGGGACACGCTGAAAGCACCCACATTGTTCCATCCTTAACTGCCGGCGGGTCCCCCAATTTCATAACAGTGTGTTCAGCATTACTGAAGCTTGAGTGCACTTAGACTCTGGCTCTCCCCTGCTCTGGGGTGCTAGTTTTTTATGGTATTTAGGTGGGTGTATCGAACTGATGCAACATCATTCTAAATCAACGATGCAATCATTAATTACACGATCTATTAGAGCACTTACGATTCAATTTTGGGATTACCAGATGCAAAGCTACAAGTTACTGTAAAATAGCTTAAAGGAAAACTTCGCTGTCAGAGAGCCTTCAAGCGCAGATAGACATGTAACATTGCTTGAATTTCATGTCATCTATTTTAGTTAGTAGCGATAGTAGGCCTTCATCTTTTATTGGTCAAAGCAGACATGCTTAGAGCAGTACAAACATGCTAGCAGTGATTCTTAATGTGCTACCATTAAAAATTGTGCATGCTAGGAGCTTTGCGAAATGGTAGATGAAGTTTCCACAGCCAAGAACCAAGTCTTGCTGAGCATCTTCTGGAGGAGGAACTTGATGACATTGCCATTTCATGTGATGTAATGCAAGTTGTTTGTTGCATAAATTGCTGGTGTTCACTGGTGTTCTTGTTTGTAATTGAGCTGCCTATGAGTATTGTTATTGATGCCATGAGCATGTATATTAACGATCGCGAGATCTGTTCATTGAGCTTGCTTAGGTGTTTCCTCTTACACATACCAAGACATCTAAGCGTGCGCGCTGCTTACGGTAACTAACAGTACTCGCGCGTGGTGTTTGCAGGTGCTGTCGGGCATCACGCTGACAAAGTTTGGTGGTGTCGTGGTGCTGGCCTTTTCGAAGTCGCAGCTGTTCAGAGTTTTCTACTTCCGCATGTACCTGTCCATTGTGCTGGTGGGAGCTGCTCATGGGCTCATCTTCCTACCTGTTCTGCTGAGCTACATAGGTGTGTATCAGTGCGTGTTGTCCCCTGCAGTGGCTCATTGCGCTGTCGAGAAAACCGATATACACTTTAAAAGGGTACAAACATCAGCTTGTTGGTATGGCTTCATCGTAAAAAAGTGTGGGCACACGAGACAAGAAAGTCCTACAGGAAAAGAGGTGCAGTTTTTCCTATTCCGTGTGCTCTCGCCGTTTTTTACGATGAAGCCATATACGCACCGTTTCTGATGATTCTACGTGAACCTAAAGGAGATCTTGTGTAAAAGTTCTTTGCCCAGCAGGTAACGGGACGCTCTTGAGTGCAGCAAAAGATAGTGAATTCTACACTCGTTAATTTGGAAAATTAGACGATTCAGGTGTGTTCCCTCATCCCAGCCAGGATGTGCATTGCTTAATGGCATTAAATTCTTGCTAATTTGGTTATAGTTGGCTGCAACCTGGTTAATTCAGACAATTCTCAAAGTGCACCGAGCTCGAAGCGCTGGAAGTTTACAACACACAGGAGCGAAAATGGTGTTCACAGACTACCGAAATGAGGCGGCGCAGTCTGCATCGCCAATGCCATAAGCGTGCACATTACAGTAACGATGATAATGGTGTTTCTGGTTAATTTCAGGTTAGCACTCTTCATGTTAGAACAGGCAGGTCTTCAGTCACAATGTGGACAAAGTCTTAAGTGGGGGAAATTGCAGGTTTTCAACTGCTATTATGCTTAGCAAGGGCATCATTTACGTATTCCTCAGAAAATGAGAGCATTGACATAATAGGCGTTTGTTTTCATGATTCTTTCGGTAATTTAGAATTCAGTTAATGCAAACATTTATTTCGGTCCGCCGAAGTCTTGACGGTCTTTTATTGTACAACTCAACAGCTTGAGTATGCAAATTCAATGTGCTGTTACAGTGGTCCCTATTTTGGCAAGGACAAAATGTGAGAACACCCATGTGCACAGATTTAGGTGAACGTTTACATACCCAAGGTGGTCAAAATTATTCCAAAGCTGCGCTGCTAATACAGTGGCCTCATAATGTTATCGTGGTTTTGGCTCGGGAAATGCCATAAATTCGACACGAAGTTTTTTTGTTCTAACACCTACAGTGAACCTTTGTGCTTAAGATTCTTTTAGAGTTTGTGTTTTTTTTTAATCACCACAGCTTGATTTAGGTAGCAGATGAGCAAAAGTGTGTGTTAAACGAAAGTTGTCATAGATTTGCAAGTATTGCATCGAGTGTAAGCTCTGTGCCCCGTGAGCTGCTAATTTCAGCCCAATATTATAAGCAGTTTAAGTGCAAGCCGAAGTGTCAAGAAATTTAATTTTCCTGGAAACAAGAAATGAGCAAGCAAATACATATGTCAGTTCACATGCATGAATTTTGTTTAGAGTTGTGCAAATGACAATATTTCGGGTTTGAAATGAATTAGAATATCGAAGTGCGAGTGTGAATCGAATTTTTTTTGTATTTTTGTTGAATATTGCCTAAATATTTTTCATATGCTTCGATGTGAAATAGCAGAAAAAAGTTGGAGAGGATACCTAATAATATTCTTATGAGAAAGCAATGTGAGAGTAGCTCTACCATCTAGGCTGATGAAGTGCTGGAGGGGTGGTGTTTCATAGTTGTCTGATCGAGAATGAGGCAATGTAGAGGTCAAATTGCAATTGTGTACATAATGTGGTACAAAAAAAGTATTTTCCATATTTCAGCTTTAAAACAGCATTGAGCCCCCACCTCTGCCACATCTATCATTTCCATGTTGGAACCAGTGTTTCCTCGAGTCAATACACTTGCAACTGTAGCAGTGCTTGAAGGGCAGCTTTGCTGCAGTACGGGAGTGCGATAGGGTGAAGCGTATTGAAAATATGGCGGGGCTACTGCCAATTGGATGTTAACTGTTCATGTCTTTGGGAAGTTCGAATAGTTTGAATAGTGAAACTCTGGTGCGAATTGAATATTTGAACCCCTCTAACTTTTTTCATTTTGTAGAAGTCGAGTGTAAGCTAATCGGAGCTGTAGTCATTAGTTGCTGTATCTGTTTGAATAGAGAGAAAGAGCTCTTGTTAAGTTTTCTATCCTTAAGAATCTTTATTACAGGCTCTTCAACATTTCATTCTACTCTCTTTGAAGGCTGCCTGAGTGTAAGGCATGTTGAGACATTTTTTGTCGAAAGCTGCATCGAAATATATTATACTTTGACACTCATGTTGTTTCTCAGGCCGTACATAGAAGGTGTAAACCAAATCAGCATTGTTGTTGGCCTTGGCGGAACAGTGGCTACGATGCCCGACTGCTTACACAAGGGTTGCGGGTTCGATTCCGGCCGTGGCGGTAGCAATTTTGACGGATGCGAAGTTGTAGAGGTCCGTGTACTATGCCATGTCAGTGCACCAGATGGTCAAAATTTTCGGAGATCTCCACTAGGGCGCCCTGCCACGGTGGTCTAGTGGCTAAGGCTGCTGTCCCGCAGGTCGCGAGATCGAATCCCGGCTGCGGCGGCTGCATTTTCGATGGAGGCAAAAATGCTGAGGCTCGTGTGCTCAGATCCGGGTGTACGTTAAAGAACCCCAGGTGGTCGAAATTTCCGGAGCCCTCCACTACGTTGTCTCTCATAATCATATGGTGGTTTTGGGACGTTAAACCCCACATATAAATCGTCAGCCTCCATTAGGGCATCTCTCATAATCATATGGTGGTTTTGGTATGTGAAACTGAGATATAATTTATTACAAGTTAGCATTCCAAATGCTTGCTGACTTTTGTTAGTGTGTGTTGTCTGCTGAATGCTGGCTGTGTTTCGTTTCAGGGCCCTTCAAGTCGAAGTCCGTGACATCAAGATCAAAATGAATGTATAATTTTTATCTTGCCACTCTGTGCGTAGATTAAGTTTTATTGTACAAAGGATATATGCGTGTGTGTTGTTGCTGTTGCTGTGACAATGGCAGCTGATGTCATCCGAGTTCCTGCCTTGCCATTTTGTTTGCCTACTGTTAAACAGATTTAAAATATAAATATTCTGTTGTAAAGATTTTAACTATTACATGGTTTACTTTGCCTGAAATAGGAAACTCGGGTGAAACATTATGGCTCCTACATTATAGTGAAACAGCACATTCCCTGTATGAATACTTAAGACTCTGTGAGTTATGCATTTTCACTTGTTGCCTGCAAAAGCAGAGTGAAAATCAGCATGTGCCTTACACACCGAGGCAAAGCCGAGGTGCTATTCTAGCTGATACTGAATTTTGTACCGATAGTCTTCCTTAATTTAAAGAAAATTGAGATCTCCTCGGTTGTGCAATCTCACGTTTGTTTCCCGACTTTAACATTGTTTTATGCAATAAAATTGTTGAACTATTGCTGTCTGTTGGCTTATGCCGGACCTCGTGTCCAAGTTAGCGCTGTTGTGAACTTATATTGGCAGCACAGTACTTCAGCATGAGTGACAGTACTTCAGCATGTGTGGTTCTACCAACTTGCAATGTGTTGTTAGTTAATATAAAAGAAGGTGTCCAATGCCAAGACAAACCATCTGACCCCTCCTTTTTTTATATCATGGATCAGTATGGATAAATGACCAGGTAAAACATGTGCAGGTAAGAGAACTGTGTATCTTTTCTTCTTTTTGTTTTAGTGTCTGTCACTGTGTGCCTTGCAGCTTTATGAGAATCTTTGCTTATTTTTTGCTGACTCATTAAGCTTTATATACAAATGTATGCCATCGGCTTTATCGTACACGTGAGATTACACATACTGTAAAATTTTATCAATTTGAAATTTGTTAATTCAACTAATGCTCTGGCCCTGGCACAACCGTGTATATTTCTATGGGAAATACTCTCAAGATTCGAATGCATCACCATCCACAACAGTTAATTTGAACTGGGAGTCGCTTAGATTAGATCGCTTTTCGCAGAAATCTGCGCAGATCGCAACGTTTTGCAGAATCAAACCATATCTACTGGAGGTGCAAAACAACAAAACGGCAGCATTTTTCTGCTGATGAGAATTGGGTCGCTGCACTGGAGCTCTTGGCCAAGCTGCAAACAATGCTTGCGGAGTTGCAACAGAAGTGCAAGCTAATACAGATTACTGATTACCTTAGTAATTGAGCCAACTTTGCCATGTAACTAAACCTGTTTGGAGTACAGATATTTTGACATTAAGGCTCGCTGCTCACATGAACGAATTTTTCTGCTTGGTTTTGGCATATCACTGACTGATGAATTGTTTTCTGTTAGATCTCCAAGAATTCAATATACGAAATCGCCTGCCACAAGCCTTTAGTATGTCCTAATTTACGGCAAGGAATCCAGAGATGGTTTGCTTAAGCTGTGCCGATGTAGTGTGGTGCAATGTCTTCATTCTCGTGCTTGCCCTCTAATTCAGCTCCACATAATTTTAACAATTTTGCAGTTTGAGGATTCAAATTAACGAGCTTTTACTGGACCTGAAATGGTGATGCACCCCGGTTCGAGTAGTATAGGTGGGGGAAGGTTCAACACCCCTGCCCCTCTTGATGGTTTTTAATTTTCTTGCACACAATTACACATACGAATTCAGGTGCGAACATGAGGTAGAGTTGACCCCCCCCCCCCCCCCCCGCCCCCTCTGTTCAAAACATGACTGTTACTGCTCACAGCACTGGTGCTGTGAGAGTTGTTTTTGACTGCCATCTTTTTATATCAAGCACTGCAGCCGCCATAGACATGCACTATTGGAAAAAATGCGAAAAGTTATGAGGAATAGGGGCTTACTTGGAACTCTATTCGGTGCCGAGAGTTAAATTATGGCAGGGCAGAATAGGGCGAGGCTTTCCTAAAAATGTGACACTACGCATGTTGAGGAAACATGAGTACCAACACATCACCACTTCTACTTCATGCCCCCATCTAGCGGATTGTTTGTTCATTGTGTAAATTAGGCTATTTACATTAATTTTATGAGTAACTAAAGCCCTAAATCAGTTCTTATGCATGCACCATAGTATCACACAATAACTAAATACTGACTTTACAGCCTCGGCAGTGCGGTACAGTTTCCCAAAATTATTTTGAGGAAACTGATATTAACAACAGCCAAGGGTGGATTATGGCGGCGCTCAAATAGCCTTAGTCAACAAGACTGGTGCATACCATAGTGCCGCCGTAATCCACCCCTGGCTGTTGTTAATATGCGTGTCCCCCCAAAGCGCACCTGCAGCCCAGAGGAAGACTTGCCTGATGAGTAGTCGCTTATGACGGTTACGAACACAGGCGAACGTTTCTTGTGGTTACGTGGCCGCATCATTTGTTAATTGCACCCTCGCTCTCCTCCCCCATTTTTTTTTTTTCGTCATGGGCTTTTCAGGCCAGCGCAAAAGTTACCGTAAATATTGTTACGAGAAGGAGACCGACTCGGAGGGGTAGTCAGAGATGTATTTACACCCGGTTAAGCGAGCAGCGCTAGCCACAGAGATTAGCTCGCGCCTGTCTTCTTCTTCGTCTCTATGCACTAGCACGTAGCAATATAATATATTGCAAAACTGCAACACAGGTGTTATCGAGCGAGAGTCTGAACTTTCTAAAATTAATCTTATACTTTCTTTTTTTTTTATAATGTGCTACAAACACAAGCAATTAGCGTTGATACAGGCGCGTCAATACGGTGGCTAACGTCAGTTCATCTGAGTACGTGGAATCTCAAACACACAATATGCACTTCAGGGCGTATTAAGTACGTATGCTGTTTGTATTATGAGCTTAAAATCAGACTATAAGCACAAGATTATGCGTCCCGCCTCGCCGCATGCGCGTAAAAGTACAGCGAAAGCTCTACGACTTGCTGGCAGCCCCGCGGACATTGACGCAAATTGCGAGGTTGGCGACACCCAGCGGCTACCTTGGTTACCTGCCTGCTATGAATCCAGCGGGCTAGCGAAGGACGACGCTGGCTAGTTCCACGTCGCGTATGAGGTTCTCGTCGTGATACCTGTGCACGCCCGCCGGCTGTTTGAAAAGCACGCCGTTCCCGCTCCTCGTTAAAGTTCACCTAAAGAGTGAGTACCTTGTGCTTTTAGACAGCTGTCTTCGCGCAGGTGACGTGCGTATGGACGTAATCTAATAATCGCACCTTTCCGAGCTCTCACAACTTCAGCTGTTGCTCGTAGCATCTGTTTGTCCGAATCAACGCGATTGCTATCTGTCGTCAGCGTCTGGTGCTGCTTGGGGATTCCCTTGCTTCGGAAAAAAACCGGTTTATAATGCGCGTGTTCGCGATCAATCGATCCGAGTGCGATCATACTCCTGTTTGTTATCTCCTGTCTTCCTTTCTGCTTCTTCTTCTTTTTTCGCCCCGGCATTTATTGGGCTCTGTCATCAGACCCACTTTCTCCCTTGTCACTCGATGATTGTCGCGAGAGACGTTTTTATCTAGTTGCAGTGCACGTCCCCGTTGAAAGTTTTCTCGTAAGTGAGTGTCCACCGGTTGGTCAGCCGTCGCCGGCTGCTTGCCAAACCTTTCGTCACTTGTTTTCAGATAGTAGCAATACCGCAAATCTTCCGCATTAGCTCTTCAAATCCCGCCGTTACACGTGTCATTACTGCGATGCTCCCAGATTTCGCAGTCGTTTGTTGACCCTGTGACCTATATGCACTCGTCACAGGAACCACGAAACTTATTTTAGGTCTTGTTTTCAGAATGACCATGAAAGCGCACCTAGCAGCTTGCCTGTTGCTCCTTATATTGCAAGGAGTTGTCGGACCGCCGGTTGACAAAAGGAAAAAGCCAGAAGAGCCAGCCAAGGGAAACACCGTTGAAGAGCCTCCCGATTTCGTACGTTCAGCCTTTTCCTTCGTGTATATTTTCTTTTAGATAATAATGAACACACGATGACGTGTCATTAACATGACAATGTGTCCATTGACCACCTAAAAAAAAGTGTCATCTGCACTAACGATAATGTCATTATATTGAACAGGGCCTGGAGTACAGTCGCTACCTTCAGGAAGTGGTTCAAGCGCTTGAGGATGACCCAGACTTTTCTTCTAAGCTAAAAGCTGTCAACATCGATGACATAAGGGTAAGTAATTTAATGTTTTGTATGGTTGTCCAGTGTTCATCCCTGACATTCACACTAAACAATTTTATTGTACTGTGTTCAGCTGCATCTCAGTTAACCAAATTTATAAGATTGCATCACCCTCGTTGCACTAACCTTTCTTTCCTTGTGACTGGGTGACACTACTGTCACTTCTCTTGCATGAGGTCTTTAACAAATTTTGTTCTTTTCATTTATCGTACTATCAGAAGTACTGTCCTGCCTTCGTTTGATTGCATAAGCTTGTAAAATAATGATTCGTGTGTCCCTTGTGTAAGTCCATATGATCATGCCATGAATTGCAATCATGGCGTCCTTTGAAAGTAAATCAATACCAAAACTGTGGTTCTCGTATGTGCACCACCGGATGTATAGATTGTCAGATAACTTACTGGTACAAGGGGAAGATTGAGTTTATTAGCTGACACCTCTTCGGGAGAGTATTGTTAAGCAATCTAATCTTGTATGATTTTGGCGACATGTACACTTTTAAGTAACATGGTTTGTTTTCTAGATGGAAGGAGTATCATGCTCGCTGCATGTTAAGTTAATGTGAAATGGAGATTTACCTTGGTGTTTGCACGAGAAGAGATCTTGAGTTAGCTCAGTTCACTCACCTGTGGTGACCTGATTGCTTCTAATTGTGATTGATCACTTATTGTAAGTGCTAGGCATTGTTGTGAGGCCTTTACTTGCATTCAATAGAGTTCTCACGGGCAAATGTCACGTAAAAGGACAGTTGTCTCGTGCTTAACTTTCTTGTATTTGTTTTTATTGTTGATCATCAATATGGTCATGCAAGCTCTGTTGAGCAATGTTTGCAATATAAAAAAAAAAAGAATGTTCTTGATTTATAATATTACATTAATGTAATTGCACTTAATCTATCTAATTGTGTTTGCAATGTTTGCAATATGAAAAAAAAAAGAAAGAATGGTTTTTATTTCTAATATTACATTGATGTAATTGCACTTAATCTATCTAAATGTGGCAAAGATGCCAGCAGGTGTGTATGACAGGATTATAAGAATTTACTTTTTCCACGATGCTGTGGCACGTGCGCCCTTCCCTAGGGGAAAAGTCGTGAAACGCTTCCTGGTCTCAAAAGCCTTTGTTCCAGTAATGCCAGTTTTTTCAGCCCCTACGAAAATGCCTGAGGGCAGCAGAGGAAAATGGAAAATGCAGATTGTTGCTTCCAAATAAGATTTTCTTATTCAGATACAATGCATGAGATATCAGGAATCTTACCTGTTTTCATAGTGCTTATCATAGAAAAGCTGTGTACATTGACTGCATGACTAGAACTCATCATTGAAGTGAAAGTGCAATACCACACAAGAATAATTTTGACAGTATTTTTTGCGATTGTACAGTACTGATTTGTGATGTGATGTGGCATCATGTTGGCTTGTATTCGTGAATGAATACATCCAACTTCAGGTGAAAGATGCACCTTAACCAATTAACAGAATCACCTTCAATTAATTGTTAAACTGAATGACTGTTACAGGAAGCACAGTAAAACAAGCAGCAGAAACCATAATTAATTGTGCTATGCCGGCAGAATTCTCCATATTTAATTAAAGAGCTTTCTCTCTCTCTTTCTGCATTGTGTGGGGTTGCATTATTTCTTCAGAATAATTATATCGTGGGGGAAATTTCGTGCATTTCAAGAGGCCTGAGTATGATGAGAAAAATAGGTATTCAATAAGGACATGTTGCCTTTTACGGACATTCTCTAAAAACCGCTATAGTCTGGAAGTAAAATTTTCAAAACAATAGGTTACCAATTATATGCAAAAACTGAAAAAAAGTATTATTTAACCAAGAATTTTCGATGTTGCAAGCTCTGGTCTGGTTTCAAAGGCCTGCAGGATGTACACTTTAAAAATATTTGAGTTAGCAAAAACAAGATGTCTAGCAGGTTTCCTCATTAGAACTTCAGGATCAAAGTCGCCGGATGACACGAGTAATGTAGCATAGATTATCATCGTGGTTTTTTTTGAAATTGAGCTTGTGCAATAAGCTGTGTTGGTGCATGGTCAAATAAACGCAGGCGGTATTGGTGGTGGTATGTGTAAAATGGTAATTCTATGCTGGAGTTATGTTTTCTCTTCTCTGAATTCATCTGGCAGGGTGGAATATAGTCACTGACTCCTAAGGGCTATGGTCTTGGTGACAATAGTTAAAAGTAGCATCACAGCCACTTGTTGTTGTGTAGGATATCTTGCCACCTAATATCTTTGAACTTGAAAAGCATTTCACTCATATTTAATGATGAACTCAAACCCTCGGTATGAAATTATGTGGGCATCTTGTGGAGACGAATGGTCTATTTACTTAGTTATGTGCCCCAAGGAACGTATTGCAGCATTATGCGGTACTATGTTGCACAGAGACTCTTTGGTAACAATGTAGTGGACACAAGTATGACATAAAGAAAGAATTTACCTCCGTAAATTCAGCAGTTAGGCTATTTCAGACATATACAGCTGAATTATCAATGTGTGTGATCAAATAAGAGAAAAAGTAGGCTGTGTTTTATGGAACATTCAAGCTGCTTTACGACATACATTCGGTTGTGTGAGCTGTCAATGCGTGTGTGAACTTGTTTGAGACAGCGGCAGGAAATCTGTTGTTCTCTTCTGCAGTCTGGTAACGTGGCTCACGAACTTGAGTTTGTAAAGCACGATGTCCGGAACCGCTTGGATGAGCTCAAGAGGATTGAATTGGACAGGTTGCGAAAGCTCACCGTGCAGGCCAAGGAGAAAGAACTTGGTGAGTCTTTTTCTACGGGCATTTCTGATTTTGAACTGCAAGTGTCACAAATCTTGTCTGTTGACATATTCTGATACAAGGTGTCAAGTGATACGTCAGCTTCAGGGACTTCCTTTGATAACTCTTTAATAATATGCTCTTTAGTAATGAGTGGTCTTTAGTAATATGAACTGAAGAAAGAAAGCTCTTATGTTAGGGTTGTCCTGTGATGTGGACACAAGGTACATGAAAAAGTAGTTTCCTCTTATGATGCTCAAGTGCTCACCCGCAGGTTATGGGATGTAATCCCAGTTGCGTTGGCCGCATTTTCAATGGAGTTCAAAATGCTTGAGGCTTGTGTACTTGAATTTAGGTGCACTTCAAGGAACTTCAGGTGGTCGATGTGGACACAAGGTACATGAAAAAGTAGTTTCCTCTTATGATGCTCAAGTGCTCACCCGCAGGTTATGGGATGTAATCCCAGTTGCGGTGGCCGCATTTTCAATGGAGTTCAAAATGCTTGAGGCTTGTGTACTTGAATTTAGGTGCACTTCAAGGAACTTCAGGTGGTCGAAATTCCCGGAGCTCTCCACTACCGCATCTTGCATTGTAGCATGGTTTTGGGAGGTTAAACCACATATATCATTAGTTTTCTTTTAAAGGTCCCTGCTGGAGATTGGTCATTTAGGTTTTCAGCTGGTAAATTGATGCTTCCAATCTGTTGAGTTTGTAATGTAAACTTGGTCGAGTCAGAGCTCCCAATTGCATTATTTCTAAAAGTCCTGAATGCATTTGTCTCTGTGTTGTTTTGTAGTGTGAGTGGCCTCTTTTGTATTATGATAGAATATAGAAAACAGTTATTGCTTACTAGCAGCTTGTTTTCACGCACTAAGACATGTGCTCTCATGTAGCGAAAGTGCAGTTTCGTGACAAAATGTAGTGAATGAGTAGCTGAATGTGCCATATAACACAAAACGCATAGGTTTATTCTTGTGCGTATGCCACATGTAATTTGGAAGCAATGATAATGAAAAAAAAATTTGCAGCCTGCTTGCATTTAAATGGGACGGCTGTTTCCAGTGACCTTCAAGGCTAGTTGGGCTCTGTGAAAAATTAGTATTACTGATAGTCATTACAGTTACGCAGTTTTATTGATAGATTAAGTTAGTTCAGAGTTTAAATGTCAGAGTTCTCTTACTGTGCATATTAATAGTATTACAAGGGGGGATTATACAGATACAGACGGAGGTATCATAGTAAACGTACTGCACAGGGGACGTCCTATAATAAATGAGTGATCGAAGTTAGCATATAGAAGCCAAATGTAAACAAACTGAACACTGCAATAAATGAATCATTAACACTGTAAAATGTTTAGATTAGAAAAAAGAAATTTAAAAAAATGGTGATAAATACTTAACGGCTGTGCTGAGTGTAAATAATTATGAAGGCTTGACTTGAGGCACAACTCTAACTCTGCATTATAGAGACACCACCCCAACTGGCATCACAATTCTCATTCATTTTGTAAAGTGTCAGTGTTGTATAGTTTTCGTTCTTGTAGTATCTCACCTATGTATTTGTTGCATTTACTCACTGTGCTCTTTTAGCTTTTGTAAGTTCACATTTTAAGCAAAACGGACATGATGCAGATTTCAAAATTTTGTTGCCAATTTTTTCGAAAAGTGCGTTTAACTAGCGGTTGTTTCAGAATTTACTACTGCTTGCCTTACTTTCTCTATGTCTTGAATTACATGCTTTTAATTTACCTAGCAGGCCTGGACCGTAACAGCGTCAAGTTGCCCCACCACATTGATTACCAGAACCCACACACCTTTGAAATTGAAGACCTGAAGAAGCTGATTGTCACTGTAAGTAGCGTTTTTTTTTTTTAATGCTTGAAGCTTCAAAGTGAGCATTTTCACTTTGAACATTGAGAAGGATTGTGAAAGGAGGCTAAAATATGTATCTATACTCTGTGGCGACTTTTCTTGGCAGCACTGCGGGCACTATGGAACCAGCATGCCTGCTACTGCGCCAAAAGATAGTCTACTTACAGTTTTCTTATTTGCTTTGCTGAGATAAATGCCGCTTTTGTTATTATGAGACTCTGACAATTGCAGTAAGTCTGAGGTAAAATAAAGTTATCGCTCACTCTTCAAGAACGCTTTCCTTTCCATTTTTTGGACACCACCACCTTTCCAGCACACCTGTTTTCCAAAGTAAACATAGCATCCATGACAGGGTGGGTCAGTGTGTGGCAGCAAACACGCTGTTTAGTTCACCAAGAAGAATATATTGGTATTATGACTCTGAAATACACATCGAGTTATCAAAATATTTCATTCATTCACATTTTCAAAATATGCTAACGTTGTGAGCGAGCAGAACCAAAAATCACCCACAAGCTTCTGTACTTCTTGCACAGCAACACGAATGGGCAAAAGCTCTGCCTCCGTAGCCTTCGCTTCAATCTCAAGATAAGTTGTAGCTCGGTATAGACGTAAATGTGATTATTTTCATATTTTATTAGTAAGTCGGTCGTCATTCTGAGCTTTCCTTACAGTACGAATCTCTCGTTGAAGGCAATATTTCAAATTAGTCTTGTACTTGTGATGTGTGGTGCGCGTTCAAAGTGCGCGCCTTCGAAAAGTGCGCGTCACGAAAAAAAAAAAAAAACAAAAGGAGAAATACCAGAGTGCACGTGCGGTGCTGCTTAAACAAGAATGACGACGTTAAAGAGCGTCAAGCACGAGGATGCGTGGCAGGACGTGAAGTAAACAAAAGGTAAAACATCCAATGGGCAGCGAACACGGAGATTTCAAGGCCCAATGGCTTGACACCACGAAACAGTAGTATCTCCAATGAGAACGAGACAAGTGGGCCAGAGCTGAAGCAGGAGCCTGGGGAGACCAGAGCAAGGGGAATTCGAGGCAGGCAGTGCAAGCGGAAGGTCGTCACCGGACCGGGCGCTGAAGATGGGCCGTTGGGTTCCGGACCCGAGCCTACAGGACTTCCACCGGCCGGGGCCTCCTGCTGTCGGGTTCCCGCTCCAAAGGACCGTGGCCATCCGGTCCTGAACTCCTTTCCAGAGCCTGCGGACTTCGGTTCCGGCAGGCGAGCTACAGCCGTCGGGCTCCGGGCCCGAGCTGTGCGCCCAGCTGCTTGACTAGGTCGACCCTAGTTCCCGGACGCGTCGCCACCAGCCTGCGTTCTCCCGTCTCCGACGTGTCCACGCTCCTCAAGCCGAAACCATCACGATTTGGTAGGGCTTTTCGACGTGTCGCCAGCAGCCAGCGTTCCCTCGTCCTCGTCCAGCCCACGCAGTGACGCAGGAGTCACGGCGTTCCGGTTTCTCATCACCGCCGAAAACCAACTTGTGGGTGAGACTGCACCGATACTCTTGCGCTACTCCCATCACTCAGCCCCTTTCGAACGTTAGGTTTAGTTACTGACTTTGAACGTTTTTGTTGGGTGTTTACAGATGTGTTTCGTCATGTCCAGTCAACTGTTTATTAAGTGTTTTGTTTTGTGAGGAATCTTTGCCTTTTTTTTTCTTTTCAATTAAACTTTTTGTGTGTTTCTTGGAAACCGAACGGCTTTGTCCTTATTAACAAAACTCTCTGAGGCTCAGCCCGGGAGAAACAAATCAGCAACAAGAACCCCGCATCACAAACTGGCGTCCGCAGCGACAGGACAAAGTCGTTTGTTTTTCCAGTAGATTTTTTGACGCGGTTAACACGATGACGAACACGTGGGAGTTAATTGAGTTGGCGGATAAAATGGGACTGACGGGAGCGGAGTTTAGAGTATGGTACGAGGAGCGGATGGAGAGGGAGCGTGAGCAACGGGCTGCAGAACGAAAGGCGGCGAAGGAAAAGCTTGAATTGGTGCTTAGAGCTAAGAAGGAGGAGCTAGAGCGCGTAACGCGTGAAAATAAAGTGTTGCTAGAGCGTCAGACATGCATACTGAAGCAGCAGCTCCAATTAGAGAGGGTGGACTTCGAGCGGCGACTCGAGCTTGCGATGGCGAAAAGGGGGCAGCTGGCGATGCAGAAGGTCGAGCAAGCGGTGAATGTTTGCTCCGATAGCAGCGTTTGCTGGAGGGAAGTCGATTCCTGCAAGGTTGGCCTCGAGCCTCGCGACAGCCTTACTTCGGAGCGAGAAGCTCAGATAGAGGAAGGCAGAGAGGTGGACAGCCAAGAAGGCAGGAGTCATGAGGAGTTTGTTGAAGCGACGGAAAGCTTCTCTGGCTGGGAACATATTACTTCCGTTAGCTGCTTGGGGACCTCTGAGAGGCCAAGCACCTATGAAGAAGAGCGCCTGGATATGGGCGACCTAGAAGCTGTGGAAAATGTGGTGGAGCAAAGCTTCGATAGCAGGGAACAAAGAAGTTCCATTCAGAATGAGGTGTGTATCAGAACGTCTCAAAGGCCGAGCACATTTCGGGAAGGGGTAGGGCTACCTCTCAATAGCTCCATGGAAGGAGCGCTAGAACGTCATTGGGAAGATGGCAGCGAATGCCATGAAGGCTCTGATATAGTGGCCACTGATTGTTTTGTACCGACAGAGGTAGCAGCAGGCACCACGTCAATGGTCCTAGACCATACGTATATCTCACTCAGAGAGAGAGGGGATTCTAGTTCACAGGATAGCGTAACTGCTATTTGTCCGAGAAAACACGATGGGAGTGCTGAAGCACTCTTCAAAATAAACAGTATCGAATCGGAGGTGGGCTCGATAGTAGGTATGGAGAATGCCAGACAGGGTCTTGAACCTGAGAACGTGATTGGTTTTGAACCTATAATTAAGTCCACTCAAGATGAGCTGTATAATGACCGAGCACAACGGCATCCCTTCTCAAGAATCCAGGAACCTCACACGCTTGTCGGAGCGTTTGGGCTTGCTGAGGGCACCCCGAGCTTGTGTTCATTAGATGGTGAATTAAAAGAAAGCATTTGTGTGAGAGATTGTGGCATTTGGACATTCGTGTCTCAGTGCGTTTCGTGTCGACGCCGACGGCTCGAGACCGCGCCCTGTTCCTCTGTGACCGGTAAGCGTTCATGTGGCCGGCGGGGGCGCAGACACGCGTTTCAGCGAAAGTGCATAAAAGCATGTTTGCCACAGTTACTTTCGAAACGTGCGAGAAGGGCAGTGCGTCTGGTTTGGGACGCGATAACCTGAGTGTAGGGTTAGAAAACCGGTAGCTCTTTCTGGACTTCGACTTTTAGATGCGGACACAAGTAGCTTTGTCCATAGTCGATTTTGTAGTAAAAAGGTTTATTCCGGGTTTCAGAACTTTTAAATGCAATTGGGTGAATCTAAAGTTTAAGTGTGGACATTTGGACGATGTAGCGAACTGTAGCCCGGTGATGTGTTGAACTGCGTGGTGCAAATATGTGGTTTAATTGTGACGTAGTGCAGAACGCGCACTCATCGGCAGTTTTTTTTTTCTAAAAAAAAAACTTGAATAAAAGGGGGGCGTATGTGATGTGTGGTGCGCGTTCAAAGTGCGCGCCTTCGAAAAGTGCGCGTCACGAAAAAAAAAAAAAACAAAAGGAGAAATACCAGAGTGCACGTGCGGTGCTGCTTAAACAAGAATGACGACGTTAAAGAGCGTCAAGCACGAGGATGCGTGGCAGGACGTGAAGTAAACAAAAGGTAAAACATCCAATGGGCAGCGAACACGGAGATTTCAAGGCCCAATGGCTTGACACCACGAAACAGTAGTATCTCCAATGAGAACGAGACAAGTGGGCCAGAGCTGAAGCAGGAGCCTGGGGAGACCAGAGCAAGGGGAATTCGAGGCAGGCAGTGCAAGCGGAAGGTCGTCACCGGACCGGGCGCTGAAGATGGGCCGTTGGGTTCCGGACCCGAGCCTACAGGACTTCCACCGGCCGGGGCCTCCTGCTGTCGGGTTCCCGCTCCAAAGGACCGTGGCCATCCGGTCCTGAACTCCTTTCCAGAGCCTGCGGACTTCGGTTCCGGCAGGCGAGCTACAGCCGTCGGGCTCCGGGCCCGAGCTGTGCGCCCAGCTGCTTGACTAGGTCGACCCTAGTTCCCGGACGCGTCGCCACCAGCCTGCGTTCTCCCGTCTCCGACGTGTCCACGCTCCTCAAGCCGAAACCATCACGATTTGGTAGGGCTTTTCGACGTGTCGCCAGCAGCCAGCGTTCCCTCGTCCTCGTCCAGCCCACGCAGTGACGCAGGAGTCACGGCGTTCCGGTTTCTCATCACCGCCGAAAACCAACTTGTGGGTGAGACTGCACCGATACTCTTGCGCTACTCCCATCACTCAGCCCCTTTCGAACGTTAGGTTTAGTTACTGACTTTGAACGTTTTTGTTGGGTGTTTACAGATGTGTTTCGTCATGTCCAGTCAACTGTTTATTAAGTGTTTTGTTTTGTGAGGAATCTTTGCCTTTTTTTTTCTTTTCAATTAAACTTTTTGTGTGTTTCTTGGAAACCGAACGGCTTTGTCCTTATTAACAAAACTCTCTGAGGCTCAGCCCGGGAGAAACAAATCAGCAACAAGAACCCGCATCACAGTACTGTAACATTCGAGTGGAGTGTTTGTACAATTTTCGACTTGCTACTGTAGCATAGTGCTAAGGGTCGCATTTATAAGATCAGTCAGGGACGCCCGTTTATTTCCTGACCACAATGGTTGTTTTGACAGAAATGAAATGTAACAACACCTATGCATTTAGATATAGGTGCACTTTAAAGAACCCCAGCTGGTCGAACTGATATTGCTACTGAGAATATTCGGTAGACAGTTACAGTGAATAACCGGGTGGTCATCATTTATTGAAAAATTGAGCTCTAACAAGAAATTAGATGTTGGAACAGCTTGTGCGAGCAATATCTGGAGCCCACAATCTCACATTGGTAATTACAATATTGTGGTAGACCGTTTAGGCCCCACGATAAGCTTGCGTTGTGAAATTGGGCCAACATTATGAGTGTAGGGGTGGAAATAAAAGTGAAAAAAGGTGTTTCAGTTAGCCCTTACTCATCCATATTTCAATTGTGCATGACTCTCTATTTTTAAATTGTGCATGACAATTGTGCATGCATGATTGCGTGACGCCTCTGGGTTCAGTCCATTTGTATGCTGTCTCATCCATAGAACATTTGCATTTGTGGCTTTGTTTATCGCTGCATTTCGGTTTTGTTTTGAATCAAAGAACTGACTGTTGTGAACCCCGTGACCCGATTTGATGGTGAGCGCAAAAGGTTGAGGTGGGAAAGAGTAAATGCATAACATTTGCTGATTGTCTCGTCTCGTGACAAAGTGGCTCCAGTCCAAGCCACTCAAAGCCGAGCAGATACAAAAGAAGGAAGATTAGCCAAATTTGTGCACTACCCATCATAGCCACGCTGGCTGAAGCGCCGTGCATTGCAGCTCCCATTGATACTAGTGCTATAGTTCCCTCTAGGGTACTTATAGGAAACTCTAAGGTCTAATCATGACAGTCTGAATGCTTGGCAGCCATTCTGGCTCTGTTGGCGTCTGTGTGTTCCCAAGGTCACAGGGGTCTTAAAGATAACATTGCTTATTTTTTTTACCACATTGTCAGAGTGGGGAGGGCTGTGAGGGGGCGAGATTTATTGGAAGTTCTTTCAAATGGCCCGTGGGATTGAAACGTGCTTCGAGCAAAGTTGTTTACATGCATGCCTTTATTGAACATTGTATTTTCAGTTACAATGGTAGATTGAAAACAGTGAGATTAACATGTCAAGGCCTCTTTACTAAGGAAGCCTTGGCTCATGAAAAATTTTCCAGCACTACCCTGGTTTCACATCCTCATAACAATTGTGTTGCTTTGGGACATTAAAAGGACACTAAAGTCAACTATTAAGTCAACGTTAATTGTTGAAATGGCGGTCCAGAAGCCTCGTAGTGTTACTTTTGTGCCAAGAAAGGGTTTATTTTGAAATAAAACTGCGTTTTAGTGCTCCACATCGGATTTGTGCACTTCAAATTACCCGCCTCAAGAAGCGGACCGACTGGACCATCTCACGTCACTGTTGCCATGCACAACGTTGCCCCGCTTTACTGCAATAGTAAGCAGCAGACCGAAAGCAGCGGGAGCCACAGCAGCAACAACAGCCATTGATTGATTTTCCGCCATTGGCTTCGAGATTGCTGATGCTTTTGTTTCAACTGCACCCCGCTAGGTGGCACCACCTGTCTTGTGTAATCATGCGAAAATTGAATTTTTGAACCACTCACGCCCTTCCCATTGTAACGTCCGATGATCCTTTTTTCGGTGAATCAAATAGAACGAACAAACAGCATTTTATTGTCTCTCTTAATGCACGGAACGTTCTTTATTGAGTGCAGTTAGATTGATTACTACTAGTGATTAAGTGTAGGCAGTCCATGTGATGTCATCGGGATCATTTTGAAAATGTCCCACTGCGGCGCCTGTGTTCTTGTGCATTTACTTTAATTTCTCGGTAAGTAGGGCACTGTTGTTGTTAATATTGTCATTTTAAATGTTGTCATACATTAAGCTTTCACTTTGACGTAAATTGTTGTTTGACTTTAGTGTCCCTTTAAATACACGTAATTGAATTTTAAGGAGACATTTGAAGGAAACAGTAAAGTAGTTTAGAATGGTAAATAATTTCCTTTGAAAAATCTAGTAATATTAATTTTACTCCCACAGGTTAATTATTTGATGAGAAAATCAATACAAAAATTATTTCTTCTGAATTTCCAACCAAAATCTACGATGCCATCATGACAATGTTTTTTTCCTATTTTAGCCATTGTTGCTCAACAAAATTTTCGGAAATTTCAAAAGTTGAGTATTTAGGTTCCTTGTAAGACAGCGTATTTCACTGTAAAAACTACAGGGCTTTAGAAGACGCTGTCAAAATTATGTCATTGTGACTGGTGTAGGAACTACAATGTGGCATTGCGGCCCGCGTTTTCTTTTCGTGTGTTTTGCACATCCTGCACAAAGCATGGTGTTTTGTGTATTGTGAAAGAGTAATTTGCA
Source organism: Rhipicephalus microplus (assembly GCF_043290135.1). Classification (NCBI taxonomy): domain Eukaryota; kingdom Metazoa; phylum Arthropoda; class Arachnida; order Ixodida; family Ixodidae; genus Rhipicephalus; species Rhipicephalus microplus. The sequence goes on from NC_134701.1 coordinate 189,706,033, forward strand.
GATACGAGAAAAATAATTTTTCTCGGTGTCTCTTTTGAAAAAAGGTTATTCTACTTATAGTTACCAACACTGGTTCAGTCATGAGAACCTGCTGCAGTTCCGGGGAAGCACAGGGCGGTTGTGAAAAGTGTGCCGATCCTTGTTTTGTGCGCAGGCAACGAAGGACTTGGAGGCCCTCGACGAGCAGCGCAAGGCCGAGTTCAAGGAGTACGAGATGCGCAAGGAGCTCGAGTACCGAAAGAGCCTGGAGAACATGACGGCCGAGGAGCGGCTCAAGGTGGAGCAGCAGCACAACGAGACCATCAAGCACCACAAGGAACACCCCGCCGTTCACGAGCCGGTATGCTGTGCACACGGTGTCAACACCAAAGGTCCTCTTAAAGGGGCCCTGCAACACTTTTTGAGCGTGGTCAGAAAATGCTGCCGATCGGTAGTAGAGGCCCCCGACAACACGTGAGCCAAATATTATAATTATAGTGCAGCAACCGGCCTGGAATTCACAACAAATTATCAAAGCCCAAAATTACTTTCTCTTCTCGCGACAAATCACGGAACAAGCCCGAAAATCAATCGTAGTAAGCCCATCTATCAGCCATTGGCTGATTTGAACATGGCGTGCTCACTCACTACAGAGATCAACGCAGGAGGCCGCTACTTGTCCAAGCGTGCGCACGCGATCACACTAAAAAATCCGCGCATTTGAAGAAAAAAAAAAAGAATGCTCCAGGTCACAAGGCGCTTAGCTTAGCTTAGTTTGCAGCGCTCTCGTCGGGACGAGAGCAAAAAGAATGCAATTGCTGCATGCGACAAACCTTTGTAACTTCACTCGCACCGGACGGATTCTTGACATTTTTGCGGCGTTGAATTCGCGAGGCAACAAGGTCTTCCAGTGAATTCATTCCATGGTCACTTGAAAAAGTGTTTCAGGGCCCCTTTAATCTGCTTCCTTCTTACCCTGACGACGAGAGAGGGAGGACTGAGGGCTTCCTACTAAATTCTGGAAAGTTAAAAACTGAGCATAACAAGTGAAAAATCAGTTTAGTTGGTTCACTCTAATGACTGATTGTTAATTGCAAAAATCGGGAAACTGGGCACTATACGGGTAGAGGCAAACATCTACACTCAGTCTTTCTGTGTGTCCCATCTTATGTCCTGTTTCCTGTCCTGTGCGCTCAGGGGTTATTCTTTGGAACATGACATCTAGTATGCCACAAAGTTTGAAACGAGATAAAGTGGGAAATATTTGAAATCGCGCTGACGTTACAGCTCTCGAGTCCTTGTGTAAAATAATTGTAACTAAACAAAATGCAACGTTTGCCTTTGTTTCTTCTACAATTATTGGTAATCTTGTTAGTGTAACATCACTGTTGCTTATGTTCTGTAATTAGGGTGCATCAGGTCAGCTTGATTTTGTGCTTTTTTTTAAAGTGGTGTTTAATTTTGTGTGTGTTTTGGGGTTTTTGTAGGGAAGCAAGCCACAACTGCAGGAAGTGTGGCAAGAGCAGGACCACATGGATCCCGATGACTTCAATCCCAACACCTTCTTTGCCATGCATGGTATGTGATGCACCTACCGCTGCCATTCACGCAGGACACCTACCGTAATTACTCGAATCTAACGCGCACCTTTTTTCCGGTTAAGCGAGCTCGTAAATTGCATGCGCGTTAGAATCGAGTACGAAAAAAAAAAAAATTACGGTCAATCTATTGCCATTGGCAATTCCAAAATGGCCGCCCCCTACGTGCGTCGGCATGGCGCGTTGGCCATTTCTGCCTATGTGTTTCCCATGTGCGGCACTTCGTGCGTGTGCTGAGGAGTTCGTCATCCAGTAGTGCATTAGCGTCGACGGCGTGGAAGGGCCGACTCCAAAAACTCGAGTGCACCACGATGCCGCTTTTAAAGGAAAAGTCATCGCGTGTGCAGAAACGGACGGAAAACGGGCCGCATCGCGGTCGTTCGGAGTACCCGAAACGTGCATGCGGGACCGGCGGAAACAAAAGCAGAAGATTGTTGACAGCAAAGCTTCACGCAATGGCTTCAGTGGACCACAGCAGGGTCGGTATCCGCAAACTAAAGAGCTGCTCGGCGAGTATGTGCTTGAGCAGCGAGCGGCACAGCGGCCCGTGACGACAGAACTGCTCCAAGTGCGGGCTATGCAATTAGTCTTAGAAAAAGGTCTAATGCGGAGCCAGTTTAAAGCGAGCAGGTGCTGGCTAACTAACTTTATGAAGAGGAAAAGCTTTTCCCTCCGAAGGGGAACATGCATATGGGAAAAGTTTTGCGGAGGAGTACGATGAAAAGCTCCACAGTTTTCAGAGGTTCGTCCTAAACTTGCGGCGCAACAACGGCTACCTGCTTGGGCAAATCGGGAATGCCGATCAGACGCCTTTTTACTTCGACATGCTTGGCACCACAACTGTCGAGAAGAAGGGGGTGAAGCAAGTTCGCGTGCTGACATCGGTCCACGGTAAAACTACAGTGACGGCAATGCTCTTTTAGACGTCAGATGAGCACAAGCTTCGCCCGTACCTCATATTTAAATGGAAGACGCTCCCGAAAGAAGTAGTTTTTTCGAGTGGTGTGATCGTGTGGGCCAGCGAGAAAAATGGGTGCGCGTTGCAATCAATGTGTTACGTTTTTTTTTTTCGCGGTGGAAATCGGGTGCACATTGCAATCGAGGGCGCGGTAAAATCGAGTAAATACGGTATTTATTTTGGGGGGGGGGGGGGAGGGAAGTAGAGAAAGAAGTTGTGGGGTTTCTGCTGCAAACCCTCCATTTTTAGCATAAAAAGATTCATAATCGGCAATAATGACTTCCTCAGAATTCAATTTAAGTTCTTCTAATTGTCTTCTATGCTGAATAAAAAAACAAAAACACGGATTGAATCAGTTCTAGCAGCAGATAGTGAATAGCCTTAATGGAAAAAAAAGTGAGGGAGGCGAACAGTGCTCGATGTTCTTAAAAAACATTGAATCTTGAGCCTTGCCTATATAAGCAGCTCTGATGTTCAGATAGCTTTTCAGTTCATGTTTAGAAGCCACCACAAAGATTGGAACTTATACCCGGTCAGGATGAAATAGGATCTAGGCATTACTGTCAGCCAAAGTACTTTGAGTAATTCTGCTAGGGCATCAAATTGGCTATTCATGAGTTGCTATAAATATCATATGGTCAGGTGAAGTTAAAGGAGCACTAACTAAATTTCGAAGGCAAGATAACTTGTGGGATAGGTTTGTATGCACACGCGTGTGTCATCTGCAAAGTATCAATGATTAATATAGCCTAGAACATGCTATTTCAAATCGCTCTTAAAGTGCGCGTCGTGTCATTGCTAGTGAAACGTGCCTTTAGTTTTCATGTACACAACCAACTGCCACCTGTGTCACGAGTTTGTGTTGGCTGCCACGATCCTTGGGAGTGTTCTTTCTTTGTGGACCTTTTGAACTGAAAGCGGGAAGCATACTTGCACAGGAGTACGAGGGCTTACATCCCTTCCTCGGCAGTGCATTTATGGGAGGTCACGCATATTTGCGACATCCCAGAGGTGATTGTTGCCAGAGTGGTGCTTACGTGTGCGCAGTTTTGTGTGCTCAAGTTGCCAGCTGCGTACAAAAACCATGCTCATTGCCACCTCACATGGCACACTAAAAGATGAAACTGCAGCTGGATGCTATTAAGGTGGCGGTCCCACTCCAGTGGCAAGAGCTCGACATTTTAGTCGTTGTTTACTGGCTCACTGTGCTTGCTCTGCTCAATGGAAGAATATGAGTTCTATTGCATTAGAAAGTTTACGTTCTGCGCTTTCTAATGACAACTAGTATTTTCGCCTAGTCTGGAGTGTTATTTCATGGCAATTAAAACAGTGCGAGCAAAAAACAGCGTTTTTGCTGTACAAGCCTCCGTTGTACTGCCAGTGCAGCAAAACTGTCCAACATAACGAAATTAAATTTGCTGAGCCTTTTAACGAAGCGTTATGCAAGGTTTCTATGAAGAGATATTGCCAGTAAAGCAATTAGAAATTGATGCACGCTCTAATAAAAATGGGCAAAAGAATGAAAGTTTATGAGTAAATAACTTTTTTTCTATTTTGTGCAGAACAACAATATTGAATAGGTTTCCAGGCTACAATGTACATTATGTGTACGCGAAGTTGTTTTGTGTTCTGATGAACAGTTCTTGAATTATTACTCCTTCAATACGGCAATTTATGGCGCTACTTGGTCAGGCATTACCGACGAAGGGACAAAACTATCCAAGCTGAAACTCTGAAATCTTCAATAATAAATCAGCAAGCCTTTCCCTAGGTTTCTATGAAGAGAAAATTGTCGTAAGTTAATTAGAAAATTTGTAGGACAGCAGTGAATTTAGCTCATTTTTCTGCTTGCCAGGTTCGTGCAAATTTCCTTTTTTTGTCTTTTGTAGGCTAATTCACAACAAGTATTGCACATTAGCAGGACCATGTAGTGTCTTGTAATCACCAGTACTCACTAACTTTACGAAGCGGTGCTTGAAACAAAAGATTTTTCAAAAATAATAAAGCTCGCAAACACTTTTTGACGGTGGCGCCATCTGTCAAAAAAAACATCACGTTGTTTCACGTCAGTTCCGACGTTCGTCAAAAGTGGCGCTTCTAAACATAACTAAGCCGCCAAAACACGGATGGACTTCTTTAGACTTCAGTGGCTAAATCCTGCTGAAAAAGAAAGAAAGAGAAGGAGAGAGAGAAAGGAAGAAGGGAATAAAGCGTGTTGCACTGTACATCAGGAATGCATAGCCAGCAGGTTAGGCTATTGTGCCAAAGATTCCAGGAATTGCTTGGTTGCTCGCCTTTGTACTCAGGTGACTGTAGAAGCGTTTTTGAAGGACACAAAGAACTGGACCTTGCCTCCCCATATTTTTGAAGCCCGTAGGACATTATCTGAAGCACGCATTCCCATCGCAGGGAGGTGACGAGTGTCTGGCAGTGTATGTGTGTTTGAATATTTCACGTGAAATTTTGGTGATCTGTGACGTCATAAGGTGACGTCAACCAACGATTTTTTTGTAGCACTCACGTAGATGGCGACGGGCACTTTTCACGCTAGATGAGGCCTCTAAACTTTCCCAACCATGTGTACTGTGCTGTTTATTTTGTAGGGGAGCGCGAATATTAACTTTTCACATTGAATCGAATACTGCCAAAGGCAAATCAACTTAATTAAATACCTCCTTTTTCGATTAGAAATCTAATCGAATATGGTATTATTAGAGTTCTTGTTCAAGGTTCGCTCTAAATTCATTTCCATAAAAGTTATTTCCGAAGCACACCAGGAAAGTGCTGCTGTTTGCGTGATAGTTGTATGAGTGGAGTATACTTGGGGAAGCAACCAAACAAATAGACATCGTCACATGGCCGATTGAGAGATAGCTCTAAAGTGTTGAAATAAACCCATACAGTAAAGAATTTATATATACGCATATACGTATCTTCATTATTTCACTGAGTGACAATCACTTATCTACAAAGTATACAGTCACATGTAAGCAGTGTTCTTTGAGCTGCATTGCTTGCTTCACGTGTTCGCTTGTGAATAAAACAATTTAGTTGCTTAGGCGGTGGTTGCAAATGAAGCACGGCTTTCTGTTTTACGTGGGACGCACTTGTGCTAAGCGATACACAATAAAGGGGTGCGTTATACAAGCATCGATATATGACTACTACGAATACTAATGTGAAAAAACGGAACTGCGACTGTTGTGAATTTATCTGAACTAGATGATAAAAACTGTATCCTTCTCAAGTATACAAGCACATGGACGAAAGGATGGGAAATTCCGCTCGATGCTGAAGTCTATTCGGCACCTGCAGCCTTCTCCAGTCTGTGAGAAAGGGATAAGCTGAAAAAACTACCGGGATTCCTGGGAGTGTAGGATTCTAGAGAAGGATCGAATTCGCGAACAAAACCCGTTCTTGAGAGTGGGAACAGTGTCGGCGGGGGTGTCACTATTCTCACCTCTTTCAAACTGGAGACACAAATCCATTTACAAATCAGACGAAACGAATTGTCTCCCTCTCCATCCATATATCTATTAGTGTTTGTGCTCCAATCGGGACTTCCGAGACGCTACGCCATGCTCCCTCAAGGGCTGCATAAATAAGCGTCTGTTCTCCACACTCATCACCACCACTTCGACGTCGACTCAGCCAGTCTGGTTGAGTGGTAGCTCGCTTGTGAGTTTTGCGGCTTTCAACGCTGTGTTTCACTTGTCTTTGACGTGCGTCCTGCGAGATACTGTGGCATTGCGTGATTTGGCGCCTTCGAGCCCTGCAGTCAAACTGCGCTTCCATATCATGGGGAAGCTGAGAAAGGTCCTTTCGCGAAAGCCAACGGTACTATCGGCGAAACGCAGAAAACATCTCAACACTTTGCGAACGAAAAGGTAAGCCTTGCATTCTTTCGTACCTTTCTCGCAGTGGTATGTCATATACTGCTCATATGCATGGCACGGGCACAGTGAGCCCTTTTTTTTTTTGCTCTCACTTCACTTCGACAAATAAGTCTACAAAAGTTTTATTCCTGTACGATAATGGAAACAAGCACGATGACGCGCTTACGCAACAATGAAAATGCTGATCTTATTTTCTATCCTGAGTATCGAATGGTTTGTTATTTCATTTTTACAGAGAGAGGCCACAATCTATTTTTGAGAGCCCAAACAGCGACAAAACTGCAAATGAGGGTACCATTCCTCGTACGGAAGTGACTGCTGACGTCTGTGATGAGGTTGCTGCAGACTACTGGGACAGCCTAGGGGTGGACGAGCACTTGCCAAATCTCTGCTTTTCAAATGCTTCGAATGAAACTTCGTCGCAATGCATGAACATCTCTGGAAGAAGAGTTGTCTCAGTTGTTCATTTTATAAAGGCCATACAAGAACTCGGCAACCATCGCTGCGCCAGTCCACATGGTGGGTTCTTTGAACTGCAGACAGAGCGTAGAGTAGGCTTCTGGTCAGAATATACATTCAAGTGCAATGGATGCGCCGAAAACAGGAAGGTCACCACTGATCCTGTAGCGGAGCCAACACCCCTAACAGAAAAGACGGCACTAGGTGTCAATGATGCTGCAGTGTGGGGTTTTATGAGCATAGGTTCTGGACACTCGCACCTAGAAGAGGCAATGTCCGTCATGGAAATTCCTGCAATGAGCAAGGGATCGTTCCTGCGGCGAGAGGAAAGCATTGGCAAGGTAAGAGACACATTTTGCTATAATGTATATACATCAAGACATCGATGAATCACCCAGTATCCGAGTATTTTAATTCACAAGGTGCCTTAGAAGCGCAACCTTTCCTCTATACTTTTGAGTGAACCACTTGCTGAATTCTGTAAGGTGGCTACAATGCTGTTGAGGAGAATACCTGCGTAGACCCATTCAAATATCCACGCAGAAAACGGTGAAAAGCGGTGTGAGGAGGATAGTCTCGCATAGATACAGTACTTGTGCAGCGGTAAAAACTTAGAAAGACGCCGACAAGATGAAGAAATATTTAGGTGCGTCACCGCAAATATATCTTCATTCATATTAGTCGGCGCCTTTGAAAGCTTTCAGGGATAGTTTGTCTCGATCAAACGAATCGTGGGTAAGCTTCCGTTTCATGCACTCGGTTAGGGAGTCGATGTCATTTTGCGCTTCAATACTATTCGCGGCTGCTAGGGCACCACTTACGACTGAGTAATTTTCATTGAAATGACAACACTGTAGCAATTTTTTAGTACCTTGCAAAATGTGGTGCTTAGAGGTGAATGTAGCCGCCAAAGGTAACTTGAGACATAGCTGAAAGCTCTGCCGTCTTTTTTTCTTGTTTTTCAGTTGTGGAAGGTAGCCCTCCTGAAGGAAATGACTGAGGCTGGCAAACAAGAGAAAAGGCTCGCAGAGGCTGCAGGACACTTCTGCGAGGATGGCAGTACCCCATGGATCACCGTAGTTGTGGATGGCGGTTGGTCCCACAGGAGTCATGGCCACAGGTACTCTGCCAACTCAGGTCTGGCTGTCATCGTAGGAAAGCGCACGCAAAAGCTGCTTTACTTGGGCGTGAGAAACAAGCTGTGCAGCACTTGCGAATATTATTCCAAGAAAGGCCAGACGAAAGAGCACACATGCTACAGAAACTGGAATCAAAGCTCTGGCGCCATGGAGGCCGATATTCTTGTGGAAGGGTTCCAAAGAAGCACTGAAATGCATGGTGTGCAGTATCGCACTTTCATTGGCGATGGAGACTCGTCAGTATACTACCAGCTTCAGACTAAAGTAGAATATGGCCGTTTCATAAAGAAAAACGTGTGCGCCAATCATGTGGTCAAGTGCTATACTTCTCGACTTTATAGCATCGCTAAGGAAAGCAAGGGCATTCGCTCGTTGCTGTCGGCTCCTAGAATCAAGCGAATTAAGAATGGAGCTCGGAAGACTGTGAGCCACTACGCCAAAATTCTGCGCGATTGCAATGGCAGCACAGAAGACCTGAAAAAAGAAAAATCACGACTTATTCAAGAGCTAGCTTCAGACCTCAGGAATGGGCCGCTACATGTTTTTGGAAGTCACGATGGCTGCAAAAGCTACTTTTGCAATGGAAGCAAGGCAGATAACGTGTATCAAGCAGTTCCTAAAATACAACAAGTGAAGCTGATGTCTGCAGCCAACATGATTGCGGACAAAGCAGACCGTCTCATCACAGATGACACGAGCAATCTTGCTGAAGCCATTATGTCCCTTGTGGCTAAATTTTCTGGAGGAAAGCAGATAAATCGTTGCCAGAAGGGCTCCTATGAGCATCGCTGTCAAGGTGCGGGGCTTCATTTTCAACTGGGACCTGAATGGCACGTGAAAGCAAGCAAGGCTGTCACTTGCACAAGCCCAGCTGCAACCCTAAAGAAATACACGCAGAGGAGATTCGAAATGAAAAGGCAGAGGATGTCACGCAAAAGGCGGCTATTTGAGGAGAGCGGCCACCGTGAGCGCAGATACGGCAATCACGCAGCCAGCAATTCGGCACCCCATTATGGACCAAGTTGTCAAAAGCCAGACATGTCGGCTGCCGTATTGTCTGCGAACACAGAAAGGCAACTGCAGGACCTACAGGTGGATGACAGCAAGCGAGCAAGCATCGAAGAAGAGACGCGTGGGCAAGCCAGCAGTCCCGAATGGCACGAGCAAAGAAGGCTCCGTCTCACCGCCTCCAATTTTTATGCTGTCTGCACAAGGAAAGACAGCACTCCTTGTGATGCGCTGGTGAAGCGGCTCCTTCAACCCAAAGGCTTCACAACCGCCGCAACAGAGCACGGGAAGCAACACGAAAGTGTTGCACTCCAACTGTATGCAACAGAAAAAGAAACGGTTGTTCAGCCATGTGGGCTTTTTATTGACCTGAAACACGGGTTTTTGGCAGCTACCCCGGATGGGCTGGTTGGAACAGACCGAATTGTGGAAGTCAAATGCCCGTTGAAGTACAAGGAACATGAACCACTGGAAGCAGCAAGAAACTTCTCGGAGAAAAAACAAAGAGATGGCGCTCCGGTTCTCTCTAGGTCGCACAGCTATTTTTATCAAGTGCAGGGCCAGCTGCACATCACCGGGCGGATTATCTGTGACTTTGTAGTGTACACCACAAAAGGTATACACGTGCAGGAAATACGCAGTGATGATGCTTTCTGGAGAGCGAAAATGGAACCATTTCTTTTGCGCTTCTACAAGGACTGCATCCTTCCAGAGATTGTAGACTCCAGACTTGCTCGGTCCATGGACGTGCGCCGTCCGGAGTGGAACAGACTTGCCATTGAGGCTAAGGAGAAAACGAAGAATGGAGAAGCACCGAAGGCCAAAAGAGCCAAGTACAAGAAGGACTAAATATGCCTGTAAGTAACTGAGCTTGCAACGGTATAAAGCGGAATATAAGCGGTGATCTTCCCTTCGCGCCTTATCAAAATATGAGTGGTAACTATCTTTCCGTGTCGCTGCGTTTCCTTGTGTCAGCTATTCCGAGTGTGATTTGTTTGGGATCAACTTGCTGTGATAGCATTGAAACAAGTTCACTTTCTAGACCAGCCTAACTCGTCGCTGTTCATAGCACGGAGCAATTTGTATTCATGCCCGAGAAACACCGTTCCTAAAGACATTTTTTTAACGTTTTATCTGAGCTCCTGAAAAAGTAGCTCTCTCTGCGCCTGTCATGTTGTAATTTATTTGAAGCATAATGTGAGAAATGTCGCGGAACTGATGGTACAACCACTGCACTATATTTATGCAGTGATTCTAACAACATCGAAATATAAGCCCATTCTAGAAAAAAGCATTATTTCAGCAGTTCGTATCATGTTTGTGTGTTTACAGGGAATAGGAGCAGCGGACGCCAACGCAAGACACTCGTGCCCGGTGTTACAACCGTGCATGGCAGTGTGCCGTTTCCTAAGACGGCGAAAAAGGATGCGGCGATATCCACCACCTCTAGCAGAAGCAAGAAAGCCAGAAAAAAAAAAAACGGTCCTTGTCAGGACCAACCTTCTCGATGCTTCGGTGGAGATTTCGCACTGAATGCGTTCTTCGTTCAACTGCCGTCTCTCTCTGTGTACTGTTTTATTTATCTCTTACTTTACGTTGCTGCTATCTAGACAGCTGAAAATAATGCACATTGCCCAATGTTGCCCGACTTTGCCATTAGCAGCCAACCTGCGGGATGAAATTATAATTTTAGTACAAGAACAATCGCTTCCGTGTGCCTTATTGGACAGCCTCTTGGAAAAGCTGAGCTAGTTTTCGGGTGTCGACTCTAGGTCTATACAGATAGGTTGGGTTTCGCTGAGAAAGAGCCCTTACGCATTTTATTATTCAATACTCCCAAAAGGACGCAATTCGCATCTGTGTTACGACTTGCGCTCTTCGGTGCGGTGCTAGGAGGACTCGTTTTATAGATGAAAAAATTGTCTCTCATATGTTTCGCTAAAGCTGAGCAGCGCATTCGTGTATACGCCTTGTGCACCGCCTATAGAGGCGCCACTGATAGCCACCTGCGCCCCATACATCTGTTTACAGCTGCGCCCCATACATCTGTTTTGGGATGCATGAGGCTCATAGTGTTCTCGCTAGCAAAAAGGCAAAGCCCTTCTGTCGTTCATGCATACAAAATCACCATTTTTGGCTCACTGCAAGGCACGGAAAAGGGGCTTTGTGTAATGATAGCCAGGAAGTAGTGAAAAGGAGCTTCCTGGGTAGCTTCTGAATGTAGCGACATAAGTATCAAGCGGACCATGCGCGACACCCAAACTACATTCACAGTCGAACCAAAGCTGCTGACAGTGGAGAAACACGCCGGTATTCAGGGCCACTGAAGAACTTCCTCGAGAACTACTCTTTTTCTACTCTTTTTCTTTCTACTCTTTTTTAAGGAGGAAGAGAAAGAGTCGGTTCAGAAACCAAACCATTATTTCCAGCGCGGTTTAGTTATACGTTACCAGGAGAGAGAGAGGCACCTCTTTTCCGGACAGTTGCACGGGAGTACAAAGGCTCTCAGGCCCGTGCCTTTTTTTGTTGCTGTTGTTGTTATTGGGGAGCGGGGGGGGGGGGGGGGGGGAGGGCGTCACGCACATTTGAAACGTTTCAAAGGAGATATGGGAGCAGCGGCACCCCCGAAAAGAATGGATTAGTTCCAGCAGGAACAGGCTCTTCGCCACTGCATGCTACCATGAGGTTTCCAGCTGTGATGAGTGAGTCGTTAACTGTTTATTGAAATAGAAAGAAAACAATGTGTAAAGTTTGCATCAGTGCTCCTTTTATGAAAGCCAAATGCAACGAAAGTTCTCTTTGGCTAAATTCATCATGTGCACATAGAATGTTAATACCTTATTAACTTGAAGTAGTAAAATCCAGAAAAGATTATGACTATTTTCACTGACTATTTACTATATAACAGTCTCACTAAAGAAAGAACAATACTTTGAATTAGTCACATTGCCATGTCATGCCCTTATGAAACTAAAAGACTTGCCCAATTTGGCAACTATGTTACAGTGCTATCTACACTATTCATTCACCTCCTGTAATAAGGAAACAGAAAATGGCTACAGAAATAAGCATGTATACACGTTTCTTGCTACGACATGTCATCGTGAACTTCAACTCGTCCTATTCTACCTTTGTTGCAGACCTTAATGGAGATGGGTACCTCGATCCAGATGAAATCGCTGCTGTTCTGAACTTGGAGGTGGGCTTTGTTCTTCTGTAATCTGTCCTCTTTCTGCCTCTTGTTCTGTAACGAGTGGTATGTATTGCCTTCTAGGTGAAGAAAATGTACCGGCCTGATGACAATGGCACTGATCCAGTGGAGAGGAACGAAGAGGTAGAGCGCATGCGGGAGCATGTTCTTCAGGAGGTGAGGTTTCTTTTGTCAATTAAGGAACAGTGTAGAGAAACACGAAGTTATTTTAGGAATGTGTTTCAAATCTGGACTGTCCACGTTTACAGTAAAAAATACAGCTTCGAGTTCGAGTGACCGAGAGTGTCTGTATAACATTATGCCACCCTGCATCTGCAAGACAACACCCAGAAAATTACATAAAGGTGTTTTTTAATGGCGTATTCGGTTGATTGCTCTGGTCCTCTGGCGCGAAGTCGTCAGATGCAGAGGCAGCTTACAATCAGAGCGCGAGAGGTAGTGTACCAACCGAATAGGGCGTCCGAGGTGCGAAGGGACAACGGGCGGGCTGGTTGGGGAGGGGCCGTGGCGCGACCATATCGGCTATGGAAAGCGACAAAAGGCTTCCCGTTTTGCTTTGCGTGTTCGCCAGTGTGTAATACATCGGCATTCTGGAATCGCCCAAAGCTGCATACCTGTAGCGCCACCGTGGAGCGAGCGCAGAAAGCTGCCCGGTAAACAGAGCTACACCTGCGCGGCTTCAACAATTGGTGCCGATCAGTTCACTGGATGGATATCCTTGATATGTATGAAATTTCTTATATTCTTTCTCTCTCTCTCCGACCTGTCTGGATGTAGCGAAAGCCTTGTGAGCTCGGCACATAAATCTGGCGATCATCCTTATCCAAGCTGCTATCTTCGGGGCAAATAGCGAGGAAGTTTTCTATACCTTCACTAGTCGCCTCCTTAGTGACATGGTGCATATATGGCTTCGTAGATGTGAATTCGCCCCACACACGCTCAAAAACGCCACTAACAATGCACGTACAAGAAGCGTTACGCACCGGATGCCCCCTTCCAAAATGCACACTCGCGCCCCTTAGAGTTACTCTATGTGCTAGCATATACTGAAACTCTAGCAAACCTCACCTTGTTCGCCACCTGTCGGCAGCCACGTCATTGGCCGGCCTATGTCACGTGATCTGTTCTCCTGGTCAGATTGCACCGTGCTCTCACTTCGAAGTCAGAGTTGTTAGGAGCGCTCCAAGTCAGAGGCTGACGTTCTGAAAGAACCAACCGAAAGTAGTCCGAGTGCTCGAATTCTACCAACCAAAGGGGCAGCCACTTTTCAGAGTGCTCGTAAACACCCAACCAAATATGCCATAAGACTCTCTTTGTGTCTTGACTCCCCCCAAAAAAAACTTGGTGCACCTTACATCAATCACGTGAGAAGGATAAGTACATCTTTCTGTCAGCTAGGTCCTAGGCTACTGCCGAGTGGCCATCTTGTTCGGGCGTTCAATGTAGCGTGCATCTTTATTTTTTTCTCTCTCTTTTATATCCTGTCTTTGTGACGCAGATACTTTGGCTGGCTTCAGATGTGGAATTCGATGAGCAGTGGCTGTTACTAGCTTGGTAGTCCATTGTATTGTCTAACATGAGCGTTATAAGGTAGCCTTGATAGATAGCTTCTGAGACTTAAATGAAATGTCTAACTGTTCATTTTATTTGCAAATGGCCTTTATAACATTGAAATGCTTTTGTTTTAGCTTCACCATCCACTGACTAACCACATGTAAAAGTTTGCAATGGCTGCACAGCTTCTGTTTGCACAACTGCGTTACTTGGCTAAGCCAAGTAGTACTTGGCTAATGCAAAGCTTTGTGTTGGCTTGCCTTTTTAATCCAGGGAGACTCGAACAAGGATGGGCTAAGCCAAGTAGTACTTGGCTAATGCAAAGCTTTGTGTTGGCTTGCCTTTTTAATCCAGGGAGACTCGAACAAGGATGGGCTAAGCCAAGTAGTACTTGGCTAATGCAAAGCTTTGTGTTTGCTTGCCTTTTTAATCCAGGGAGACTCAAACAAGGATGGCCTGTTAAGCCACCAGGAGTTTTTGGACATGACCCACCGGCGCGATTTTGAGAAGGATGAAGGATGGAAGGTAAGTCGAGTTTTTCACTTAGTTTAGGCTTACCGAATAGCACTACCTGACGTTTATTTGAAAGCAGTGGTAGGCTTGGCACGCTTCCTTGGTGAAGAAAAGAAGTGTGAATTTAGGGGCTTGTTTTTATTGTTAGACACAATATTAATGAAAACAAATGGACAATAATACCAACATACTCTTGGTATCGTTGTCTATTAGTTCTCAATAATATCCCGGTTGAGTGTAGTTTGTACTACTGATAAGTGCATTTTCCTTTTCTTTTAATTAATGAATTGTTATGGGCACACTGAAACTGATTGACTGGTCATTTGGTTCTATTAGCAACTCCACTTTGAAGCCATTAAATCTGGCTGTGGATAAAGCTTGGTATGGTTTTCACACTTATCAAATTCTGCCCAACTAAGCAGTTGTGTAATATTTTGCTTATTCTTTAATCAGACTCACTGAATAACTTGATAATCTTGTTAGTTTGTGAAAATCAGATGAATGAACTTGACTCAAGGCAGGAGTGGTCCTGCTTGAGTGACCAAAATGTGGCAGCCGATTGCCTCTAGGATTTAAAAAAAAAAAAAACTGTTCCACTCATGTACCTGGTAATGTTCTCTGATGGTGGAATCACAGACAACATGGTTTCTGATGTCGGTTTAGAGGATGTGCTCTAGACTCCACCTTTGACGTGCATCGGCCTTTGAGACGAAAATGCATTGTCATCTGCCTAATGTTGCCAACACAATTTTTAGGTGGCCCAGCTATTACTTCGTTTAGCAAGCTCGAGAGAATGTTTCTTAGGGTAATCGGTGCGAACAGGAGACATAGGACGAAAGAATAAGGGTGCGTCCTGCACCTTTGTGTCTCATAATTGGGCTCGGCAACGTAATGAATTACTTGTGCTCACTTCCCTAGCTCAAAACTTTGTTAAGGCAATAAGTGAGTCATTCTATTGCTATTGGCTATCACAGAGGCACACGCATGTTTTATCGTGTTACAAAGTTCATGCAACCACTGCAGTTTCTTTGATAGTTTAACTGTATGAATTTTCAGTCATTCTCCAACACTTGTTATTTTGTTATGCCATACATCCCTCTTACACTTTTTTATTTCTTGATTGATTTTTATGAAACTTGTTGAGTTCTATCTATAATAGTGTGCCAATTTCAAATACAAAGTTATTTTTCTATTATACAAATTTTAAAACATAACATATACATATATTAGGTGTCTTGGGGAGCAAATTTTTTTTTTAAGCTGAGAGAGTTGCAAAGTGAATGAGCATATTGCAACAATCTGCAATCGAAACTGTATTGAGTACAGCGAGAATGGGGATGAAAAGCTGTGACAGTTCTAGTGTAGTCATACTTATTCTAACCTACCATCGATGTTTTTTTTTTTTTTTTTGATAAAGTCAAGGCACATTTAGGTCAGAATCATTTTGAAAAAGCTGTTCAAAAGGGCAGCGCAGATGGGTGATTTCAAGGCATATGAAGCGCTAGAAAGGATCTAGTGGAGGCAACACGTATGCCCATCTTGTAAGCAGGAAAGTCAAAGTTTAAGGGCTAATTTTATTTTTTAGACACAATATTAGTGAGAACTAACAGACAGTAATGTCAAGGAAAGTATAGGGGATGTTATTAGAAGTAATTGTAATGCAAATGTGAAGAAAGAAGAGCGGACGAAAAGATGCCTTGCCACCGGTAAGACCGGTCTCTGCCGGTGGCTAGTTATCTTTTCGTGCACTTTTCTTTCTTCATATTTACATTACAATTACTTCTATTAACGTCCCCTGTATCTTGTAAATAATCTGACAAGCTACATTGCGCATTAGCAAAGCTTGTGCCGTGGAATACTGGTTGCACTGGTAACAGCAGAAAATTGTTTCTGCTTTAAGTTTAGCATAGTAATAAGGTTACCATTTATTGTTGCTCCTGGTTAGGAAATGGACTCACTGATAAAGGTTTGTTGAGTGAGCGGCTGCCGTTGCAAACATTTGCATGGATGTTCTGCTTTTGTGGCTGCTCTGCACTGTTATGAAACATCTGCTGAGGAGGCATTGCCGGGGATTTCTTCTCTTCTGCTTGCAGGGCCTGGATGAACAGCAGGTGTACTCGGAGGACGAGTTGCGCCAGTACCAGCAGCAGCACCCAGACCTTCAGCTGCAGTACCCGTACCAGCAGTACCATGGTGGTCCCATGCCCCCTCAGTACCAGGGACAGCAGATGCCACAGTACCAGCACATGCCACCGCAGGGAGCTCAGTACCAAGGTCAGAAAAAGAATGGTTTGGGTCACACTTACTAGCAGATGCGAGAAACTTTGACGAAGGCATTTTAGTCTAAAAGTGAGAAGTACATCTCGTATCAAGAAGCACCCTGTGATTTTTTCTCGTTAAAATGTATATAAGTTAGCCTTGTGTTAGTGGGGCTAACACCAGTCACAAGTGCAGCTACTGCTGGCAAAGGTTTGTAACTTTCTGATCATGCTGATTGTTCTTACTGCATGAGAAGGTTGTGTTCAATGTGGATGGCTCCCACTGTGCTGCTGTCCACTGCGCCACTGTCCAGCTTTGGTTTTGGCATGGTCTGCTCAATGGGGAAGCAATATCCTTTTATCACATCGCCTAGCTTTGGGCATAGAGTTTTCTAAAGCTAACTAGAGAGGACTCTAGCGCTGCGATCATTCAGTGACCATGGGAATTATGGATATGAAATGGATTTGCCTAGTCTTCGGGCTTGAGGGCAGCAAATTGCGCTTGTGGCTTTGTTTATTGTTGTGATTTGGTTTTGTTTAGAACAAAAGAACAAACAGTTTCGAACTTCATGAGTTGATTTGAAATGGGGATCCTAAAAGGTAAACTGGGTGAAGCGCAACTGCCGAATATTTACCGATTGTTGTTTTGTGACAAAGTAGCTTCAAGCCATGCGAAGCCAGAAGGAACGTAAAGTACGAAGAACAAGTAAATTTGTGCACTACCCATACCGTATTTACTCGCGTAATGATCGCACTCGCATAATGATCGTACCCCTAAATTTTGTCGTCTAAATTTGACTTTTTCTTTCCCCGCATAATGATAGCACACTGAACTTGCCACATCTACATGTCATGTACCAAGTCTAGCTGAACGTGCCTATCATTGTTTCTGTGATCTGAAAGCGGGCATCACTATGCTAATGCCGTAAATTTACTAATTTAAATGCAAGCATTCCTTATTTAGATGGAAGGAACTGTTTTGACACGCGACGTACTCACAACCTCCATAACTGATGCAAAGAAGAAAACAAAATGCGGTGGCTTCGCTCTACGGAGTGCTTCGGGCAAGGTTCTGTTTGAGTTTCAAAAGTCAGTTGCCAGACTGGGGTAGTTGTTGCCAGACTGCCACGAAATTTAGTGGATAAATTTGCCCCTGTAGTTGTTGCTTCTCCGTGAGGGTTTGGTGTCGTCCGCCGTGCATTTTGCGAGTGCGGGAGCTACGTTGGCCGTTTTTATTAACAAAATGAATGTAAAACGAGTGTTCCAGAAGTCCGGGCGCGTTCTCCTGCTGTGTGCGCTGCTGTGCAATTAAGAGACTGTGTCTCAGAGTTAGGTAAACAACGATGCGTTGTCCGCCGTGCATTTCGCGAGTGCGGTGAACTTGTCCACGAGTGTGTGTGCGATGTAATGGTATAGTTCTTTTGCAATAGTTGGTCTCATTGTTTAATTAGCGATGTTCAAGGGAGTTCTAGCGATAGCCATCATGCTCATTTGTGTTGAATCAGTAACAGGGAAACTTGCGGATGTAGGGTGGAAAACGATTTCAATAACTTTATAGAATAAAAGCAGGTGGTCTTCAAAGTCAATTAGTGAACTGTCTGCTAAATGTGTATGTATGTGTATATATATATATATATATATATATATATATATATATATATATATATATATATATATATATATATATATATATATATATAAAAGGGAAAGAAGTGCATACCTAAGGGCTCGTTTTTCCGTATTTTTACAAAATAACAATGAGATCTAACAGACAATAATGTATATATAGTTGATACACTCAAAAAAACCATCAATTGTGTGATATTTAAGAAGTGTTACCTTTAAAAATGGGGACATTTTAGTTTATAGATCACAAAACATTCTGATGGATTTTTAGTGTCTTGTTTGTTCTTTGTAAAAATCAGAGTTTAAACAAAGTACTAGATCTTATCATTCAAGGCCTACTCTGTGTACTTTTGCGTTTTGTTGAATACTGAGTTCAGTGAGTTGTTGAGCTGTTGTGAAGGTCTCTCAGTTTCAGTTAATGCTAACTGAGGTCTATTCGCATATTTCAGCGCCTAGAGGAGGCGCTAGTGCAAGCCCAACATGGCTGTCGTTTGGGGGATCGTGCAGCCAGCATGCTGGCAGCCGCCGCTGGTGTGCCCATCACTCCGAACTGCATAGTATTTTTGGCTGCAGCCACCATGTTGTCAAGGCTTTGCTGAGAAGGTCATTGACTCTAGCATGTATTATATTCGACACTGCGTGTTGAGAAACGGGTGTGTGGCGTATATTGAAGGAAAAGAAGTTTTGAACGCCGGGCACATCGTCTGCTGTGGTGTGAAGAAATGCACGTACAGCTTTGTGAATGCTGCTCGTGCCACGGCCGGGGAAGATCGAGCGGCCGTGCTCGAGCAAAGCAGGAAACCTCGCCTTTTACTGCACAGCGGCATCCAACATGTTTCGTGATTCTTTTAGCTCAGCAAGCAAACCATAAAGAGTAAATCATTGCTACCATGACTCGCAATACCTGTCTGACTTCAGAATAACCGTAGTAGAAATTGCCAGCGACAAAATATCAAGCACCAGCAAACCGCCAAAGTGAGGCTGACTGAACGATTGCAAGGGCTGTCTGCGTGGACATCCCCCAAATGACAGTTATGACGGATGCTGCATGACGACGCCATCATCTGTGAAAGTTGCGTATATTTATGCAAGTAAATGAGCCGAGCTTTCTTAGACATGTTGGCAGTAACTTGTAGGTGTAGCTTTAGGAGACAAGAAGAGAGCAGAGTGGATTAGGGAACAAACGGGGGTTAAGGATATCATAGCTGAAATCAAGAAGAAGAAATGGACATAGGCCGGGCATGCAGCGCGTAGACAGGATAACTGCTGGTTGTTAAGGGTAACTAACTGGATTCCCAGAGAAGGAAAGCGGGTTAGGGGCAAATAGAAGGTTAGGTGGGCAGATGAGATTAAGAAGTTTGCGGGTATAAATTGGCAGCAGCAAGCACAGGACCGGGTTAACTGGTGGAACATGGGAGAGGCCTTTGTCCTGCAGTGGACGTAGTCAGGCTGATGAAGATGACGATGATGATCTTCTACAATGGTATGCAAGGCTATAAAGTCTTGTCTGAGGCTTTTACAGTAAACCCTTGTTAAAGCGAAGTCAGTGGGATGGCATAAAAATTTGTTTTACGCTCAAACCTCATTATAACAAAGTTGCATCTTACAGCAAAATATGTTTGTTACATCCAATAATTCGTTAAAAAATATCTTCTTACTATATTTATTGCAAGATTATTCTCAATTTACTTCATTATAACCAATATTTCTTTATGTCGAGGTTTGAGTGTATACTATTGTTACTCCAAGTGGCTTACATGTGTAACCTATCTTCAGAGCACAATTTCCATACTTGAAAAGCTTCCTTTAGTTGAAAGAAAGAAGGTGAATTCTAAGGGATTAATATTTTCTTTGTTATACATAACATTAATGACAACTAAGAGGAAAAAAAAACGACCAGTTATTATTGATATTGTTTTGTTTGATTGGAAACTGAAAACGGGGCTAATCAACAAAAACTCTTGGTGAAGCTCTGACTGACTGGCAACTGAAAGCATTAGTTCATGCTTGGTAGATTTATAAGCCCGTAAGGGGGAAAAAAGAGACATAAATTGCAAAAAAAAATTCTGGAAGACGCTTGAGCGGCACTTCAAGAAGAGAAAGCGACAGCGTGATTGGGCCCTGTGCGCATTGCCTTCTTGACATGTGGCACTTCACATTCTTGTTTCTTGTTCCAGGTCTTCCAAGCCACCAAGGAGTGCCGCCTCAGCAGCACCAAGGCCAGCTGCAGCATCAGCAAGGTCAGTTCCAGCAGCAGCAAGGACAGTACCAGACTCAGCACGGTCAATTCCAGCCGCAACCTGGGCACCCACAGCAGCAGCAGCAGTTCCATCCAGCAAGTGGTGGCATGCCTCAGGTTGATCATGCCGCTGCACAGCAGTATGCTGCCCAGCATCATGCAGCTCAGCAGCAGATGGTTCAGCAGCAAATGGCCCACCATCAAATGACTCAACAGCACCTGGCCCAGCAGCAGCAATTTGCTCAGCAACCCAACTTGGCTCAGCAGCATGTGGTACAGCAACATGTTCCGCAGCCGCAGCACGTTGCAACGGGCCAGCAGCAACCAGCAGTCCAACAGCAGGTTGCGGGTCATTATGCACAACAACCGGCTGGTGTGCAGCCAGCGGCCCAGGTGGCTTCTGGCGTTGTCATTCCTCAGGTATAAGCAGCAGTTTCGTACACTCGAGAAATCGACAGGCACTTGTGTTCCTAGGGGGTTTTTGATTAGCATAAGCAAAGCTTTGCGTGCACTATTCGTTGTAGGCGCTGCCACCATGCATGCATCATAATTCTGACCGCTGTTAGCGTTTGCGGTTCGCCCGCTGAAAATCTGGAATTTTTTGTGCCCCGCAAAGCCTCTTTGCAGAGACAAAAGTTACCAGTTACTTCGAGGAGATCATGCTTTGAAGGCGCAAATGCTGTTCAGAAAGTCATATGGTGGCCGTACATAAATGCTACGCCCACAATGCCCGCTAACTTAGTGTACGCTATTTGGAAACACTCTACTAGTGTCGCATGTCACAATTTCCCTCTTGTAGATTAGGCGACATTCCTCAGCTGCTTACAATCATGATTTGCAGGGTGAGTTGGTGGGGCGTTTGTGTGAAGATGAGCATTGAAGTCTTATTGAAAGAAGGAGAGGCCACATCCTGTCCTATTCACGTACAGTTTTTATCACATTTCTTTTTGGTCTTTCTCACTTCCACCAAGGCCCTTTCCTGTGTGGAGTAGTGTGCTGAAACTTAACCACGTGGGCCAGCCTTTCTACCTTTCCTGCCTTTGTGCAAGAATTGATCTGAAGCAACTTGTTACTTTGAGCATTGCCAAATTATGTCGCTCTTTGCGGAACATGGCATGGGCTGTCCATGTTGAACCTAAAGTCAACTTCTGAAAGGGCTTGTAGTGTAGTGCAGCAAAAGACTGTTTCCAAGACTGCTTACGGGTGGCTGTGTTTTCGTCAACAGGGCTCAAGTCAACAGCCGCCACAGCATCAGCAAGCACAAGTTCCAACAGCTGGAGCACAAGGAGCTGCAGCACAGGCTGCACCAGGAGGTGCAGGACACGGTGCGCAGGTCCCAGTTCACCACTGAGCTCCCTGTGGTTAGAGAAACTCGAGGACTGCTTACTTGTGAATCGAAATCATCACTGACTGTTGTTGTTGTTGCTGCTGATGATGTCTGTGCAGGCACCCTCAGACTTGGGTTGTGGTTGTAAGTGTTATTGGGGGGGGAGGGGGGGGATTTATTTTCTGCCACATGGTCTCATTACAACAGCACACAACTTGGCATAGGATTGCAAGGTTTGCATTCACTACAGCACGGACAAAGCAGCGTACCTTCCTGCTTCCAAGTCAGAGAAGTGAATTCCGATGTAGGCTGGCATGAGTTTCAGTCAGCCACATTTAGATTTTGGGGTATCAACGTGGGACACAGAGAATGTGCCGTTTTCGCTGTGTTATGTCTAGTGTCTGCATAACGTGTTAAACGGGTTGCGAGCCGAAAGCAACATTCTTGCTGCACTTTTTTTTGCATTCGAAACAGAGGGGAGGCACTGCTGCACTTACCATTACAGGGCGGTGGGAGTTGTGTACTGTTGTTTCTCTACGGTCTCGCAGGAACAAGCGCATAAGTGATTTTACCAGGCTTTAACGTGACGCGAGTTTTGCGGAAATGTGTATAAAGGTTCTCTATTCCTCCTACTAACAGCACTAATGTGATCACATTTCATGCAATACGTTCTGCTTTCTTGCTTCCTCTAATCATTGTGAAGGGGATGCCAATTGTACATATTTCTACTTATAGATTATTTTAACGCACCTGGACGACTGTTGTGATGGCGGTGGCTTTGACACTAATGTTAATATGAATGAGGCCTTTTGCACGTTTTTTATGCAAGGGAATGTAAATAGGAATGGGAAAGTATTGTTTTTGCACGTGCATGACATTCACGGTGGATTTTGGAATGTACAGCCCGGACTTATAATGTGGTGCAGCATTTTAGGCATAGTGAATACAGATGTCATTAGTGTTGTGACAAATTGACTTTGACACTGTCAACAGCAATGTCTCTCCTCCTCGAGTTCGAAGCATTAACTATGAGAAAAGCGTGGTATGCTGGTTTGTAAGATGGTTACAACGAATAATTTGTTTAAATCACAAAAAATGTGCCTGCCTCATACTGTTTGAGAAGGAAATGTGCTAAGATGTTATGGTATTAACTTGCTGAAAATTACTTTCACTTTCTGAAGGAAGGCTAACACCATGCTGTATTACAGTGGCATTGGTGTAGAGTCATGTGAATGTGCGTTAGAAATAAGTTTCGTGAGACGTTTTAATATTATCATACTTTTTGTCTTTAACACAGCAGGGTACAAGGCCAGCCAGATCAAAATTAGAATTGTGCAGTGTATTATTCCCACTGAAGTTGGTATACCAACTCTTAAATTTACGTTTTTAATAAATGCGTTTTCGCCACACTGGCCTCTGTGTTTGTGTCTCTATTTGGGTCAGAATAGTGATCAAAGTTCTACTAAAATGCTGCAGTTTCTGTTCAACTGTAAGCATTGAAATTAATGGCTTGTGCGATTGAAAAATCTAAGAATAGCAAAAAATAAATAGGTAAATTTATTTTGCAAAAAAAAATAGCTGTGCTCCTTAGCTGGACGGGAATACTCAAGGGAAAGCAACTGCTGTTGTTTAGGCTCTAAATTCAATATTGTAGGAGCAGACTCCATTAGCAACAAGCTATTTCTTTTGCACAGATATTCAAATATCAATGTTGACAAAGCAACTGTGCCACCGGGAAAGCCTCGTGTGCCAGTGGCATGTACAGTGCCAACTTTTGTGAAAGGGAACACGCGAGCGTGTAGCCTGCGCTCAGGCGCGGCTGCCTACAGCACCATCAGAGTACTGATATAGAAGGCGCATCCACTTTTGGCGGCATCGCCTGTTGCGAGAGCGGAGCTGGAGCGCGATCTAGCACTGCTTGTCCAACGGTCATGACTCGCTTTATTTGCTAACAGACGACGCGAAAAGCGGACGCGCTTTCTTTACCTGTCGGTTTGTGATGCTGTGGGCAGCCTTGTCAGAGCGCAGGCCACGCGCTTGCTTGTTTCCTTTAAAAAAAAATGAACTGTGTACGGTTATGTACAGATAACTCCGCCTCCACTGGACATTACCTAGAGGGGTGCTCATTATTGTGTGACACTCGTGCACTGTCTTGCGACAGCACTTGCTAGTACTACTCCGCGGTTAGTGTAGAGGCTTTAAGTTTCTGGTTTTCCCGGTTTAAGTGGTATGTGGAGTCTAGTACTGTGTGACAGGGATCATGTAGACAGAAATTTTGTTCGTGGAGGCGAGCACCACCTTGATCAGAAGTAGGGGCCGGGCAGGCAGATGTGTTCCAGTGTCATTTCGTGCTCTTTATGTCGTGGGAGAAAAATATTTCAGGGGGAAGGAGAGGGTGCGGTATGCCAACCCCAGCAGCGCCACTGCTGACTGGTAAACAGACCAGGCCAAAAGAGAGCGGCAGTCCTCTCTTAAACGGTTCTCTCTCGCCTACTCATGTTCCTCACCAACCACTCTATCATGTCTGTATGTTGTAATAAATGCCGTGGTTGAAACCAAGCTTTTCGAGGGATATAGGCAACTACCGCGGAAAGCAAGTGCCACGTCCGCTCGCCAACTCGCGGCTTTCAGTCTATTGGTCACTCTACCCAGAGGGCGCAGCCTAAAAAAAAGCACAACATTTGTGGCGATAGCAACGTGTTAGAGTACGTCATGAAACACAACCATCCTCGGAAAATTCTAGGGAACTTCCACGAACGGCGGCTGTGGGGTGGGCGGCCATCTTGTTGTCATACCCAGCCGAGCCGGCGATCGAAGAAGCACGAAGCTCTCGCCACGTGCTGCCGGCACCACGGTGTATTGTGCGGTTGTAGGCTGTTGCAGTTGCACCCAAAGTAAGTTGCAGTGTGAGGAATATGGTTGCAGTGTCTTTAACAAGACGCCGAAGGCAGCTTCGTTGAGCGCAATTATAGACAAACGGTGCCGCCACCATTGTTGTAACCTCCCTTTACATAAGCTCCGCACTTTATCCACCACCGAACACACTCTAGCATAAGCGCAAAAAAGGTGTGTATGAACATGCTGTCGTCAAGCTGTAGCTACAGTCGAGCATTCCACTTCCACCCCTAGGTCATGGCGAAGGACCCAGCTAGCACAAATTGCAGCGAAGATGCATCATGCGCACATGAAAAGTCGTCGGTGGTACGTACTGTACGTGATCGCGGCCGCTCGCTCGGATGTATTTCCCAGTAGTAAGTAATGACAGTCCGCCCACGTTATCAGCGGAATCGGCACGCTGGGCGTTATCGCAGTGCATGATGGCATAACTTGTCGCTGCAGAGTGCAGCATCTGGGCACTTGGTGTCCAGCGCCAAGCTGAAGGACACGCCAACGACGCGACGATGTACATCAGTGATTTTTAAAGTCCCTTTGGCTTCGATGTTGCAGTTGATCTGGGGATAATGGACGAGACAAGACACATTTTTCGCCGTAGGATGGCGATGGATTGACAGGTGTGCGGAGAAGAGAGATGTCAAAAACGAAGGCGATTTAGTGACCATAGACAAGGTAGAATGGTAAGTAGCCTAAGCGGTTGTTGCATTGTACGGCGACATTATTTTTGGCGGAGGTCAGCAAATCGCGTTCCCGTTTCTGTGATCTATAGTTGTGTACACCACAGTGCTTGCGGAACGACACGTGGCGTCAAAACTTCAAGCATAACGCACCGACCACTGGACAGAGGGAGCTGCGTTTCTCGCGCTGCATCGTCTCAAAGTTGCTGATATAGGCCGTTGGGGGCACGCAGAAAATAGACGCGTCCCCCGTGCAGCCCGCTATGACAGCCCGGGCTCAATCTGCCCATTGATGCAATGCGCGCATAGCGTTCCATTTTCGTTTGAATGTTGCGTTTTTATCCGCCAGGCTATGCGTTCTGGCGCTGCAGTCAGACGGGAAAACTAGTGTCAGTGCTTTCTAGAAAAAAAAAAGAAAACGAAGAAAAGAAACGTTGCTCGATTGCAGGGGGCTCGAGGTAACCACGTGCGTCACATCATATGTCGCTACCAATATGGTCATTGAAGTTAGTTACGGTGTAACCCCGCCGCGGTGGTCTAGTGGATAAGGTACTCGGCTGCTGACCCGCAGGTTGCGGGATCGAATCCCGGCTGCGACGGCTGTATTCTTGATGGAGTCGAAAATGTAAGCCCGTGTGCTCAGATTTGCGTGCACGTTAAAAAAATTCAAAATGTTCGAAATTTCCGGAGCCCTCCACTAGGGCGTCTCATAAGCATATGGTGGTTTTGGAACGTTAAGCCCCACATATCAATCGATTAGTTATGGTGTAAGTGTACTATACTCTGCGACAACTTTTCTTGACAGCATGAGGAAGCTACAGAACCGAAGCGCATGTCTGCTACCACACCAATATCCAAAGTTTACCGATAATTTTCTCATTTGGCTTTGCTGAAATAAAGGTTGCTTTCTTTATTACGAGACTCAAACAGTGGTGGGCAGTCATTGTTCACTTCGCAAGAATGCCTCCCTTTACTTTCCTATTTTTAGACAGCTGTTTACAAAGAAACGAAAAACAGCACACCCGATGCACGAGGCAGAATATTATAGGTTCATTGGACATGCGTGCCACTTGCCAGGAACTGTCTCTCTATTGGAAAGCAATCGATGATTTGCTGACGCAGCTGCGAGGTTTTCTCGCGACGTTTCAGGGGCTTTAATTGTCATACGGCTATGACCGTCTTTGAGCTTACGCGTTACGACACTGATTTCAAACTGCGCATGGCACACCTGCCGACATGCTGAGCCAAGAAACACACAATACCATTGCGTACATTACGTGCGTGCTCACGCAGGTGCTCATTAAGGCATCTCATTGAGGCGATCATTGAGTCCGCGAATTGTCCCCGTCTGCTTGTCGTCTGTGTTCGCAGTATACATAAATCATAAATAACCAACTGGCCCAGTCGTACATTTGGTTCGACGGGAGACAAAAAGACATGAACTGGCAAGGCTATCTAACTTTGGTTTATTTTTCAATCACCGCAATTCGATATAGCTTCTTGTTTTTGTTTTAAACGCTAAGATATTATTTTCTGAACTGCCCACTTTTAACTATATATAGTTTCTGAAGCCGCTTACTTTTCACATCAATGGTTGGTGAGGTACAGCCAGACAAACAACCATGCAAGTTTCTTCTCTAACCAAGACGTGCCCACAGGTGGTCGATAACTGGTGGCATACATCGTCGTCATTCCTTTCCTTTTCACTGGAAACGTTGCCAGAAAGATTGAACACTTGGACATAGATATCGGATGTGGTGTTCAGAAACCGTCGGTTGACGTTCGTAGAGCTCTTCAACGAACAGCAGCAGACATTTCATCTTTAAATTATCAACCGTGCCAGAGGGGCCTCCAAATCGGTTTCGAAGACGTCCTAAGCAGAACCATGCATTACGCCCAAGCGGCGCGGGTTAATCTGCGCTTCAAGCAAGTGCCACGGCCGCTGCATGAAAAAGCGCATGGTGCGCTCTTTCATCCAGCGGCCGTGCAAGTAAGACGTGCAATGTACGATGTGACGTGCACTGTGCGTTCGTGTATGATGTATAGCACTGACATAACAGCCACTGCAAAGCCGCTTCGTGCATAGTCACGGTTGAACCTCGACACCGAAGCTTCCTCTCACACAAGTGAAACAATCAATTTATTTTTAGTTCGGTGTGTTTATCGATGCTTATCGATGCCTATTGATCGATGCTTATTGGCCCAGTGGCCTGCTACGACCTCTGTAGTTGGGCTAAAATGATTGATTGATTTGTGGGGTTTAACGTCCCAAAACCACCATTTGATTATGAGAGACGCCGTAGTGGAGGGCTCCGGAAATTTTGACCACCTGGGGTTCTTTAACGTGCACCCAAATCTGAGTACACGGGCCTACAACATTTCCGCCTCCATCGGAAATAGTTGGGCTAAAATGCCGCCATCACTAAATTTGACAATATGGTGAAATCAGACAGTGTCCAGAATAGCACCCTTTGTGCTAACAGAAATCGGCATGGGAGGATAAGAGGCTTTTTTTTTTTTGTGACAGCACTGGCATGTCCACGCGCTAATGCAAAAAGTTCGTAGTTGCTGCGCGAACGACACCGCTTCCGTACCCCGCCAATTCTCACCTGCGTCCATTCATGCTTTTTAAATGCGGAGCATTTCTTAGTGAACGTAACCTAGCACCAAATGCCCCCCCCCCCCCCCCACCCTCTTTTCTTCGACTCACCGCCATCGTGATTGCTTCATGGCTCCCACACTGATTCCTTTTTACGCTTATGCTTAACGCTTCAGTTTTCTAGTTTTACCGATCAAGGTTCCGCGTACTGAAGAGATCCGGGAAGGACAACTGTAAACTTTGTGAAGATAAAAAAAAAAAAAAAAACAAGACCGGAACGTGGGCGTAGCTGTTCATATCTGTTGTTACTGTTGCGGTCTCACTGTGCGGGTGCTCCCGCTCCAGCTGTTTGAGCGGGCTCCTTTTGATGACGCCGGCACTCGCTATCCTGCCTAGTGCTTTCAAGCGAAGCCGCCATTTTAATTGCTCGCCGACCGACATGACGTCAAGGGAGTGTTCGCCATACAGGAAAGCCTGCGCGGGCATCTAGTACATACTACGGCTGGCTTCTTCACTCCCGCTGCTACTCGTGACCTCGAATGATCAGATATGAAATACTTAACTAGACACGAGGCAAAGGCGTTGTCTTTCTCTGCCGACGCCCACAGTTCAGGGCGTTGGTCACGTTAAGTATCTTTTAATCCTTTCATGCCTTCTCCCACAGTGTAGGGTGACAAACGGGAGGTCAGTCAAGTTGACCTCTTCCGTTTTCTTGCTCCGTCTTCTCATATTCTCTAGGAGCCAGAAGAGCGGGAACTGAATGAACGCCAACGCGCACGGAAGCGCCGATTGGTGCGAAAACGACGCGAAGCCGCTGCCGCGGGTCCACGGCTTCACTCAACGTTACTGTACAGTAACGTTGGTTTCACTGGCTTCTTTCGACACGGCCGAATTATAAGAAATCACAGGGACTCCAAGGCAAAAGCCATCTTATTTTTTCTTCTCAGGCGATGCATTAATGCTGCACTGGTACCGTAGGTTATAAAGCTTTTTGCACCAGAGGTAGTTTCGCACTGCCTCTTTAGATCGGAGGCACCGCATCTTGTTTTACATTGGATCGGACTGATTCTGACTAGATGACGCCAATATGACGCCATTATGACGCCACATAGTATCGCTATCTGTGACGTTATTGTGACGTCTTTTACGAGACGATTTTTCGCTTCACTCATTTCCGACGCCGCAGGACGCGATTATGAAACACGCCTTAGTGTTTCATAACCTGCGCGATTTTTGACCATCTGGTGCTTTTTAGCGGGCACAGCATCGAAATTGCACCCGCAGTAGTGGAAGAACTCATTTGTTTTTTTTTTCATATGCTTTCGTAACACTCGTCTCTTGTAAGGCGCCGATTTGTCGCCGTTATTGTGTCTCCACTCCCCTTGAAGGGACACGATAGGCAACTATATAGTCGACGTTGATTGTTGAAATAATGGTTCAGAAACCCCGTCGTGTTACTTTTGTACCGAGGAAGGGCTTATTTTGAAATGAAATCGCGTTTTAGTGGTACGCATCGGGTTAGCGCACTTCAAATTACCCGCCTCAATGTAACGCCTGATTCTACGTTGCTCGGCTATAATGCGCGGCCGCCGACATCATAGTAGCAGCAGAGGGCAAGTAGCGAGAGCCACAGCAGCAGCAACGGCCATCGAACAATTTTTAGCCACGACCTTCAAAATTACAGGCCATGGCCTCCGAGATGGCGGGCGTGTGGCGTAACCCCCCCCCCCCCCCCCA
Organism: Rhipicephalus microplus; assembly: GCF_043290135.1. NCBI lineage: Eukaryota > Metazoa > Arthropoda > Arachnida > Ixodida > Ixodidae > Rhipicephalus > Rhipicephalus microplus. The sequence continues at coordinate 189,735,706 of NC_134701.1, forward strand.
CACACACACACACGCTTGCCATCTCGGAGGCCATGTGCAGGCCTGCTTGATTCAACTGGGGCCCGCTAGATAGCACAACCTCTTCAGTTTGAAGACGTGAAAATTGAATTTTTGAACCATTCGCCCCATTCCACATAGTGACGTCCGGTGGTTTTTTCTTCCGTGAACAAGCAGTGTTTTATTAGGTCTCTCGATGGACGGGAAGTTCTTTTTGGTGCGGCTAGATTGATTACTAGTGATTATTTGTGGGCGGTTCGTCTGACGTCATTGGGATCATATTGAGAATGCCCTGCTGCGGCGCATGTACTCTTGTGCATTTACCGTAATTTCTCGGTAAGTAGGGCACTGCTGTTGATAGTATTGTCGTTTTAGACATTGTCATACATTGAGCTTTCACTCTGACGTGAATTGTTTTGGCTTTAGTGTCCCTTTAATTCACACTTGTACACTTATAGAGTCACATTTGGCGTATTCTACTTACACAACTTTAGAAGTCCGCGTCATGACCGCCTCAGAGGCGGATGCAGACAAGTCAGCACAAAAAAGCGCGCACTCCACACTCACGTCATGTGCTGGGCGGCTGATGCCCAATACTAAAGAACATAGCCTAGTGCACGAGCAATTGGCTATGTTCTTTAGGCTCAGAGGCGATCAGCTGCCACGCTTCGGCCGTCTTGGCCGGTACTCTAAAGGCGACACGGTCCATGTTGGGGTTTTCAGTGAAATAGTTGTAGAGGGTATATTATGCCTTTACGAATCTGAAAAGCGGGGCAGTATTTCAGCGCAAAAGAGGCCGTGGAAGTCGCCGGTGGTAAGCCCCCCCCCCCCCCCCTTCTCTTTCCCTGTGGCGACCGCCATTTTGCATGCCACGTGTGACGTCATGTGAGGCGAGAAGCGGAGCCACCGTCTACACAAAACTTTCAGCCGCAGCAAATGATTCAGTTTCAGTGCCCAGCTGAAAAAAAGCTTAAATATATCGATTTCACACGCAGCTGACCCCGGAACAATATCGTTCGCCGGAATGCAGACGCTCGCAGTGCAATAGTTGGTTGTTACGTCATAGTTCGTGAGTGCGCAAGGGTTGCCCGACTCCCAAGCTGCTCGCGTTGTTGTTGTTGTTGTTGTTGTTGTTCACCTGTTGATAGTGGCGCATACCCACTATGGGGGATCGGCCAAGAATCGAGTGGTTTTAAAAATTACTGTTCAGATTTGGAATAATGGAGGTATAACAGAAAGATTACCGTTAGCCTAGGAAAATGTGGTGCTTAATGTAATGCATACAAATATTTACATAGACGAATTTATTCTTAGAATAGAGCTATAATCAGATTTTTATGCTTATATAATTTTGTGGACATGTTCATACATATATTGTGAGCGCTGACTATGTACTTCATCTTCATCTGTATGAAAAAACCATTGTAGTGATCATCATCGTATGTCACGCGGGCTGGGTCGCTTTGGCTCTTATGAGACCACGTCCGGTACGGCAGTAAGCAGGTTATATCTTTAATCCAGGTGCACGAGCCAAAGCGACCCAGCCTGGTTACTGCCGTACCGTACGTGGTCTCATAATATATATATATATATATATATATATATATATATATATATATATATATATATATATATATATATATATATATATATATATATATATATATATATATATACAATGAAATTAAATTTCGCCAGCTTATTGGTGAATGCACAAGGATTCACCCACATAACACAGATAATGATCGAACACTGGGTGTCATGGCTCCTTTGAGTTATATCTGACTGTAGAAACGATTCTTGGTGCGCTTAATGAATGTGATAATTTATGTATGTTTGATGCTCAGTTGACTTTTGGTATTTTGTAACAAAGCCGTGACTCGTACTCGTGGATTGAGTACACGCGTATATAGAGCAAGAATTTTCGGTGAAAAGACCAACTTAACTCTAGCTTTTTTTTTTGTGCCTAGAAAGTGTACATTGCGTAAAAGTAACCACGCCCCGCCGCGGTGGTCTAGTGGCTGAGGTACTCGGCTGCTGACCCGCAGTTTCTGCGGCGGCTGCATTTTCGGTGGAGGCGAAATTGCTGTGGGCCCGTGTGCTCAGATTTGGTTGCTCGTTAAAGAACCCCAGGTGGTCCAAATTTCCGGAGCCCTTCACACGGCATCGCTCATATTTATATGGTGGTTTTGGGACTTTAAGCCCCACATATAAATCAACAACGACGTTCGTTTTTGCGAAGGCACCACGCTTGTACATCACTGAAGTGTTTTAATTCGCCGGCTTTGACCATGCATGAGCTTGAAATACATATTCACGCTACGAGGCGTGTTCTGGATTTGCACTGGGAGGAACAGAGCTGTCGCTCTAATTGTGAGTTTGTTTAGATTGGTGGACATTGCGGTTTGCCTCGTCTGCCATTTCTATACGCAGAAGCCGTGACCTATTTAAGTCATTTGTTGATGCGAGAAATTGAGCACTGCATGCACAGAAACGGACATTTACTTTTATAAAAAAAAAGGGGGCAGCTGCAGAAAAAGAAACATGACAGCGAGAACGAATTCTGAGTTATCGGCGCTCGACGTAATGAAGTGAGGCTGCTTGATATATTGCTCACACGCTTTTTTTGTATGTATGGTTGACGCGTGTTTTCTATTATTCTTAATCTATACGCGTTTATTTTGTCTTGACAGCGTTCTAAATTGAGCAGCCAAAACTTTTCGAAGAGAAAGGAAAGCAAACATCTTAACCTTCGAAGCATAAAGGAAGTAAATAAGGATTTGATTTCGAAAAAAGCGGGGCGGTGGGGAGATTTTTTTTTCTGGTTAAAATTTTAGGCTGCCATTCACGAGAGCGCACAGCGGATTCGGTTTCTTTCTTCTCCTTCCAATAAAATTGAAGAGGAAGGCGAAAAAAAAAAAAAAAACAGGAATGACGTCGTCTTTCACAGTTTTTTATCGCGTTCGTCCAACTGCATAAATTATTATGCATGCAGATTCGGGTTGGTTTTGGAGTTATGTATTCGTAGTAACTGAAGCGCTTCACATAGAGGGTGCTATAAGGACACCAGTTTGATTTAAGCAGCTTTGGCTCATCTTTTTGAAACAACGTAAACGTGAAAAAAATTAAAGTATATGACCTCTCGATGATTTGATTAGACGCAACACATTTCATCTCTCCTATAGTCCCAATTTAGCGCCAAATTTATCACGCTTTGCTGTCTGTTGGTGACAATAACTAAATTAGTCTCCAAAAAGAAATACACAGCTTTTTGATGAACCTTGGATGACTCGAACCGTTGAGTGGTTGTGACCTTGTGCACTGCGGCTCAACCTCACTATCGGCTACAGCGCCTACACTACGAGATTAGAACAATATCCAAAAGAATCGATGTGCCGTGGTCTAAGAGTATGCTAAAGAACACCAAAAGTTCAAAATAACGCGCAGTCCTTCGCGACACAGACTCTCACAGTTTTTGAACGCCAAACTCAGTATCTTCTATCTGATTTCTCTTTTCGGATTTTACACCTAACACGGACAGCTGTATGGATGACTCCGAATTGTGTAACAGATAGCTATTGACGTTCAATAAGGGTATCAACCTTTCAGGTAAGTTCACGCAATAATGCAAGTTCACATTGTCGTCGGGTGCGTGATACGGATGTAGCGCCACCCAGATAGATAAATGGATAGATGGATAGATAGATAGATGAATATATAGATAGATAGATAGATAGATAGATAGATAGATAGATAGATAGATAGATAGATAGATAGATAGATAGATAGATAGATAGATAGATAGATAGACAGACAGACAGACAGACAGAAAGATAGATAGATAAATAGATAGATAAATAGATCGCGTGACGTGATGCCACTTGATGATGTCACATTACATCGTAGCTTGGTCAAAGGCGCTTCGATCACGGAGGCAATGCAAAACCGGGTGAGCCCTGTGATCTTGGAGCCAGTGCAAAAGTTCTTTTTTCTTTTATTGCGCTAGCTGCTAGCTCCGAAAAACTACATAGCGTAGAGGCCGACCTCTTTCGACCGGCCAAAGATCGGCGAACTCACTCATCAGTCGATTCACTCGGACTCGGATCACGCCGTAAGTATGAGTCTGAATGAGGCCGGGTGAGTCATATTTTGTGAGTAAGAGTCCGAGTGAGTGCTGTAGATGAAAAATATCGTGAGTGTCAGTCCAAGTTCGTGAGTTAGAGTCTTGGAAAGCGCAATGTACATTTCTTGATGGAGTCTGAGTGAATTCCGCTTTTTTTTTGCCAACCTATGGTCATATCTACTATCATTGCTATCAGCCTTACCTGGATCTAGATTCACGTTTATAGGCTACTCACACGTACTTTTGAGCAGTGTAGTTCATACATCATTTCAATACTTATCGATCGCAGGCGCGAATTTCGTAGGGTATATTACTGCCCCCTCTCCAGCCAACTTTTGATTATAATTTCAAGATAAATGTATCTTATGTTGTGATCTATTTCAATACAAATGACCCTTTACTGGTTTACGAGCACTTATAACAGCAAGGACTACCTATAGTTCGGGATGAAGGTGTACGCACCACAGTTGACTGTAGTAGTGCACTGTGCGCTTAGTCTCAAGTGAGGGTAGAAAATAGTGACGTCACTCGCTGACGCTTGCTGCAGCTGCATACACTCTGCTACATTTACGTCACGCGCGCGTCAGACGCGCAGCGCGCTTTTCTCTCTGTGCCGTCGTGAGGCGTTCACACGTATGCCTTCCACTCCTCCCTCCGCTATACTCTCCTGTCGGAGGGCGCTCGCCATTACGCCGATGCGTTTCGGACACGTCAGCAGTCGCCTTTGCCAGATCACACGTATGAGTGATTCCCTAACCGCACGTACGCACGGCAACGCTTCAGCGCGTGGCGTGTCCTCTTCTTCCTTAGGGAGAGGGTTCCGTGTGGTTAGGGCTTCATACGCTCGCTCTGTCCTTGAATAATGACGGTAAACAACCAGGCTCTAGCGGACTATGTGCTTGAACACGGTCCGCAAGTTTGCCTAAAGAGTCTTCAAAGCTTACCGAAACTGGTCATTCCGCACATAGCTGTCATCACAGAAAGTTACCAGGTTAAGGTTAAGGATGTTGTAGGTAGCCGGAAGATCTAGTAAACAACCAGGCTCTAGTGGACTGTGTACTTGAACACGGTCCGCAAGTTTACCTAAAGAGTCTTCAAAGCTTACCGAAACTGGTCATTCCGCACATAGTTGTCATCACAGAAAGTTACCAGGTTAAGGTTAAGGATGTTGTAGGTAGCCGGCGGATTTAGTAAACAACCAGGCTCTAGCGGATTGCGTACTTTAACACGGTCCGCAAGTTTACCTAAAAAGTCTTTAAAGCTTACCGAAACTGGTCATTCCGCACATAGTTGTCATCACAGAAAGTTACCAGGTTAAGGTTAAAGATGTTGTAGGTAGCCGGCGGATCTAGTAAACAACCAGGCTCTAGCGGACTGCGTACTTGAACATGGTCCGCAAGTTTACCGAAAGAGTCTTCAAAGCTTACCGAAACTGGTCATTCCGCCCATAGTTGTCATCACAGAAAGTTACCAGGTTAAGGTTAAGGATGTTGTAGGTAGCCGGCGGATCTAGTAAATAACCAGGCTCTAGCGGACTGTGTACTTGAACACGGTCCGCAAGTTCACCTAAAGAGTCTTCAAAGCTTACCCAAACTGGTCGTTCCGCACGTAGATGTCTTCACAGAAAGTTATCAGGTTAAGGTTAAGGATGTTGTAGGTAGCCGGCGGACATAGTAAACAACCAAGCTCTAGCGGACTGTGTACTTCAACACGGTCCGCAAGTTTACCTAAAGAGTCTTCGAATTTTACTGAAAGTGGTCGTTCCGCACATAGTTGTCATCACAGAAAGTTAGCAGGTTAAGGATGTTGTTGGTAGCCGGCGGATCTAGCCTTGCATAATTTGCAAGCAGTTGCCCCACCCGGTTTCCTCTTTGCTATATAATTGTAGCTAATGTCCTTTGTTTTTTTTTAACTAAGCACGAGCAGGCTTTTAAAATAAAAATTGTGCACAGCGCGACGTAAGCCTGCACAAGACGGTGGACTTTGTGCTATTCCACGTGCATCATTGTGCCGGTACTCGATCTATAGCTGCACTATACACCAAACATAATTGTCACTTATCACAAGTTACCAGAGCTTACGCCATTACGTTCCTTAAGCACAACCGAGGGTACAAAGGCTTTTCTCAGCGTTTCTCTGCACTAAGGCTTTTCTCAGCGTTTCTCTGCACTACATATTCATTGTGCATGCACTGCACATGAACATAGTGTGCCGCACGGCAAAAAAAAAAAAAAAAAACTAAGAAAAGCGGCGCCGCAAGTGCAAACGCGAATTTTCGGCGGACCGTTATCGTGAAGGGTGTTGTGACGATGTTGTACCCATAGGCATGCGTACGGTGGGGTGGGGAGGCACCCCCCCGCCCTGGTCACATGAGAGGGGGGGGAAAGTATGCCTCATACAATGACTTGATATGGGGGGGGGGTGCTTTGCGAGGAACATTTGCCTTCCCCTCTGAAGGGAAACTCTGCGCGCGCCTATGGTTGTAAATCACCAGAGGTGTGTCACTTCAAGTCGAGGGAGTTCCTCTTGATGCACAGCACTATTAACCTAAAGAATGAGCCCTGATACGTTGAGTCAAACCGAAACAACTTCCCAGAAAGTTGTAGGCACAGCTTTATATTGATTGCGGAATGCACACGCGTGGAAATGTTGGAATGTAGCGATAACTGGCACGTTTGCAGTTGTTTTTGTGACGACAGGGTTTGCGAAAGTATCGTGAAAATCGATCCAAAATGGTTTTCAACCGACAGTATACAGTCGTTCCACATTCGGAAAGAACGTGCGTTAGCAAAAGCAAATCAAATCCCATAATTATATATATACTGCCATGCATCCCATATGAGGCGTATTCGCCACTAGCGCAACGACTCGACATACGGCCGTCAGGGAATTGGCGCGTGCTATTCGACTGTCGCCTTTGTATGCGGAACAAAGCCTCACTCGACAGCGCAACGTAAGAGCCCGATCCTTCCACAGTCCCTTTCTTGGCGCTGACACCAAACAGTGATTCTCTCTCCTTCTCGTGACACCTTTCACAGCGAAAAGGACAGAAACCTCGGCTCCTGCTATAGACCTCTGCAAGAATATGCTTATTCAACGCTTCCCGCGCTTCTGGGGAGTTCCGTGCAGCACTGTGGAACCCCAGGGGACCGCGACGACCTGGCGGCATGCTCTGGCGCGCGACAAAGAAGTGCCCGCGCTTCGTCGACGTGCTGTCGCCTGTCGGCGGTTACACGTGTTTCGTTCACACTGTTCGAGAGGTGAACTTGCAAATTACATGGTTTTCGATAACCCCTATTCCCCACAAGAAACGTTAGGTGGGCTGAATAAAGTGTGGTGAACGGGTGCGTAGTGATACAGAGTTGGAAAACTCGCTCGCCCTTTTTACTGGGGCTCCAAGTACCTATAAGTCTAACGTAGCACTGTCTGGAACATACGAGCCGGAGCGCCGGAACAAGGCGCGACTGAGGCAGCGGCACGCGTGTGAGCAAGATGCCTAACCACGCTTCGGCGAAGAAGGCGCGATCGACCGATTGGCGTACGCGCCCCTAATTACGAGCCACAACGCGGGCCGAGTCGGCTTTCAGACGCGAGGATCACAGGTGCTGTTCGCCAATCTGATTGACGCGCTTTCCAGCGAAAAAATCGCACCGATCCCCCGTGTTACTCTTTGATGCGAGGCCGTTCGATTTGCTTCACCGTCCACGTTTCCGTTTCCCGGTAGCTAACGGCATTTCAACCGAGCCAGAAAGCAAAAGTGAACAAAAGCAACACGGCGGCTTCCGGGGAGGCAGCCAGCTTCCAAGTCGGACTTCGCGTGTTCCTGCGCGCGGCTTGTCATTCACAGGGGCACTTAACGCCGTTGTATATGGAACAGGAACGGCCGGCGTTGAGGTTTATTCCTATTTATGTTGTGCTGAGGGAACGTGGAAATCGATGAGAGCGCTGCCCGCCGACACGGCTTTACGCAGCCAACAAGGCGCTAAACCGGAGTTTTGAAGTTGGTATGACCGTTCAGAGTGGCATGCGTGAACAGCCAGCCAAGTTATTGTACGAGTTTTGCACTTGCCTTGGTGTTGAGACTACTGAAGAGCTTGTATATTACCAGCCTTAGCTTAGTGGTAAGACGAATCAGGGAACCTTCTCCGGGAACTCATACACTCACAAGGTGACGCGCTATGCTTAGCATCCTCCACCTCCCTTCAACATCACCATCCTCAGGAATTGTAACATTGGCTGAAAGACTGGGGTGTGCACAGGAAGTTCAGCCCCACACATTTAGTTTTACAGCGAAAGCTGCTATGAGATCAGAACACGAGTCTTGCACGGCGCCGTAGTTGTCCGCCGCCGCCACTGGTGTCCGTAACCAGTATAGAACGAAAAAAAAAACGACACAGTGGGATTCGTACTCGGGTCCGTTGCGTGGCAGCCTAGTATTCTACCACTGAGCCACGCCACTGCTAAAAAAAAAAAAAAAAAACTGAGCCACGCCACTGCGTGGAACTCATTCATAAACTGACCTTAGGGAGGCTTAATGTCGGCAAAGGAATCGCGTTAATATGAGTAACGAAGCGTTTTAGGAACATCAAAGGAACAGCCAGGTGTCACACAATGTGAATTGCGTAACGAGTTGGTCGTTCTGTGCTGCAACCCATTAGAAAACTTGTCCTGGATCACCTATCAGCTGTGGCACATACCCACTTCGGGCATAATTCCTCATCGTCGTCAGCCGCTGCATAAAAAATTGCACAGAACTCCTAACAAGTGTGTAGCGGATACCGCGTTTCTCCAATAGAATGACGAAGTACGAAAGAGTGTTCAAAAAAATTGATCAGACCCTCTACTGAGGGCTTCTTCGGAGTACAACCACTTGTTATTTCCCTGCTGCAGTGAACTGTCTGATTCAAGGGTGATGGAAGTTGTCATCTCAAAATTTCGTTGCCGCGTAGCCTCGCTCAATTTTTACTTGCGTAGATCCGGTTTATTGAATTCTCCTATGTGCGTTTACTGTAATCAAGAGGAAACGATTATCCATTTTCGCTCAACTTGTCGCCATTTCCATTCATTCAGGAAACTCATACTAGCACCACCTCTTCAAAAACTGGGCTCGTAATTATCAGAACCTGCTCTTCTTTCTTTTGAAGCCTCTACTCTGGGGTACAGCCACATAGATGTTTTATTCGCCGTTCAGGAATACATCCCGGCGACTAAATGATTTTTCTTGCTAAATTGTGGGCTCGCTACTTTTTTAATTCATATTCGCAATCGGCATTTCAAATCATAATTAAATAACTAGCGTTTTAGGAAAGAAGCAATCCAGAAGGTATCGGGCAAATTCACCTTATTACCGGCCAACCCCATCCTTCGAGTACGAGGCATGTGCAAAGGAAAACAACAACAACAACAACAACAACAACAACGACGACGACGACGACAACGACAACAACAACAGCTCTGAAGGGCCACTCTTCTAGCTTTCGCCGTGACTGTGCTACGCGTTATGAGCAGGCCTGGCGTTTTTCGTGACCTCTTACCGTGAAAAATACTGAAAATACTAGAAAATAGTGCCATAGATATATCAGTTTAATATTCTTACTCCTGCGAACCAGGGCACGTATTCACACAAATATTGTCAAGGCATAGAAGTGTTCTTCAGACATAATGCAAAACTCATTTGAGAAAAGAACAAATTTTATGAAAGGAAAGGCAGGGAGAATTACCAGTTCAGGACAACCAGTTTGCTATCACACTTGTGTAAATAAGACAATTGGAAGGTGGAGAAAGTAGGACAGCGAATAACGCAGCACATGCACAGTCACAGTGCGCCATTCCTGCGTTGTATGCGACATCACTGACACAGCCCATTGTTCAAGTCCGTTTTTCTGAAAAGTCTCAGCAGTGTCTTCGTCGCCGTCAGATGCAATGTCTTCTGTCGAAATGTAAGAATACCTTTAACAGACAGATGTTTGAATCTTGTTGAGGTGATATGCTAAACTCAATTGAGTGTTTGTTACCAGCTCTTGACATAAAACACCCCCCTTCCCCAACATAAAAATATATAGATAGATTGACAGATAGATAGATAGATAGATAGATAGCACCATCCACAAACACGGTGTTACTTTCATGTTCTTCTATATAGCATAACAAGAATTGTTGTCGTACAAATGATGAACAAGCAACGAGCTAACCGCGTGCAATTTACATGGAGTAAATGTGTGGTACTGTCTCGCAACTCTGGTACATGTCTTGCCACTACTCATTGCTGAACTTTGGGCGTGTTCGTGCTGGAACTGTGAAAACATTTTAGAGCCAACAAAGAAGTACACAACGGTAAAAGGAGACAGCTAGATAAGTTCATGTGGTCAATGTTTCCTGCATGACTTGTCCGCTGGTGCTGAGATTATTCACACTTTCAGTACACTCCTTAAAATTGTGGAAAACGAGCACGTTTGGAAATATTACCTAGTTTTATCTCTTTTTATTACGGCGTCCAGATATTTGTACAGAACATATTAGGAAATTTTAAGCTAGCCAACACCCCGCCTTAAAATATGAAATTTTGGCATTACCCAACGCAGGATCAAGGTCACCGTTTCAAATCCGTTACAGGGCTTTGGATAGCTTAATCATGATTCACGGATGCGTTTTCATCACAAATGTGGACACTGGGAAACAAGGGGTTATTAGAGTAGCGATGACAAGACGAGTGCCAATACACCACGTATGCTGCGGCTGGTCCGCGAACGCGGAGTGTTCGACGTGCCTCACTTCTCTCGACGCCAACCGCATTCGCGAACATGTCGCAGACGGAGCTCGCCCGGGGGCTCGTTGGCCGGCGCGGAGAACAATTTGCCGCTTGGCCGGACGGCCGCTGGCCAATATGTTACCCCGCGCCGGAGACAGCTGTTGCACGAGACCATCACGATTCGCAAATGAGGAAAGGCTTCGCGGCGGGCGTGATGCGGAACCACGTGCACGTACGGCGTCCGCTAGCACGGCGGCGGCTCGGTCTTCTGCGCCGAGATACGCGGTCGGCGCATCACTCACGAAGCCGCCTCCGAGCTGCCTGACGGCAATTAGGGGAAGGCACTTCCTGACCTCTTACTGGTACATCCGCGCCAAGAGTGTGTTGGAATCTCTGTAGGGGTATCAGCGAAGGTTTTTATTTCGAACGGTCCAAAGAGGCGGGGTTTATGTTTAGGTACAGCGTGAAAACGACGACATCGGAGTGAAACAGAAGGTACACGTACGGGCATTGTCAGCGCTCGTCTGTGTCCCATGTGTTTAACTCCGTCTTCGTCGTTTTAGGGCTGTACGTAAACATGCTACCTTACCAACTAGCGCGACCTTTAAAATCCTCTTACGATTCTCCCTAGTGGGGGCAAGTTTTAAGCGCAGCCACGTCCCCCTTTGCTCTCCCTCAATCCCTTCTCCCCCACCTTTTCATTGGTCTAGTGCGGAATATTCGCTTTTGTATACGGGTTCACCTGAGTTTACATAATTGTGGTATCTTTTGTTTATCAAGTGTAATAGTAATGTTACTTTGTCAGGGTTTCGTAATACTTATTTCAAATAAGCGTGTGTACAATTCTAGCCCTGTCTTGAAAATAGTTTCCTTATTATTGGAAAACCATTCGATACGTATTCGTATTGGATTCACTATGATCGCTGCTTGATTTGTTTCTAAATATCCCTACTTGCGCACCGCTATAGCGCGCGCGGATTCACGTTCCCGCACGGTCATACGCACGTCAGCCTCATTGAGCCACGCGCGCGTACAGCGAACGCGATGCACAGCTTTTGATGCCATCGGCCGACGCGTGCGAGCGACAAAGCATCGTCAGCAATCATTCCGCGAGACACGGAGGGCACGATTCACGCCCCTCGAAGTTACGTTCAGCACGGCGGAAGGTAGTAGAGTTGCAGTTGAAACTCTCACGGGGGCGGTGACGTCTTCGAGAATGAAGCACACACGAACACACGCGCGTGACACGTTTGCATACTCCGTTTCGTACGAGAGCTGTGTAGTGAACTCGAATGATCTGGTGCAACAACGTGGAAGCTGTGCGAGAAGTTCGATCAACAAAATGTGCCTGTTCGAGCATCTCGTGTTAGGATTCTGTCGGTGTAAATGTGGACCTGCGACTCGCTACCGCTGCGCCTTACCAGAACTAATAATGGAGGCCATGATAAAAAAGAAGACACTTAACGATCGAGAGCAACCTTTCGATAATCGTGTAAATAACGGTGTTCGTTTCTGACTAAGGTACAAAGAATATTCATTTATTACTCAGGCTAAAAAATTATGAACCATCTCTCCGATGGGAACCCTGATGGTGCGTGAAGCAGCAGTGGTGTGCACTGCGTTGTCCCGGTTGAAACGGACGTCGACGTGGGTGCTGTAAGAACGGTTTGAAGCGAAACTCGGTGCAGCCTTCACTCGAGTAAACGTTTGTTTGAAACGCAAAGATACAGGAGGCGAGACGCGTTGAAGACGCTTGCACTCGGCTTCCTTGGCTCGCCTCACGTCGATGTTACCCGCACGCCGTCTGTATTCACGAACGCGATCGGTGTTCTTGACTCGCACCTCGTCGGTGGCATATGGTCTTCCACTGCCGACGCTTGCGTTTCGGCTTCCCTGGCTCACGCCTCGTTGGTGTTGACGTTGTCATTCGCGAACGTGATTGGCTTCGCTAACCCTCGCAACGCCGGCTACAGCCGGGAAACGTACACGCACACTAGCGGAAGCATGCCGTGACGGCGTCCCGCCTGTCGGCGCGATCGCGCGGCAAGCAGCGGTGTACTGTCCACATTGTCGGAGCCGCGAGATTCTTGAGGTGCATGCAGCGCGCGCACCACAGAACACCTACCAGTTCGCGCACCCACTGGCTCGTGGCTTCTTCTCGCCGACAGATGGAGAGAGGTGGCACGGGTGAGATGATGTCCTCGTCAGGAGTGGGCTCGAGTGTTGCGAGCGGTGAAGAGGGTGAAGGGAGAGAGAGCGGACACGCGGCGAGCGCGTGGCAGGCAAGGGAGAGAGATGTCACTGCGCCCTGCTAGAAGGGTGTGAGCTGCTTAGCACCGCTGCAACACCTGCTGCAAAGGGAGCAGTGCGGATGGAGGGACAGCGTTACACAGGCTAGTCAAAGAGCTGCTTCGCATCTAAAACGACAAAGATAATCATATTACAGTTGGTCGAACCAACGAACTATTTCTTTTTGCGAGCGCATGTACTGCAATCAGCCTCGCTATCTTCCACAGCGTTGCACCTGATGTATGAAGCGGAGCATAAAGCACTTAGACGATAGATCAATGAACGTAGACACGGAGCTAACGCTGGCGTTTTCACGAAAGCGTTCAATTGTACTATTGATGGACGGGAGGGAGAGAGAGAGGGTTAGAGAATCGATCGTACATGCTATGAATCCTGTATTTTCTACGCTCATTGCTTCGTGCTCCCAAAATAAAGTTTTTCTGGAACTACCACCCTGAGCCTGAAATGTCTGACGGGTCGTGTAGGAGCTCATATCGGCTAATTAAGAGCGGGATTTCGTTAGCGCTTAACAGTTGCCTAGTTGCCCCTACCATTTCACCTGATGCGACTGGAGCCGCTTATTTCTGTTACTGTTCCGCCAGAACAGGCAGCTGGTGTAATGTCACCCTTCTTGACGCAATTCTCGCATTTTCTCACACATTGTCGCTTGCGATTTTCATGCTAGTACACGATGCTGTCTGTTGTACTATTCTTGTCCCGTGCTGTATCCGTGCGGCATTGTTCTTCAGGAAGAGTGACGGTTATATTTATATTAAATCACGATTATGAATGTTGGGGTTGACCGTCCGAAAACCCCAATATTGATTAGAAGGGACGCCCTTGCTTAGGATGAGGGCATTTAATTGCTGTTACAACCACGACCCTAATCCTGTGTCGTTGATTTTAGATCAGAAATAAAGGGTGTCTGTGAATACGTGGTGTCCTAATTCACCCCCTCTCCCCCCCCCCCCCACACACACATATATATATATATATATATATATATATATATATATATATATATATATATATATACCCACGCTCGCAGAAGCACAAAGAATGATTCTCTATGGTGACATTCGCTATTCAAAAGACTGAAATCATGTGGGTTTCATTAAAAAGGCGGAGAAAAGCTTCATTTTTCCAAGTTTAGAAAATACAGTAGTGTTTCACAATACCTCACCCTAAACCCTCTCAACACAGCGGGTACTTAAGCTTTCCCTTCCCCCAGTGTAGAGTAGCAGGCTAGAGCAAGCTATCGCTCAGGCCGACTCTCTGCCTATCTGTAAATAAACCTATCTCTCTCTTTCTCAGAATGAATCAGCATCGATGTTTTATTTACACACATGATCCGCACGGCACGCGAGACGGTGGAAGCCTTACGTGAGAAATAAATGTTATGTTAAAAACCTTTCATGTAAAGCCTCTTTATAGCCCTGTTTGAAAAAAGAGATTGCTTTCCGCCAGCGTACGTTCTATCATTTTGGGTCTGTGTCATTCACCACGTGCTACTATGTAACGATTACATTAATGAAAACTAACAGACAATAATGGCAAGGAAAGTGTAGGTAATGATATTTTTCGTAATTATAATATAAATGTGAAGCAAGAAGGTAAGCTGGACGAAAAGATAACTGCCGCCGGCAGGGACCGATCCAACCCTCGAATAAAGCGTCCCTCGAAGGTTGCAGGTTCGCTCCCTATACCGGTGGCAAGGTATCATTTCGTCCTCTAACTTTTTTTTCCCTTCATGTTACAGTTGCTGCAATTAACGTCCCTTATACTTTCCTTGGCATTATTGTTTATTAGTTATTGTGTCTAACAAAGAAAAACGAGCCCTTAAAATTTTCCTTTTTTCCTTTACCATGCGTTTGTTGCGAGTTCGGTGCTCTCCTCTGCTCCCACGCTCTTACCGCAAATTATCAGATTAGATACCGAACTGCAAGTCCACAACATGAAAACATTCGTTCGAGGAGTGACAGTGGTGGTGGCTGCGTATTTGATATCGTGCTGGCGGCGTGACACCCTTTAAATGTTCCCACAAAAGCCCGCCTGCACGTACGCAAGCGAAGAGGTGGACTGTGAACAATTGTTTATTTTCAATCTCTGCACGTTGTGACTCCACAAACGACCGAGTTAACAAAAAGGCGACAAGGTGACCACCAGGGGAAGAACAAGAGAAGCGACAGGAGCGAAAATGTTCGCACAGGGGACTTGGCTTAGTAGGGAGGCTTGAAGAAGTCAGGTTCTCTTTTGGAACATCGCTTATCGTCCGGCAGGCTTCACTTGTCCACATACAGCACATTGAGAAGACGAGATACAACCAACAACGTCCTTACGTATATGCACAGAGACACCGCGTGAGCATTCGCACCATTTTTCAACACTGCACGAACTCGGCATTACACGGCCCCAAAAACTCATGTTCGAGACTTCCATACAGTTCAACGGCTATATACAATGCTGGTTTCGTCAGGTCTTAGTCGATAAATAATAATTTTAGGAGGTTGACGTTCCGAAACCACGATGTGAAGTCACGAGCTACGATGGCTCAAGTTTCGAAGCATTGAGCTCAGTCGGTCCTCGGGAGAGAAGACACCTGCATGGACGCCGAGGGACAATTACTTTATGTTTGACACGACTCAATCATGCAGCTCAGTCTACTATACTTTATAGAATCCATACAGCGCATCACTGTCGATTTGCTAGCGTACTAAGCTTGTGCCGGTTACGTCAACCAGCTGAACAGCGGTTTGTATTGGCCTCGAGGACTTACCGTGGCGCCACCTACGTGTTGACGTCACTCATAGGATGCTGGGTTGAGTTGGTCTGCTAGAACATCGCATTTACTGCGCTTTTACTGTGGACACCGTGTGTGCTTCCCTTTGTTTTGAAGCTGAGTGCTTAAAGAAGCGGTAAGACCTGATAATACTGGCAACCAAACTACGAATCCGTGCCCCCTGATGGCACTCTTGTGTCTAATTTGCATCGTGAAATCCTGACTAATTGATTAATTTTTGGGGTTTAACGTCCCAAAACCACTATATGATTATGAGAGACGCCGTAGTGGAGGGCTCCGGAAATTTTGACCACCTGGGGTTCTTTAACGTGCACCCAAATCTGAGCACACAGGCCTACGACGTTTCCGCCTCCATCGGAAATGTAGCCGCCGCAGCCGGGATTTGAACCCGCGACCTGCGGGTCAGCAGCCGAGTACCTTAGCCACTAGACCACCACGGCGGGGCGTGAAATTCTGACTAAGAACCGGTGCAGCCATAGGGGACGATGAAAGTGGTGTCGCGAAAGCAAAGCTGCCAAATCCCACAACTACACATCCTATTTGTGACGTCAAAACGATCGCAGCGCTGACCTCTCTAGTGGTGCTGCAGTATCAGCAGCCACATGCCATCCGCTGAAAAACCCGGGCTATTTGACATTATTCAGCGAGAAATACGTTAACGTGCTCTATGAGGGCCGATTTCATAGCCTACATGACACGCTGACTACAAACGATGCCGATTGCATGAACGTGAAAACTCGAACCCCTATCTCGAGAACTATTGGAGAGGTGCATTCGCTCTGGATACTTCAATTTTAATGCTATAGCAATTATATATACCAGACTTTTGCCGTCACCGTTGCCGTCATGTTCTCTATATACGTATATGTATGCATGTATATAAAAGCCACAAATAAAAACATTTTGATGAAAATATTTTTGTTGTGAGCGAAAAAGGAATTTGAATCTGCGACCGTCGGCAGAATATAAGAGCACGTGGCGTTGGATGAAAGCCACATGATACCACGTGGGGAGTAATTAAAATCATGTGAGACGGGCCGTTGCCCGCGTCGCGTTAGCGTCGTATCCCCGGTGACTCGCTCTAGTTTTTGATTTTTCGGCGATATTTTGGCCATGCCATTTGTGGCCAGCGAGACAGACTCGCTACACGATGTGTCCCGCTTTAAAGAGACACGTTTACTACCTTTTCGGTCCCATAGCTCTTCGGCGAGGGTATAACTATTTTTGTCAAAAAGAGTTAGAGTTTTCTCATAAAAGGAGTCATGTACGTGGGCATGCCAGGACTCGCAGAAAAGGGTGAAAGTATTTTTTAGTAGAATCATTGTCTCGACTAATTACCTCTAATCAGACCGGATCAATTGGACACAGTTATCCCTTCGACAATCAGTGTTATTTTGCTTCTCGGTTTGCTGCTTGGACGAGAATTGTCTTGAACACTCATCATCATGCTACCATACAAATCCGACGACCCTGAATTCTTTCTCTTATCAGTTGTAGCGGAGTGTGGGAAAAATTGCCGTCAAGTCGGCCGTACCTTTACGACAGAAGACTAGGCTTACCAAAGGAATCGGCATGATAATGCTAATTATTACAAGGTTCTATACTTAATCTCCCGTAGTGTTGTGAGCTCTATCCACGATGTACTCGGTATTATCTCTAAGCTTCTGGCCCATACAAGGCCCAATGGGGTCGCTGAACTTGCATGCAGGTAAACAAAATGGTCGAGCCATTGCATGGACTTCAGACGGCGGACTTGCGCAGTCTTGCGGTTGCGAGACCGTGCAAGCGAACCATTTCCAGACATATTGTATGGTAACATTACTGTGTTGTCACCATGATTTAATCACCAGAATCGCTACTCTATTATCGCGAGGCCATTCTAATGAAAAAGAGTGCATCAGCAGCACTGCTATAATTTTGCCTTTGAACTGAGGAAGAGGAAGGACCAAGTACTGATTACTTTTATTTATAAATTATTCGTTTCTTGGCCAATCTCCAATAGTGTGTGTGTGAGCCACGCATGTAGGCCATCATCATCAGCATCATCATCATCGGTGCAGTGGCCTTTCTTGGCCTTCCGTGTGTATAGAGGTATTGCATACAGAGAGAAACCGAAGCGTTGAAGTACATGCGGTGGCTTTGGAGGTGCCACCGGTTCACGGCCGAGTCGCTTCAACGTCTTCTCACGACGTCTATTAGTTTCGCACAATCTGTAAACCGGTGTGTAATGTAAAACCATTGAGAGCGCGGAGTGCAGCTGCAGTGAACGTTCCGAATAGTGGAAGTTGCCGGAACTCTTCCAGGAATCCATTTCGCCCTAAACTTGCGCCTTGTTTGGATTTACCCCACTGTGTAGGCGCACGCGTTGCAACCTCTAAAGAACCGCAGTTGCGTGCGACGTAGCGATATGTCCCCAATATGCCCCGAGATGGGGAAAGGCAGCGCTACGTGAAAGACTGGCCGTGCACCGTATAGTCCGCACGGCCGCCGCGCTGGGAAAAGAGTTACGGCTCCTGTGTTTATGAGCCGACTGGCAGAGCTACAGAAGGAGCACACGAAACGGCTACATTCGGCAATCAGCGGGCAGTGTCCGGCCGCCAGAGGGGCCATTTGAGACCACGCCGGGGCTGTCAGCCTGCGGGATAATGCGGTAGACCTCCGTCGGTGAGCCCGTTGACGTGCGCGGCGTTTCCGTTTCTTGAATAACGCCGTTCGACCGGCTGATCAGAGCTCCAGGTGTCGTTCGTATAGCACCCCCGCGTTGTTTCGAATCTACTGTTCCTCTTTCTTTTTTTTTTTCTTTTCTTCCGTGGGCTTGTTTCTCGGCAGATTTCGTGGCAGTTTTCGTGTGAAACGTGGCTGCTGCGATCACTGCATTGAATTCTCTGAAGCAAAAGCCATTGTTCTTTTACTTATGTGGGACTGGCTGAAGTTTGAAAGAAAAAAAAAGTTTTTTTTTTAACTAGTTACGGCTGGATCACGCGGATTTCTCGTATGCGGAGGCAATAGCGTTTTCCCGCAGGCTACTGAGATTTATTTTTTTTTGTTTTTGCCCCTTCTAGTAAGCGCCCATCATCACATCCATTGTGATGGCCTATTGAATGGAAGTTTGATCTGAGGAAGTGAATGAATAGACATACACGATAGAGCGCAACAAAAACAATAATGGAATGTTTAAGTAAGAAGAAAATTCACTGTCCATTCGAAAGACTGTGAAAGGAAAAGGAGATCTGGATATTCTGTCAAGCAAAGTCTGAAAAAACTTGCTCGTGTAAAGCCGCTTTACTGTCATTTTCTGAAGAAGATTATATTCTCGCTCAACGCTAGGCAAATGCTTCGCAAGGAGCAACAACAACAACAAAAAAAAAAAAAACCTCTTAAAAGTCTTTTTCTCTTGCTTTCATATTTCATTTTGGCTTTACAAATGTTTTATTTTTTTCTGTTCTGATTTATGTATTGGCCCGAGATATCACAACACTGCGGTGATTTATAGACGAATGTGTTCGTCCGGACGTGACTTTTTCTTGCAGGAGTACACCATTGTTTTTGACGCTGGAGAACTGAACTGTTTATCGGTAAGTGTGTTCGAGTATATATTAGCAATGACGATATTCCTTTTTCTCTTTTCTGGAGGTCAACAATGCACTTAAGACACGTCTGCAAAGGCCTTCTCGACTTCACATAAAAACCGACGCCGAGCCTTGTCTGTCACTCTCATCGGTCATCCTCACCAACCCTTCAGAGCCGGGACGATGGGTCGCCTTCACTGAATCCGGACCTCCACCAAAAGGTAAGGCTCTTCAATGCCCACTTCATTCAACGTCGAGTCCGTGGCAACCTTGAAAGTCGTGCATGACGACTGCATTTCAACGGTTCAGTTGTCAGTGCAAGTAATTGTGCTAGGCGAAGCCCAACTTCGCTTCAAGCGCTTTAAAGCATGAGGCCGAAGCTTCAGAAATGTTCGCCCTGCAGTTGGTCGACCTTGGTTACAGGACACGAAGCACATTTTGTCCAATGCGAACATTGGGTTAACGAGCGTTGGTCACACTACGAGGGAATGTTCCTATTTTTATTTTATTTTTGGTTTTTGTTTATGCCTGCCTACTGGAGCCCATGCGCACATAAAACCGATTTCGTATCGGTAGTTAAATGAATCACAGTGTGTCAGCACATCATGCCAAGAGCATGGTATCAACGCGTTTTTGAGGCAGAAAAAGATGCAGGCAGAGAAGTCCTGGTGTTCGCTTGAATTACGTACTGTCACGAAACTCTCTTGCAACAGTATAGGCAAATCCTACAAACCTTTATGATTGCGAAAAATCGGAGCTGACCTTACAGACGATTGAATCTAATAAATGGCAGAGGTGCCTATAAGCCTCTGCTCAGTCATTCAAGACGATACGAAATTTCGCATATCGCACAATTTACCAGCATTGCAACCATTACAACTTGGGACCCGGTTGCCTAAGAACAAGATTGCGTACATGCTGTTCTTTGTGTCGGCGTTTCGAACTCCTAAATCACCAGAAACTCAATAAAATGCGGAAAATGGACTCTTGTAATTTACACCCGCCCTGGAATTATTCCACTTTTTTTTTAAAGGGAGTTTGTTGTGGCTTACTTGTGCTAACAATGAGCCATTGCTTTTTGTTCAAGGTACTTAAACGCATGGCGGATGCAGAGGAGGGGGGGTGTGCGGACGTGCTGACACCCCTCTCTCCCTTTCACTTTTTTAATGTTTATATAAATGCGGGTGTAGATGCCCCATTCTTCACTTTAGTTATCCCGCAAAACTACCGTGGACCCTACGTAGTAACAATGGTGTGTGCAGTGATGACACAGATACACGGATACCACTCACAGTCACTGACACACACACGCGAAACAGAAGGGAAGTGGATCGACGTTGTATACCTATAGTTACGAAGTATAAGTGAATCAATACACGCATGCATTCGGGGATCACGGAGAAAAGTCCCATACGAGAGCTGAATTCAGGACGTGAGCGGCGTGTCACTTTGAACGCACTTTGTGAAAGCCCTTCATTTTCGACCGACGTGTTTCAGGGGTGTAGTACTCGACGAAGGCATGGCGCACGTAAATCACAAACGTGTTCTCCCGGCCGTCGGGTGGGTGCGCGTGCAAGCAGGCGGATGCAGCAGCGTGTTCTTCCTTTGAAGAGAGGCTCGGCCACGGCGGCGCGATGCTACCGGCGACAGCTGCTTTGGCGATCAGAATGACCCGCAAATGCGCAATAAAGGTCCGGCCAATGCTCGTTAGTTGTGACAAACGACCCTCGCGAAACCGCCGTGTCTTGCATACTTCAGTGTCTTTGTGGGTTCCCAATACGTGACACCCGTGTCAGGTGGTGACGGCACCTTCTTACGCGGGTGCCACATAAGTCTCACGCCCTTCGTGTTTTTCAGGGGGCGAAGCACGTTAAGAGCGCACAATGTCCGTATGTCCATGAAGCGCCGCCCGGCGTCTGCAGCAGATGTAGAAACTTATACATCCGAGAACAGCAAAAAATGTTATCAAAAGACTGTTAACCAACAGAAACAAAATAAAAGGTCAAAACACAGGAAAAACACTAACAATTCCCCACCTATGAATCAAAGCATATCACAGAACAAAAGGTTAACAAAAACAAAATAAAAGGCTGTTAACCAGGACAAAATAAAAGACCACGATTCATGACCAAATGCACACTGCTTCACCCCATAGATCGCATTCATTTTTTAGATGTGTGAAGATTTTCATGATCGCCGAATATGCTGGGCTTTCACCCACGGGACGGCTCTATGCTCTCCCATTGTAGAGTACTTAGTACTCTGAATCGTTAACCACTCTTTCAAACCACTCCCATAGTAGAGTACTATATATGTACTCTATAAATCGTTAAACACTTTTTCTAAACAGATAGCGTTTCATGCTGCTGTGGAGAATAGTGATGTGAAGCGTAGCCACGGGACGGCTTTAAGCTCTCTCATAGTATAGTAACTATAGTACTCTAAATCGTTACACACTTTTTCTAAACACACGTTACAACGATGAAGGGACGGCTTTCAGCTCTCCCACAGCAGAGTACCGAGTACTCTACATCGTTAAAATTTTTTTTCTAAATACTCTATGTGGTCTTAACTTTTTCTGAGACACTGTTTGGGCGCGAGTGTGAATGGCGTTACTAATGCGCTTACACCGTGCCTGGGCAGTTACGCACAACTATTTACAGATAGATGAATGGAGAAAGACAAAAGAGAAACCAAGGGGAGAGGCAGGGAGGTTGAACGAGCTTTGGCTCGGTTGGCTAATCTATACGTGGGAGGGGGGGGAGAAAAGTGAGTATTCTCCTTCTTCCCTCCTTGCCTCATCACTCCTCGTTGTACTGGGGCTTTATCGTTCACCCAAATCTGAGCGTGCACCGAAATCTGAGCACGCAGGCTTACAGCATTTTCGCCTTCATCGAAAATGCAGCCGCCACCCGCGGGATTAGAACCCGCGACCTGCGGGTCCGCGGCCGAGTACCTTAGCCACTATAGACCACTGCGGCGGGGCTCTCATTCACTCCGCTATATCCTCCCAAACGTCTTCACTTTCCCTCTCACATGATGGACTCGATAGTGCGGCTTGCCTAATTTCTGTGGCGCATACCAGGCCGTGTCTTTGCAGTTGCTACGCGAAGTTATGCCATGCTTAAACAATTAGGCTGCTGAAAAAACAACAAAACAAAACAAAAAGCACTGATTATTCGATAAAAGCAATGACAGTCTGCAGTGTATTAAAAAAAAACCACGTGCTCGTTCATTCCGCACTGCGCGTCTACTGGGTGACGTATTCATCACTGCCTCCTAGCGTACCGGATCCATCATATGTTATGATGACATTAATTGTACCTGAAAAGAAAACATGCTACTTCAAAAGGAGCACGCGGCGGCTTTCCATACCTGTCTACATAAAAGCCGGAAAAACATACTTGGCGTGTTCAACTAGACCATTGCTGTTAAGACAAAAATGAATGCATAAAATAAAAGATTAAAAATATCACTTACATTGTGAAAAAAAAAAGAAATAGCGGGGAATATCTCAAAGAAGTATAACGTGCGGCGTATTTAGTGGATTATAATAGAGGAATGACAGTACATATGCGTTATTTATTACATTGTAATAATATCGAATAGGCAACATAAACTATAGCACTGACCAGCACTAGCCAAAAGTTCACGAATAATCACCACGGCTGATAAGCGGCGCACGACACGACATTTAGGTTACGTGATGCGTATTTTAACGTGCGAGGAAAATAAATAAATAAAAAAACGCTTAGGCGTCTTATCGGTAACGTGGTTCGTATCGTTACCCGCACGACACGCACGTCATGCCACGTCATTCACGTCATGACACACACGTCATTCATGTTATGTCGAACCTGCATGCCATGTCATGCGCATTCCGGTATCTAACCAATGAGAAACGACCACGACGTCATCATGATGCAGCAAGATGGACGCTTGGATGAATGGGCCTTTTTTCCAACACGTGACTGGGGCAAAGTGTTTCATGAAGTTCGTGACAGACATTCGTGTCGAGACGTGTCAGTTATGTTCCTCATCCACTCATGCCCTCATATGCCAATTTCGATGTACACTAAGTTAAGAAAACCACCAGCAGAACTCACCCCCGTATTCACAAACGCTCCTCGACTCGACTTTCACCCTTCACTTGACACAGTTGAGCACTGCGCCGCTGCTCGGCTGAAATTGACGCGGCGCTGCTCGAGAATCACACCACATTATCGTTGGTATGCAGTGGCTTGCCCTGCCTAGAGAGGGCGCTTCCATCGGATTTCTCAAGTGAAGGTGAAGCGTTGAGTGAAGGGACGTTTTAGAATACGGGGGTCAGTGTCGTAGGTGGCTAGCTAGCTAGCTTGCTGCAGCTTAGCCCTATGGCTATCGATAAATAAATAGATAGATAGATAGATAGATAGATAGATAGATAGATAGATAGATAGATAGATAGATAGATAGATAGATAGATAGATGCACTTACAGTGCCTTTGGCTCACCGAACTATCATTTACATTTCAAGCAAAACAATGCGTTTCGTCAGAGTCGCGCGACCACGACGCCTTTGCGTCGCAGTCGCCGTTCTCTACCTCCTCGTCGTCCTCGCCTCAGACAGAAAGCAGCAGCGTCGGTTGATCCCCGTGCAGCTGCCGGGCTCACCGGCGAGCGTCAAAGTAATCATGAGACCGAAGATGGTCGATCGGCAGCTGGGCATGTGGGTGGCGTGGAGGAGAGACTCGCGTGCCTCGCGGACGGCCGTATTTTTCTCGCGTCTTGAAGCCGCGCTCGCGACCCATCAGCCCTCCGCCGCAACCCCGAGCGAGTGAGGAGGCGCACACAGCGAAGCAGCACACCCCGGAGAGCCTTATAAAGGAGGATCGACCTCCCGACTCCAGGACAACGGGGGACGTCGCCTCTTCGCAAAAGGTAGGTGAGTCTATATTTCGCTTCCTTTAACAGAGGGGGAAAAGGAGAGAGAAAAAAAAAAGGTCAACTGGATAGCGTTTCTCAGAGATGAGGACAGAGAAGATCCATCGGTCTGCACCGCACCTGATGTTGATGGGATGGAGGCCTAACCTTAGCTTGAAACGTAGCCGAGTCAATTGATGGTCGACAAGTAGGCCACCATACTCACCTATAGCTGCAGGAATGGCTTGCGGGGTAGGAGCTGGTACGTGAGAAAGTGGCGCAGCGAGGAGGAAGAAAAGAAAGAAAGATAGCAGACTGCCACTTGTAGAGCTGTGAATGAATAGCTTAAAAAACTATAGAACAGTTGGGGGATGTCACGCTAATTTGTCAGCTTAGCAAATTAAAGCGTAAGCAGCGTCAGAGTCGTGTCATGATGAAACGCGAGGAAAAGCTAATGGCGTTTGAACGTAGCCGCCATGTAGTGTCGATTGTTCTTGAATGCGTGAAAAGACAATTGACGCTGAACTGGCAGTGAATGATGGAAGGTTTTTCGGTCATAGTTGTATCTGACGTCGGGACACGCTAATCCTGAAGAAATTGTGGGCCAGGTTATTTCGCCAGAACTGTCAAGAGACTAAGAAAGGAAAGCAGTGCAGGTGTTATCAACTCATGTGATTCGCATCCCGTATACTCGACGATGAAGATGCGGATGACCCGAGCTCTCTGATTCCAGCGGACCGCATTCAGAATTTAGTGACGGCCGAACGCGGCACTACTCCGTTATAATGCGCGCACCATTCACTGAGCAAGAAGAGCCGCCAGAAGACATTTAGTGTGTCATGCGTCGCTCCGCTTAACAACCTGTCAACCAGCTTAGCTCCCGCTAGCAGCAAATCGGGAAAGGGTAGGTACAAACGCGGGCTTCTCGTTTGTTTGCTCACCGACATAAATCTTCGCCGAATCGAATGTGCCGCGTTAGGAAAGCGCTGCTGTCGCGTCAGGCGGCGTGTCGTGTCACTGGAAGGTTGAACCAGCGTGGCAGGAGGAAGCAGAGGGAGCAAGCAGGGTGGGTGGGCCGTTCGAAAGCCTTCGTGGAAGCCGTAAAGTGTCGCCCCCTCTTTGATGGCGTTTGAGCCGGGGAAAGCTCGAGCGCTCGCGGACCCTTCCGAGATCGAAGTTGGGAGAGGGGCCCCAGGATTTGCCGTCGCCGCGCGCCGACGTCTCCAGGCGGAGTTCATTAGAGCGACCATTGAACGGGGGCAACTGCCGGGAAGCTGTCATGCCTGCTTGGCCATATATTTGCGGGCCGTTGGCCGATAAATAAAAGCGAGCGTGATAAAAGGGAACCCTTTCGGACAAGCCACTCCCTACTATAGGCGAGCCACCGGAGCTTCCGGCCCGAGCCGTCGGCTTTGCGTGCAGCAGAAGCGGCAGCCACGCCCTGGTCTCCGCGGCCTCAAGCCGCCGACTTCGGGTTGGGGCCTCCGCAGACAACCGCGAACGGAGCGCCGAGCTTAGCGTGAGTACGGGACGCGGCTTCCGGAAGCAGGTGCAACCGCGTGCCGGATAATTGGACGTGCAAGATACCTAACGGCAGTGGTGTACTACGGCTGTCAGGCTCGTCGAGCAGTGAATGCGCTCTTTTGAGCTCGGGCTCTCAACTGCTTTACAAGGCGCGCTGTGACGCGTGGTAGACATCTAGAGGGTGAAGGGGAGTTCCTAGCGAGTAGCTGAGGTGGTGTATCCGAACTGCTTCATGGCCCGATGCTGACTAAGACTTGCTCGGTGGCAGTAAAAGGTGACAAGAAACGGTTGTGGTCCTTATTGACGAAATTATGATCTTCCAGTAAATCACTGAACAGCTGGTTTTAGCATGCTTTAGTGGTCCTATGGGGGAATGCTAACTTATTGTTACGACCAAATGCTATTGAGATAAATGCGAGAATGAGCAAAGTAAACGAAAAAGCTGCAGTCCTGTGTTCAAGCTATAGGACATTAACAGATATGGAAAACTAGCTGCACCTAAAAACAAATTTTTGAGAAGTCGTAATTATTGCGCCACCACATCTAAAATTAGTAGAGTTAAAGGAATACGTTTTTTTATGTTTTTGGGTGTGTGGGTAGTCGAATTGAGGGGTTTGGGGGTCCGTGGGCTCCTCACGTGAATTTAAAGCCATGCAAGATGGTCGTGGCGCGCGTAACTTACGTGCATGTAATAAGTGGTGCAGTCTGACGCCGTTGAGAGTGTTTTCAAGCAAGCTCAAAGACCAAATATTTGTAAGTCATGTAAAGCAAAAAATGAGGGTTTTGACTCCCTGGTCATTCGATGGATAGTGTATTGTCACTACTTTTGAACGTGCTAAGACGCGCTGGTACTATAACGCATAATTTGTTTTTCCAGTGTTGTCATCTCACTACTAAAGATGGAGCAGCAAATGATTTTATATAGATGTAATTTTGTAACTTACACCTCTTGGACGTGATCTAAGGTAATATTAGTCGGAATCATGCTGTAAAGGCAAGTAGAGGGAGTGCAGCGCGCCAAATTATTGATTAACATACCTTAGTTTCGAAGCCAGGACGTAGCCCGTTATGTCGCACGGTCGTGTTCATATAATTCACGGCTTTACCGGCCCTGCACAATTCTTTTCTCTTTAAGAAATGGTTTAACAGTGCCAATATAAATATCAACAGCGTGCAGCGTCATTAAATTCTAGTTAAGGAGAGAAATGCGGAGTTGCGACTCGAGAAACCAAACGAGTAGCAACGCTAAAATGGCTTTACCATGACGATAGTTTTAGCACGAGAACAGAACGACGACAAAGAGACAAAAAGGACATTCGTGTCCTTCTTGTCTCTTTGTCGTCGTTCTGTTCTCGCGCTAAAACTATCGTCTTGCCATATACCAACTAGCCCAAGCTGCCACACTTCTAAGGCTTTACCATGGCTTTCATTGAGAGCGTCTGCTCGTATGCTTGAAACGTTCTAGAGAACATGCGCGAAAACTGAAAATTTGCGATTGCCGCCGAGTCGTGTCTTTGGCAGAATTTGTGAAGACAAATGCCGGCTACCGCGAGTAACGTCAGTGACCCTTCCGCTTTTTCTTGCAGTGAACGGTGAGGCGCGGCTCCTATGCCCGACCAGCACCGTTGTTCGCAAGACGAAAATGCTGGCCCGCCTGCTGCCACACGTGCTGCTGGTGCTGTGGGCAGCCAGTGAAAGCGGCCACTGCAATGTGGCTTGCCCGGCGTACTGCGTCAATTCGTTTGCCGTGTTCAAGCCCGGAGATGGGCAGATCAGTTGGATCAAAGGTCGGGATGCTTCGAGCTTCATGCAGATCGTACAGACGGTGCTGAATGCCGGGCCGTCCTCGAGCACCGTCACGATACGCATCGAAGGCGTCGACGTCTCGGTGCCTTCGAACTCGAAGCCCATGATATTGGAAATACTGAAGAGGCACCCGGACATGGCACAGATTATCATCAACTTTCTGCAGAACAGGCCTTTGCGTCCGTCGGGAATGCCGTACGGCAGAGGCACTGCAGGTACGAATTACATCACGCCGCCATTCAATCCCGGCAGCCCTGGAGAATTCGGGGCGATCCCTCATCCAGGCCCACACGGCGTACCTCAATTACCTGGTAACCCTTCGGGGCCGATCATGTTTCCGAGTGACATACATCCGTTACCCGGAGAGCCCGGGTTTGTGAATGATGAGATAACAGTAGAGCCTGAATTACACAACATTCCGGACTTGTCTCATATTCCACCAGGGCCAGAAATCTTTCCATACGAGCCTCCCGACTTTATGAAACCCATCCCATTTCCCACCTTTTCTCAGTCGGTGCCACCGGACATTTTGTCTTATCTCGAGCTCCTCGTCAAAAATCCTGACTTCTTTATTCCCATTTACAACATCCTCATCAAAAGGGGTGTCCGATTTCCCGACCTTACGAGGCCTTTCAAATATGTCATAATCGACGGCAAGCACGTCAACCTTCCCGGCGTCGTCAGGGCTGTCTTCACGATACGAATAAACGGTCAGCAGTTCGTGCTGCCTAGGGATGCTCCTAGGTTGGCGACATTCATCACTCAGAATCCGAGCCAGATGACCACCATCGTTATGATCTTACGTCAGCTCGGCGCAGTTGTGACGACAAGCCCATCAGGCCAGATTACTGGTTTCGTTTTGCTTGGCAGGAGATATCCTCTGACAAACCCCGTGAAGACGCAAGTCGTCGTCAACGGCCGCCGATTTTTCTTGCCACAGGACCTTACGTCCCTGATTAGCTTTGTGCAGAGCAATCCGCAGACGTTCCATCAAGTTCTGCCAATTCTCATTACCATGGGCGCTCGCATCCAGAAATCTCCTACCGGAGAGATCACAATGATCGTCATTGGCGGCCGAAACTTTCCGGTGCGCTCAGTGGCACCGGTGCGCGTCGTTATTCACGGACAGACGTTCACGATTCCCGCTGACCTCGATGTCATACTGAAGCAGCCCGGCAACATCGGCGTTGGCGAACTCATCGCTGCGCTTCAAAAGTTACGAATCCCGGTGAAGGTGGACCCGACCACGGGAAACGTTATCGGCATTGTCATGGACGGCGTGCCTATCCCATTCCCCGTCATTGTTCGCTTGCGCGTCAACCTCGGAGGGCGAGTCTACAAAATACCGAGCGATCTTCCCGCCATCGTCACCTACTTGCAGCAGCACGGCATGCCAGCCCGAGTCCTGGCGTACCTATACAGCCAGTTCGGTATCATTCCAGTGCGAGACAGCAACAACGTCGTGATCGCGATATCGTTCAACAACCAACAGTGCCCTGTGCCGCGTCAGTCGGAAACAGTAATCACTATTGGAGGCAGTCGCTTCACGCTGCCCAGGGACGCACCAAAGTTAATGAAGATGCTGCTAATTCACAGAATTTCAATCGAGCAGTTCCTGGTCGTCATTCAGCAGGCTGGCTACAAGCTCATACCGGGTCCCGACTGCGTTCTTCACACCATCCAAAAGGGATTTGACGTGATAGAATTGCCGGTGAATATTCGTCTCATTGTGAACATCAACGGTGTGCGTTACAGGTTGCCGCAAGACCTACCTCGAATTGTTCAAGTCTGCCAGACTATAAGAAATCCCAGCGCAATCGAGCAAATTTTGATTAGCCTCAGAAAGATGGGAGTGATTGTGCAGCGCGGCGCAACTCAGATCACGCTTATATTCAACGGCCAGCGCTTCTCCATTACGTTATCTCCCGGTGGCCGGCCGCCCGGCGGAGATGTGCAAGTGCCCCCAACTGGAACGATGACCATTCGCGTCAGTATCAACGGCCGCTGGTTCACACTTCCTGACCAGATCCCGGACATGATGGACTTCGTGCGCTCCAACGGGCCGATGACAATTCAGCTTCTTATTAGGACGCTGCGCTCGCAAGGCATCACCGTCAACTTGACGCCAGATGGTGGTGACATCGCATCAATAATAATTCATGGTCAACTCTATATCGTGAAGGGAAGCAGTTGGGTGCCCTCTGGCCCTGGGGGTGGCATAAGCGACGGCAGGAACGTGCAGGTCATCATCCGGGGTCGGACATTTATGATTCCTCGGGACATCGGCATCCTTCGGCGGTCGCTGCCGGGGTTCCAGTACGGCGAACTCATAGTGGCTCTGCATCGCGTCGGGGCTATGCTCGAAGTTGACCAGCGGGGTAACTTCTACGGCATGCGGATACAAGGCCGGCTCATCAAGTTCTCCGTCATCTTCCGGGTGAACGTGATGCTGGACAAGAGTGGTCACAAGTACCGCGTGCCACTCGACCTCGCCGAGCTGGCTCAAGGACTGTCCACCGGTCGCAATTGGAACTGGACGATTGTCCGCAAAGTGCTGTACAACTCGGGCATCGAGTTGCGTGGAGGCTCCGTAGGGGCTCCTCGTGCCATCGGATTCCAGGGCAAGTTCTACGAACTGCGCAGCATGGTCAAAGGATAGACAGGCTTTCCCACCCCATCTCTTGCGTCAGAAATTCACGCATTAATTATAAGTGCAATGCTACCGATTTTTCTTCGAGTTCGTGGCAAAACGGCGCATACTTCGCGCCCTGTTAATAAATAAAACGCACACTCTGCTTAGACTTTTCCACGCAGTGTCTCATGAGCTGCAGCGTGGCGCTGTTGGGACACATGGCAAAGCAACACTTTCGCGAATCTCGCCGTCATGTCAGTGACTTCACGACATGATGCAGATATGTAGTGTTGTCGCATGGAAAGAAAGTGAACGTTGAACGATACAAATAATAAAAGAAAACAAATCACTTCTTTTCATTTCTTGCTTTTTTTTCGGACGAAAGATGGCTGCGACTGGCCTTGTCAAAAATTTTCGTCTGCTTGTTCTTTCTTCGTAGCTTGCCAAACTACCGGTACATTAGTAAACCGTAATGCAGCCACTATTCTACACGCTGATCTATACGTTACTCATCTCTATTACACAGCTGTTGCTACAAACAGTTACTCGCGCGATTCTCCCTGGTGTGGGCCTGCAGAATATGCGATAGTTTTGATACCACCACACTTTATACAATATTTATTCTGGGAAGTGATAGTCTTGGCTGTCAATAATCGGCGTTCTGACAATTTTCGACAATCGGGCACTGTTCAAGCACACGCCCGATTCAAGTAAACATTACACACACTTTGCTTGCGGTTCTCTTGGTGACATTGGACAAAGTTGTGATTTTCGGTCCATGGTGTGTGTGTTCGTGAGTGATGAAACGTGAATCAGTGTGTGTTTGTACGTACGTGCATGGCGGGCCTTGCAAATACGGGAAAACCAGGGCATTGTATACTTGACATTGTCGTGTCAATGCACGAAAACTCGGAAATACAGTTCTTTAGATTAAGTGTCACGCGTTCAAAGGACGTGGCCTAGCGAAACGCGCATCTTACACGGGATGTTCGGTGGGGCACTATGAATGAAATTACAGCGCTTATTGCGTTCGATCATTTGTCATCCCCTGCCATATCTGACGAACAAGGCAATTAGTGAAAGAGAAAAGAACAAACACCTCCGTAACACCAACCGTAATTTGATGAACAATACGAGCGCGTTTCTGTTAACTCAAGGAACCTGTGGTGCCAGCAATTTTCGGTGACGTTGGAGTGACACATAACGTCAAATGTCGGCACTCGCTGCTTGTGTTGGGACGATGAGAGGCAAAAATTGGGACGCCTTAAATTAAGGCATAACCACCGCAGTATACTCAACTTCGCTAAGCATTTGAGTGTACTGCGGTGCTGCAGATGTACACTCGGCTGTGCCAAGCAAATGAACGTACACCAGAAGTTGCAGTTACGCTCTAATTCCCTCATCAAATTTCAACGTTGGAGCATTTTTTCTGAAGCAGACACCTCCATCAGCTATAACCCTTATGAATCGAGGTCACATCAATATAGTAAGAACAGCATTGAATTTCTCTTCGCGTACCACAGAAACATGCGTACATACGCTCACAGAAGTCGAGAGAAGCAACGCTTTCTTCAGCTGAACGCACCGAAGCGCTGAGTTCCTTTAGTGTTTTTGTTATTGGCTCCGACTAAGAAGTTTCTGTAGCTGATACGCAGCTTGGGCGGCAGGAAGCGTAGGTACTTGCGATTATGCCTCGCTCTCGGAGGTGCAAACGATGTCGAAAGGAAATATCTGCGCTGCAGTTGAGGGATTGCAAATCTGTGGACGGGACGTACCGAAATCTGCAGCACTCTAATTTCCCAGTCTTTGGCCTTATTGCCGCAGCTCCCTGTTCGTTACCACTATTACCTCTCGTGAATTACACCGGTGAAGCGTGCTTACTGATTGATGGCAAGCTGATTTTGTTACTGATACTGCGTATAAATATCGATAACTTGGATTGTTTTCTACAATATTCATTGCATACCGCGGTAAGTGCGACGGCACATCCACCCTTTCTGCTAACTACATGTGGTGTAGGGAGCGGCAACAAGCGTATTCTTATGTGGACAATACAATGCTATGTACTGATGTAAAATGATATATTGAGCACGGTTATGATTGGTGGCCCCAATCGTACTCTCAGTAGGCTTTTGCTTACATTTAATAAAAAGAAGTCTCCGTACCACCGTATTGAAATAGCAGCTTCCCTTTAGGGTGAAAAAGCAAAGCCATTGTTCTCCCCCTTCCACCCTTTCTGCTAACTACATGTGGTGTAGGGAGCGGCCACAAACGTATTCTTATGTGGACAATACAATGCTATGTACTGATGTAAAATGATATATTGAGCACGGTTATGATTGGTGGCCCCAATCGTACTCTCAGTAGGCTTTTGCTTACATTTAATAAAAAGAAGTCTCCGTACCACCGTATTGAAATAGCAGCTTCCCTTTAGGGTGAAAAAGCAAAGCCATTGTTCTCCCCCTTCCACCCTTTCTGCTAACTACATGTGGTGTAGGGAGCGGCCACAAACGTATTCTTATGTGGACAATACAATGCTATGTACTGATGTAAAATGATATATTGAGCACGGTTATGATTGGTGGCCCCAATCGTACTCTCAGTAAGCTTTTGCTTACATTTAATAAAAAGAAGTCTCCGTACCACCGTATTGAAATAGCAGCTTCCCTTTAGGGTGAAAAAGCAAAGCCATTGTTGGTCAAGGGTCTTATTAGTAAGATGAAATGAATGCACATTTCTTTCTGTTTAGTTTACGCACGGAGACATGGGTAGGTAGGCTGCGCTAAAGCCAGCTATCTCAACATCATAATAACGTTGCTGAAAAGCTCACATGTTGCGCAGCTATCAGCTAATGAACAAGACATAGTAATAACTGACTAGTATTTTTGCGCCGTCTTGAGCAGTACAAAGTAATGCATGCACACACAGCCGTCCTGCGTGCTTGTTATAGGTGCACGTTTACAACCAAATTTTTAACTTCACGGTAAAAAAAAAAAAAGAAATTCTAGCGACAATAAAGTGGTCTTGTTTTTCCTTTGATACAAAAATAAAGGTAAGACTACGTGCATTTCTTACGTCGAAATCGATGTGGTGTAAGCTGAGAAACGAACTACATGCTTTTCTTCATTTACGTTTTTTACCTTTAAGAAAGGAGATTCTCCTATTGTCAATTTTAAATAATCAAAAACTTCCGAAGGAGCATAACATTAAGAGAACAGATACATAAAACACGGTGCTTATGTGGTAGGAAATGAAAATAAAGATTACAAAAACACAGAAATCAAGAAAAACACAAATAAAACAAAATACAGAGTACATCAAGAAAATGAAAATCAGAGAAAACTTGGAAGTCGACTGAGATAGCAAAATTAAGGACAATAAAATAAATGCTACGTACAATGACCACAAGGTCTTGATCGGAAACTGCGCTTGATTTAAAATGAAAGGATAAGCGAAACATATGAATAAATTTAAAAGCTAAGTGGTCGTGAATAAAGCACGAGTCGCCGTGTGGTCAGGCTTTATCGTTTAGCATCTGCCGCAAACGGGCCCACAGGCGTCCTGTAATGAAAACATCGTCATAAAATTTTACGTCCCAAAAACACGATGTGATTATGAGAGACGCCATAGGAGATACCTCCGGTTATTCTTATTGTCTGGTGTTCCTTAATGGCCACTTAGATCCAAGTACCCACCCCTGAAGCTTTTTCGCCTCCATCGAAATTCATCGGCCACGGCCGGGGCTATACCTTCGGGTCAGCCAGCGAGTACCACAACCACTATAATGTCGTGGCGGGTAATAAAAGTACTTCATCCACGACTTTTCTTAAAGGTCAACTCCAGCGATTTTTCGAGGTCGGTGTATTTGAATGAAATTCGCTGGGTACGTTTCTTTGCACATTTACATCATTTATGTAAAATTACAGGCTTGAGAGATGCGTTAAGCGTTTGCAAATAACTTTCAAAGATCGCCTCGAAAAGCATTCCTCGCTTGCCAGAATTACTGGCAACGCTGTCTGTGTGACGTCATGTTTGGCATGCCAACCGAAGTGACGCAGCCGATGGCATCGCTATATTTCGGCCGCTACAGCGTTTATTATGCTGGCCACAAGGTGACGGTGGTGGCGTTTAACACGGGTATAGCACGGGAAAGCTTTCTTCCTTCCGCTGTGGTGTTAAGCCGTCGCTTCGCTGGTCTGGCTTTCAGTTTTGTACGCGCCGGCAGGACCAGTATACGGCCTCCGGCTCTTACCAAATAGTACGTCATGCGCAGACAGGGCGCCCGGTTGGGTTTCGGTTTCGGTTTCGCACCTTTTTGCTTATTAAAATTATCTTAGAACTTACTAAGCATTTCAGCTATTCTGCTCGTGACAAGAGTGTCGCAGGAACATATAAACACTATACCTTGACATGGTGACACTATGCCTTGACAGGGTAGGTGTTGAGTGTAGCATTTATTGGAGGTGGCTCTTGGGTCGATGACGGCAAGCGCTTGCCAGAGGAAAGACTTCGCGAATCGTACGCCTGATTTTTCAGTGAAATCGCACGTTCTTTCCGAGATTTTTCTCAGCCGCACGTGTACATTTTAGTACACTGGGCGTTCCGAGGATTCGCTACCATCTTATGACACAACTGCGTATACATATCAGTGAGCTCAAGTCCAGCACAAAGTGAAGTGACTGCCCGCGAGTCGTGTTGCGCGCTGTGAACACACGCTCCGTGTACGCGATGTGAGGTTTTGAGAGCGTGCTCTATTTTCTGAGTTCGACAGATGACCTTTGATGAAAACTACAATTTCCCATCTCTATCGCCCACCCTCCTTTTCTCTTTCCTTTGCTCATGTGGAAGTCGATCGAGTTCACTGTTGCTGTACTTATTCGGCATACCTCATACAAAGCAGATTCATCCACCCGACATATTGTGAGTCATGTAGCATTCGTTTGACGGTACAAGAGGACTATCATTTGACAGTCACCAAACGGTACTGAACTCTTTCCCCACATGCTGTCCACCTGCCTATGCCGAGCGACACCTCACCTACGCTAACTCAGCATGTCGATAGCAATGCTAATAAACCTCTACGTGCCAAAACCACGATACGATTACGAGAGAAGCCGTAGGTAGAGGGCCTCTGAAATTTTGTTCATCCGGTGTTGTTTGATGTGCACTGGTGCAGAGTACATGGGCTTTTACCATTTCACCCCACCGAAATGCGACCGCCACTGCCGCGATCGAACCCGGATCAGCAGCCGAGCACCCTAGCCACTGTTCCACCAAGGCGGACTAAGCATGTCGAGTGCCGCGGAGAACAGTTCGACTAAGCAGTCGATCGATCACCGCTCTTGTTCATGTTCTTGTTGTTGTGCCGATGCGCGTGTTTAATGACACACACACACCTACTCGTAGGCAACCCTGTGACGGGCGAGTTCCGTGCAGCAGGCGGTTCCGGTGTCCGGCAGCTACCTTCTAAGAGCCTCGTCACGAGACTACCGACGGCGATGCGGCTACGAACACCCGTCGCAGCGCTGTTAGTGCTGTGGGCAGCGAGCGAGACCAGCTTGAGCCTGAACCCCTGCTCCCTGTGCTCAGCGGGATTCGGCGTTGCTTTCCAGAGGCCCATGTTTCCTCTGCCTTCCGTCGATAACGCAGTGTACCTTGATCCTAATATAAAGGTCGTCACTAACCAAATGCGATACTTTATCGAACTGCTGCTCAACCAGCCCAACTACTTGCCTATTATCATGGAAGCGTTCATAAGATTAGGCATCGCCTTTAAACGCTTCAAAGGTGTGATTGACTGTCTGATCATAAAGGGTACGGAGGTCCGGCTGCCGCGTCCCGTACCGGTGGAATATGACGTGCCAATCGGCGGCAAAAACTTCAAAATTCCTAGAGACGCTGTCAAGTTGAATAAACACCTGTCCCGGAACCCGAATGAGCTCGCTTTAGTGATTCCCACGCTTAAAGGGATAGGAGCAAAGATTACTACAGTTGGAGGAAGGGTGAGCGGCTATGAACTGTTTAACGTCATTTACAAGTTCGATCGGCCACTCGACACGCAACTGTCGGTCGGAGGCAAGAAGTTCAAGCTTCCCAAGGACTTGAAGTTGCTTATCAAGTTCCTCGCGGTGAGACCCAAAGATTTATTGAAGCTTGAAGTTTTGTTGTTGGTGTGGAAAGTAAAAATACAGAAACACCCTGGAGGTGGAATGGACGTTACATATGCAGGCCTAAAGCAAACGGTTCCAAACGTTCCTGATGTGCGCATTAAACTCGGCAAACGGCACTACAACATTCCGACTGACCTCCAAGCAATTTTCGAAAACCCCCAAACTCTCCACGTAGGCCAGCTTTTCGAAGCCCTGCAGCGCGCGAACATAAAACTGGACGTGAACGTCCGGACGGGAGTTGTGGTGGGAATTATCGTGAAAGGAACAGCGATTCCGTTACCGCTCACCATCGATCTACGTTTCAAGTGGAACAACAGGGTCTACCTGATACCGCGCGACATGAAGGCCCTGATCGCCCAGCTCGAGAGAAAAGGCATGCCCAGCGATGTCATGCACATTCTGTACACGCGCTTCGGAGTCCTTCAGGTGCGCAACTCCGCGGGAATTGTCATCATGTTAACCTTCAATGGCGAGAGGTATCGAGTCAAGGTCGAAAAGCAGACAGCCGTGACCATCTTGGGAAAGACGTTTCAGCTCCCAAGGGAGGCTGAAAAAATGTCCGCTTTCGTGAAGGCGGATAAGAGCCGTACCGAGCCAATGCTGCAGGCACTCCAACGTGCTGGGTTCATGTTCATTCCCGACTCGAGCGGCAATTTGCAGACCATCCAGAAGGGCGCGCAGATGATAAAGCTTGGACTGAGAGTGCGTATAGCCATTAACGTCGTGGGCACAGTGTACAGAGTGCCCTTCGATCTGCCGCGGCTGGTGAAGGATGTCAGAAGCTTTGGACGCCCTCACATTAATTCTCTTTTGAACCAACTCAGACGAGTGGGCGTGAAAGTTACCAAACAAGGCTCCAAAATCAAGATTTTATTCAACAGCATCAAGTACATCCTGTAAGCCTAGAAGAGCCGGCGCCAGCAAGGCACGCCGTCGGGGAGGAGCACGTCTCCGAGGATTCGCTTCTGCCAGACCAAAACAGCATCGATACCGTATCAAGTCATCGGACGTCGCGCGCTCGGGCTCTCAATAAATATATCGCACCAATTTTCACGCACTGTTTCTTTCTGAACTGCGAAGGATTCTCCGAGAATCGGGGTGACCAGACCAGGACTCCCCCCCCTCGCTGTTCAGCTGTCACTTGGCTCGCAGTTGAGAGCTAGTCTTGCGCACGACCGTACTACATCCCTCTTTTTAAATGACTATTACATATTCTTACCTGTGCTCTTTGTACGTACCGAAATAGCTCCTCGACTCCATCATCTCTTGTATTCCGCCCAGCACTTCCGTTTGCGCCATCACCGCGGTAGCTTTTGATTGGCGTGCCCCCCGTAACTTGATGTATGCAAACCGGCCATGGGTACAAGATAACAAGAGGCTTGTGCAATATAACACACAAGGCCAATTTGCGTTCTCCACAACTCTGCTTACCTAATGCACGCCACTGACTACTTTTCAGGTGGGAGCAAACTGAGCTACAGTGTGGTCTGCAGTAACTGCCCTTCCATTTCATCAGTTTATATGATTGCTTAGTAAACAGATTGTTGCTACCTTGACAACACCGGAACAACCAAAGAACACCTACTACTACAACTACTACTACTACTACTACTACTACTACTACTACTACTACTACTACTACTACTACTACTACTACTACTACTACTACTACTACTACTACGGCCGCCGCCGCTGCTGCTGCGGCGGGTTCTACAAATCACGATCTTGCTACTGGTACTAAGTACTAAGGCAGAAAAAGGGCAGGCGAAATGATAATGAAAACCTTATAAAAAACCACAATAAAAAGAGAACAAAAACGACAAAAGAAGAAAATACACGCAAGTAAAATAAGAAAGTACATTACTAACAGTGGCAAATAAATGAAGACAAATAAACATAGCTAAATACCGAATGAAGATTTGTAGGGGAGGTGCGAATGAAGGGTATAATGAGTTCGGAAGCCCTTGCGCTATCAGGAAAATGGGGGTGAACGAAACTTGGCGTGTGCGCAACTGACGTGCTAGTGCTACTGTTTTTGTTTATTTCTTTCGCACTGCGTAATCATCATCATCATCATCATCATCATCATCATCATAAGCCCACCTACACCCACTGCAGGGCAAATGTCTCTGCTGTCTTCAGCCAATCCACCAGGTCCTGTGCTTTCTGCTGCCACGATATACCTCCAAACTTTTTAATCTCATCGGCCCACCTAATTTTCTGTTATTCTCTTACGCGTTCACCTTCTCTCGGAATCCCGTCAGTTAACCATGATGGCCAGCGGTTATCCTGCCTACGTGCTCGGTCCATGTCCACTTCTTGTTCTTCATTTCAAGTTCACTATCCTGAAAGTGCGCCATGTTCCCTCGAGTCTGTCTCCTTCCACCATGTCAGGAATTGAACCCTTCACCCGCGGGCTCAGATTGTGCATGACACTCCAGCTGTTACGTGCGACAACGACCGTTATGAGTTCATATCCAGCCAATAATGAAATATGGCAACGCGAAAGAATAAGTAACCGTGAGAGCGACAGATCAGATGGCTTTGTAGTGAAAATGCCCTAGCCTGTAGCATTAGGAATCAGCAGTCACGTGACATTGTCTATACGAAAGAGACGTGTACATGCGGTCTGAACGTTCTAGTGTAAAGTGAGCTGTTGCCAGTGAACTGCTCAATGCTAAGTTGTTTCCTTTGAACTTGTATGGGGTCCACTTCGACTGAACAGTGGCTACTGCACTCGGCTGCTGAACCGAAGGTCGCAGGTTCTGATCCCTGCCCCGGAGGTCACATTTTGGTTGAGGCAAAATGGTAGAAGCCCGTGTGTACTGTGTGAAGTCAATTCACGTTAAAGAACTGATGGTCGAAATTTCTGGAGTCTCCAATACGGCGTCCCTCATACAGTACATCGTGGTTTCGGGACGTAAAACCCCAGATAATATTAGTAATAATATTATTCTTGAACTTGTTTTGAGCTTTTTAGGGTATACCTATTAGATTTATTCACTTTTTTATACATATTATAATGGTGGACATGCACCGCAGCCCCCTCCACCTGCCTACTCCGTTGGTCGACTCCGCGTTGGATGCAAAAATGGAAAGGAAGTTATCACGTGCTTGTCTCAAAGGAAGCCATGACGTGCTTGTCTCAAAGGCATGCCATTGCTTCCCGGCTTTCCGGAGTGGCGGTAGAATAGTGAACAATTTCTTTAACGGAACAACGGGGGTCAGTAGTCACTATTATCGTAAGGAAAAATACGTGCCCATAATTCTGCCCATTAAAAAAATGACGAGAAAGGTTCGACTGAATGCGGCGTTAACGTTTTGGCGCCTCCCTTTAGGCCAGGGGTCTCAAACAGACGGCGTGTACATGGCTACATCGGTCCCATGTATTTTTTAAATTTTTCATGATAAGTACGGTCGTGAGCTACGCAGGCATGACTGATGTAAAACATCGTTTTCCTTAGGTGTGGTCATGACGTGCTGAAGCGTAACCATGACACAAAAACAGTATTTCCGAATCCGAGTCCAGATTTTACTAATTTTGGAGACATGTTAACGAATGAAATCCTTGCCATAAATCTTCAAAAACGACCCGTTTATTTATTTATTTATTTATTTATTTATTTATTTATTTATTTATTTATTTATTTATTTATTTATTTATTTATAAATATTGCAATCCCACACGAGGGATTACAGCAGGACGGGAGTTACAGTATTGCAAGGTAAACATAAATGTAAACAAGAACAAAGAAACATGCGGGAGAAGAAGACATCTTTCTGATCCAAAAGCACTTTGATTTGGGCGAATTGGCACATAATTGGATATGCTTCAGCGGAATTTAGACGAAGACCATAGGATACACACGGCGCTTGTCTGTCTTCTGTTTGTCTCTGATGATCTTCGTCTAAACTGCGCTGAAACCTATCCAACATCTTTGTGATCCCCCCCCCCCTTAAAAAAAAGGGAGAAACCGATATACAATATTAACATATGGTGAACATTCGTGACACCATACAATTCCAAATATACAGAATAATAGGTATACCAGAAACATGCTCACATACGCAAGTACTGAGTCTTGGCATGATTGTCTGTTACATGTTATTGATACGTTTTGTTTTGTTGATTTGTATTTAAAGTCAATGCATTATTGCACATTTGTGTATATTCATGTTACTTACTCCTTTTTGTAATGCCCTCATGCTCTGAAAATATCTGTAATAAATAAATAAATAAATAAATAAATAAATAAATAAATAAATAAATAAATAAATAAATAAATAAATAAATAAATAAATAAATATTGTGTCTAACAAAGAAAACAAGCCCTTAAATGTACACTTTTTTCTTTCATACGCAAGTAGCGGAATGCATGAATGTTGATTGTGCACAATTTCAAAACCGACATCGTTTCTCATTTAGATACGAGGCCGACATTTCATGTGATGGCTGTAGAACAACGTCATTAGCTAACTTGTTCTATTCTCAGACTACCCTCGGGGAAAATGAATACGTGGAACAGTTTTTGCGTGTTTTGAAACGGCGTGATAGAGAGATTATGGCACTGTCTATTTAGCCAAAGGAGAGAGCTAATAATTTGCTAGCGTAGATCTCGTGGTGCTTCTTGATTAATTAATATAAAGATATGAGACGACCGATTGGGTTTTTTAAAGTTATTGATCGAAGATTATCTCTCGCCAACAGTGCACTGATAGATGTGTGACCACAAGTGTTGTATATAGAACGGGATGCCTTTCTTCGCATTTTTTCCAACGTTGTATGTACTAGTTGGTCAACGAAAAGGATCCCATATATAACGACTGCATGAGCTAATGTGGGTGGAACTGTCGATCTGTACGCCGGAAGTCGCGCAGTGGAGCGCTTGAGACCTCTTCGTAGTAGTGGAAGTATTCTGTTTGCACAAGCTGCAACAACAGTGACTGCGGTCGAAGCTGCGGCAAGCTAGTTTCGTTCCCGTCGCGTGCCGTCAGTACTGATTGAATGCGGATTGGAGAGCCAGATTTATTCACCGACCGATGCGGAGCTAAGCAGTCTCGTTTCGACTCTGGACATGGGCGGCGAATGTGCCTTTAGAGAGAGAGAAAGAGAGAGAGAGAGAGAGAGAGAGTTTTCTTTAATATGTACGCCAAGTATGTGGGAGTGAACCATAGACGAGCTTCCCCATCATGATCTCGGTGACCACCAGGACCAGCTGAACCAAGGCTCGGCAGACCTTGGGAGGCCCGTCGCAGAAGGCATCGTCCACAGCTCTTTGACGCGGAAGGGGCTCAGGATGACGGGAACGGGAAAGAACGATTTAGCAGCGCACTCCACCGTGACATGGAATACCCTTGTAGAGCATGCCACAGCCCGGACAAGAGTCTGCGTATCAGTGAGGGTAGAAGCCATGCAGGACACGGTGTTGGGGAAGGTGCGCG
The DNA here is from genome assembly GCF_043290135.1 of Rhipicephalus microplus. Lineage (NCBI taxonomy): Eukaryota > Metazoa > Arthropoda > Arachnida > Ixodida > Ixodidae > Rhipicephalus > Rhipicephalus microplus. The sequence goes on from NC_134701.1 coordinate 189,777,708, forward strand.
TTTGGAGTTGGCAATGTGCCACCTCTCTCGAGAACGACTTCGGAACTGCGTGGACAACGGGATCGCGTCTTTGCCGAACACGGTTTCGTTCACAGCGGATGCGGCGTTCAGTAGCCCGGTGCTGAAGCTTCGGAACGCACGCCATGTCACAAAGCTCAAACATTGTGGAAGCTGTTGAAGATTAAAGAGCTTCAGTCGTGGTCCGCGTGCTGGTATAAAACTTCCTCGCTGCATTTTGATGGACGAACGATCAGTTAACAATAATTCTGGCGAAAAAAAAATATGTCGCGTGCGCATGGTGGATGTTGGTGGCGACAGTACGAAGTAAGGCGTGGGCCTAAATCACATTTCCACTTAAGACACGGGTGTCTTGAGCCGCGTTGACATTGTGAACGACGTCACAGAATGACGAAAATAGTGGCTTTCCCGCTGCTCTTACACACTTTAAACGCTGCATTTACGTACTCACCGAGAAAATGAAAATGCAGCAATGTGATACGCACTTGTTTAATGTATCTTTGATATTTTCGGTAATTTGAATTAGTATAGTTCCGTAAAATCAGAACGAACGGGCTATTATGAAATAGGTCATTCTTACTGACTGCTACTCAAGTTTTTCATGTACGGCTGCTAGTGTAGCTGTTGAGACACTGATGCGTATTACCGACAGCTTTCCCTTGGGGTCGCCGATGATTAAAGCGATATACTATATTTCAGGGGTTCTCTCAACCCAGTTGCAAAGATTATGAGAGGGAGAGAGATAAATGCTGGGATAGAAAAACCGGCCTAGGGAATGCGCGCTTGTTTATTGCAACGAGAAAGTTGTTCGTAGAGCATTTAGTATACTCACGCATTCCAGCGCAAAATAACTTTTTTTTGCATGGAGACTGGTAGATGTGATTGCTCAAGGCAACCGCGTCATTAAGCGACGAATATGGACTCTAAAGTTAATGTTGGCTCTTTGTCTACGCGTTCTAGTAGAAATAAAGCCAATATTACTCCTATTGAATACGATAGTAAGAATAATTAGTGGTGTTTAATGTCCGAATGCCCCGCATGAATGTGAGAGACACCGTAGAGGAGGGCCCCGGAAATATCTGCCTTCGGGGTTCTTTACCGGGTGCCTAAATCCAAGCATGCGGGCCTCGAACTTTTTCGCCTCAATCTAAAATGCGGCCGCCGTGGCCGAAATTCGATCTTGCGACCAGCGGGTCACCAGTAGAGCACTATAGTCGCTACACACCCAAGCGAATGTGTGCGCGCTTTCTTTTTCTTTCTTTTTATTCATTTCTGTTTTCTTTTACCCTCTTTACTTATCTTCTTTCCCCTTCCCCAGTGCAGGGTAGCAAATCAAAAATTTTTTTTCTGGTTAACCTTCCTGCCTTTCACTTAGCCTTTCACTATCTCTACCTATAACCCATTCCATTTTTTGTAAACTTAGGTAGGCCGATGTCGACATTATTGGTAAAATTATAGCGAAGTGCGCACGTAACTTCCGCCATAAGCGTTGAGGGCTGCGATGTGCGCCAACAAACAAAACTAAGTAGTGAGACGCGACTCACATCCAACCGCGACGCAGTTTGTTGGCATACCGTTTTTTTTTCTCGTTGCTTGACCACATGCACCATTGAAAACCTAGCAGCAAACTGCGGTAGGCAGAGCGTCTTTTGTCTACCAAGAAAGCGCCACCGCATTTTCTTGGAATCCGGTGGAACTTGTATATAACAACTAGACCAACATGACGGATGTACTGAAAACGATGGAAAGTAAAGTATGCGTGTTTCTTGACCCCACATTGCCCTGTTCCGATTCGTGCAAGTGCTGTACATAACTGGGATAATCAAGCTTCAAGGGCAGGGTCGCACGAAATAGGCAACGTTAGAAGGTCAATGAAACTCGCAGAAAAAAACTTGAAAAAAATTGAGAGCACGAATTAGCTTTTGCGGTGCGACACGCCTAGGAATCGAAGTGTGCAGCGGAAGTTGAGCGCACTCACGGGTTCACGTCACATTAACACCATTAAAGGGAGAGTGCAAGGAAATATATAAAAACATAAGGGTGGGTTACAGTTTCGCAGAATATAAAACACAATTACTATAAGGTGTAAGAAGGAAAGTTGAATAAAAGAAAATACGAAATATGGCACCTTGTGAACCGACTGTTTGGGCCATCGTATAAGTCTTGCGACATTCTTTGCAAGTGGTGTTTACCTGTCCAAATTACTCGCTGCGTTCGGAAGAAACTTGATAATCGTCTTCTGAATGTGACCGTAAAACTAGCAGAAATTATATCCCGCCATGCTTTCTTACATGAAAGTGCACGTGAACGTTCTTCTTTAAACGCAGCAAACACGTATAGACTAATCTGAAGGTAACCGCTGTAGATAACTGATTCGACGGAGATATGACAGCTTTATTTGGGCATTTATACGGTGTGAATTACTTGGTTGTAGGAATTGCTTGTCCTGCAGCGCATTTATTGTTGAGTGTTCTAGCACTGCGTTCATTCTGCGTTCATTAGCAATTTGCTCTTGTAAACAGCACGTACAGACGACTTGTATCCGTATCGCAATGGTCCGAAGATCCATTCAGTGAGCTCGTACATCCTGTTTCAGCCATGTGTGTCAGTCTAAGCAGCATTACTTATGTGATTCTTAAAGAGAAAAAAAAAAGAGAAAAGTGAGCCCCGTAACTGTCTGCATCAGAGTGTGACACCTCAACAGTAGCTCACAAGAGATGGGGTAAGGAGGGATTAAAAGAATATGATTAAAGGTATAGAGATATAGAGAGGAAGGAGAGAGCGAAGTGGAGAGACAGCGTACGACATAAAAAGACGGAAGTAAAGAGGAGCTAGGAAAGATGGACACGGTCGCAGGAGTCCGAGGACGGGGCACCACTCAGCGATCGGCTCTTGTCGGCGGCTGGAGATGGCGTAGGGTGAGCCATTCAGCCAGAGCTGCGCTGTTGTCGGAGATCGTGGGGGCACAACCAGTCGACACGAAATCCAGAGAGCGAGTGCCCTAAGCAGCATTACACTGACCATTCTGTATTTTCTTCTTGTGATTCAACCGACAGCTTTCATTGCATTCTATATGATGTGTGGCATTTTCTAATTTTCGGACGTTGATAATTTCAAATCTGCCTTCTGTCGCTGCCTCACTGAGAGGAGCATAACATTTCCGTACGTGGTACGACATCGCCTTCCTGGCAGGTGCTACGAACCTTATTAAGTTTTGGCAGGCCTGTTCTATGTACTTGTACCAAAAGAAAAGGCCAATAAAGTATAATTATTTAATGTATTGATAGTGTTATTAGCTGCTTCCCTTTAGTGTCCATTTACTGATGCGCATTCGACGAACGCGTGCAGGAAACGCTGAGGCCAAGCACGAGACCGAGAAGAAAGGAAAGAAAGGGCGAGAGGACGAGAACGACCAGCGCTGCAAGTCTTTCACGACACTTCCTGGCACCCCGGGACGGCGGAAGACGATGCGCTCATTCGTGGCATATCCGGCCGCCACACTGCTAGTGCTGCTGGCAGTGATTGAGACTGGCTTGTGCCGCAAGGCATTGCCTTGCCCTGCACACTGTTCTGCCAGCTTGACTGTATTCATGCCAGACGGCTCCACTACTTCTGTGCACGGAAGCAAGGCGGTTGAGGTGATTCGCTTCAAAGAGGAGATCAGCAGGGCTTCCTGGAAACATCTCGTAGTAATAAAGGTAGCCAACACAAAGATACGTGTGCCCCCATCTCTGGAGACCATGATAAGACTTGTGGTGAAAAAGTACCCAGATTTGGGACAAGTTCTGATTCAGATTATTATGGGTGAAGCGAAGAACCAGCAGAAGTATACATACATGAAGGGACCTAACAAAAATGTCGGGACAACAACAAAAACAAGAACAATAACAAAAAGGGTCACCACAAGGAAGCAGACCAAAAGGATTCCTCCGAAGCCCAACACGTTGAAGACAACGAAAGTGACCAAAAAGACCTCCAAGAAAGTGTTGACGACAACAAAAGTGACCAAAAAGACCACCCGGAAGCCTACTGCCAGGAAAGTGTTGACGACAAAGAAAGTGACCAAGAAGACCACCCCGAAGCCTACCACGAAGAAAGTGTTGACGACAACGAAAGTGACCAAAAAGACCACCCGGAAGCCTACTGCCAGGAAAGTGTTGACGACAAAGAAAGTGACTAAGAAGGCCATTCCGAAGCCTACCGCCAAGAAAGTGTTGACGACAACGAAAGTAACCAAGAAAATGACCCCGAAACCAACTACCAAACGAAAAAAACTCACCACAACTACTAGAAAGTTCATGAAAAGGAGTACACCGAAGCCTGCCGCCAAGAAAACGACGGTAAAAACGACAACCACTACCAAGAGGGTCCCACAAACTCAAACGAAAAAGCCTCCCACGGTGAGCTCGGTTCCGTCTATAACAATGCCCAACCCAATTGACCCAGGGAATACAATCCCAGCTGGAAGCGGCGTCGACAGCAAGGTGCTCATAATGCTCGGATACATGCTCAGTCAACCCAACTACTTCGCCGCCATTTACCGCGTGCTTCTGACACTCGGAATAACGTTTCCCAGCTTCACTAGTCCGATCAACCAGGTCATGTACGGAACGCACGTGATTATGCTACCGAGGCCATTTGTGGTGAGCTACACCTACACTATCAACAACAGAGTATTCAACTTACCGAGAGACGCAAAGAAACTCGCCATTTACGTATCCCAGCACATGAATCAGTTCAGCATAGTAGCCAAGTTTCTTACACAGCTCGGAGCCTCATTCCCCGTCGACGGTACGGGAAGGATTATCGGCTTCAACGTGTTCAATGTGATGTACCGGTTCCCGCACGCCATAACCACGACCATTTTTATTGGTAGTAAGAGGTTCGCTTTGCCGAGGGACATCAGCTTGCTTCTCACTGCTATCAAGCACAATCCGACCATGTTCTTCGAACTCCAGATGACGCTAGAAGCTTTTGGCGTGAAATTCATCAAAACCGGAGCGGGCTCTACCCAGGCGGTCTACAGTGGTAAAAAATACGATGTGTTCACAGGACGTGCGGTGACCATCACCATCGACAATAGGAAATATGACATTCCGGCAGAGCTCGAGAAGATATTCCAGGAACCAAAGGGCTTCAGCGTGGGCTCACTGCTCGTAGCTTTACAGGAAAAGGGCATCCCGGTGAACGTGGATGAAAAAACAGGTGTCATTCTCGGCATCACCATCGACAAAGTGCAAGTTCCGTTCCCAGTTTCCATCGACCTGCGCTTCAAGCTGGACAACAAAGTTTACGTAATTCCGCGCGACCTCGCCAAGCTGATCACTGTGCTCGAAAATAAAGGCATGCCCAGCAAGATCCTGTCTCTTCTGTACACCCGCTACGGAGTTGTTCCAGTGCGAGATTCTAACGGCATCGTCATCGCGATTTCCTTCAACGGCAAGCAGTACAAGGTCAAGCCAGAGCCACTGACTGCCGTGGTGATTCTGGGTCAGAAGTTCATGCTACCGAGGGACGTGAGGAAAATGATCGAGTTCGTGCACTCCAAGCAGAGTAATCCAAAGATCGGTTTCAGTTTCTTGAAAGCTCTGAAAACCGCTGGTTACATGCTTATCAACGACGATGACGGTGCGATGCGCTCGATCCAGAAGGGGGCGCAGATAATTAAGCTTGGTATGGAAATAAGAATACAGGTGATTTATGGCACAACCACTTATCAAGTGCCTAAGGATCTAATGCGACTGGTGAAAGATGTCCGCTCCCTTGGGCCGAAGGAAGTCAAAGATGTCATAGACCAACTAAGAGCTTTCGACGTCCAAGTAACGAAGAACGGCAGCAAGCTTACCATACTGTTCAACAGTGTCCGATACGAGGTAGACCTTAAATCCGGTAGCGTCAAAGGATAGCAGTTTTGAGAAACGTAATGATATGCGTCAACTGGTGGCCGCCATGGCACGTCCCACGAAAACGCACTATCCATTAACGAGGGGCTTTTTGGAAGTGTTAAATAAATGGGTCGCACCTACTTACGCCTTATTATTTGCAGAGAATAAACACACACACGCATGCACACAGAATAAGGGGGGCCGTCGCTGTCCTTAAATGCCGGCCAACCAGAGACTGCATAAAAAAAACGACTGTGTTGCAGAGTAAACCAAACCATTGTATTTACTTGGAACGTTCATTGTTTTGTTGTCAATTCATTCGATAGTTTGGTGACGACATGCTCGTAGGTCTGCATTTCTAAACGACTAAAGGGGCAAGCCAAATCTCAGAAAGAGCCCATGAACACTGCCGTGATGAAGGTGTGCCAACCATAAATCAGCAAACGAAGATCCCTTAAATTCACTTACTTAAGGAAGATATCTAGCGCTTAGGGCTCACTCGAACTGAAGCTCATCAAACTTTTTTTCAACGCGACTAACTCAGACTCACTCGACCTTACACTCATGACCCCAACTGAGTCTAAATGTCAGCGGACGCATGAGTGAGTTTGCTGACCTATGGTGCCAACAAAATCCTTCATCGTATGTCACAGACTAACTTCAACTAGCGGGGTGCAGTCCCATCTGTTTCGATTCATTTAGAGTGCCTGCGGCCATCACTTTTTAAAAGTCATGTGGTAATTTCTTGTTCATCTGTACCACACTGTTGACCAGCTTATCCCGAAAAATAAATGCAATGGGTCTATTGATATTTTTACATTAAGACAGATAAAGTATCAAGGCATGTTGTCGACATATTTACCCTACGCACAGCCGTGGACAGATGACAAGTGTGGACAGCAAGCCAAAAGTGTCGAAACAGATATCTTAGTGGGCGTGGGAGCGTGGTGAAATGATATATTTTAGGTACACCTCCAGAAGTTGTTATAGAAAACGTTCTCGCCAGAGCTGTCGACGAATGTGCCCAGCTTTCGGTTTGACCTGTCTCTCCATAACTTATTGTTCTTTACTAACGGTTCGATTTCATTAAATTTTATGCTGAAATGTTCCCTAAAGAGGGCGTGATACACACTGAAGGCAAATGGAACGATATATATATATATCACTAACTATAACAAAATACAGAAGTAGTCAGTAAGACCAGATAAAAATGATATTTTTAAAATTTGGTTAAATGCATTGTGCTCGGTGGGGTATCATCATATAAAAGGAAAAGCAACAGTTTCACCGCAAGGTCGAAGCAGTGAATGTGATAGCAACAAACTGGTATGTCACATTTAGAACGGCCAGCAGCTCGAAGCTTGCAGCGCGCTACTCAAGCAAAAAGGGCCCGCATGCAAGACGAGTGTGCACCAAGTGTCGAAGCTCGACACTTTCAGCCTGCTGTTCAGAGACCAAAGACGCACACAAAAAAAGAAACGCCCAGGTATATGCAAAGCGAGCGTGAACTGTCACAGCTGTAACGAGTGGCGCAGCCAGGGTGTCGTACAACACGCCCCCCCCCCCCCCCACTTCCTTTCCGAACTTTTTTTGGCTATGACATATAATGCACAAAATGTCACTCAACGATGTCTGACTGCCCAGCTGCCACTTCAGATCAAAAGGGTTCCCCGCCCACCCCACTAAAATATTTCTGGTAACGCCCCTGCTTGGCAGCGCGCTGCCAAGCAGGGGCGTTACTGTGGCAGCGCGCTGCCAGAGACGAATATGAACAACCCACTTTGTTCCTTCTAGCTAGCAGGTCACTCCTCTCGCAAACATGGCCGCTGCAGTGCTGTGTTACTTCCACACAAGCTTTGCGCTGAAAGTACAAGACGTATTTACAAATCGCCTCCATCTCGAGATAAGCGCGCGCGCTCGAGCGACCACATACTGTGGAGAAATGTGCGGCTGGCACAAGTAGGAGGCGATTTACTTGACGCTAACGAATGCCTGAAGGTGTAAAAATTGTGCGAAGGCAGGCCGTACACGGAGCCTCTCATGTCCGGGAGATACAGGCGAGGGAGGCTGCCACATAAAGCATTGACAAGCTGTCGATTTGCAAAGACCGAATGCAGTGATTGTACAAGCAGGTTGGGGAAGATAGTTTAAAATAGGCGATCACTGCCGTCTGCCACGGTCATCATTCGATAACAAAAGTAACCACAGTGCTTCTGTGAGAGCACTTGCAAGGTTAACGAATCGCAAGCGCCCACAGCACCATTCGGTACATAAAAGCGCCATTGACCGTTAAGTCCAATGCTCCGGATGTGGCGTGTGTTTTCTTGTCAAACTAAAAGTAGGATTGCAACTAGGGCGGATAGATGATTAACGCAATAGCGTTACAGCGTACGCCCGAAGAAAAATTTCGTCTATGTCAGAATTAGAAAGAAATAACTTCATTTCCTGCTCGTTCATTACAAAAAACAAACTTTGTTAAATCGAGTTTGTTGATGATGGGACAGCTTGGTTAATTGTTAGGTGGTAAAAACTCATAAAACTAGGTTTCCATATTTGTTTATTTAATTATTTATTTCAAAAGTACTGCCAGCTTTTAATTAGAGGCCATTCGCAGGAATAGTTACAAACATGAGAGAGATACAAAATTGCGCATGCAACACACACACACACACACACACGTACATATATACATATATATATATATATATATATATATATATATATATATATATATATATATATATAAGGGAAAGAAGTGTATACCTAAGGGCTCGTTTTTCCGTGTTTTAACACAATATTAATGAGATATAACAGACAGTAATGCCAAGGAATGTACAGGGGAAGTTATTAGAACCAATGGAATGTAAATAAGAAGAAAGAAGAAAGAAAAGTGGATGAAAAAATTACCAACTGTCTTCTTCTTACCAACTTTCTTCTTTCTTCTTATTTACATTCCATTGGTTCTAATAACTTCCCCTGTACATTCCTTGGCATTACTGTCTGTTATATCTCATTAATATATATATATATATATATATATATATATATATATATATATATATATATATATATATATATATATATATATATAATCGGGGACCCTACCTTGGTTCGGAAATTGTGTGCGAGAAGTGCATATACCACTTGTGCAAGCGCAGTTTGCGCAGGTGGCCCAACGTTTTTGTAATACAACTTTTCGTTAACGCAACTGTATGGAATTAAGGAAAAAAATGGCCCCGTATCTGCATGTTTCACTGTAAATATCGTAGAAAGACGATAGTCCTGCATCTGGAGAGAGTGAACAAAAAGTTTATTTGATGTTCTGCGCGAGAAAATCGGTTGTGTTCTGGAGGCGCTGCGTTAGAGAGTCTCGATCAGTGCAGCGAAGGTGAACGAGCGCGAGTCACGTTAGACACGAGCGCTATCTGGCAGTTATCTTTAAAAACAAAGGAAGGCGCACGTGCTGGTCTTGGAGGCATTAAGGTGTAGAACGCAAAGCGACGGGCAGGTACCACCACAGTGTCGTCTTAGAAAAGCATTAGAAACACTTGCTTTTTGAGCATCGCGTTGCATTGTCAGCGCAGCGTGATAAACGCTACGGTCTTTAGAATTACTTATGTATGTTTTTTTAGTATAGACACATACAAAATATTCACTTGTTGTTATGGTGCCTCAAATATGCGCAATACTTGTTTTTTAATTGATAATCGCACTAGTATGGTCGCTGGAACTTGAGCAATATTGTCATTTGACATTTGACATTTGCCTCCCTCCAAAAATGGCATCGTCCCGATGCGTAGCCAAGGCACTCTACTTATAAAAACGCACATATGCACCGGCACGCACAGGACAAACGAGAGTTAGCTGGACAAGTAGGGTTTCATCCGGATGACATGCACGATTTCGGGTGCGCAGTTTCGGCGACTGGAACTGCAAATGCCGTCAGGAATAACTTCGTAGTTGATGTCGTTCAATCGTCGGGTGACTCGATATGGGCCAAAGTATCGTCGTAATAGCTTTTCTGAAAGTCCGCGTCGACGTATTGGGATCCAGACCCATACCTTGACGCCTGGTTTGTAGGTTACCAATTTATGTCGTAGGTCGTACCGTTTCGCATCTTTGTGTTGCTGGTGACAAATGCGCATGCGGGCTAGCTGTCGGGCTTCTTCGGCACGCTGACCAAATTCTTCGGCGTCAGCGTGAGTGTCGTCACACTCGTGCGGCAGCATAGCGTCTAACGTTGTAGTGACTTCGCGCCCGTGTATTAAACTAAACGGCGTCATTCCGGTAGTTTCCTGCCGGGCAGTATTATAGGCGAAGGTCACATAAGGCAAGATTTCGTCCCAGTTCTTGTGTTCTGTGTCGACATACATGCAGAGCATGTCTGCGAGGGTCTTATTAAGCCGCTCTGTTAGTCCGTTTGTTTGTGGGTGGTACGCCGTTGTTCTCCGATGAGCTGTACCACTGAGCCTGAGAACCGACTCCAAAAGTTCTGCCACGAACGCAGTTCCTCTATCCGTGATGAGAACTGTTGGAGCACCATGCCGAAGGACGACGTTTTCTATGAAGAAATGAGCCGCTTCTGCTGCTGTGGCCCTCGGCATGGCTTTAGTTTCTGCGTAGCGAGACAAGTAATCAGTGGCGACAATGATCCATCTGTTTCCTGTGGTAGAAGTTGGGAATGGGCCCAGGAAATCCATTCCGATTTGGGCGAATGGCTTTGCTGGTACTTGAACGGAATGTAATAAGCCTGCCGGCCTGCCGGGTGGTGCTTTGCGTCTTTGACAGTCGGCACATGTTTGGACGTGATGTTTTACAGCAGCAGGTAGGTTAGGCCAGTAGTAACTGTTTTGCAGACGGGACAATGTTCGAGTGTAACCGAGATGACCAGAGGTGACTTCATCATGGCAGGCTTCCAGAATTTCTTTTCGCAGTGATGCAGGGACGACGAGCAAGTATGGGCTGCCGGTGGGAGAAAAGTTTTTCTTGTATAGGACGTCGTTCCTTAAACAAAAAGATGGCACTCCTCTCGCAAAAATTCGCGGCACGTCTTCCCGTCGTCCTTCTAAGAAATCAATAAGCGAAAGCAGGTCAGGGTCACGGCGCTGCTCTTGTGAGATAGTGGCCGCGTTGATGACTCCCAAGAATGCGGCGTCCATAGACTCGTCATTAATAGCGGCAGGCTCAACGGGTGACCGCGAGAGACAGTCTGCGTCGGTGTGCTTCTTCCCTGATTTATAAATAATGGTCATATCAAACTCCTGAAGCCGAAGGCTCCAGCGTGCTAAACGGCCGGATGGGTCTTTCAAGTTAGTGAGCCAGCAAAGCGAGTGGTGATCACTGACGACCTTGAATGAGCGGCCGTACAGATATGGTCGAAATTTGAGAACCGCCCAAACCACGGCGAGGCACTCTTTCTCGGTAGTCGAGTAGTTCTCTTCCGTGCGAGAGAGAGCTCTGCTGGCATAGGCTATCACTTTCTCGGAGTTATCTTGCCATTGTATCAGTACGGCGCCCAGGCCTACATTGCTTGCGTCGGTGTGAAGTGCTGTTGGCGCTTCCTGGTCAAAGTGTGCCAGAACCGGAGGTGTTTGGAGGCGTTGGCGTAATTCGTTGAACGCTGTTTGTTCCTTTTCGCTCCAAAGAAAGGGGACATCCTCTCGTGTGAGCCGCGTCAGAGGCGCCGCAATAGACGAAAAGTTGGCGATGAATCGTCGGTAATAAGCGCAGAGGCCTAAGAAGCGTCTCACTGCTCTTTTGTCATGCGGTGCGGGAAACTTTGCGACAGCGTCGATTTTGTCCGGGTCAGGTCGAACACCTTCGTGGCTGACCACGTGGCCTAAGAAGCAAAGTTCGTTGAAACCGAAATGGCACTTCTCTGGCTTTAAAGTCAGGCCAGCCGAACGTATAGCTTGTAGAACTGCGAATAATCGACTTAGGTGTTCCTCGAATGTAGCTGAGAAGACGACAACGTCGTCTAGATAAACCAAGCATGTCTGCCACTTAAGTCCTGATAGCACAGTGTCCATTAAACGCTGAAAAGTGGCTGGCGCTGAGCATAACCCAAATGGAAGCACTTTAAATTCATAAAGACCGTCGGGCGTCACGAAAGCAGTTTTCTCACGGTCTCTCTCGTCGACCTCTATTTGCCAATAGCCACTTCGCAGGTCCATCGATGAGAAATAGCGTGCATGCCGCAGCCGATCAAGAGAGTCATCTATACGTGGCAGTGGGTAGACGTCTTTCTTCGTTACTTGGTTTAACTTGCGGTAATCTATACAGAAACGCAAGCTGCCGTCTTTCTTTTTAACCAATACCACGGGGGATGCCCAAGGACTCTTGGAAGGCTGTATTACGTCATCTTGGAGCATCTTCTGAACTTGCTTTTGGATCTCCTCACGTTCTTTCGGAGCCACACGGTATGGGTTTTGACGGATCGGTCTCGTATTTTCTTCAATGATGATTCGGTGCCGTGTCAGTGGTGTTTGCTTGACTTTCGAAGTGCACGAAAAACAATTTTTGAACTGGTGTATCAGCTCTAGTAGGCGCTGTTTTTCCGAGGCTGACAGGGTTGAGCAAATGTTGACAGACAAAGGTGTCGAGGCTGGGATGGTCGCCTCGTCCGGTTGCAAAGCGAAGCAATCTCTGGCTTGGTCCACGTCGTCGTAGTAGGCAATCGCGGTGCCCTTCTGGATGTGACGACGCTCGTTGCTGAAGTTGGTGATGAGGACTTCTGCCCGCCCATCAATTAGTGCCAGAATGCCTCTCGCTATGGAAACACCTTGCGTAAGCAATAGCGTGTCTATTCGCTCCGCTATCACCTCCTTACGGCACGGCCATTCACACAACACCGACACAAGGCAGCAAGATCTCGGCAGGAGCATCACATCATCGGCTACACGTAAACGTTGCAGTTGTTCTTCAGTGGTGGCGTCGACGTAAGGATGGGAGGAAAAGGTGACGATACGTTCTGGGATGTTGATGATAGCACCGTACTCTCGCAGAAAATCCATACCCAAAATTAACTCTTTACAACAGTCCGGTAAAATTACAAATGTGGCGACGAAGTTCGAATCATCGATTACGAGCCGAGCGGTGCATTTACCGGTTGGCGTCATTAGCTGCCCACCAGCACTCCTTATGCTCGGCCCACTCCACGGCGTCTTAACCTTCTTAAGGCGGTCGGCGAGCTCTTGTCGCATAATAGAGAAGTCAGCACCAGTGTCAACCAGTGCTGTTACGTGGTGTCCGTCTATAATAACGCTGAGGTCGGCACGTACAAATTCATTGGCAGTAGTACTCGTGGTTGTTGTCGTCTTCGTCATCACCGTCGTCACGTCGTCTTTGTGTAGAGGCAAGGGGGTCTTTTTGGCGTCTCGGCAATTGGCAACCTTGCCCCCGGAGGTCGCGGCAGTTAGTTTCCCTGGCACGGGCTTGGGGAGCGGTTTCTGATGGCGTCCGCGTATCTTTGGCGATTCGGGGAATTCTGACCTCGTGCAGGTGAGGGAGACCGCCAGCGACGACTTGGTGAAGACGCTTGGTTGGTCGGTAGGTGATCAGCACCATGGTCACGAGGGTCTTCAGAGTAAAAAGAAGCGGGCCGAGAAAAGTTTCCAAACCGGGTTTCTCGATGACGGCAGTAGCGCGAGATGTGGCCTGGTTCGCCGCAGTTGAAACAAAGGGGTCGACGGTCGGCAGTGCGCCACAAGTCGGTCCGACGTACTGGTGGTCGCCGCACAGGTTCACGCTGCCACCACGGCAAGGTAACGGGCCGCGGCTGAAAGGGTGGTTCTTCTGGGGCAGGCGGATGACGGCGCACGGCATCAGCATAGGACAGTGGACGTGGTTCGGGTGGTGGCGCCGGTGATGGAAAGGCTTGCCGTAGTTCCTGGCGCACGATTTCTGCAACAGAAGCAACTGGGGGATCGGTAGACGGAAGGCCGAGGGCCCGCAGCTCTTCCCGCAGGATTTGTCGAATCGTTTGCCGTAAAGAGTTTTCGGAAACGGCAGCGTTTTGAGCGGCGGCACCAACAGGCGTTTGGTCGGGCAGGCGGTCAAAGTGGCGGCATCGTTGCCGGAGCGCCCGCTCAATGACAGTCGCCTCTTTGATGAATTCATCCACTGTTGTTGGCGGATTTCGTACAAGGCCGGCGAAAAGCGGTTCCTTAACTCCCCGCATCAGATGACGAACTTTCCTTGCCTCGGGCATGTCAGGGTCAGCGCGGCGAAATAGGCGGACCATATCCTCAGCGAACATGGCCACGCTTTCGTTCGGCTTTTGCATGCGGGCTTCGATCATCTGTTGTGCGAGATCCCGTCGGTCCGCACTCAGGAACGTCTCGAGAAGCTTTTGGCGGAAATCGTCCCAGGTTTGGAAAGTAGGCTCCCTGTTCTCGTACCATGTGCGAGCGCTATTTTCCATTGCGAAGTAGGCACGGCCAAGTTTTTCTTGCACGCTCCAACGATTCACCACAGCGGTCCGCTCGAACTGGTCGAGCCAGTCCTCGACATCTTCATACGGTTCTCCACGGAAGACTTCGGGAACACGAGGAGTCTCAAAAGTTACCTGGTAAGGGTGAGTCGTTTGGGCCGGGGCCGGGGGAAGATTCGCAGACGCTGAAGGGGCCGCCATGTTGGTAACAGGAGATGCCGTCAAGAGTTCTGGGCTTAGGCCTAGTAGGCGCCGGCTGAATCGGTGTACTGGAGTCGCAACAAGACGTTGAGGCTCCGGACTGGGTGTACGGTCCCGAACAACGCTTTCTTGCATCAGGTTGCAGGCCCCAGCACCTCCACCAGTGTCCCGACGTCAAGAGAGAGGTCGTACTAGAAGACGCTGAGAAAACAGCAGCGGGTCGGTCTTTTTGTTAACCGCGTGAGAGAGAGTTCCTCATCTTTGTCGTTGTTGCATTCTGCATAAAAGCGTGCAGATGCGCGTATGCGCTGTCGCCTTCGTCTTTTTCGCGGGACGCACGTGACAATATTAGTGGGTGCTGCGGATGGGGTTGGCCATTTGGGGTATTGTTTAGTGCCGTTTGGGGTACCGTTATGGTGGACAGACAAACGTGCAGACGGACAGACAAGATTTTTTGCGCTGAAGTACCTTAAGAAACACCATCGTCTTCAATATTTAAGCAAAGGGGTTTGTGCTGTGGGGCCTGCTTGTTCCTCTAGTCCCATGTAGCAGTTGTGGCTGCGCTCAGTCGAATGCGCCACATGCATTTGCCGCCATCTGCACCCTGTCTATGCAATCGTTCTTATCCTTAAGGCTGTTGCTGACAAGCAACTCTTTCCTTCGCTCCACGCTAACATGGTCGATGGGGACAGGCCGAGGGGGAAGGGGTAGTGGTTTCAAACAGAAGAAAAGCAGAGAAAAGTGAGCCCCGCAACCATCTGCAGCAACCTTAGGAGTTGCTCACGAGGGAATGAGATAAAAAGAGATTAAAAGAGAGATAGAGAAGTAAAGATTGTGAGAAAGTAAAAAATTGGGACACCATCGAAAGAGACCGAGGAAGGGGCACCGATCGGTGAGAGCTATGTGGCACCGGGAGTTCGCTGACGGCGGGCCGAACGGCGAGGGCTATGCTGTCACCAGGAGATTGCGGACGACACAACTGGCAAGCAGCTCGGAATCCTACTAGCGAGTCGCAGGAGGAGGGTGACCCGGCATGTCCGTGTATTGCGCTAGTTTTTGGTTCTCAGAGGACCATGCGCATGGTATTATGATGGGCGCATTTCGTTGAGAAAATGTAACTTTGGGTAGGTTATGGTCTGGATTAAGCACCAGCTAACATCTTTGTCTGTTGTGAACTTCTTCTAGGAAAAAGATTAGATACGCAGGAGTCCGCTGTGGTAATTTAGGACGGCCACATACTCGCATGGGACCGGGATAGGCTCTTCTGAGGCCAGTTCTTTAGTGTATCGGTCCGTTGTGCACCCTGGAGAACAACAGTGTTTAGACTGTCAGCATCACAAGTGCAATAATGAAAATTAATTCCTAATTAAGACAAAAGAAAAAAAAACGCTTGCTATTACTGTTGGTATTAATGGCTTTCAATCAGCTACTTGCGCCCTGCGAGTCGCAAGCGAAAATGGTAAATCATTGTTAGAATAAAAAAGAGACTGTAATAATAATGCTACAAATGCGCCGTAACTGCAGTTGACGCTACAAGTAAACGTGCTCGAACTGTAGTGCACGTTTAAACTAAACGTGCACTACTGACGTAGGCAATACTAGACCGTTTATCTAGAGCTATGTAGCTCCTTTTGGCTGATGCAGGTGGCGTGTACACATGAAAAAACGTGGCTGATACCTCTTTTGAAGAATTGGTATAACACGAACGTGAAACGCGTCTTCACAAAGGAAGACCGAGCGTTTTTTGTCCATTGTTTCACCGAAATGGCGAAGGCGAACGAATGAATGCTACAACAACAAATGGCGAAGTCGCGTGGAGTACGACAACCATCTCGAAACTTGCAGCGCACACCTCAAGTAGAAAGCACGCACGAAATGAGAATGCAAAAGAAGTGCACGGACGGGCAACTCGACACTTCAAGCGCGCTGTTCAAACAGAAAGACTCACGAAATGAACGCGCAAGTATACACGGGACAAGCGCGAGCAACCGTGACAATTCTTCGCGTGTGAGCAGCATGCTCCTTCGTTAAACATGGCAGCCGCAAGAAGCAAAGTGACCTTCTTTCCCTGCCTAATCAAGATTCTGATAAGCGAGTACGCAGGGGAGTCTACTCTCCGTGGAGGCGGCACTCATGAAACGTTATACGAGGCGAAGACCTCAAAAGCGGGCACAACGCGAGACCTTCGCGCCATCTGGCTACTGATGACAAAAACGCACTGATGTTACGAAGCTCTGAAGGCCGCCAAGCAGAATATGGTGCATATAAATGGGCTTGCCATCAGCCCATTTGACAACGTACGTTCCCTGGTTTAGTGGGTAGCTCCACGCGCTGCGGATTGAGAGGTAGCTGGTTTGACGCCCCGCGAGAGGTCATTTCTTGTTCGTTTTTCTCTTTGCATTTCTACAAGAATTATTTTACAACGTCATATCTGTGACGGTAGTACGCCAGCAGAGCCGTGGTGAACTCGGCCATAAAAATGAGTGCAAAAGTTGTTGCTTGAGAGTACGCTCGTCGGATAAGTTAAGTGAGGTAAGCTCAATGGGTTAGGTTAGGTTAGGCTAGAAGGTTAGGTTAGGTTGGGCTGGGGTAGTTCAGGCTAAGTTAGGTTAAGTTTTTTGTAACGCCATGAATTTCGCTACCTGCGCTGCTTTGACTCGAAGGCGCTGACGTAAATATGAAGAAGCATAATCAGCTCATGAACACTGCCACCTGGCTGATCATCGCTATTCGCGTGGTTCAGATGGAGAGTGAAACATTTATTGGGTGTTCTGTGAGAAGGTCGGTCAGGGGGATACTTAGTCCGAAAACCCTCTGGCGCGGGCCACAGTCCTCACACGCTTCATAAATGTGTGAATTAGTGACAATTGTGAGCCGCCAGCGGCCTATTTACAAATTGCCAGTCTTTGCTGGGGACAGTGACTAAAGACGGGGACATTGTTTGATTAGTCCAAAATAGCGCGATAAAGGTCACGGACGTGCCTGCAATAATTGTTGCTGATCAACGTTTGTGCAAAAACACATACTCTGGCTATGCAGCGACACCACCTACTGTGAGAGTACTGTCGCTCACGTGAACGTAAAGACAGAAGAGGCCGTACACGCGCGCCCAATATATATGTTCGTCGGAGGTACTTTGAATTCTTGTCAAAGGTACGATCTTGAAGCATCTTACCGAGCAACATGGTGCTATGTCAGGCAAACTTCTGTGAATGGTAATTCACCAAAAGTACAACAAATGCTCGTTGTGTAAGAACGCCGAGCCGAAAAAATGCAAATTTTGAAATCTTTCTAACAGTATAAATGGATTTTCTCGATTTTGCTTGCAAAAGCCTCAATTGAACTCTAAGACACACGACTACATATGAATGTCGACGATCTGAGGTTATTTGATTTACACCTAAGTCCAACTACGGGTTTGCTTGTGAGTGTAACCACCGAATTCACGCAAATGCTAGGAGTGGTATTTGTGCAGTTGAAGTCAGGGACCAGGAAGAGCCCACGACCTCAAGCCCAGTAGAGCAACAAAATATATAACAACTAAGCCACCGCGGTGAGCACAAGAAAAAGGAAACCAGGAGTGGTATTCCTTCTCTATATAGTGGCACAATCAATCAATCAATCAATCAATCAATCAATCAATCAATCAATCAATCAATCAATCAATCAATATTTATGAGCTTGGTGTGGTTTATAGATTTGGCGCAACCAATAGCACCAGCACGCGATGGTTGACCTCGCTCAAGCACACAGATACAGAAGGTGAAAAAGTCGGGAGGTATGTTACAAAACATTTTACTCCACCGTTTGTTGAGCGGTTCCCAGCATCTTCAAAATCTTAAGTGCAGAGTAGAGTGCAATAATTACGTACATATAGGCTTACCTAGTGTTCGCCAAATCGGAGCATGTTTGCAGTTTTGAATATTTTTTGAAGCTCTCTGAGAGGCACCTAAAAATTTGAACAATGAAAAACGCTGTAAATGTAAATAATTTTGAAGTGTCTCAATTATGGTATACTTGATACGAGTAAAGCAAAAAAGAATATATATTTATGAGACAAGATTTGACAATAGGAAGATGTCACAAAGCTACCAAGGGTTTTTTTCGTTGATGTTGTAGAATACAACGCATAGCTCATCAACTTTCAGATGACACTACTACTACTACTACTACTACTACTACTACGACTATTACTACTACTACTACTACTACTACTACTACTACTACTACTACTACTACTACTACTACTACTACTACTACTACAGAATCACACAATGCTTGCCTCCTCGCAGGAAAAGCTGCATCGGGCAACCGTGTGTTCGGACTTCGAGACGACCCCGCGACTGCCAGCCACTTTTAGTGACGGACTCGAGAAGACTCCGAGACGTCAATGCGGTTCCTTTCAGCGCTCCTGGTGGCTGCGCTGTTCGTGGTATGGGCAGGAACCAAAACGGGCTTCTGCGTCACCCTTTGTCCATCTCACTGTAGTGCGACGCGGGTCATCTATGTGAACAACAATGTCGTTACTACCGAGGAAGGGCCTCGAGCTAAGGCTGTCGCCGAAATCACTCTCGCACTGCAGAAGGCTAAACCAAACGTGAAAAAGACGAAAATAAAGATTGGGCTTAAGTGGGTCCTAGTGCCGGTTACCGTAACAAAACAAGTACAGGACGCTGTCAAGAAGTTCCCGGAGCTGAAGAACATTGTGGTGAGTATTCTGATCTCGAAGGTGAAGCCTCCGAGAGAGCAGCAAACTCTGAAACCTAAGACAACTCCGAAGCCAAAGCAAACTTTGAAACCAAAGACAACTCCGAAACCAAAGACAACTCTGAAGCCAAAGCAAACTGCGAAACCAAAGGCAACTCCGAAACCAAAGACAACTCCGAAGCCAAAGCAAACTTCGAAACCAAAGGCAACTCCGAAACCAAAGACAACTCCGAAGCCAAAGCAAACTTCGAAACCAAAGGCAACTCCGAAACCAAAGACAACTCCGAAGCCAAAGCAAACTTCGAAACCAAAGGCAACTCCGAAACCAAAGACAACTCCGAAGCCAAAGCAAACTTCGAAACCAAAGGCAACTCCGAACCCAAAGCAAACTCCGAAGCCGAAGCCACCCCCTGTCATTCCACACAGACCGCCATATTCAGAGGTTGCGCTCGAAGACGTCGACCATCCGGTTGTCGTGCCGCCCACTCCGAGTACCGTCACACCCGAAACACGCGCAGCTATCGAGTTGCTGCTCAACTTTCCCAACCACAGGCCCACCATATTCGTATATTTAGTGAAAATCGGTGCCAAGTTCCCGGACACCACTCAACCGATAACCGGAGTCACGGTTAACGGTACGTTTGTCAAGTTTCCAAAGCCGTTCAAGCTAAGCTACACGATTAACGTCAACGATAAGAAGTTCGATCTACCGAGGGACTCGAAACAGCTCGCGGTTTACGTACAGACACACCAGCATGTTCTTACCGTGATGGTTCAAATATTGCACCAGCTTGGAGCTGAGTTCAACGTGGATGGTGGGGGTAAGATCAGCAGTTTCGTGATTTTCGGCAAGACACAGAAATTCTCGAATCCAGTGGGTAATTCAGTTTTCGTGCAAGGAAAAATGTACTACCTTCCCAAAGATATCAAGGTGCTCCTCAAGACCTTGAGAAACAACCCAGCCGAGTTTTTCAAGATTAAGTTCCTCCTGATAGCGTACGGCGTACGTATCACCAAGTCCTCCGGAGGAAGCGTGATGCGCGCTGTTTACGGTGGAGATTCGTACGACATCAGTGTAAAGAAGCCCGTGCGCATTACACTAGGAGAAAAATCGTACGACATTCCGGCTGATCTAGAGGCAATATTCAGGTCCCCGGAAGGACTACAAGTCGGCGTAGTCCTGCAAGCCTTGCAGCGGGCTAACGTACCACTGAATATAGACAAAAACACCGGTAGCGTTACGGGCATAGTCGTGAGTGGCGTTTTCGTACCGTTCCCAGTCACAGTCGATTTACGACTCAAGCTGTACGGAAAGCAGTATGTCATACCACGTGATTTGGGGAAGATAGTAGCCCTGCTGGAGAAGAAAAATATGCCCAGCCTCGTGCTGTCGATCCTGTATACCCGCTACGGTGTCGTGCCCGTGCTCAACGCTGACAATGTGGTAGTCGCGCTGTCGTTTGGTAAGATGAGGTTCCCTGTGAAAGCACGGCCGCTGACCGTCCTCGTGATTGCCGGCGTGAAACTTTTGTTGCCGAGGGATGCTGACAAAATATACGATTTGTTGTCCACCAAGAAGGTCTCCCCGATGCAATTATTACAGGCGCTGCAGTTGGTGGGCTACACTTTCGTACCGGGACCTGATGGAAAGCTTTCAATTATACAGAAAGGTGCTGAACAAATACAACTCAATTTCTCTCTGGACATGTATGTTAAATACAACGATAAAATATACTTGATGCCCAACGACCTCCCACTTCTGGTGGACGTCATTACTAAACTTTCGGGGCCACATCTCACGAGTGTAATGGACAGCCTGAACCAATATGGCGTGGTCATTGCCATTAAGGGAGCCAAAGTGGTCGTCTTGTTTAACGGAATTAAGTACGAGACGGAACTTAAGTCAAGTCAGGGTGCCAACATGGAACTCGTTGTGCACATGGGCAACAAGACCTTCAGCATTCCAAAAAATCTCAAGGCCATTGTGTCGTACGTCAACGGCAAGGGAGCCACCGCCATTCAGCTACTCGTCCAACTATTCAAGGCGCATGGAGTAAAGGTCAACCGCTCTTCCAAGGGTCTTATCATTTCCATCGTCATGGATGGAAAAACTTACGAAGTCAGCGGACAAGGAGGAAACGAGCCGGACGGGCAAGTAAGAGTAACTATCCGCGGAAGGAAGTTCTGGATACCCAAGGAAATGGACAGGCTGAAGGATTTGTTCACAAACTTTCATTACGCCGAGCTTCTCGTTGCTTTGATACGAATGGGCGCTAGAATGTTATGGGACGACGCAAGCTACTTCTACGCCTTCCGTTACAAGGGTCGCATGTATCACTTCACTACGAAGTTCCCTGTGGCCGTGAAGGTCGACAGGACAGGAGTAAAATACCGCATACCGTTAGATCTGGAGACGTTAGCGAAGACACTGTCCAAGGGACGCTGGGTGTGGCACGACGTGATCAGAACGCTCACTGCTGCTGGTCTGACTGTGAAAGAAGCCGACGACGAAATCAAAAGCTTTTCCTTCCAGGGGAAGACATACAAGGTCAGGTAGATCGGCTACGGCGTTTGTTTGACCTCCTTTTCATGGCGTGTTTTTTACGCGCCGTACGCTATAGCACTGTTGCTGAACATCGTTCTCTTGCACATTGGTTCAATAAACAGTCCCGTATACACGCTGTCCTTATACAACCGTGATTGCAGCTTGACGAAAAGGCAGGCTTTTCGTCAAGCTGTAAACTGCGTCCAGTTATCTTGTCTCCTATTTACCTGGTTAAAATAAACTAAAAGCCACCGAATAATATACAGATAATGATAATGAAAGAAATGACACAGTCTACGCACCTCCGAGCAGACTTCCGGCAGCTGTTTCCTCTCGAGACGCGATTTCTTTCACGCGGGATATGAAATGGGATATATTCCTTACTTTATATTTTTCGAACATCCATACACGTAGCATTGAACTGAAATTAAACGAACGCAAAACCTATAACAGTGCACACTTAAGGTCAACTCACACAACGCTTCAAGAAACACCCAGGGCAAAAGTCATCAAACACAGTCAACTTTCTTAAATACAACATGTACAACACAACAATGTCTCATTGTAAACATAGTGAAATGTAAAGGGCAGTCACAGTAGTGTGCCAAAACATAGCACACGCAACGACGAGGTTACACAAGGAGGTCCTGAAGATCCCAAAGTACCGAGGCAGTGAACTTACAACACTTGATCGTTAAATATTTGAGAAATGATATGGTCCCCCTGCTGAAGTCTCTGGAAGCTTTCTGTGACTCACCATTGAATTGACATTTTATGCATGTATTCTGGTCATAATCTATTCGAGGCTAATAATATGTCATTGCCGACCACATGAAGCGTCGTAGAACTGCGGTTAATCAAACTAGTTGGCGTTCCTTAAAGGGCCAGTCAACAAGCTCCGGCTTTTTTTACACTCTCCAAACAAGCTCGCGCATCTTTTGTACGCCTGACAAACTCCTTCCACGCAGAGTCACATCAACTCGACGATCGCTGACGTTGACTTCATTATTGTTTGTTGAGACTTAGTTTAGGCCAATCGACGATCTGCGTGCTGCGTCACGTCGCCGATCACCGAGTTGACGTCACTGCGCGTGGAAGGAGGTTGGTCATGCGCCGGGAAAATGCACGAGCTTTTCCTGCGCGTTTCGGAGCCTGTTGACTGGCCCTGGATACTGAACAAAACTTTTGCCACTAAATTGAAAGATTGGGTGTTAAAATCAATAAATAAAACGTTTATTTTAGGCAGAAACATGCGGAAGGTAATAAATTTAATGTTTTTTTCTCAAACCTCTACGTCTAGCGGCCGCGCCGTGGACTAAAGGAGGTGACGTTACACTCGCCGGAAACAAGCGTCCCAACAATGCCAGCCGTGGCCCACGTCTCTCAGAACTGGCTCAGCGCACTGCGTTTCCCAGAACCACTACGACAGCGAACAATGCTCCCCGTAGGGGTAAAGCATCAGCGCCTTTGTAAAACGAAGAGAGTGGGATGAAAGAAGAGGGGCAGAAAGAAAAGAGGAGGACAGGAACAGCTGCACCCTGCGTGAGCCTCGGTGATTGTGACATCACGGCTCCCGCTCTCTGAAGGCACCGCGCGCTCGGAAGGGGTAGCCGTCGCCAAGTAATGATGACAACTCCTTAGTTTATTTGTTATTTCAATAAAAACACACACACACACACGCACACACGCACACGCACACGCACACGCACACGCACACACACACACACACACACACACACACACACACACACACACACACACACACACACACACACACACACACACACACACACACACACACACAGTTTCCTTAGAGGGAACTCGGGCACTAACACCTGCGGGGGAGCTGAAACGCAAGGCGCTTCAGCGAGTGTGGGAATGATGGGTACTATACGGATTTGTCAAATGTTTGTACTTCCGGCCACGGTTGCCTACGTGTGGCTTGAAGTTAATTTGTCCGGAAACGACAAGTAGCAAATATTAAGCAGTTACTCTTCATTATATACTTTAAGCCTTTATGCTCACCATTTAAAACTCGTTCGCGAAGTTTTACAACCATCCATTCTTTCATTCGAAACAAAACCAAGACACATCAAGAAACTAAGCCACATCTGCGTTAGAGGCCATCAAACCCGAAGACTATAGGCAAATCCGTGCACTACCCATCATTCCCAGGGTCGATCGCAGCGCCAGAGCACCCTCGAGTTAACTTTAAGGAACTCTATGATCAATATTGCAGCCAAATAACAGAAAATGCCGGATATTTACTCTGCCTATTGGAATAGTTGCGTTTTCAGAGTAGAATTTGAGTTTTCAAAACACTCCTTTCAATTTTCGTTCGGCATTCCTTTAGGGGCCGGCCAAACGAAACAGCCAACAATTTTTGTCAGTTTACTCCTGTAATCAAAACGCCTGAAATGTACATCGCAATCTAAGTGAATCTATGATTAGCAGGATATGTTACTATAGCCTATATTCAGAAGTAAACGTGGGATTCGGTTCGTTATATGAGAAGATATCCTATATAAAGAATAAGAACTTGAGCCTGTCGACTTGACGTCATAAGAGGAAACAGCGCGAACAAGCGGGACAAGAAAGACTGGAAGGATTTGGTGCTTGGCTATCACGAGTATTTATCTCGTAGTTCAAAAAAATTCTAGAGGGGTTTATCCTTTCTTCCCCCACCTCACCCGGCAAAACTGCCGTACTTTAAATAAAGTCTATTCATTCTTTCATTTACTCATAGATCCCTCGCACCATGAGAGAGAGAATAAGGAGAAAGGTGGGGAAGTTAACCAGAACTGAGCCCTACAGGCTACCTTGTACTGGGGAAGGAAGTAGGATAGAAGGAAAGTTAGAGGGAGGAGGGAAAAGTAACTGACTGCACCGACGCGTAACCATAAGAACCCATGTTATACGAGGAATATGGAGGGAAGCTGACTCTGGTGCAATTTTTTTTAGTGAAACGCTGCGAAATGGCGCTGTAGATATGTACATAAGTACGCACAGACGTATGTTGAAAATTCGCATATGTTTTATATAACAAATTGTTAGCAGCTGCGTGAAGAAGCCAACAACAACATGGGCATTACCAACAAGAGACGTGGTAAGCTGATATGTAGCGCTGGCGCTTGCGAGGATGGCAGCCCTAGCTAGTGATACGTAGGCCAAATTTAGTGGATAGCACCTAAGTATACCATTTTCGTTAACCAGACGTGACACATGTATCGTAGAATAATAATATCTGGGGGTTTTACGTGCCGGGACCACGATATGATTATGAGCCACGCCGTTGGGGAGGGGTGTTCTGAGGACCCAAATAATGTTTTCATCTTCACCACCACCACCACCACCACCACTACCACAATCATCATCATCATCAGCAGCAGCATCATCATCATCGTATGGTGTTGTTTAACGTGCCCACATCATAGGATTGGATAGCTAGTACTGCAACCACAATTGATACTTTATCAACATTATGCATGCATATGATATTTTTAATAATAATAATTACTGGGTGATAACATCCCAAAATCACCACATGATTAGGAGAGGCGCCGTATTGAAGAGCTCCGAAAATTTCGACCTCCTGGAGTTTTTTTAACGTGCACCTAAATATAGGCACACGGGCCTCAAGCATTTTCGCTTCCATTAAAAATGCGGCCGCCGTGGCCGGGATTCGATCCCGCGACCTACGAGTCAGCAGCCCAGACCACCGCGGTGGTGGAGACGATATTTTTACAAAGCAGTTCCGACACCGGGCGTGGCTCTGTGCCCGAATACTTGTTTGCCACGCAAAATGCTTGCGTTTGATTCCTGCTGGGAGCCTGGCATTTATTCGTTGCACTTGTCGGGTCAACGCTGCCGACGTCGGTTTTTGTCAGCGCTCTCGCATGTAAGTTGAATATGTCTGTTATTGCCCTTCCTATAGGTAGATATAAACAGTCAGTCACCTGATAGTTTCCCCCTTGTAGTGGCCCATAGCATATGGGTGGCCCATATAATAGAAGAAAGAAGCTGTACACTGCATGGTGGTCGTGCGAAAAAGTACATGTTGGAGGCGCTTGCGAAACCGAAACCGAAATCGCATGAAAACAAACTACTTGGCATAGTAACACCTGTGCAGAAGCTCCGCCCCCGTAGCTTTGGCTGTGCTGCTTCAGAAAGTTGTTGCCGAGTATAGTGTGAACTTATTTTTTTTTTACCATTGAACACACAGCAAAAAAATGGCACTCGGGCACATCTGCCGGCCCAGCCCCGTGCACTTCGGATCCAACAGCTACTAACGAGCGCAGTTTTTAAAACATGAGAATATTAACCGATATTTTCAGCTACACTTTGAAACTTCCGCGTGAGCTCTCGGACCACACACGCATGGCTCAAGGTGATTCCATTTCGCGCCCTATAACAGTGAAAAGGGAATATACCTTGTTTCATGTATTTTGCTTGATAGCACTGGGGTACAGTGCTATCAATAAAATGAGCCGACGAAAATAAAAACAAGAATGATTGCCATGTCTGGTGGTTGCCATAAGAGAGACTGCCTGCCGCTTTGAACCAGAAGGAAAAAGTCACAGTTTTGCCATAAGGGCGAGACAATGAGTGCGATAACAACATACTAAAACATTGCACCTTCCAGTTTAAGGTAACGTCATGACACTCAACCTAAAGTGATTACATTGCATAACAATGCTGACTCCACCTTCAGACGCGACGTCACGTTGGATCTATGACGTCTTTCTTTAGAAAATAGGGCTTAGATGAAACCTATACGGACGTATTAAACTTCGTAAACTTAAACGTGCAAAAAAGTGAGAAGCTCGAGGCATTCGTACTGAATGCTAGTGTGAATTCAATCGAAAGTGCGTTAGCAGCAACATCGAAAAACGCCCCGAAAATTGTGTTTCGTGTGACGTAGCTCACGTGGCGGTGTACAGCCTATAGGACCGGCATAAACAGATGTGAGCTTTAACAGCCCGTTGGTCGAGAAATTGAATACGTGCTGAGCCTGTGCTTCAAAATAACTGGAAACCAAACGCAGAGTGACCTATAAACATCAGATACTTGGGTGTCAAAATGCTTTCGCAAATATAATTCAGCTGGCGAAAGGAACAGCCACATTTAATAGGTGGTGGAGAGAGGTGTTATCCTGCGAAGCTGAAACAAGGAAACGTGGACAAGAAGGAATTTCGTTTAATTGTTGCATTGGGTTCCAAGAACGCATACTTCCAGCAGCAATATGATGATGTAAGTAACTCTATACATAGTGTCACGGGTATAGAAAGGTACCTCAGGCAAAGGCGCCGAAATGACACAGAAGGAATGAAGACGACGATGTTGTTGTGGAGCTCTGTCTGGATGCTGGCACCCGTCATGTATCTAGGAAAGTAAAGCAAAGCAAAGCTGTGTCTGGGCAGCCCTGTTGTCCTGCATCCTTACGCGCTGTGTGCAGTGTTAGCTCAACCGGCGTTAACCCATTAAAACTCCCCGTTACATATTTTGGTGGAAGTGCTGGGTAACATCCCGACTGTGGATCTCGGTAGCGGACGTCACCTTCGTCCAGGCACGATGCCTAAAGGCAGTGCGCCGTCCGTCCAGTCTACGCGCCTGTTCCATCACTTGTGATCCCTTCCCATCGTCTGCATCCTGGTTCATTTTGGGGCACCGACACAACTGACATTGACGAGTGGCTCGCCCAATACGAGCGCGTCAGCAAGCAATACAGCTGGGATGAGACGCAGTGCTGGCCAACACAATTTTTTGCCTACGAGGTACTGCACGCGCCTAGCACGAGATGCACGAGGAAGATCTGACGACTTGGGGCGTGTGCAAGCAGAAGCTCCGTGACTTGTTCGGCTGGTAACTTGCTCGACAAATGGCAGCCAGACAGGAACTCGCGTCACGAGTTCAATCTTCCACCGAATCGTACGTCACCTATATCCAAGACGTGCTCGCCGTGTGCCGGAAGGCTCACAAAGATATGATAGAACTAGACAAGGTCAGCAATGTGCTGAAGGGCATAGCTGACGATGCTTTTAACATTCTAATCTGCAAGAAATGTCCAACATTTGACTCAATAGTCAGTGAGTTTTGGTGGTTCGAAGAAGCCAAAAGCAGAAGAATCACTCTATGCTTCATTCGGCTCCCGAACACCGCTGTGACTTCTTCCTGCGAGGACCCTGTAGCATAAAGTTCATTTGTGCATTCTCACAACATCACAAGGATTGTCCGCCATGAGCTGGAAGCAATAGCTTCCTCTGCTTATCAACCCCATGTGTCAGACAACTCGGCCAGAATATTGCTTGCTCAAGCCATTGTGAGACAAGAGTTTGCCAACATGGGCGTCTTAGTTCCCCAAAACTCCAGCCGCACATCCAAGCCCAGAAATTCTATCATAAATAACGCTCACTGCCACGCCACCCCACTTGTTGCTACTGCCGCATTGGTCCCGTGGTTCTCATCACGCTACCAAAATCCATCAGAGTGGCGCACACAAGATGATCGACCTATATGCTTCTCTTGCTATCGTGTTGGTCACATTTCTCGCCACTGCCGCAACAGATCGTCTTCCCGGCAACGTTTTCTAGACGATCACCGACAAGATCGTGGACAATATTCGCCACCTCGTTTTGCCGATGACCACCTTTAAGACATTTCACCTCGCCGTTCTACTACACCCTCTAAACCACCCTACGCTGATGTCGTCCAGAGAACCCAATCCCGCCGTTCTCCGTCACCTCGGGGTCGCCAGCCCCGGTCCTCTCAACATCATCGCTCTCAGTCACTGGCGTATTCTCAGCAGTTCTCGAGAAACTACCAGATGAAGCTCCTGGAGGTGGCGCTGCATTGACAACTGGGACCAAGACACCTATAACGACCACTAGTTCCAGACGAAATTTACTTGGTGTTCTCATCGATGGCTTGACTGTTACAGCTGTAATTGACACCGGTGCCCACATATACGTTATGAGCTCACGTCATTGATCCCGCCTGAAGAAAGTTCTTTACACTGCTATGTCTTCGACTGTGCTAGTAGCCGACGGCAGCCGAACATCAGTTCTTGGTTTGTACACTGCCCGCATCACTGTTGCCGGCCTTCACACTCCAGTCTTTTTCACTGTTCTAGACGCTTGTCCACACGACGTTATTCTCGGTATTGACTTCTTGACTGCACACTCAGCTCTCATCGATTTTTCAACCGGCACTTTACGGCTAGAGTTACCTTTGTAGTCTGATGTACCTCCTGCAACTCGCACACGGCTACGGTTCGTGGAGTGTCTACGATTACCGCCTCAGGCTGCTGTGTACCTTTCTATGTCACCGTTCCCACCTGTTTCTGATGGCGACTACCCGGCAGCTCCAATCATTGACCTGACCCTTTTTCAGAACACCATACTTCCTCATACTGTAGTAGTAGTAGTAGTAGTAGTAGGATTTTTATTTACAGTAAGCCGGATACAGAGCTCACTGCAGGGGCAAAGGGCTAAAGGCGAACAGCCTGACAAAGGCCCTTGTCCCTCCGCAGTTCGTGACAGTGCAAAGCTTAAACAATATATATATTCAATACAATTCTAGTGAGGATTAGGGACAACAAGACGCTTCTCCCTGTCCTGAACATCTCTGTGTCGACCCAGGGCATTCCTTAAGGTATCGCCTTAGCAGAACTCTCCACTCTGGAGCAATGTACAATTTTATCTTTTATTCCTGACATCAAGACCGTAACCGAACCTGTGGCAGCTGCGCAGAATAGAGCTTTCGTGGACAACATGATCCCAAACGACCTGTTGCCGTCTCAAGTTGAAGCACTCCGTGCTTTTATAGTTTCTTACCTCGACATTTTTTTATATCGATGACTGTTCCTTGGGCCACACGAGCATCGTAGCCTACAGTATCGACACTGGCGACGCCAGACCTCTTCGCAAGCGTCCTTACTGTTTGTTTCATTCAGAGCGCCAAATAATCTAGAAGAAGGGAGAGAAGATGCTCGACAAAAAAGTCATAGAGCCTTCAACTATAGTCCTTGGGCATCACCCGTTGTGCTTGTTAAAAAGAAGGACATCTGGTGGTTCTGCGTCGATTATCACCATCTAAATCGAATAACCAAGGATCATGTCTATTCTCTACCTCGAATTGATGATGCGCTCGACTGTCTCCATGGTGCCAAGTATTTCTCTTCACTGGAGCTACAATCTGGATATTGGCAAATTTCAGGCGATGAACGCGATCGCGAGAAGACAGCATTTATTACTTCCGACGGGCTTTATCAATATAGAGTAATGCCTTTTGAGTTGTGCGATGCGCCTGCAACTGTTGAACGCATGATGGACTCCCTCCTTCGCGGTTTTAAATGGTCGACGTGCCTGTGCTATCTAGATGATGTCATTGTTTTCTCGCCAACCTTTGAAAGCCATTTCCCACGTCTGTCAGCCATTCTTGACATTCTTCGCTGTGCTGGCCTCTAGCTCAACGCGTCGAAGTGCAACTTTGGATGTCGTCAGATCAAGCTACTTGGCCACATTGTTGACGCTACTGGTGTACGACCTGACCCTGATGAAGTCCGCGCTGTACGCGAGTTCCCGGTCCCACGTTCCACTCAAGAAGACGAAGCTTTTTGGGGCTCTTGCTCGCATTTCCTCTGTTTTGCCAGCAAGTTCGTAGATATTTCTCGGCCCCTCACGGATCTCTTCAGAAAGAACGTGGCTTTTTCCTGGCGTGAAGACCAAGAACATGCCTTTGCGTCGCTGATTTCTACGCTTACATCACCACCTGTGTTGGCTAATTTCAACCCCGTCGCTTGAACGGAGCTTCGCACCGCGCAAGTGGCCATGGCATAGCAGAATAGCACAAACTGTGTCATAAAATACGCTAGCCACCTACTTTCCTAGTCGGAAAGAAACTATTCCATTATTGAGCGGGAGAGCCTGGCCCTCGTCTGGGCTATCGCTAAATTCCGTTCGTACTCGTACGGACGCCCGTTCACAGTCATCAAAGACCACCATGCGCTCTGCTGGCTGTCAAAACTCAAGGATTAAACAGGAAGACTCAGGCGATGGTCATTGCGATTGTAGGAGTACACGTTCTCGGTAGTGTACAAGTCCGGCAAGCTGCAAAGCGATGCGGACTGTTTATCTCGACACCCTGTTGATCCACCCAACTCCTCCGAGTTGGAAGCCGATGTGAACATACTTGCCATAACAGATTTTCTGCACATGGCTGACGAAAAACACCAAGATCCGTCGCTGCTATCTATGATTGACCGTCTTTAATCTGGCCAGAAAGACCTTTCACTGAGCGTGTTCTTGCTTCAAGACAACGTTTTGTAACGCTGCAACTTGCAACCCGATGGCGCGGAACTTTTGCTCGTCGTCCAACGTCATCTGCGCAAGGAGATCTTGTAAGAACTTCACAACGCCCCAACATCTGGACATTTAGGTGTCTCCAGAACCTATGACCGCGTCCACCAACGGGTATTCTGGAAGGGCCTTTATCTATCTGTTCGCCGCTACGTTGCAGCGTGTGACCTGTCCCTACACCGGAAGAAGCGTACGTCTCTCCCCACCGGTCACCTTCAACCTATTGAAGCCCCAGCCGAGCCGTTTCATCAGGTGGGGTTGGATTTCTTAGGTCCCTTCCCAACATCGGCAGCGGGAAACAAATGGATAGCAGTAGCTGCGGATTATGCCACTCGGTATGCAAATACTCGAACGCTACCGACCAGCTGCGTGACAGACGTCGCAGATTTCCTTCTATACGACATCATCCTTCAGCATGGCGCTCCTTCTCACCTCCTCATGGACAGTGGCCGCTGCTTCCTATCTCGTGTGGTTGACGACCTCCTTAGATCCTTTGATACGCGGCAAACTTTACGACTTCTTACCATCCTCAGACTAACGGACTTACTGAACGGCTCAATCGCACACTGACGAACATGCCTGCAATGTACTTCTCTGATGACCACAACGATTGGGACACTGTCCTCTCGTTCGTAACTTTTGCCTACAACTCGTCGCGTCATGAAACTGCCGGCTAGTCACCATTTTATCTTCTCTTCGGCCGTGATTCCTTACGATACTTTGCTTGGGCATGACCCTTCAATCACCACTTCGTACACGCGCGAGATGCCACCTACCGTGCTCTCATCGCACGTACAGTATCCCGCGCCAGGTTCTCATCGTCCCAGTGAGCACTAAAGTCGCTCTACGACCGCCGACATAGGGGAGTGGGTTTTTCTCCAGGCTCTCTCGTGCTACTGTAGCTCCCATTCCGTCGTGTCGCCCTATGCGAGAAACTTTTATCGCGATATGTTCGGCCTTACCGAGTTCTGCGCCAGGTGGCCCCTGTTACCTATGAAATTTCCCCTACTACGAACCCGACTGCTACATCCAGAACTGACATTGTGCACGTTTCTCGCCTGAAGCCCTATCACAGTGACATGTCCGTCTAATAACAGCAGGTACCAGGACGGTGCTTTGCCACCTGGGGCAATGTCACGGGTATAGAGAGGTACCTCAGGCACGGGCGCCGAAGTGACACAGAAGGTATGAAGACGACGATGTTGTTGTGGGGCTGTGTCTGATCTGCCCTGTTGTCCTGCATCCTTGCGCACTGTGTGCAGTGTTAGCCCAACCGGCGTTAACTTACTCCATGTTACAATACTCCATGTTACAATACTTACAAAAGAAATGGCTATATGCCTTTGCGGCGTGCCAATTGTTTTCTACAGAGTGTGGCCGTGATGCTGCTTTCAAGTGTAGCCAAAGTGCATGGTTATTTTAATAACCATGCTCTCGTTCTCGTGGCCACACGAGAAATTACATTCTCCACTTAGAATACAAGCAGATCACGTACCAACACCGCCACTGCCCGAGAGCTTTACGTGCAAGGAATTGAGAAGCTCGTGGAATTCGTACTGAACGCTAGTGTGACTGGACTACGCCGGAATGATGCCGCTCCGCTTTGCCGTTTATGGCTAGAACTGCCATTCAGGAAGCCATTCTCCTTTCGAATAGAAATGGCTAACAAGCATTTTTGTGACAATTCTGGTTGCGAGGAGAGACTACAGCACATCTTTTGTGGCTGTCCTTGTTACAATGCGCAGAGCAAATGACTTGCAGTCATGCTAGGTCGCCTAGACACCAGACAGATGATGGCAGAAACCATACTAGAATGTCGTTTTGAGAGGTCATCGTGGGTAAAGGCGACGAAGGCGGTGCTCAACTTCTTCAAGTCATTAGACTAGCACTAGCAATTATGGACTGACGGGCTCATAATGACTGTAAGGTGTGTCACTTTGTGTGTGCGCTCTCTACTTTCTCTCTCTCCATCTTTAAAACTCCCTTAAGCCTCTCCCCTATGTGGAGTAGCATACCGGTCCTTCTGAACTGCTTAACATCTGCACCTGTATTTTTCTTCTCTCCTGTTCCTTCTTTCCTTCCTTACTGCCCTTGTTTCAACATCGGTGAGAACGCTGATTGAGTCTACATGTTTAATCATGTTTCCAATGGATTCTAGAATGAACTTATTGTTTGAATAAGCACTTGATACGTGTTGATTTGCATGTCAGACCGAATTAAGCGTGGATGGGTTATCATGGGTTCGCGGCTTACAAGTTAAGAGCTTGTAGTTTTAGAGCATCCGCGTTTGGGTTGTTTTTTTGCAGTGATAGCCGTATATGGCTGGAGAAACGAAAAAAAAAACGTCCGGCAGCGCGGTGTCACGACTGGTCTCCATCGGCTGTGTATAGTTGCGTCGTTCGCAGTGTCGCACCCAAGCTCGCGTGCCATTGACTGCATTGTGAGTTAAGTCGTCCACCCCGTCGCAGATGGAGGCTAAAAAAAAAGAGGGAGTCTGAGGTCACGCAGCCAGCCTTGGCAAGCCGTGCCGTTTTGAAGCCAGCATTGTCGGCCCAATACGTGACATTTTCGTGAGATCAAGCCTGCGTGACCAAGACCAGCGAGCAATGGAAAGGAAAATAAATGGTAGGTGTAACCTTAAGAGACAAGAAGATAGCAGAGGGGATTAGGGAACAAACCGGGGTTGAGGATATCATAGTTGAAATCAAGAAGAGGAAATGAAAATGGACCGGGCATGTACCGCGTAGACAGGATAACCGCTGGTCATTAAGGGTAACTAACTGGATTCCCAAACAAAGCAAGCGGGTCAGGGGGAGACAGAAGGTTAGGTGGGCAGATGAGATTAAGATCTTTGCGGGTGTGAAATGGCAGCAGGAAGTACAGGACCGGGTCGACTGGTGGGACATGGGAGATGCCTTTTCCCTGCAGTGGACGTAGTCATCAAGAAGAAGAAGAAGAAGAAGAAGAAGAAGAAGAAGAAGAAGAAGAAGAAGAAGAAGAAGAAGAAGAAGAAGAAGAAGCTTGCAACGAGACTTGCTGATACTTCGGAATATGACGCCCTGTAGAATTTATTCAAAACGCACTTGTTCAGCTCACTTAGGAGGTTCAGAAACGGAACACCGGCGAGAGTACTAAAACGTGCCGCACACTCTGACGTTTTGATCACGCGTTGGGCCGACACGGCGGTACAGTACACTCTGACTGCGGGCTTCCTTCGTGTGGCGTAATGCTCCCTCCCTTATTTTTTACTGAATCATTCTACGCGACACTTTCTCTTGAAACATGGGTATGCCACGGACAACTCTAGAAGAGCGCCGACAGTAGAAACGTGAGAGAGCTCGCATTCGCAGGGCCGATGGTGCAGTCCTGCTATAGTGCCTAGAATATACTTTCTAGGCACTATAGTTCTAGCGCAAAACAGGCCCTGGAAGCCGAGTGCCAGCAGCAACAGCTTACCGATGATCCGACAGCCTTCCAAGCCGCATTAAACCACGAACAGGAATGCAAGCGCCGGTGGCGGGCGGCTCCTGCTAACCACGCCGCCGAGTTAGCGCGCAATGTCCAACTCTTGCAACAACGTGGCGTTGCGGTGTCAATGTGGTGATTGCGAGAGCGCGTTCGGCGGGAGTTTGTGCAGCGGCACATGGGCTTCAACTGCGTCGTCTGTCACCACCTGTGATTCGATAGTAACCAGCGTGATTAATGCTTTGCGAAAGGAACCTAACTGCTCATAACACTCCTCCTTGACCGTGATCATGCGAGGCACAATGCGCGGCATGTGAAAGAAACACTGGGGTAATCCCAAGCCAGACGTGCGTCTAAGCTCATTAAGAAGCACGAACATCTAACGAATCATTGTGAAAGACTTCAGTGCCACGTCGCGTTGAACCCATCTGCGCTGCTAAACATCGGGGCCGCACGTTTATGATTTCGCTGGTTAACCATGCTCCGAAAAAGCTTTTCGTTGAAGTGAGTTATGGTTGTTAGAAGGAAATTTACAGAAGGAAGACTTATGAGCTTCCGTGGTGTATGTACCATATCGCATGGACTCAAGAGGCCATATTGAAATGTTTATAATTGCTGGTTGAAGTGCGTTAAACTTGTGAATAAGATTCGACTGTGTATATTTTCGGTCTCTTGGGTATCGGAAGTTTGACTGGTGGATGTAAAGTCTGACATCGTCGAAGTTCTGACCTGACACATCAAAATGATGTGCCACTATTTTGGGCAATTTCTTCGCCGTGTAAGCACGTTTCCCATTTGACCTAACAATAACCGGCTATTCTGTTTCGCCAAAGTTCTGTTTGTGACAATATGAACATTCGATTACGTACACAACGCTTGAACAAGTGGTGGTGAAGCAGGATTTTATATAGTGTACAAAATCGCTTTCGACGCTTTTATCTGTAACGTAATTTTGAAGGTGCTTACAAGTCTTGCATGTTGAACGAGAACAAGGTGTTATATGGGTGTTGGGATGAGAGCTTACTCTAGCATGCATTTACATTCCATTAAGATTTCTATTCTGCAATACGCGACCTTTGGCACTTCAGGGAACACCTGTCTAATACGCTCGTTGCTAGTTACTATTAGGTAATACTTGCGGAAGATATTGATCATGTTGGAAGTGAATTTGAATACTTGGTTAGAAATAATATAGCGGCTGGTTTGGCTGCTCTGCGGGGGCTCTTTTAACAAGCATTGGTTTCCTGTCGGCGTTACGTGCTTCGTGGTAGACCTTGTTCAGAGCGTCGTACGGACAATTTATTTTAACTAATGTTTGCTTTAGGTTGTCTAAAGGGTGACTGTAGTCGCCATCATCACTACAAATCTTTCTTACATGTCTCGACTGTCCGACAAATATGCCTTGTTTACAGTGTCGTGTATAGTGACTAGTGTAATGTAGGTACTGCTAGTGATCTGTCGGTTGTCTGTAGAGCGTCGTCTTTAGTTTACTTTTTTAATAGATACCGTCGTGTCTAGGAAGTTAATTTCACTCGAAGAATTGTGCATAGTGAATTTAATACTAGAGTGAAACTTGTTACAGTTTTCAATAAATGTGTTTAGTGCTCCTTTGTCATTTTCTCAAATATCATCGTCTAAGTAGCAGAGATTGCTGGAAGGCTTTACTGGAGAGGATTTAAACAGTTTGTATTCTAAGTGCCGCCTAAAAATGTTGTCACATGTTAGAGCAAGAGGGGGTTCGCATACTACTGCCAAAAGTTTGGCAAAAGAATTCAAATTCAGAATAGTTAAGCGTCAGGACTAATTTAAGTAACGAGAGGTGAATTTCAGCATTATGTGTTTGCTTGTTTTCTATGAGCGACTTGGATTTATTTATGTTTCCTCGCGTTGCTGCAGGGAGTCACAGAGGCTGCATAGAAAAAAAAAGCGTATGGTTGAGGTCTGCACCGCAAGGTGCCGCAACGATCCGATCCACTCGCAAGAGACCCATCCCACCTTTCAATGAACACATTCAAATAATTTTCATAAACTACCCCGACAGTTGATTCCCTCTTAGTCTACGTATACCTAGCCTTGATATTATATACACCTATTATAACTGTTCAAAAAGAAATTTCAATTTCGTGCTAGTTGTATAGCATAGAATGGCCTTTTTTAATAAGTAAAAAAAAAGATGTACGTAAGTTCAAATGTAAAAACGTACGTGGCAATATATGTTTTTCGTATTTATAGGCAGATGACCCGGGAGTACGAGAAATGTGGAACTCATTGAACATTGTCGAATGTTTGGGTCTTGTGGGGTAATTTGTCTCAGAATATCTTACTCTCTCTCTTTCCCTAGAAGTAGAATTCTTTTATATTTCTTGTGGACATACAAAAGAATATGCATTTTCAGCGCTGAGGAATATCCCTAACGTGCTATATGAAACTTTTATCACGTTAGAAAACAAGAAACAAAAATACTATAGGAGTCGGACACAGCAGAACCAGAAAAAGGAACAATTAGAAGAGTAGTGGGGGAGGCTCTGCAGCTTTCGCATGACCGTGGTCACCGTACACCAACTCAGGTTGAGGACAGGGTTCGGGCAGAAGCAGCTATATAAGGCTACCTTGAATGAAAATCCACCCAACTGATGAACTGATGAACTTTGGGCTCAGTCCTGTTACCACAATAAGGTTTCTCTCTATTACACAACATCTAATAAAGTATTGATAATAGTATTCGTAACAAAAAAATATGAAATAATAACACACTATACTAATAATAGGATGAAAATGCAAAGAATACGCTGGAATCGCATGTTTAGTTGAAATTACATTGTTGATTACAAATGAGGTCACTACGATCATCTCGAAGTAACGATACAGTGCTCCGCCGTGTTGGTCTAGAGGATAAGGTACTCGGCTGTTGACCCGCAGGTTGCGGGATCGAATCCAGGTGGTGGCGGCTGCATTCTCGTTGGAGGCGAAAGTGCTGTAGACCCTTGTGCTCAGATTTATTAGCACGTTAATGAACCGCAGGTGGCCGAAATTCCCGGAGCCCTCCACTACGGCGTCACTCATAATCATATGGTGGTTCCGGGACGTTAAACCCCACATATCAATCAAGTAACGATACAGTAACAGTGCACAGGCCTGTGTCAGTGGAGAGAGCGCCTGAATATGAATGGACGCCAAGCGCTACACTCACACAGCTGGTGGGACTTTTTTATTATTAATTTTTCTCCTTTCTATTCAGCCGCGCGTGAGCTCTGGGTGAAGGCTCGGCGTGCGGCAACCATCTGCGGGCAGAAAAAAAAGTGCCAAGATCATTGTCTGAACTTTCAGCGCCGGTATGATTAAACTTGCATTAGCGACTGCTTTCATGATAACAAAAAAAAAGCGAGTTCTTTCAGATGACTCATCAGAACATTTTACGCGAAAGTGCATGCGGAGAAGTAATGGTGCTTTTGAAATTTAAAAATGAGCCTGCAAAACACTTAGATTCTGCAAGGCAGCCGAAGCGCAATTTACTGTGAAGCAAAATGGTAGGAAAATCGCAACACACACCCGCTTCAGCGTGGACGTCCCTTCAAAGTGGAGGCGAGAAAAATGCTTCATTGCTCCGACTTTATTCCGCGCCTAATGTTGAGATCCAACAACTTTATCGAACGGTGTGATCGAACTACTGCAGAGGCTTCGCTCATTATTCGACCAAAATAATCTTCATTACGCGAAACGCAAAATTACGCAAAGCCTAAACGGGGAATGGGCACTTCGTAAGTTAGAATATATATATATATATATATATATATATATATATATATATATATATATATATATATATATATATATATATATATATAGAGAGAGAGAGAGAGAGAGAGAGAGAGAGAGAGAGAAGAGAGATGGGGAACACAATGTGAAGATGAATGTTGAAAAAAGAGAAGGGACCTTCTGCGAAAAAGTTGAAAGGACCTCAGCGCAGCGAACGTGTTTTCTCTGTGTTTAATTTAAATAAATGAAAAAGAAAGTACATGGGGAAGGGGGGGGGTCGTAAGAAAGGAAAGGAGACTCATTAAGGGATGTAAGGGAAAGCGAGCTTCCATATTAACCACGGCGCGGCCACGGTTAGCGTTTCGGAGGTGATCGAGAATATGTAAGTCGCATCTTACTCGTGTCTGCACACAATTTTCAGACAACTGTCGAAGATTTTTCGTTCATCGTGCATGTGAGCATCGGGAATCGAAGTTCGTGTTCAACTTTTTACCTTCCCTACCACTCTTTTCCTCCACCACGAAAAAAGACACTTCACTAACTTTGCCAAACACAACAAAATAGACCATTTCATTCCCGAACGCACAGGTGTTTTCTGTTCGTAATATTTACCACCCGTTGTCAAACCAGCTATGTTTAGTTTATATATAACATAACCCGAAATATCGTTATTTATGATGTCATAGCAGAAGACGTCGAACAAGTTGATGCGCAGTAAAAAACAAATATTTTATTTGCGTTCTGGTGTCCTTTTTGTATATTGCATGCTGCGGTGTGATGTTTGTGTTTTGTGTGTTCCTTGTGCGTCACATTGAATTTTTCATCATTACAACCTTTAATAGAAACCATCAATGAGTATTTGTTTATTCATTCATTTCTACATTTACACTTTAGAAGAAGCCGCATATCCGAAAGCACGGCGTGTAAGTTCGGGCCCTTAAAGGACCACGAAGAATGGTCGGGTTTCACCCTCATATAGCGTTTCCCCTCTTTTCGCCGCACTTTGTCAATCCAACAATGGAACTCTTGAGACATCACTCAGTTGCAAGCTCTCTATTGGTGCGAATACGAGGATTATCAGTAGATCTAATCCGTTTGCTACTAGACTTCTTCCTGCCTGTGGCAAGTTGTCTTTAATTTCGTTCGCTGCAGCTTCTCGATAGATTGTTGTAAGTACTTAGCGCAAACTGGTAATCTCTCGAAAAGCACTCTTACATACACACCCGCATCCAGTCACGAAACACACAGCACACACGTCTTGAGTGAACGCGTGAGGAAATGTGTGTGTTTTTCGAGGGATTACCAAGTTGCGCTAAACCCCTACATATGATGATTTACCAACTATAGCCCAAGCACCCGAGCAACAAGTTCCAATAATCTCCAGATTATGCCATAATAACAAAACTACAAGGAAAATACTACAAATAATGTCCTGTGCACTTTCCTATTGGAACGAAGAAAAAGAGTCATTGATCGATTCCCCTTTTTTCATTCGTGCACTTACACATGTGTTTTTTTCTCCTCAACTCGCTTGGCTTCGTGCGCGACCGAGAGATCACCGTATGAAACCCGCTTCATTTCGTGAAGTGCGTTTCATATTTTGAAAGTGGAGGCAACTATACACGTGAACGGAAAACTTCTAGGTCCTGATGAGTGTAACACTGAACGCAGTCAATGTGCACACGTGTGCTAAAAATACGCTTATTGGGCGTTTTTTTTAAAAAAGGTACAGCATAGAATCCAACCAGTCAGCTGAGCCGGCGTCTTCTTTCCACGGTATGCGTTGCATACTACGGGGAGGAAGACGCCGAGCACAGAGAGACTACCGAGACAAGTTTAACGATGTTCCGTCTACGTCATAGTAACAGCGTCTATGCGAATATGCCGTCCGCTGCCTCTCTTACTCAGGTACCGCGAAAGAGTGGCCTCGGCGGGATGTTCGGGGTGCGACGTCCTCCTAGGACTGAGCGGTGGCGCCTTCCGGCGGCTCTGCTGGCTGCTCGCCGTCTCGCTCCTGGTCGGCCTGACCCTGCGCGAGTGGGCCCGGGTGTTTGGCGAGTACCACCAGTACGGGGTCTTCACCAGCGTCCACTACGGCACGCAGACGTCGCTGCCGTTTCCCGACGTGACCGTGTGCAACGTGAATCCGATTCGAAGGTCGGCGCTCTGCAAGGACCGGAGGCTGGCGCGTCGCGAAGCTGTGTCCGACCGAGTCTGGTGGAGGGAGTGTGACGAGCCGGCCGCTTATTACGAGGTCAGACATGGGCACTGTGCTGTTGAAACGTTGAACTGCGCTTATAAAAGAAGGACACAAATAAAGCAAAGGACTGCACTGCACACAAGCTGCCCTTTATTTCATTTGCGTCCTTGTTTCATTAGCGCAGTTAAATCTTTCAAGAATGATCATTAATCAACTAGCACAACTTGCGTGCTCTTCTTCGATAGCGCTCTAAATTGTTCAAAGTTCTTCTCTTTGGAGAGGCACTGGATAGCGAGCCGAAGTCTGCTTAAAACGACAATACAACGTTTAGTTTCGATATTTCTGGCAACATGACAAAGAAATAAAAACAGGGAGATGAAAAATAAGAAAAAAAAACGGGGTGGCTAGCCTTGTCGCAGTACCGCATTTTGTAATCTGGAATCGAATCAGCGGAATTGGACGTAGAGGAGAGAAGACTAGAGAATAACAGTATCATTGAATGTTTTCAGCGCATATAAGCAGTAATAAGAGGATATATTGATTATATACGACAAGGGATTGTAGAAGCCAAACCAAGAAACCCAATTACAATAAATCCGACAGAAAGCTCAGTCAGTTGTCGAGTGTGAGGCCATGACTCTTAATGGTCATAAGTTATTTGAGATGTGGTCGAATAAAAATATTTTGGGAATTGATAAGTTGATTACAACAGAACAGCGCAAACTACAGGGTAGTGAAACGAAGAGGACAGGGTGCTGTGTCCATAGTTTGCTATCTTCTTCCACACTAACGAGCTCACCAGCCCGCCTAAAAATACTTTCGGCAGGTTCAGCTTTTTGTATTGCTTCCACACAGCACATTGTAGTGCATTTATATCAGTAAAGCTTTTAGCTTAGTAAAGCTATTAGCTTCAGTAAAGCTGTTAGGTTAACTCCTGGCGTAGACAAAGAAGAGTCGAGCCATAGCCTGTCAACGATTACACTAGAATGTCTATAACTCCAGTGCTCGAACTATAGGCACCCGGCAATGCAGTTTAAAAGATCAGATGCTAGCGCCAGAACACACAGCCTAGCGAGTAGGCGCAGCAAAACCGAGTCTTCCAATGCGTAGCCTAGCGAGTAGACGCAGCAAAACCGAACTTGCACGTGTATATCATTTTCTTTTTAGTTTGCGAGGAAGGGGGCTATGGCTGATTACGTAGCGCCCAGGAAGCGTTCTGTGAAAATGAGCCAAAAAGGGCACTGACACTTCAGCGTGTCACTGTTCAGCGAGCGTTCCATGTTCTTCTTAGTATCTCTGGCGGTCGGTACCAACAATGCTGAGGCGGCCCGAAGAGCTTCGTTGCACCCTCTGGTCCACTGTCGGGTGCCTAAAGTGTACAGCGGCAGAAGCGAGGGCCTATATCATCGCTCGTAATCGGCTCGCACCAAGTTGAGAAGCGGCCCCATGGCAGTGCGCATTGCATCCGTCAGTGGGCGCAGCTGATAACTAATGACGTGGGATAAGCAAGGGCGCGGAGAGTTTTTTGCGCATGCCCGACGTTTAATGTTGAGCTTTGAGAGCTTTTATTCTAAAATTACGTAGGCCCTGGGGTACCGCATCCCCGTACCACAGTAGATGTGCGAATGACCGAAATGGCGTGCCATGAATGCCTCGTGACTGATTCGTAACTGATCTGGCGCGCAGCCCAACCTGGAAGACGCGGCGCTGCAGTCCGAGCTTTGGCTGTGGATGGCGCGCAAAAGGCGCCTCAACCGAAGCGTGGTGCGAAACATGGGACACCAGCTGCGCCACATGCTTGTCGCTTGCCGCCTTGGGAACAACGACTGCATGCATACCCGGTACGTGGCTCCCTGATTGATTTGTTGGGTTTAACGTCCCAACGCTACCATGTGATTATGAGAGATGCCGTAGTGGAGAACTCCAGCAATTCCGCCGACCTGTGGTTCCATAATGAGCACCCAAATCTGATCACATGAGCCTACAGCATTCTCGCCTTCACCAAAAATGCAGCCACCGCAGCTGGGATTCAATCCCGCGACCTGCGGGTCAGCAGCCTAGTACCTTAGCCACTCGACAACGTTTTTATATACTGTATCTAAAGACGGTGCCCATAGACCACTATGGCAGGGCGGTACGTGACTCCTTGGCGAGCAATTTAACGAGTATATGTGTTCAGCGCCAACTATATCGACACATTAGTGTGAGTTGACGACTGCAACGCCGAAGGCTTCTCCACGACTCCAACCCTCTATAGAGGGCCGAGGGCAGGAATCGGAGCCTTTTCCCCATCTCCCGCTCTCTATAGAGGACAGGGGTCGAAGGCTTTTTTCCGACGGCTGATCTCTATACAGGGTAGGAGTCGAAGGGGTCTCCCCGATTCCTGCTCTCTAGTAAAGGCAGGAGTCGGGGAGAAACTTACGGTTTAAGTTATTGCTGCAGTGTTAGTGAGGTGAACTATGAGATGCGAACTTAGTTAAAGTTGGTGTTCTTTGTGCGCAAAGCGTCAGGAAGTCGTGATCGCAGTAACGATCCCAAAGTTGCTCTCAAGAATGCTATTTTTCTTGTATCTCTCGCTTCTCGAACGCTATTACTTCATTGTACGCCTCCGTATCTCGCATCATGCGTTCGTATTCTCTCCAGTCTACGAAAGCCATATATTTGATCTAAAAAAATCATTAGAGATATTCTTAATCGAAATTTATTCCAGATGGATGCATGTGGGCATGCGCGAAATCACTGAATTGTTTTTTTTTGTGGTGCATGTTGAATTGACCATTCATGGCAGATTGGCGTCCTTCCACAAAACCTCCAGATCTGTTCGAAAGCCGACCGTCTTGAATGCCATTTTGGCTTTCATGCGCTCAATCTGAGAGGCTGAGAAATGGTTTTTCCAGTCGCCGACAGTCGCTGTCCTCACGAGGCTTCCTCCTTTGAGCTTGCTAACTCCGTTGGACGAGTTGTTTAAAGCTCTGTTCGGGGGACGGCCTTTGACAGACTTCTCCTGTTGCCTTGCAGAAAGGGCTTCGGCGAATGCTCTTTTCATAATATCCGGAGATACGGTCTATATTGTAGAAAAACAAAACAAAACAAAAGCGGATAAAAGATACTCGTTTATATTAACATACGAATTAAGAGGACTCCGTAAACCCCACGCATCTACGGTATTTCAATGATCAGATTGTAAAGCAAGTCCCCAACCCTGATCCCTTATCTGAACATGCAGTATTTACGCAAACAAAACTACAAAAACAAATAAACAAACTTCAGTGGTTTGTTGACGTTGGCCATGAGGCTTTATGAAAAAGCAATAGCGCGCGAGCTACAGAACTTGCACCGTAACACGATTAGTTGCAATTAACTAACATAATCTACAATCGTATTCACCGTCGGTATTCTCTGTAATAAAATTTTTTTCTGTCCTAATTGATGTTATTGAGTCTTATGATGACGATGGTGACAATTATAACTGCCCTTTCACTGCTTCACTCCCGAAGAACAATGAAGAATTATGCGTTGAACGCTCCAAGGTTACATTTTATTCTACATATGAATTTTAAACGAGCGAATCTTTCTTTTTTAAAGGAGCACTTTTTCTTCAGTGGTATAAATTCACGACATACCTGTACGATTTCATCCAGTACTGCATCGTCGCTGATTTCCTTTCCGAGAAACGCAGCGATTTTTTGAATACCCGAACGAGGATCTTTCTTCATGTGCTCGTACGCTATGCACAGAAAGTTAGGTCTCGCCTTGTGCGCGAACCATGACGCCAGGTGATCGAAGTAATCGTTCGGGTGAATCCATCCGTCTATGAACTGCTCGAAGAACTCGTCGAAGGTCAGGTCACCGCAACCTGGGGCTTTTTGTTGCACCTGGTGGTAGTACGACACACAGG
Organism: Rhipicephalus microplus; assembly: GCF_043290135.1. Lineage (NCBI taxonomy): Eukaryota > Metazoa > Arthropoda > Arachnida > Ixodida > Ixodidae > Rhipicephalus > Rhipicephalus microplus. Next base: position 189,822,170 of record NC_134701.1, read on the forward strand.
TGTCGTACGGGTTCCGAAGCACGTAGACATACCTGTTCGATTGACACAAACACAGGCCTTGAGCGCATTGGCAAAAACACATTCACAAACACAACTTTCTAGAAAGTGAGTGACTGAAATGAATCCCCTTTTCGGAATGTTAAGAACTCTTTAGGGTTAAGAAAATTCGCTTATCACCGTATGAAGCTGTCACACGTTAGGGTTTCATACGACGTGCTAAATAACTGGGATTTAATTGGCATTGTGGCATTGGTCTCCCTCAAAGTACATATGTAGGGGAATTAGTCAAGAGACTAAAGCTGACAATGTACACATATGTTACACTTACTAAATTTAATGCAAATGTTCAATAATAACGTTTTAGCTGATGATGATACCATATAAAATTCATAACTGCAAGTGAATATATATAAAAAATGGGCAGTTCCGCATAATTATATGTGAAGACGAGGGATCAAATTATGTGGAATTTTGAACTCTCGTACAAGACACGCCTAATATGATAAAAGAAAACATTCGAACTTTTATATCAATTTAAGTATGCTGTTGTAATCAGTTAACTCTGTATAATATATGAAATCACACAGGTTTGAACACTAATTCTATTTTGTTGTTTTGGCATTATATAGAACGTATAAGGAATATTGTTATTTTAAATAGAGACAATTTAAATTTAATCTTGTGTATAAACATTCAGAAACCTTCACTAAACCATGGCTCGACTTCGGCGTTAGTAGATGCTCCAGGCAACAGACAAGCGACGGCGCAAACACCTTCTCGAGTAAAACTCTATGGAGCTGGTTTTGAGTGCTACGAGCCATGACGATTTTATTATGACCGAACAGCTCCAGTACCGGTGTGGTAACTGATTCATATTGTCACGGCGTCGTGACGTGTATGAAAGTAGCAGACTGCAGATGAAATATGAAGCTGTTTATCGGGCCGAGCTTGTGGCCATGTAAAACTAAAATCAGATTACAGCAAGACACTGACGCTGATAGCGGCAGGAAGAGCGTCGGCCGTCAGTCAACTGACAAGCGGCGAAGCGCGTCGGAATCTACACATGAGCTGTCGAATATTACAACCTTGTCTCTGGGTCGTCGTGCAAGCTCAGGAATAATCTTGACTGTTCGCGTCTTGCGCGCAATACTAACAGGACGATTTAGAATATTCGCGAACCTTCTCTTACAATGAGTCACAGTTTGCGCTGAGCATGCCTGATAGGCTTTGTGAGCGAAAACCGAATGAAGCGAAAAATGAAAATAGGGAACGCGCGCGGCAATGTTATGCTGTATCGACAACCAGGAACTGCTTCGACAAAGTTATGATTTATGTACTAGTGAATTGATATGAACTGCAACTTTAAATTATGGCATATACTGACCGCAGCCACTTTAGAGCTCGTTGTGTGCATTATCTATACAATCGAGATCTTTTAAAGGGGTTCTAAGCCATCACTCAAGTATCTTGGCGTGATATTTACTCCTGATTTAAACTGGGCCATGCATATTGAACACGTAACAAACAAGGCACTAAAGAAACTTGGCTTCCTTAAGCGCCGTTTACATCTCGCAAACCACGAAACTAGACTTCGCGCTTACACTTCCCTCATCCGTGCAACCCTCGATTATGCTTCAATTATTTGGAACCCTCACACAGCTATACTGTCCGACTGTATTGAATCCATTCAAAACAAGGCTGCCCGCTTCATTTTGCACTCGTACTCGCCATACCAAAGTGTCTCAGCATTAAAACAGATTCTTAATCTTCCAGAACTTAACACTCGTCGTAAATTCTTCCGCTTGACCTTTTTTCACTCTCTGTATTATGGTATTACACCTTTTTCTTGTGCTCATAATTTTCCTGCCCATTATGTGTCCAATCGCACTGACCATGCTCGTAAAGTGTCGTCCATATTTGCAAGAACCAAAAAGTACCAAAATTCCCCTTTTGTGTTATCTGTAACCGAGTGGAACGAGCTTCCCAGCGAGATTGCGATGATAAATGATCCGTCTGCATTCCAATCAGTGCTGCGTACATTTCTTGATATGTAATATGTCTACTGCTACTATATCTTACCCTGTTGTTATATCTCATGTATTAGTGAAACGATGAAGAACTAGTGCCATGCAGATTCCTGGAATTGAAATGTACTGGAGATGTGAAATGAGCCATGCGTTACATCCTAGTCGTAAAATGTACCTTTTACCTAGTTATGTCTGATCGCTGTGTGTGTTCCTTTTATATGAATTGATGTATACCTTGTTTTTAACAGTATCCCCCCCCCCCTAAGTAATGCCTCTCGAGGCCTTTAGGGTATTTAAATAAATAAAATAAAAATCACTCGGGCTTTCTGGAAAAACACATTGTACAAACATCAACCGCTGCTGTGGAAATTTCATCCAAATTTTGTAATCGTGCGTGGCAAGTAGACTTCTCGGCATGGTGAGTTTATGAGCGACATTGTCACTTTATCAAGGGCCATTCCATTCATATATATGCTGTGTCACAGTCATGAAGTGACGGGGGGAACACCTGGGCGCGCTATAATTGCATAATTCTAGGTAAAAGGCGCCAAGAAGGAGAATAGTGCTCGAACGGTGGCATTATTCCCTGTAACTCTCCTCGTGCACGAGGCAGAGAGCAAAAATTTACTGATGAAATATTTTTTAGTGAAGACCCATTATTCTAGAAACCATCTGGCCTGGACCATCCACCTATCTTGGGGCTACCAGTTGAAGCTGGCTCACCAGGTCTCATTTAGTGATCGCAGCCTCCCACACTTCACTGAGGAGGTTTGAGTTTGCATCTGTGGCTGCTGGATGTTGCGGTGGGATGTTTCCTTTGAGAGATTCGATGAAGTTTCGAGGCGATCAGTTCGCGAGGCAATAAACTTCAATACTGAACTCATTTGATGATCACTTGAAAGATTGGCTCAGAAATCTTCTTATCTTACTCGTTATTTAACTGTATTTCCTTCTCTTTTTCTAGCTGCTCGGTCAAATGCTTGAATCAAAATTACTACCCCAACTTTATACGAGATGCATACATACCTGGCGAATGTACCTTATGGTGAAGTAGCACACTTTTGACAAGGACGAAGAGGACAAGATGGACAGGACACTTGTTCGCGTTGTGCCGGTCAAAAGTGCGTTACTTCACCATACCGTATAAATATCAGTCACCGACTAGCCCAACTTTCAACCTCATTATATACCTGGATTTGTCCGAGAAGCGCACCTTCTCGAATGGCAGGTGCGTCTTGATCACCAGTGGTAGTCCCGGGGTCCTGGATAACTTCTCAACCTTCTCGCCTCCAGCGAATTCCAGGAAGGCGACGTTAGGCAAGCACGCCGCGGCGCTCTGTGCCGGTGTTTCGCTCGCATGGTTCACGATGCGCTGCAGCACGAAATGAAGCCACGTGGTGCCTGTTTTCGGGAAGCCCACGACGAACACGTCCTCCTCCCTGGGCTCGTAACGAAAGGCTGATCGAAGCCGCGACTCTTCGAACATGTCGCCCACCAGGATGCCTTCGAAGTGGTGAAGGTATTTCGCCTTCTCGGACGTCGGCGATGAGCTTTCAGCTTTGATATCGGCCATGCCTCTGTACTAAGACGAGGAACTGCACAGGAAGAATGCAAATTCAGTTATATGGAGTGATGATTATCACGAGCAGGCTAAATGAATAAACCTGGCCAAAGTTTAATAATAATTGTTGGGATTTAGCATCCCAAAACCACCGTTTGGTTATGAGAAACGCCGTAGTGGAGGGCTCCGCAAATTTCGACCGCCTGGGCTTCTTTAACGTGCGCCTAAATCTAAGAACACAGGCTCCAAGCATTTTAAATTCCATTGAAACTACAGCCACTGCAGCTGGGATTCGATCCCGTGACCTGCGGGTCAACAGCCGAGTGCCTTAGCCAAAAAAAAAAAAAGGTATCGACACTAGTTGTGCTGTCCAGCTTACGTGGAAAACGTATTTGGAATGATTGTCGGTAATTCTTAACGACACTTTTCCGTGAGATATACAGCCTAGTAGCTGACATTATGTATACCGAGCTCTCTAAACAGCAACAGAGGGACATCAATTGTTTTTAATGTTACCGGCAGAAGCAGGTACCAGTACAAAGTAATGTACGACTGACTATAAATATATTTTAAACAGCCACGAAAGTAAAAATCTTTAGTGTCACCTTTTGTAGAAGTTGTGGAACAGCCTGTTCATAAGGCTATGGTATAGACATAGTATGAAAGCAAGGTTGCTCTTCTTGTACATGAGCTACGCTGTGGTACCATTGGTATATAGTTATTGAGTAGTCAAACAATAACTGAGATAATAATATAAATAAAACAGTGATGAAAGTGATGGCTTTGTTTGACACGAGGGCTGCGCAAAGGCTTCCTTTTTGCAAAAGTTACAGCAGTTTGTACACTTGTAGCATTTGTAATTTAGTGTAAGCTTATAGATTTTGAAGCAGAGAATGACGTAATGCAACATCTCTTGCAAAAGGATAAACTCGAGAGGGAATCAACTTTTGTTCTTTTTTTTGCAGATGTCAAGTATCAACAGCGAAATCGCATAACGTGACGTCCCCGATCAATCCTTTTAAATTTAACACACTAAGGATGGTGTGAAGCCTTCATCGAATATAGGTATACCTATAAAAAGGTGGTCAGGCTTTCTTTTGGACTTGCTCTTGTTCAGAAAACATGCCGCAAAACAGCCATGTGGGCTAGATGGTGACGGGTTATTCCAAATGCAAAAAGTGGGGCGCAGTACGCGGAACGGCGACAAAAGAAGAGAGCGGCCACACAGGCGAACGCTCGCAAGTGGATGTTTATTGAAGAGACAACAAGTATATATAGCAATCGAAATTGGCACATGGTACAGTCTCCCTCACGTAAAAAAAACAAAAACAAAAAGTGAGTGACTATACCTGTTTGACCGAAAAATCATGAATGCCATGAAACTTCCACCTGTGACTGTGCGCCTGTGTCATCACTCTCTTCCCTAGTCCCTGCTTTGTACTGCGTCCAACTTTTTGCCGAAAACCTGCGTATCACATTGTGTTTTCATCTGTCGGTTTTCACGTGTGTCACAGAGTCGCGAGGTGGTATTTGTAAACTACAATAAAAGTAAGTTTGCCGCACAAGAATGCAAGGGTTTTGTGGATGATGATTATATAAATGCTAATTAGGCATGAATAGTTACTACAAAATATGCGAAAGAAGTTTTCAGGCTGTCTAAGGTGATAGTATATACAGCGTTCCCTGGCGCCTGTAAACACCTCTTGAACGGTACGCACTACCCGAGCACACCCTGTAGGAAATATTTGGCTGATAGTCTTGATATATATGAAGTCGTTTAAAAAAGGCAGTCTACTGTACTTTGTGATGAGATATCTTCGGTGAAGGAAATTTCTGGATCCAATATTTAGACCAGAAAACTTGGCTTTAAAATTTGTTGGCCTGACGGAGACAATTTTATTAGTCGGAACACTGGCTGCAGTGACATCTGAAAAACTACTGATTAATTAAAGCCTTCTTCGTTCACTGTCACGTTCCGTAAGTCATTCCAACAATTCCATATGTTTCCGTAAGGTTCTTACAGAAACACATGGAAAACTTGGGGGAAATATACAGATATGGATTACGCAAGAAAACATATGAAATTATTGGAATGACATACCATACACTTTAGTGGGGCTAACCATTCTTATTCAAACTTCAAAGTTCAAAGTTTATTCAATATCGACAATATTACTCTACAAAAAAGTGTGTAAAAGATTGGTAGTACTCAAGGATCCCCAAGCTAAAAACTGTGGAGGGGCGGGGGGGGGGCATAAAAGACATGAATGAAAAAGGAAGGTATACATCATTCAGTGGTTACAGTATCTTGGTGAAAAAGGAAATGAACAGTGTGAAAATAAATACAAAATCAGAAATACTTATATGTTCAACAACCATAAAGAGAAATGTACAATTAAAAGAAGAATCAGAAGTTACAATACAACACAGAAAAAGCAATATAACATATCCCAAACAAAAAGCAATTGCTAGGATGAAGACAGTTGTTTCAAAAAGTATTTGTTGGATTTCGAATGCATGTTCCGCGCTTGATGATTTAATGACGTAAGGAAGGGAATTCTATAGCTTGATTTCCATAAACGTGGCGGTGAACTTGCCATTGCCGGTGCGAATCTTAGGCAGAAGGCGATTATGCAGCTCAGAAAAACTAGTATCGTTGTCATTTACGAGGTTATTTACAATAATGTCATGAATACCACGGGAAAGCTGATACATAACAATAGATAACTTCAGCTGGTATAGTTGATGAGGAGGATGGATATTTCAATTTTGATAAAGTGGCGTTGCATTGGTTGAGAAATGACTGAATGTCATCAGACAATGTGCTTGATTTTTTATGCGTTGAAATTGGTAGAGGTGGGGTGAAATATGTGTTGTCGCAGGCTAATGCAATGAGATATATGGCTGTGAATATGTGCGTGATAAAGGGAATGAATAATATGTGGCTGAAAATATGTACAAGTTTTGATTAAGGCACGTATTTCGTAGGTTGTGTTGCAAATAAGTGATTGCGTATGAAGATTAAGCTTCATATTCCTGTCTAAGATTACCCTAAGAAACTTTGTGCGATCAGATACTGGCATTAGGTTATCGTCGAAACAGACAAATATATATTTTGAAAATACTGTCGGTAAGGAATAGAAGGCCATAAAAACGGTTTCAGATGCACTAATCTTTAACATGTTCTTTTGACACCATGAACTTAGATTTTGTAGATCAACATAAATTTTTCGTTGTAGGTCATCGGTGTTATTAGTTCAAGGGGAAATGATCGTGTCATCTGCATACAAGATACAGTCTGCAGTACTCAAACTACTAGATAGATCATTAATAAATCACAAGCAAAGCAATGGGCCAAGAATCTATTTCTGAGGAACACATTGATTTACATTCTGACAGCTGAAACCTTACCATCAATTTGCAACAATATTTTTGAAATAAGATTGCTTAAGGGCACCTGAACCAGTCGACAGTGTACTAACATACGACACAAGGAAAGTACCTAGAAGGTCCAATAAACACAGCTCATAATCTTCCAAACTAAATAATAATGATGCGCCAGCACCATGGCGGTAGAGTAAACCACAGAACTGGTCTGGTGGTTGTAGCGTTCGAATACTGACTCTAAGGTTGCGGGATATAATCCTGTTGGCGACGGCTGTTTTTATAGAGGCGTAATGCTAAAAGCATATTTGATTCGATTCAAGCACATATTAAGAACCCCAGATGGTCAAACTTTTAAAAGACCTCCACTAATAGGTTTCTCATAAATAAATAATGCATGGATTGGGACATAAAATGCCAACAATTACTATTAATAAGCCAGATAACGTAAAACGTACCTCAACTGTAGTATTCCTTGGGAAGGTTACACCTAATCAGTGATTATGGTATGTTGCTCGTTAGCGTCAAGCTTCGTTTCTTCAAGCCAACTGTTGGAGACCTCTTGTCACTCAAATCAGTGGGAATTATTAATGCTACCGAGGAGCGGCAAAAAAGGACAGCGCAATACTTTTGTCTGTGCTGCGCTCCCAGCCTCAGTCGTTGAATTGTAACAGCAGCACATGCGGGTGTTGCATTTTTTGTTTTTTTCTTTGCACAAGAAAGCGAACGCTAGTATGTTGGGGCGCACGTGTTGCCGCTAGCATCTGCGTTTGCGAATACGGCTTCAAAAGCGCACGCTAAATTCTGCAGTTCATAAAAAAGCTTTATGGGGTGCATGTAAGTATCAATCGGCGAGATATATTGGCGCCAAAAAATAACTTTACTGCTAAGCTGTGACGTCTCAAAAGTGTGAATTTATTTATGGGAACAGGAGCGATGTTTGAATTCACTTTGACAGTGGCCTGATATTCAGGCAATGTTACAGCGAATCAGTACTTGCGAGTTATATGTTTAATTGAGAATAATCTTGCCGCTGATAGACGCAATGGTTTCGTAAGGGACGGCTTCTGCTCTCCCGTAGTAAAGTACCAATTACTCTAATTCGTTAAACACTTTTTATAAACACACAATGGGCATCATGAAGCTCTCACCTCTACCTTTTCACTCCACAAGTGAACATCCTTCCTCCTCACCCCCACTTGATCTACTGTACAGACAAGACTGTGCTATAATTACTTGCCTTCTCCTTCTTTCCACTCACCTCATCATCGCTTTCCTTTCCTACCCCATGCCTCACTCACTAAACATCGCCATGATATAGTTCACCCTCTCCCTCGTACTTTAAATTCTCCTCTTCACGTCACTCCTAATCATTTTTACTTCATTTTCCCGCCTTCGCTCTCGTTCTTCGCCAGTGCACGTGGCCGGAGTGAAATAGGGCCCATCAGAATCATCGCTAATTCAATTGTACAACAATCTATTTGTGGGATACATGCAATACAGCACGCCGGTGCTCTCCAATATGAGGCCTAACTGTGTGAAGACGCTACAGACTGTTGAAGCTCAATGCTTACGAAGATGCTTGGGACCATCGCAGTGGCTCGGGCTTGTACCATCGGTGTATACATGTTCTGCGAGCCACTTAGAGTTCACCTTCGATTGCTGAGCCGACACAGACAGCCCCCACTATCAGTATTACCCACCACTCACTCAGACTGCAGTTTCTCAAGAGTGGTATCGCGGCATAGGAATATTCTACCATCAAGGTTTCATCCGCCGAACGTTCCTGTAGTGCCTCCATGAGTCCTGCCTAAACCACCTGTTTGTCCTACGATACCTGGAATTACGAAGAAGTCACTCGTTTCTTTGTTTCTTCTGTTGGCCTCAGACAACTGACCGTATACATCACATTTATACAACGTAAGATGATTTTCCGCACGTGTACACCACGGGTCCGCCACAATAAACACCTCCACCGCAGCCTTTGTCGTCCCCGACATGGAAATCGCCCGACGCTTCAAAGTGGACCATAAAACTACATAAACTACTGCCATAAACTACTGCAAGAGGGCTATTCGCTATCCGGGAGGCAATAAGACTTATTTCCGGAGAGCAACCTCGAGCCTGGACATTTTTTGTGTGATGCCAAACCCGCTTTGCAAACCATCAATTGCATCATGAGGCAAGGTCCGTATTACATCTTGGCAATAGAAATCGCAGAGCTTATTCAAGTTGCTTCAACAAATAGCCATCTTATTCCTTTCTTGTGGATTTTTGCGCATCGCGGCGTGAAGAGAAACGAAGAGGCAGACGCTGAACCTGAAAATGCCTTAAGCAGTGCCCCTGAAGTACGCATTACGTTTTCATGAGCTGACACGAGCGCCCTGCTTCGTTGCGTGATGCGCAGCTACATACTTCAGCACTGGACCAAACCGGAACGGCGACAGCGGTGACTTCGCAAATGGGACCCGGAAATGAAGTTCCGCATGCCCCCTAAATTGAAACGGCAACTCGCAAGTACGATCCACCGCATTTGTCTTGGTGTGGCGTACACCAGACGTTACGCACACATTATCGATCGCAGTGACATCGGTCCTAATTGTGAACACTGTGATGTGCCAGCAACACTTGAGCACATATTTTGTGACTTCCCAGCATACGCACGTGAACGACAAACACTAATTTCTTCTACTGAACGATATCGCAGTAGGCCATTAACTGATTAGACCCTGTGGGCCCTTGGCCAGACACCCACAGTGCAACTGTAGTCGTAAGAGTGGTTATAGACTTTTTGGAAGCATCTAGACTATATGCGCGGCTACAAAAGTTCTCTCAGCTAGAAAGACTCTCATATACCCACCTCTCTATCTCATCATCGTCACCCATTAGTCTTTCTTCTCCCCTTTCCTCTCCCCCAGTGTAGAGTAGCAGGATAGAGCAAACTATCACTCAGGCTGACCTCTCTGCCTTTCTGTAAATAAACCGCTCTCTCTCTCTCTCTCTCACCTTACGTGGCTGTACCACACTTGCTTTTTCCTGCGTGATGCCGTACTTAGCTGTGCTGCACGTTTCCCTCGTTATTCCACCCTTCCTTCCTCGTCACGCTCATTTTTCTTACCCACAACCTTACTGTGACGTGTTATGCAGGATAATAATATAGATGGTTTTACATGTGTGATGACGGCTATGCTGTACGCTTAACCAACTCCTGTCCCACCAATCAAAAGCATCAACCGGGAAAAAAAAGGATTTCACCTGTGAGTCGTATCAACCAAATGCATCAAGGGCTGTTTCATTTTTACAGTGAAAGCTGTTATGAGATCGCTTTTCAGGTCAAGCGCAGTTGTCCACCGCCGCCGGTGTCCGTAACCACAATGCGCGAAATTAGAAAAAAGAAACACTTGCGCCAATCACACAGTGGGTCTTGAACCCGGGTCCACTGGGTGTCAACCCAATTTCTACCACTGAGTTACGCCGGTGCTTGTAACTTGTTGTCAAACTTGCCTTAGGAAGCATGACCTAGCACCAATGGCACAGTGAGTTCGAACCCCGGTCCGCTAGGTGCCAGCCCAGTATTCTACCACTGAGCTACACCACCTTTTTTTCTTTATTGCCTTCTTGACTACAAGTCGAGTTAATCTGACAATGACACATCACACGCATTTCATGTGCGTTAACGCATGAACCAAAGATATTACACCTTCAACATAGTCGCCTTATACACATCTCGCTTTCCACGAACCACTCATGAACAGACGGAACTCTTACACCACAATGTCTATACGATAACATACCACGCCAAAACTAATGAAGACCAAGTAAGAAAATAACGTCCAAATGTTGCACAGAATTATCACAAGGCAAAAAACGGATTTCATGTGGAGTAAGGGGTGAATCTGTTTTTGAAGTCCTCTGTATATTGTCCCAAAATGGCATTCTTACAATCAATAAATACATGCTCAATGATCTCAGGTTTGTTACACAGGATACAAATGCTTCCGCATGGTACAAACATCCCTCTCTCTTCAAGCCACGTTTTCATTGGCAAAGTTCAGGTATGAAGCTTGAAAAAGAAAGTTTTAACATTGGGGGGTGTCCACATGCTTTTCACTCGCTTTATTACGTATTGTTCATATGATTTTTGATACTATTGTAAACAGGTTTATTGGGCGAACCAAAGGGGCAGGTGGAAGATTCGAGATAGCGACAGGACGAGGAAGATGGAGGAGCTCGAGCGCCGATCTCGTGGTGCCTTACTCTGCGATGATGCTTGCTGTTCCCTTTTGTTGTCATCATTCCTTCATTATGATTGTCCCCCTCGAGAAAAATCAAGCCATCCAGGCGATCTAACAGGTGCGAACGAGCGGGTCGAAGTACGGCTTTAAGCGGTCCACGTGAACAATATCGTGTCCACGCCGACGATGGTCACCGAGTGACGTAAGCGGTTCAATGGCGTAATTGACGGGCGATGTACGCTCTACCACGTGGTATGGACCATGGTGAATTAAAAGTAGCTTGGAAGACAAACCAGGTGCACAGGGTGGTACATACAGCCATACAAGGGTTCCAGGGGTGAACTTTGCGGCAGGAGGGTGGTCGTCATCGCGGGCCTTTTTCTGGCGTTGCTGGTCAGCCGTAGTAAACTGCTTCGCTAGTTGGCGGCATTTTTCGGCATGACGGGCGGCTTCAGACACAGTCGTGCACTCAGATACATCTGGTGCGTATGGCAGCAAAGCGTCAATTGTGTGCGACGGTTGACGTCCGTGTAGAAGGTAGAATGGGGAAAAGCTGGTGGTGACTTGAATAGCAGTGTTGTACGCGTAGGTCGCAAACGGAAGAACTAGGTCCCAGTTCCTTTGGTCAGATGCCACATGCGTCGCGAGCATGTCACCCAGGGTCCGATTAAACCACTCAGTCAGGCCATTCGTCTGAGGGTGGTAAGCAGTACTCATCCGGTGTACAATACGGCACTGAAGGAGAAGTGCTTGGATTACGTCGGATAGAAATATACGGCCCCGATCACTGAGGAGCTCGCGAGGAGGGCCGTGACGCAACACAAACCGATGGAGGATGAAAGATGCAACGTCCTGAGCGGTCGCCGTAGGAAGAGCAGCGGTTTCGGCGCACCGTGTCAGGTGATCTACAGCAACGATAGCCCACCGGTTACCTGCTGTGGTCAATGGCAGTGGTCCATAAAGGTCGATTCCGACGCGATCGAATTGGTGGGTGGTCAGGGCACGCAAGCGGCTGTAGTGGAGCTGCTCCTGCATTCGGTGGCTGTTTTCGTTGCTGGCACTCGTGGCAGTCGCGAATAAACTGTCGAACAAAAGTAAACCTCCCACGCCAGTAGTACCGCTTCCTTAAACGTTCGTAGGTCTTGAAGACACCGGCGTGAGCGCATTGTGGGTCGGAGTGAAATGATGCACAGGTTGTGGAGCGCAGCTTTCGGGGAATAACGAGCAGCCACTTCCTGCTGTCTGGTGAGTAATTGCGCTGGTACAAGAGGCCACCTCGAATGGTGAAGTGTGGAGCCTGGCGTCGCATTGCTCGAGTGGTGGGAAGTGTCGGTACCCATAACACGTCCAGAAGCGAAGTTATCCATGGATCGTCGCGCTGTGCAGAGGTCATTGTGTCGATGTCAAGAGCGGACAGCGTGTGTTTTATAGAAGATATCGAGGCAGCCTCAGTGGACAGTGGTGATCGCGAGAGCGCATCAGCATCGGCTTGTTGCCGGCCAGAACGGTACACGACGCGGATGTCATACTCTTGAAGTCGCAGAGCCCAACGAGCAAGACGACCTGATGGATTCTTCAGCGACGACAACCAACATAAGGCATGATGGTCTGTAACTATACACCAAATGTGCGGCCATAAAAGTATAGGCGAAATTTCACAATCGCCCAAAGGCTAAGCACTCTTTTTCGGTAACACTGTAGTTTACCTCAGACTCGTTGAGCGTTCTGCTGGCATAGGCGATGACATACTCAAGAAATTCAGGCTTGCGTTGAGCGAGAACTGCACCGAGACCGACACCGCTGGCGTCTGTATGGATTTCAGTTGCAGCCGGGGGATCATAGTGGCGAAATATAGGTGGTGATGTCAGGAGAGGGCGAAGAGTGGTAAATCCGTGATCACATTCGGAAGACCATGATGAGATGTCGTTGGCACTGCTTAAAAGTTGGGTCAAAGGGGAAATTATGGAGGCAAAGTTGCGCACAAACCGACGAAAGTAGGAGCACAATCCTACGAAGCTGCGTAACTGTTTTACAGTCGTCGGTTTGGGGAATTCAGCGACTGCGCGTAATTTAGCCGGGTCGGGAAGAACGCCATCCTTTGATACGACGTGACCGAGAATGGTGAGTGTCCGAGCAGCGAAGTGGCATTTCTTGAGATTCAGTTGGAGCTGCGCATTCTTCAGACACGTGAGGACATGTTTCAGGCGCACAAGATGTGTTGTGAAATCGGGTGCAAAGACGACGATATCGTCGAGGTAGCAGAGGCATATGTTCCATTTCAAACACCGCAGAACCGAGTTCATCATGCGCTCGAATGTGGCCAGCGCATTGCGAAGGCCGAAGGGCATGACATTGAACTCATATAGCCCGTACGGTGTCACGAAGGCTGTTTTTGGACGATCACCATGTGCTAAGGGCACCTGCCAATACCCCGAACGGAAATCTAACGACGAAAAAAAAAACTCGGCACCTTCTAAGCAATCAAGCGCGTCATCAATCCTGGGCAAAGGGTATACGTCTTTGCGAGTGATCGTATTTAAGCGCCTGTAATCAACTCAGAAGCGAATTGTACCATCCTTCTTCTTAACAAGAACGGCAGGTGATGTCCATGGACTTTGGGAAGGTCGGATAACGTCGCGCTTGAGCATATAGTCAACCTGTTCGGTGATAACCTGACGTTCCGTGGCGGAAACACGGTATGGTCGCTGTCGTGCTGACGCATTAGAACCTGTGTTGATGCAGTGAAAAAAACTAGGAGTTCGGCCAAGGGTAGGTTGAGCAACGTCAAAGAATTCACGAAACTGGTAGAGCAGCTGAAGGAGCTCAGAGCGTTCAGATGGCGATAGTCCGTCGGCAATTGATGAATCGAAAAGCTCAGAAGGTGATATATTGGAAGGTTTGAGGGCATTGATGGCGTCGTAGTCACCGGAACAATCTGGTGGCGTGGTAAAAATTTGTTCTTTATCAATGGCATGCACGTGTCCAAGAGATTCACCTTGAAACAGTTCGACGGGATACGGAAGGGGATTGATGAGGCAAAGAGCACTGTTTCCTTCAGAAATAGAGAGGGTTGAATAAGGCAGAAGAAGTGATCTTCAGCTAAGGAAGAGGCTTGATGGTTCAAAGAATGCAGCTTCGTTCCTAATGCCGTCACAGAACACGGGGAGCAACACAGCTGTTGTCAGAGGAATTTCAGTGCCTTCTTTGACGACGAGTTTGTGTACGGCGAGCTGAATGCGGCTGGTTGGTTGGTCGTAAAACGGGAAAAGTTCAAGCTCCGATCTTGCACAATCAGTAACGGCATGGTTACGCGATAAAAAATCCCATTCAAGTATGATGTGTGAGCATGACAAAAGGACAATAAACTCAACAGTGTAGTGGTCCTTCGCGATCATCAGTCGGACAGTACAGGCGGCTACAGACTGAACCGGGTCCCCATTCGCTGTTTGCAAGGACATCATATTAAGAGGCGTCGTCACTTTTCGGAGCTTGCGGGAAAGTTTAGCGTCTATCACGGAAACGGCAGCGCCAGTATCCACTAGAGCATATGCTCGAGTACCTTCTACAAAAGCTTCGACAATATTTGACGGCAATGTCCGAGGACTTCAGCATTTCAACAGCGCAGTTCTTGCCTCCTGAACTGCGGCGGTTAGTTTCCCTCGTGTTCAGGAGCTGGCCGACGACGCATGGGTGACAGGGAGCGACGATGGGGTGAAAGTGAGCGACCAGACATAGTACGCGGACATTCCTGTGAAGACGACTTTGACTAAGGGTCAGAATTTTCCAGACGGGATGAAAGGAAGGTCCATGAAGCTCTTCTGTGTCCACGCGTCTGTGTATCCCGGCACGTGACGACGGCAGTAACGGGCGATATGGTCAGGGCCGCCACACGCAAAACAAATGGGCCGGTTATCGCGCGTTCTCCAAGTATTGGCGACGAGGGGAGCAGCCCATGTGGCAGACGGGTGAGTTGTAACTTAGAAGTGTGGCAGCTTGGGCTAGTTGGTATGGCATGACAATAGTTATAGCGTGAGAACAAAACGACGACACAATAAAATCAGTCAGAGCGCAATAAAATAAGTTGGAAGTTAGCGCTCATGTCTTTCGGGTCCTTCTTGTGTCTGTGTCGTCGTTTTGTTCTCGCGCTATAACTATCGTCATGGGGTGAGTTGAGGCTGTGGTGGCAATGGGAGAAACCCAGGCGGTGGACGGCTGAGTCGGGGCTGAGGTATACGGCAGTCCCTGGAACTGCGGGGGGTGGTGTGGCTGCTGCCGCTTTAGTGCCTCAGCGTAAGTAAGAGGCGTGGTGACTGGGGGCTGCTGCAAGGGCACGGGCATATCCTCGAAAATCTGCTTCTGGACCACATGTCGGAGCATGAGAGCCAATGGTGGTGGGTGTCGCAGTGGCTGTTGGTGCGAGAGCTCCTGGCGTTGAGTAAAAGGCAGCAGAGAAAGCTGAAAGCTGCCGAGCCACTTCCTCTCACAAGAAGTCTTTCATTTGTGCGAGAAGGTTTGTCTGGTCAGTCATAACGTCCAGTGCGGTCACTGGTTGAATTGTCTGGAATGAGCGTCGCGTCTGAGCTCGTTGCCTCCGCAATTCATCATAGCTTTGGCACAAAGTCACTACTTCTGCCACAGTGCTAGGAGACTTCGCGAGAAGCATCTGGAAAACGTCATCGTCGACGCCCTACATAATGTGCTGTATCTTCGCACTCTAGCTCATGGAAGCATCGACGCGCTGGCAGAGATTGATCATATTTTCTATGTATGATGTGAAAGTTTCACCTGGCTCCTGTGCCCGTGTGCGCAGACGTTGTTCGGCGCGTAGCTTTCGTAAGGCAGGACGACCAAAAACGGCACATATCGCCTCCTTGAAGGCGGATCAATTCGCGAAGTCGGTTTCGTGGTTCGTATACCACAGCTTGGCCACGTCGGTGAGATAAAAATTGACAGTGCCTAACTTAGCAGCGTCATCCCACTTGTTGGGTCCACTGACTTTCTCGTATGACGACAGCCAATCCTTGACGTCCTGGTCTTCAGTGCCGGCAAAGATCGGGGGGTTTCGCTGATGAACCATGCCGGGGCAAGTAGCGGCCGCGAGAGGTATTGTTTGTTGGGCAGCGTCAACTTGCATGGTCAACGGCAGGGTGCGGTATCGGAGTTCCAGGTTGTAGGTGATGTGGTTACCCAGCACGATCCACCAAATGTAAAGAGTTTTATTGGGCGAACCAAATGGGCAGGTGGAAGATTCGAGATAGCGACAGGACGAGGAAGATGGAGGAGCTCGAGCGCAGATCTCGTGGTGCCTTACTCTGCGATGATGCTTGTTGCTCCCTTTTGTTGTCATCATTCCTTCATTATAATATGAACGGTAAAGGGGCACAGGAAACACATTCTGTATTAGGTATTTCATAAGGCGCTTTCTTTTCACTTTAGTTAGGTTAGAAACGAAATGAGAGTTAGTTGGAAACGATATGAGAACACAACTTCACACAAAAACGGTGACTAGGTGTGTCGTTCTTCCCTGTCTGAAGATACAAAGTCAGGCATGTGGTGTAATAGCGTTGTTTTAAATAAAGAACATAAAAAGTCGTCTCTCTGGTCTCTTATTAGCATAACACAGGATATTACTCTGTTAAGAAACAGATGGCACAGACAGCCCCCCTTCCTTAACACGCCGAAACAAGTTCGTCCTAGATGTTCGCTTCCATGTAGAGCTCCAAATGAACGTGGTAATTATCGTGTGGATTTTATGAATGCTTTTACGCGTACAACTAAGTACTTGCAAAAGGCACATAATTTTAGCAACCAGAAACACGTTACGTACAGCTGACCGAGAGAAAATTGATAAGTCACGACCACCCCATCCTTCGGCTTTGGCGTGCAGTTTGTCCACCATTTCATCCGAAACGCTTCACTGTCTTGACACCTGTCCGATGATACCCCTAGGTAACGACTAGGTGTCGTGAGCCACGAATATTTCCAAAGGAACTGAACGTGAGGTCCCAATTACCGCGCCATAAACCAATGCTATTTCCTTTGTTCATTAAGCTTCCAATCGTGTCACAAATCCTTTCAGTGATTTCTAATAACGAAGTGACACACTCTCTATCAACATAAAAAAAGGCAATATCATCGGCATATGCCAAAACACGCACTCCACATGACTGCAACCTGAAATCCTTAATCCCTGCGTGGTGAATCACTTTCTGACACAGTAGTTCCAAAAATAGAGCAAAAAAGCAAAGGACTTGAAGGACATCCCTGGCGCAGGTTATGTTTGGGCCGGCAATTCGTCTGGACAGACGCCATTGTGCGTAAGCTGGTCTACTAGGGAGGCTTACAACCCCATCGGCGCCCAGTCTGCAAGACGCTGTTTTGTAGATGTTCCAGGAAACAGACGGGTCACAACAGAAGCTTCGTGAGGCAAGCCTTTTGTTGAATGAGCTCGAACAGCGGGGGAAACGGCGCCACTGCGGCGGGTCTTATTAAGACAACCTTGTGACTCGGCTTTTGTCATCTACGTGAGGCCATCTCAACGCACCGGCAGCCCGGAAGCATGGGAACGCGTCGAAGAAGCCGTTCACCGGGTTCGAGCGTTTGGACAGCCTGAAGCTGAAAGCAGCATGAACCGCTTCTGACGTTCGGGTTAGCGGCCATCATCCCGGAGTAGCTCAACTTTCCCTCTCCGGACTCTACCTCCTTGCCCTGCAGTGCCTTCAAGGCGTGGGCCAGGTGCGTCTTTGTGGGGTGCGTTCCTGTTATCATTGGAACGTTTCACCCAGCCGAGTGGTGCAATATCTGCATCCTTTCTGGTGGGGGGACCAAAAAGACTTCGTCCCCTGCTGTGTGGCAAGAGTGATCAGCGCCTCCTTCGGACGGCAGTGAAGGCGGGCTATAAAAGCCGAAGCGTTTTCGTAAATAGTGCTGAATCTTGAGCTGCCTCATGGGCTGAATCATGTGAGCTGAATCTTGCATGGAATCATGAGATGAACCTCTGTTGTACATAATGTTGGATCTTCTCGATCCCTCTGCAGTTCCTATCTTTCATCTATAATGTAAATAAGTCTTCGTTCTACCTCTCTTAACGCGTCCCCTCACTGGCGAAGATCGGCTATGCGGACGACGGCGGGGCGCCAGCTACCCTAAAAAGAAAGCCTGCCGTTCCTGCCATCAACTTCTCTACCTTTTCAACTTCTCTACTCATGAATTTACTTGTATGCGCTGTGAGAGCTCTCTATTTACCATTAAATTTGTGGTTGAACTTTGGTATGCCAATCTAATACATTTACGTATGATCGCACCAAGACCAACATACTCAGCTAGCGTGAAGAGTATATTGTGTGGAACCATGTCGAAAGCCTTGGCTAGATCAATTTGTAACATGGCTACTTTCATACGTGCAGCGCCACAATACACCAAAATGTTCCTGGCGACATGAATATTCGTGAATATGCTCCTACGCTTGATGCCGCAAGTCTGATGCGGCCCGACAACTTGTATATAACTCCTTGCAACCTCCTAGCCAGAACTTTTATAAACACCTTATAATCTACGTTTGCGTGATTGGCATGTATCCTCTCACTTTGCGTAAAACATATTGCCCTTTTTTATTAGGAATCAGCACAGTGTGCGCACGATTAAATGATGGAGGCAGAGTTCTTCGATCTGAGACCCTGAAAAAACCTTATGTAATGCTGCGGCCATATCCTCCTTGAACGCCTTGTAAAAGGCCGCGTTATTGCCATGTGGACCGGGTGATTTGTCCGTGCCAAGATCATCGATAGCCTTCTCAATTTACCCTATACTAATAGACATTTTCAATAAATTTGTATACTCAGCATTAAGTGCCGGCATTTTCATCAAAAACTCATCTACGAAACCCGGCTCCTTTGGCTCACAATAAGCAAACGTTTCTTCGTAGTAGCTTTCAAAACTTTTCATGATATCTTTATGTTCTCTCAATATTTTACCATTCAATTCTATCTCTAGTAGGTCGTGAGCTCGAGCGTATGCCTTATCATCTGACAAGGCTCGATTTGTCGGGGCTTCGCCCACGAGGATCTCTCAGCTCTTGCACGTATAATTGCGCCTTTACATTGTTACCACATATGTAATTTAGGTATGTGCACCAGTGTAGCGGGGAACAGGCTAGTGGCGGAAGAAGAGGACGTTCGGTGGGTGGCAAGAGCTCGCTAGTGCGCGTTCACTGCTATATACCGTCCAGTCGACAGTTACGTCGGCTCTGAATAAACCCCTCTCGTTGACGTAACAATATATATCCTCTTCAAAACATTCAGTTTTGTTTTTGACAACCTGCAGTTGATGTGTAAATAAGCCCAGGTTTCCTGCTTCAATTTTCACCAAATCATCTAGCTCCACCCGGAGCTCGCGCTCCTGTTTTCGAGCTTGATACTGCATGTGGCAATTACACCCTATTGCCATCATTTTGATCTTTTGCTTAAATAATTACCATCTTTTCATCGCACTTCTTTCTGTGTTTTTGAAAAAAAATCGCGATTTACTTCTTTGTATTATGAACAAACCATTCATGCGTAATCATCTTAGTATTCAGTTTACATGTTTCCCATACAACCTGAGCTACACCGGTGCTTGTGACTTGCTGTCAAACTTGCCTTACATAAACTTGATTTCGGGAAAGCAATCGCGTTATTACAATTTATAAAGCATTTTACCACAGCGAAAGAACAACCAGTCGTCGCACAATGCGAATAGCGAAACGAGTAGGCCGTCTAGTGCTCCAAACCATCACAGAAGTTCGTGCTTGTTCCCCTATTAACGGGGGGGCGTACCCACTTCAGCCATAATTCCTCATCGTCGTTAGCCACTGCATTGACAATTTCACAAAATTCCTAGCAAGTGTTTAGCGGATACCACGCTTCTCAGAAGAATGACGAAAAATAGCATAGCGAATGCCGGCCTACTACCCAAAAGTTTATAATTAATGCTCTAGTGGGTACCAAGCAAGTGTGCTTGCAGTAGTTACCTAATGAGTGTTTTGAAAAGGCTCTGAAAGGCGGCTCTTCTAGCTTTCGCTGTAGCAGAGCTGCTTCAACCGCGCAGGCATGGCGTTTTTTTATTTTAGTCTGGTCCAAGCGAGTTGAATACTATTAACCTAAAGTATGAACTGTTTTTAGTCTTTATCCACGGTAGGGTGTGAGCTTGAGAACGCCGTGGACTGTTAGGTGGTGGGTTTCCTGGACGTTGCTTATCGTGGCTCTCAAGGCATGCCTAACGTTATCTCAGTTATATTGGTAGCATTTTCTTCAATATAGCATTAGGCATCACTTGTCGTAACTGAACGCTCGTACATACATAGCATTTTTTGATTGACGGCCAGGCTCGGAAGCCTTGCTTGTCATAATGCCACTGAGAGCATAAATAAATAAGCAAATAAATAAATAAATAAATAAATAAACAACTTTTTAACTATACGCAATATTTTGCTTTTCGTAGTAGTGGAACCCTGTTTGTTCTGTCCACACGTCAATGCACATAAGTTTATGAGACGGTTTAAGGGCTCACACACTCATGAGTATGGTCTCTTACATGCGTGAAAACATACAGATTTTACATGTGATCCCCGCAGATTGATACGGGATTATTGGCTCACTAACGTTACTGTTTGGGTATGTTGGTAACACATCATAGAAATTAAGAGCGTGCAAGACGAGCACAGAGAAGAGGTTGCGACACAAGAGCGCTGATTGTTTCAAGTCAGCGCTGTTATGCCTGCAAGTCCACAGCGAACGTCCATGCCTCTGAAAAAGGCAATCTGTGTCAAGGCCAGCCCGCGAGCCGCCTGACGCGATCAACAACTCAACGGCGTCATCACGCCACGGCGCCTTTCTGGCGCGCACGTGCAGTGAGTCATCTCAGCCGCGAGCCCGTCGAGTAAACAACCGGCGTCTTCCTGTCTGGCGGCTGAGGCAATGCGCGCCGACGTCACTCGTCCTTGGGTGCAGCCACCTGCAGCGCAGCCTCTCCAGATTCGATGAGAAAGAAGGATGCGGCCAGGCGGCGACCTCATTGGAGGATTCTGACCTCGCGACCAGCGGCGCTTCTGGTTGGACATTTGGGTTGAACCCGGGGCATATAAAAGAAGCCCTGCGGCGCGTCGAGAGCAGGCGCCTTTGACAGGAGACCCATTTGAGAGCAGACCTATGTGTTAGAGAGGAGAGCTCGGCTCTTCGAGTCTCTGTCAGCCCCAGTGCCGAATTTGTAACGCCCCTGTATATATGCTGTACATAAACCTTGTTTAACTCACCGTCGTCTAGTCCGCTCGTCTACCAGCTCTGCGTAGAAGCAGTCGCGAGCTGAGAAACCTACGCTACCAAACGGCTGGTGACCCTCCCGGCGGAGTTCGAAGCAGTGGCGCCTTCGGGACCGTGTTGGCGTCGCCGTCTTTCGAAACAGTGGTTGCAGCGGTGAGATTTCGAGGCGCCCTTCGTAACGTCGTCGGAGGCGCGCGTCGCAACAGCGCCTGTGTGTCGCAGCTCCTTGTCTTTTAGATGCGGAGCATCTTATACTCGCGACTTGTAGTGCGCCGTCCGCGTCGTCCGCGCCGTCCACACCGCTTCTCGAACATTCGACAGCTGACGCGCGCGCATGCGCCGTCGCGCCGTCGCCCACTCTTCCACCATCTGTGCATCTCTTCCTCCTCTACACACCGCGCGCGCTTCACTCCTCCACCATCTGTGCACCCTTCCTCCTCTACACACCGCGTTCGACATCTACAATTCTCCTGATTCTCCAGTGGACGCGCATGTGGCGTCGCGCTTCGAGAACATTCAACAGCTGACAGTGCATGCGCCGTCGTGCTGTATATATACTCAAGGTCGGCGCTCGCTCGCTCAGTTGCCGCTCGTCGGTTGGTTTGTACGGCGCGTCGACGTCCAAGGTCGCGGTGAAATGAATTCAAACGAATCCACAAACACAATGATCGACGTCCCTTCGACCAGCGCCGCCCTTTCGCATACGTGTGTACGTGTTCACTCATTTAACACCCCCTCCTACAACCACGTTAACCAATTTAGCCACCGACCCAAGTAAGTCGCAATTTAACACCCCATTTCACAAGCACGTTAACCAATTTAGCCATCGACCCAAGTAAGTCGCACTTTAACACCCCGTTAACCAATTATATGGTCCGCATCCTCCTCAGTGTTCCCCCGAGGGAAGCTGCGGGCAATTTTTTTATCATTTTGCACGCTTTTCGGTTCTATCATAAGACATGTAGAGACATGACGGCTAAGAAAGTGTTAGCCGTAATAAATTGCAACGTTACCTTCCCGGCAATTGTGTAATATTCGAACTTTACAGAATATTTGTTCACTTCTTGCCCATTTATATATATGTTATTCGCATGATCTGTGTCATAACGAAATGCGCCTCGGTTGATCAGTAGCTAGAGTGCTCAGCTGCTGACCACATCGTTGTCTTGGGACGTAAAACATCAGATAGTATTATTGAGTCACAACAACGTATACTCCGCACGCTTTAGGCGACATACGTATCTTTTCCTTACCTTGTTATAATAATAATATCTAGGGTTTTACGTCACAATACAACGATATGATTATGAGCGACGCTGTAGTAGAGTGCTCCAGAAATTTCGATCATGTGGTGTTCTTTAGCGTGCACTAACATAGCACAGTGCATGGGCCTCTGCACTTCGCCTCCATTGAAATGTGACTGCCACAACCGGGATGGAACCCACGATCTCCAGGTCAGCGGCCGGGTACCATAACCACTGCTCCACCGAGGCGGACTTCTGTGGTATTAAATCTTCGTACTGTCTTTCACACGATACGAAAACAACTAGTGCGCTCATGTCTTGTTGCAACTGGTCGCACAGGCTGTATCGGAGACGCCTGGACTCGCGATACGGCAACTGTTACTGCCTCAACTGTCATGGGCAGGAGCAACACAACGCCTCCATCTTCAACTACCACACCGTTTCGGCACCGAACGCCGGTGAGAGAAACGGCTATGTGCGATTTTTCACAGCGAATTGTGTGCCATCAACACTGTGATATTGCACGAGGCTGCTCAAAATATGTATCGATTTGTCGAAGGCCTTCGCTCACTTCCAAGATGCCAAAAGACGTTATGGAGGCTAGTTTAGAATTGTCATGGTAGTTGATGTTTGTTAGAATTGTCATGGTAGCTCGATAAGTTTGACGTTATCCGTCAGTCAGTTGGTTGGTCAATAAAACATTAATTTTATGAACGAAAACACGCGTCTACTAGAATTATTCACATCGATAGCCTAAAGTGGCTAGTGGCGGGTTCAGTACTATGTGCAATGATGAGTCAACAGGTTAGCTAACACTAAAGGAGAAAAAGACCGTATGCGCATTCGTCCAAGTTTAGCTTGGACACTGTTACTTTTACGCTGCGTAAATGTGGCGGCATTTAACATGTGAGGACGTCGAATAGCATTGTATTCCTTAAAAGATCAAGTTCTCTTCACTTCCTAGAGTACGTTGAAACACACGCGCACATGCATGCATATCCCGCCAACTAGTGAACAACGAAAGTACGTTTACAGCTTCAAGAACATGCAATGAAGTCAATGTTTCACAGTAGAATATCTGGGTGATCGGCGAGTGAGTGGTGTGGCTCAAATTCGAAGGCTGGGCCCGGGATGAGAATATACGCTTCGATGCGTATATCTAACGAGGGTGATTGATGAACCTAACAAAGAAAAGGCGAAAAACTGCTGCAGTATCAACGCAGGCTACCCACACACCCCAGAATAAAGAAAGCATGCCTGTTGCGTTTCATAATGGAGGCTTGACGATCGCCACGTAGGTGAAGTCATACAATGAAGCACTCACGAGGACATAAGTAATCCTTAAATCACCCATAAGTCGAAATTTAGTTGTTGTTGTTGTCGTGCACGAGTCTACAGTGAACGCGTCGACCTATGGTTCTCGCAGAATTGATGCTTTCATTCAGATAGTATGCGAAGGCTTATCGGTCAAATGTCCACAAGTTAAACGTTTGTGACGCCAGCTGGCAAAAAAAAAAAGTGCTCCACACTCGCTGTCAGGGCAGCATGCGTCGCTGACCTACATTTACAAATACCCTACAAAGTGGACGAGGGGACGGCTGCCACCGTAGCTCATCATGGAAGATCATCGGATTTGTAATCGGACGGTTGCAGGTTCGGTTCCGGCCAACGCCAAGTTCTATTTTCATCCATCTAAATTACTTCGATTTTACATCACAATGTCCACAATACACTTAAAACAGCGTAATTAACGTATCTGATACTTTCCTTGGCTTCATTAGCTGCGAGTTTTTATTTGAAACTGGACATTGAGACGCACTTTACTCAACTTACGTCTTTCCTTGCAGCTCATTAGCTGCCCCACCTCCAGCCCATCGTATTGCACGCTAACTGTTACTAAGTTTTCATTTTTGCGCCACAGTATGACCTTAACAAGGAGAAGCAAACACGATGACGCAGGCCTGACACTTACACTGGACGTGCAACCGCAAGAGTACCTGCCGACCAGCACTGCCTAGGGTTTTTTGGTTATGGTGCATGGACGTGGCTTCAGGGCTGATGCGTGCGCCGACTCCGTCTTCGCACAGCCTGGTTACATCACATACATCGGCCTGATACAGGTGTGTACTGGCGTATGCTGAACCTGATAGCATTTCTTATTGAATCGCTTGTTAGTTATTGCTTCATTAATAATTATTGAATTATTATTATGGTGTGAAGCCTTTTGTAGATACGTGGGCCTAGTTTTCCTTTACAAGGAACCCGAATAAAGCGAAAGAAAAACTTACCATGATTCACGTCGTTGATAAAGCACCGTCTACACACGAGCCAACTCGTAATAAAGATAATAATGGAGAGAAGGCAATGGCTGACTATTTCTTTACTTGTTTCCTAAAAATATACTGTGAGATTTAGTTCGTAAAGGCACATTGGTTATCGCGTCAAAAAAACAACTGCAATTGATTAATTGATATGTCGGATTTAACGTCCCAAAACCACAATATGATTATGAGAGACGCCGTAGTGGAGGGCTCCGGAAATTTCGACCACCTGGGGTTCTTTAACGTGCACCCAAATCTGAGCGCACGGGCTTACAACGATTTCGACTCCATCGGAAATGCAGCCGCCACAGCCGGGATTCGATCCCGCGACCTGCGGGTCAGCAGCCGAGTACCTTAGCCACTAGACCACTGCGGCGGGGCCAGAACGGCTGCAATGGCTTTAGTAAAGCAAGAACATTCAGAACATTATCCTCGTTGCAAAAAAAGTAAGAAAACAAACGATTGTGAGAAAAACCTCCCCTAACGCACGCCATCGGTCATTGCCTCCTTGCTTCAGTGCCCGCGTATACACGTTCTCTGCTTACCGATCAAGGTGCAGTGACTCCGCTTTACCCAATAAAAAGACAAACTAAGGGATTCCATCATTCCTCTCATGGTCAGATTCACACTAACATTTTCAAGAAACCACGCTTAGTTTAGTACAGATGGGGCGGCTTGCTACATTCTTATTATTTAATTCTGTCATTTACTGAATGCCGGTCGTCAGAGAGGGTTGAAGTCCTGACGTCGTGCGTCCGCAAGTGAATGACATCATCTCTGAGTCACCATAGCTGCGTGAAGTGCTACCTCAGGGGAGCTATATGGTCTGCTGACTTGTTTTACGCCTCATGATGGATGTGCCTTTTGTAGTAAGTGGCCCAACACACGTTTTCTAGTCTCTTATTATTATTATGGCGGAACGGTGGCAGGAAGAACGATACGACGGAAGTATTCAGATGTCCAACAACAAACCAGCCGTGTGAAATGTCGAAATTTGGCCGTTGTGTGTCAAACCAAGCTCACAATTCTTTATCACCAAAGTATTGACTTTGAAATTTAACTAAGTTAGATTATCTACCAGCATCACCGAGGCAGTGTTATTGCACATATGGAATAGCAAGTTCTCACGCAATCATGTTTTGAACGAAAATAACTTGATTACACTACTCCCTCACGCAGCTGTTCTCGACACTATGTGCGTAGCGCGGTTTTAAGTGTACTGCGCTATGAATGTATTGCAGCTATAAGTGTACTGCGCTTTGCGTTCCGCAGAACGAGGAACGTAAAGTAGGGAACGGAATTCAGGAATCACGCGTTCATTCTAATTCATTCACACTTGTGTTAATAAATGACTCGGTCATGCAGCAGAACGACGCGAAACGGATGACTAAACTGGAGCATATTAATGGCGCTCTGCATATTACATAGCTGAGTTGATTCCGCAGACGAGAAATTTGCAGATAAGAATGCATAATGATCCGTGCAACGACCTACGCGCACAAAATTAAATCATCGTCAATCATCATCATCATGATAACCTATAAAATCTCGACTAATGCCTCTTTTTTCTTTTTTATTTGTTGAATCATACAATACAAAAGATCATCAGACTGCTTGGACCCGTAGGCAATGGCTAGTTATGGGTTCAAAAAGAAAATGTATACAGTAATGCAGGCTTACTGTAACAAAAAAAAAGAAACTAACACTCAGAAACACAGGTTGTTCTGCAGTACAACTACAAGCGTTTTTTAGCATGCGATCTTCGTGCCGAACGACAATGAAATCTATAATTGCAATAGTGTCCAAAAGTGCACCAACACAAGCTAATCACTAAAGTATACATAATAACATAAACAAGACAACACAGAGACATATTAAGTAATCAACAATACCAGTATCCGCATTCCCAAATGCAATACAAATACAACATTCGTTGCTAGGCCACAACAAGATTCACAATCCAGAACAGCGGCACGCATTTTAAAAATTGCACCCACCAAATAACCATCCAGCTCGTATGATGTTTCTGTGACTGCAACACGACAAGCCAGGAAACAAAAAATCGCAAAGTTAGCTCACATCATTCAAGCTTAGACAAAGATTTTTTATAGAAGTGTTAAAATTTTGGGATTTCTTTACTTCAGGTGGCAAGCAGTTCCATATTCATGCGAGAGGCCCAATATTCATGTCTTAAACATGAATATTGGGCCTCTCGCTGTGCTCATCGAAACAGTGGAAAGCATGGAACTGCTCACACTTATAAATCGAATCTATTGGTCTTGACAGCAGAATGATCTTTTACTCGACAAAGTGTGTGTTGTGCCGATAAATATTGATTCCTTCTTTTTTTATGTCTAAGATTAGCTGCATATACTGTCCATTCATCGCGTGGGGCAGCTGTTAGAAGGCCTGCATCTTATTAATTTTTTTTAAATATATATCTACTCAAACTCTTCTAAGGCCTTTCTTTTCCCTCCTCCCCCCACCATGCATAATAACAACTGGCGAATATACGTTGCCTGAACAATCTCCATACAACCAAGACGTTTCCCTCTCTCTCACCAGTGTACAACACTGGTGGAGAATATTCAAAAAGCTTATTATTACGGGCCTAGTAGCCAGCAGTGCTAGTGGTGTGAATTACACTAGAGAAGTGAGTTTGGCTAGCTAGTGCGTACTGAGTACAGGCACAACTAATTAGCGCAAAACTTTATTGCTGCGAGGCTCGAAGGCTATTCATGGCAATTGCATTTTTGACGGTCTTTGAGTGGGCTGAATAATATTGTTGAGGATTGGTTTTTTTTTCACTATGGGGACAATATGGCCAGCAGAGTTTACAGTGATTAAAGCTAATGTATTTATAGCGGAATCGTAAGCAGCCATATACTGGTATCTCACTTGTGAACCTTAGCCTACAAGAACTTGGTTTTAAAGCTTCGAGGACACTATTCACGAGAATATCCTTGATTTCATAAACCAATTGCATTAAAATGAAATAAAAATCATCCAAATATCTAAACAATTTTGCAAGAAATGTTCTGTCAACACACGCGTGTATTGCCAAAGTTGGGAAAAATAAATAAATGACTTAAAAGCGGCGCAAAGTGTGAAACCATACAACAGCCCTTTTAACAGAGCCTGGTATCGCCATTAGAAAAAAAAGTGTAATCGAAAGATAAAATCTAAACATTTCCATGACATTGTCATTAGAGATCCACGAAATGCTCTGAAAGGCAACATGACCAGAATTTTTTACACGTTGCCTTAAACCACTGCGTCTATTCGCTTAAGGCCATATAGCTGGTGCATATCACGTTCGAAAAGATTTCGTGCACCAAGTGTTTGACGTATATGCGCTATGGACAGGACGTCGATATCATGTTGAACTCTCGAAGCTTAAGGATACCCCAATTTCTGACGCTTGAGGATTTGCTCGGCAGGCTACAGTGTCAGCCTTTTTGACACCAGTTCCAATCAAAGCAAGAAATATTCCTTGGGAACTTTGAAGCACCATTTAAGCATATTATGAATGATCGCAGGGCGTTAATGATATTCGTGTGGTGAAGAGGAGACTGTGTGACCACCTGCTTCTTCCAATCAGCACCAGTCTGCGATTCTGCTCGCTCTGACTGCTTATTTGAGCAGTGAAGCTGTTTAAAACTAGACGTGATTGGCAAGCGCATCTTATCAGACAGCTGTAATCATGATAAATTAGTATTTGCCACAAAAATTGGGTAAGTCCCGCTAGTAAACACTGGTCCAGCAAAAATGAAGAAGGCGACTGTTGGAGCGACAAATCACAAACGGGTATATGCCATAGAAATAGGGTAAATACCACAAAGCAGAACTTCCATCTAAAACGAAGAAGGCAGCACTTCACCCAAGAAATGATGGCGGAGCGACGGCGACGAGCTGAAGACCGCGAGTACGTACAACGAGAGTACACTAGGAAGCGGGAAAGGCAACGGCTACTGGTTTGTACGGATAGCTTTTCGTTTGACAACGCTTGCCGCGGCTTTCAAGCTAGTGGACTTGGGACATGCGGTGGAGTTTCCTCCGTAGGCGACGCCGACGAGCTGCATCCGGTGGACTGCATCTTTGCTTGTAGGTGAAGTGAAGAAGTGCAACAGAAGCCAGAAAATCACAAAACCTGAGAGAGTATGAAAGAAATTTTTCTACCATGCAAAAGCTGATTATTCAATAAATAAAACCACCAAAAGATGAAATAGTCAGGGGTAATTTTTAGTTAACCAGAATCGTATACAAATGTTTCATTAGAGGACTAAATGCTGGGGAGCAATCAAACGAGCGTGATTTGCCTCCTTAGCCTTGGCCATCCTAGAATAGAAAGTTGTCGCCCAGTATAAGCGCCCGTAGATGTACGGGAGCACGTTTGGTTTTAGCGCAGGCTTCTGTCTCCAGAGGTCGGAGATCTGTGGTGTCTCTGAGACTATGTGCGGTTTCTTTAACAAGAATTTCTTTTCGTTGAGAATTAACGTAGGGAACAGACTTAACATCACTAATAGCTCAGGCCCAGCAATAACCTAGGGGCAACCTACCAACGATCAGCAGCCCCCAGCTAAGGCTTACCTAGAAGCAACCGGATTAGTCTTCGCAATGGCCCAGTTTTGCAGCTGCAAGCCGCGGCTTAGTTCACGCCTTGTCAATTTCTTTTCTGTCTATTTTTCCATTTTCTCGTATTTTGTGAACATCCCCGCCTTTCTCTTCTCTCCCTTTCTATTTCAGCGAAGGCGCGCAGCTCTTCCAGAGCCATATCAGCCTCCATGCAGAGACAGCTGGCCCAGCAGGCTCAAGTACTATCTGCAAAACACCACGCGCTACACTCGCGAAGTACGCACTGCTTTTTAAATCCCATGTATTTACGCACTGTATCGAAAGTTTTTTTCCAGTCGCAAGTTACTTTCAAGTTATTTGAACGTAAACAAAATTATTACCATTATAGTGGCCATATGGCTCTGCTAATATGCCGTTAACTAAATACTGGGGCAGCACGTTTGACTTATGTCCTGGTCAGGCACCTTGCAAACATGGTGGAAGAGAAAATACCAGAGTCTGACACATTCCCGTCTTTGCCGTGTCGAGCACATCCTGGATAGCCAATTCATTGGAATGGGCACCACTCTCCCTGCCTTCACGTCTCCGCAGGAAGCTCATGATACACGCCAAGGAGCAGATATAAGTAAACCGAGAACATCTATATGAACAGCTTTGCTGACATGAAACGTCAAGCTGTGTTGAAGACCCATGGCTAAGTTTCTATCATTCACAACGAACGGTGCTGTATTGAAGACGACGATGGCTTATGATAAAAGCAACCAGATTAGGTAGACGATCGCAGTGAGTACTCGCTGCGATTGTCAGGCACTTTTGATTAGAGAGAGTGCTTAGTCAATGTCTTTAGCCCTTTTCGGTTAACTGCTCACTAAACTTCCCTTAAAATACATCTATCTTGTTTATGTTTTTAGTGTCTCAACTAATTAGCACAAAGGTGATTATCTAGGGCAAAAAAACAGTGTTCAGGGAGTGACGAGAATTTTAACTGAACGTTCCTGTTGCCTATGCAGGCCCATGCAAGAACCATACGTGAGATGAAAAATTCCTGGAAATGTGCAGCCAACATTTATGCGAGTGGTTCTGTATTCGTAAAATAAGCAAATTAAGAAGAGAAGAACATTTGTAGGGGCGTTGGTTCAAGCGACACACCGTCCTGTTCAAGTATCCATATTCTGCTCAGCTTCTACCATGTTAGGAATGAATGAAGGCAGGGTAAATTTAGGGGCTCATTTTGTTTGATAGACACAATATTGATGAAATACAACTGATAGTAATGCCAAAAGGAGTATATGGGATGTTATTAGAAGTAAATGTAATGTAAATGTGAAGAACGAAAAGTGGACGTAAAGATAACCTGCCCCTGGCAAGATCCGAACCTGCGACCTTTGAATAAGGTGTCCGATGCTCTAGATACTACTGAGCTACGGTATACTATAGTAGATATCTCGAAGCACACATGTATGGCATACGATGGCCTCGAACATTGTGTGCCGGCTCGGAGGCACGGTCATGCACGCTCGAAAGAAACGCTTCAGCTGGTGATGAACATGGGGTAAGCTACCTCAGCGGCAGCAGTTTTCGTTATAAATAACTTTTTTTTTGCGACATACAGTTACCTACATTCGAGATAGTTCATCGCAAGCCTTTCTGCAATATACGAGAGCTTTCTGAAACCTTTGAATGCTCTAAATTGGATTATAGTTAGTCCAGAAAATAGTTATTGCCTACATAGGGGTTACACACTTACGTTGCTTGGCTATGTTCCTTGCCTCTGTTGCTGGTAGCATACTCCTGTCTTGTGTGTTTTCAATTTTTTAAACATAAGACTGTTTGAAGATATGCCACCAAGAAATGATCCGGTCCAGATGCAAGTGCGAGTCCCAGAATTTGCCCTTCTGTTCACGCGAGGACCGTTTGAAGACGCCTGTGTGTGGAGGTTGGTTAGTGTCTGCAGATAATATGTATTAATATATCTGGTGATTTACGTGCCGGAACTACGATGTGATTATGAAGCACGCTGCAGTGAAGGTCCCTGGAAACTTCGAATGTCTGGTGTTCTATAACGTGCACTTACATTGCGCAAAACACAGTCATCTAGCATTTCACTTCCTCCGAAATTCGACCATCGCTGCCGGTGTCGAACCTGCAACCTTCGGATGGGCACCCGAGCTCTGCAACCATTGTACTTCTGCGGCGCACGTAGCATGTGGGGTGGGAACAAGTCGGAGGGGTGATGATGTTATACAGCGTGGAATATTACTTTTCATTTTCTAGGCGCTATCAAGTTACATTGTTTGAAAAGTTTGTATATAATACACATGAAACCGTAGATGCTTCCACCCTGGGCGGCACCGGGCTAGAGGTGCCGACCACGCACCTAGCGGCTTTTCATAATGGTTCGAATGACACACAGAGTCGGTGCTCTGCGGTATTCACCTGCTCTACAGGTGCCCCCGTAGGTGAAGGTCTCTTGGCATTGATTAACTTCTCGCACTATTGGCGAGCACGCGGTGTTGCTGTGAGATGCAGAGTTGTCGGTTATCCTGGCGGCAAAATAGATGAAAGCGCGCCTCCAGCCAGGTAATCGGCAGAACCTAGGCCATGTTGCTTGGGATGTCACCTGAATAATAGAAAATTGTGGGCAGGAAACTGCCATGCCCGAAACAGAGGCCGCTTTTATTTTTTAAGTGCTCTTGTATATGCGTATAGCTATATATATTTATAACCATGAGGCGCAAATCACGACGCAGTGTCTGCAAATATTTCAAACTCACGCCATATCCTGAGACACTCCGTATTTTATTCTAAAGTAGGAAAGAAAGTGATACGTTTTTGTGAGAATTCCAGTAATTCATTGGGATTAGCGTGTAATAATAATTATTCTGCAGTGATAAACCAACTGCAAATTGTAACGAGCTGCCGAACATTGTAGTGCCTTCATTGAAGCAATCGGCAACATTTAACGCAGTTCATTGAGGTAGAGTATGGACACACATGACTGCGCAGAAGGTTCGGTTCATCCTATGTGAAATGGATCTTGCCATTTCTCAGTCGCAGGCCCAAAGAAGAGAAGGAGGAAAGACAGCAAAACAGAATAATTGAAATTGTGGGGGTTTGACGTATCAGAGACGCCGTAGTGGAGGGCTCCGGAAGTATTGACCACCTGGGGTTCTTTAAGGAGCACCTCAATCTAAGGACATGCTCCTCAAGCATTTTCGCCCCCATCGAAAAGGCGGCCGCCGTGGCTGGGATTTGACAACGCGACCTGCTGGCCAGCAGCCGAGTGCCTTAGCCACCTGACCACCGTGACGGGTGAAGCAGAAGTAGAGAGAAGGCGGCGAGGTTAATCAGGCAGATGCCCGGTTTGCTACTTTACACTGTAGGAATAGGAAAGGGGAGAATAGAGATGATAGATATGGGAAAGAGAGCGGACAAAAACATGTTGCGTCCTCTTGTATAGACAGCGGACACGGCACCTGAAGGGAATGCAAAGTACAGTAATAGCTTGCCTTACGACATCAGTCTTGCTGATACGGCATAACAACCAACAATAGACGTCTCGAGAACTCCATATAGTGAAAGCTTAAGTACTTCCCGACAAGTGTTTTTATTAATTTAATTATATTTGCCAGCCTGCTGATGACTAGTCATTCGCATGAGCAAATTCATCGAATCTCAACGCAGAAAAACACTGGGACTGCGTTCGCCAAGTTCGTGCTATCATGGACCTGCCGTACGTGCAACGATACTGCCGCTGTTTCCGGTCCTGCGTGTGAGTATTTCTGGGCCGTTCAATTTGTAGCGACTCGTTTGATGAAACCAAGGCCGGTCGACTATAAACATCCGCTTTAATAAACATCCGGTGACTCTGGCTATGTTCAAACAGCTGCGTCACTGAATCACAGCATTGAAATACGAAAAATGAATACAACACTTCACGAATAGAATTGGGATGTCATATTTATCTAAATATGTAAGAATCAGAAACTCCTCTTGTACCGTGAAAGTGTAGCCCGATTGTTCTAGTTATCTGTACTCATTGTGGCCTTTCCCACTCTGGTGGAATACTTATAGTATGTCGTCACAACTTTGGCGCGCTATTTTCCCGAACCGCCTAGGTTGCTGGTGACTAAAATGTAAGGAAGGGGCGGCCGCGAGCCTGCCGTTTGGAGGTAGAAGAGGACAATGACGATCGCGGGTGCGCTCAGGGGCACGCGACAGACGCTGGCAGCGGGGGCCGAGGCTTAGAGAAATGAACAAGGATCCTGGTCTGTCACCGCGTCTTCCCTGTGGGGTTCTGGGACGAGAAGCCCCTACAACGCTATCGATTGCCTCACATATAAATGAACGAATCACATGTAACGAATTGTTTCATAAAAATAACAGATTGGTTGGTGTATTTTATTAAAGTTGTTGCAAGTGACGATTCTTTTTGTTGCAGGATTTCTCATTGTTTCATCGTAATGACTTGACGGCTTGGACATTTTGTGGCTCAAAACGTTCCCGAATTGACTTTCTCAGTAATTAACGAATGACATCAGTATAGAAGTTTACTGTCTCATAAATCGAGTACAGCAATGTTTCCGGACTTCGTAGTCTTCTGACGTTACAGAGTTGCCGAACACGATTCACAACGGAAGAATTGCGCTTCATAGCGCCTGCTCAAGCTTATGACGTGCGCTGACGTAACTTCCGTCACCCTTTATCGTACCTCGCCGTGTATACTTCCAATACACTTGTCGGGACGAGAGAGGAGAGAAACCGCTTGACGTATGTAACTGCGCTCGTTCTCGACGAATTCGAGAAGTTTTTGCGGCAATCTATTTGTAAGGCAATAAACTCTATGGCTGAGGACGTTCGATCGGTTCTTGGGAAATAGATTCAGGACTCCTTTAAGACGTGCTTTTCGCAACTTCAGTGTTGACGACTGCGTAGTTTTTAAGAACACGTCGAGCACTAACTTATGCGTTTTCGTTTTCCACGCAGTGACGTCGACCATTACAAGGAACTCTCCTTCGCCGCCATTCCTCAGGTAAATATAACAAAAAGGTAACTCAATCGCATGGGTGACAGGAACTTGTAACTTAATTGTTTGGATTTTGTGTACACACAGCGTGCACTGACGTCCCTGAAACCTCCGCACGAAACAAATGAGGTTTGTGTCATCGTGCGTTAATGTTATCATTAGATCACTGGCAAGTCTTCTCACTATTGACGCACAGAAGCCAATTAAAGTCTGGTCATAGTGCTATAGATTGAAGCACGTTAAGTGCGACACGATTATGATGCATTTACGCCATCAAGGCCGCCATATTGGTGAACTAGTACACTATCAAGCTGCGACCATGACGTCACGTGCAAACTATTTATGAAAACATTGTTGCCCATGATCTGTTAGTACCAGCACGTGCCATTGAATCCTTAGAGCTTCAAAGTAACATAGTAAACCACTAAAGTGAAATCTCACACAAGTGTTTATGGGAGCAGAAATGTGTGTGCTTCAGAAAACATGGGAATTACAGTGAGCCAGAAGCAGCCAAAACAACCAGGATGGTATCGTAAGAAGCAATAATAGCACTAGAAGAATTCGACATCCCACCAGCAACGACAGGAAAAGTAAGGAAAGCCATAGAAAAAATGCAAAGAGGCAAAGCCACTGGTGAGGATAACGTAACAACAGACCTGCTGAAAGTTGGTGGGGAAATTGTGTTCGAAAAACTGGCCACCTTATATATAAAGTGTCTCTTGACGGGAAGAGTAACAGAGTCTTGGAAGAACGCCAATATTTTTTAATTAATAAGAAAAAAGACGTCGAGGACTCGAAAAATTACGGGCCGATCAGCTTACTGTCTATTCTCTACAAGCTATTAACAAAAATAATAGCTATAATAAAATTGGCGTGACATTAAAGTTACATCAACTAAAGGACCAATCATAATTTTGTACTCCACAATAGGCCATATTCACTCTATTATTCAGGTAATAGAGGAATGCGCAGAATACTATAAAATCTTATACATAGCTTTCATAGATTACGAGAAGGTGTTTGACTCAGTCGAAACATCAGCGGTAATGCAAGCACTACGGGATCAGGGCATCGACGAATCCCACATAAAAATACGGGAAGAACTCTACAGTGGATTAACAGCCACCATAGTTCTCCATAAAGAAAGAGACAGAATTCCAATAAAGAAGGGTGTAGCGCAGGGAGACACGATCCCTTCAATACTATTCACCGCGTGTTTACAAAAGGTTTGCAAGGCCATAGATTGAGAAGAGTTAGAGATAAAAGTTAATGGAGAGTATCTTATTAACCTGAGATTTGCTGAAGGTATTGCCTTGATTAATAACTCAGGAGACAAATTACAGCTCATGATCACTGATCTGAACACGGAAAGTAGAAGAGTAGGTCTGAAAATTACTATGCAGAAAACCTAATAATGTACAACAGTCCTTGCAGTACAGAGCACGTTGCGATAGGTGGAGAGAAGCGGTAAAGGATTACGCCTATTTAGGACAAGTAGTTGTTCAGCCCGGGAGCCGAAAAACAAGGCGGACTGCTGGTAAGCAGAAACCAAAAGAACTTTATTCCCTCTCCCCAAATCCCATATATACGCTCAGTCGACTGTAGTGCCGTCTTGTGGCCACATGTTACAAGGAACACTGGCATTGCCATCTACATCTTTCCTTTTGACATCTTATGGGGCAGACTGTTACCAGTTCAAACATCGGGGCGGCCTCACTTCACGACCACTGCGTGTCCGCGTCACAGTTTCTCGTGGCGTTATTTCTGGTTGCACGAGTTATTGCGGAGCTTCAGGTTGCAAGTTCTCGGGAGGGGCTGGCGGAGAAGCTGCTAGTCGGGCTGGACTCGTTTCTGTCTAATGAGGCACCAGGTGTTAACGATTACGCTGCAAAACGCCTCTGGGCGTCTGAAAAATGTAGGACCGTGAACACTGGGCCTGTGAAAACATCACTTGCAGGCAGCCTAAGTAGGTGTGTACGCTGACGGTCAACCACATGCAACGTCTGCACTGTGGCTCTGTCGCGCTACTCTAAAGTTGCTTTGAAGGTACCGAGCACGTGAAAAGTCTGTTCGCAAGGGCCTAAGACTTCCCCTTCGACGGAATCTAGCACCCACGGTCGACCTGGGAAAGACGGCGAGACCACAGACACTTCTGCGCCAGAGTCTATCTTAAACTCGGCCGGGTGCCCTTTAACAAGTATTTCCGTGTACCTTGCTCGGCGTGAATCCACGTTGGCAAGTTCAATAAATGCGAGCAGGTTGTTTCTTTTCTTCCTCATACAAACTGCCCTACCTTTTTGCAATAGTGGCACAATGATTTTCGAGTCGGGCAGTCTTTGCGAGGGTGTGTCTGACGCCCATAAAAGCGGCACGATAGCACAGCCGAGTGTTCAGAGTGTTGCGAGAATAGGACGAAGGGGTGGGCGTATCATCTCGACGAGCCGAATCGATGTTCAACGTTTCAGCAAGGGCGTTATCCACAATCAACCTTTTGTGTGATAGCCACTCTTTCTCTGCGTCCTCGTGGATGCGGGCCTGGCCCAGCGCTTCTTCGGTGGTAAGTTTTGTGAAGCGGCATAATTGATCAGACAGCTTCTCGCCACTTACGCCCACGACAAATCTTTCACGAACAAGATGGTCCTCGACAAGTGGGCTGTTGTAGCTACAGCGCTTCAACAGGTAACGCAACGCCGTGAAAAAAAGTCGCCAAGAGATTCACCTGGCTGCTGAATGCATCGGTGAGAACGACGACTTTCGTATATCTCATTCAGGGTGCGCGAAGTGCGAATCCAATTTTTATTTGACAGACCCGATACAGTAAAGAAGTGTCCATACCTAGGCCTCGTCACTGGCTTTGTGCAGGCCGGCCACAAAGGCGTAGTCTTAGAACATTGCAATCCACGTGGGTCATTCTCCTGGGTTAGAAAACGTGAAGCTTGCTGGAGGACGCATGCCAGATACGCCTGCCTGAACGCTGTTCGCTTTGGCTTTGGTGGGGGTTATATCGCGTCGTTAGGCATGTCGAATTAATGGCGTGATCCCACTTCTGACACTATATTCAGCGCGGGAGCCGAGAAACGAGGCGGACTGCTGGCAAGCGGAAACCAAAAGAACCTAATTTCCTCTCCCAAAATCTCATATATGCGCTCGGTAGACTGTAGTGCCTCCTTGTGGCCACATGCTACAAGAAAGACTGGCAGTGCCCTGTACAGTAGTAACCGCGGAGCCGAACCATGAGAGCGAAATAACCAGAAGAATAAGGATGAGGTGGATCACATTCGGCAAGCATTCTCAAATCGTGAATCGTAATCTGCCCCTAACCTTCAAGAGGAAGGTAGACAACAGCTGCATCTTCCCGGTACTTGCCTTACGGTGCAAAAACCGTGAGGCTTGCAAAGAGGATTCAGCTTAAACTGAGGACGACGCAGCTAGCGATGGCCAAAAAAATGATAGGTGTAACCTTGAGAGACAAGAAGAGAGCAGAGTGCGTCAGGGAACAAACCCAAACCGGAGTTAAGGATATCATAATTAAAATAAAGAAGAAGAAACGGACATGGACCGGATACGTAGCACGTATACAGGCAGGATAACCACTGGATTCCCAGAGAAGTAACACGCACGAAAGGGAGACAGAAAGTTAGGTCGGCCGATGAGGTTCCAAATTTCGCGGGTATAACGGGGCAGCAGATAGCGCAAGACCGTGTTGATTGGCGTGCGTACAAGGGAGACGCCTTTTCCCAGCAGTGGGCGCAGTCAGGCTGATGATGATGAGAGGCCTTGTAGTTCACTTTGATTGAAATTGTGTGCAGCCCATGAATTTTTTCACAATTTCTTTTCTTGGATCCGTCTGAATTACTGGCATTTGGAGTCTGTAAGTATTTGAAAATTCAAGCAGTCCCATTTCCCCACACTCACCCTTAAAGGTTCCATGTTTCACATCATCTCACGCAGTTCGCAATGTGGCTCTCATTTATCCGAAGGAAAAGCCGAAACACAACACTAAATAATGCTACGAGTTAGTTCGCAGTTATAGGCACAGAGATTAGCCAAGCTCACATTACCCAAGATTTTCATGGTGGCTGAAAAATCGCAGCGCCGCGGTTCACACTCGCAAACGTGCTACGAAACTCTAGGCCTTGAACCGAGATACTAAATGACACACTCTACACAAACACTCGTTACGGAGAAAAAATAACAACGAACGACTGAATTCTTTCCTTATATAAATTCGCAATGGTTTTAGCTCATGAGGGGACGAACTACATTGGCTTACCGATGATGTATGAAAATTGAAGATTGCCTCGAATTTTATCTCGTGAACAGCTATGGCGCAGGAGCTTTTGTGAACAGGGGTGTCGCTGGTTCGGAGTGTTCTCACGCTTTTACAATTGTATCAGGTTTAGGTCGCGCGCCTTGTGCGGCGTTCTTTATTTCTGTATATGGTATACACAGTAATCTTATATCCTTTTTTACTACTCTTCTAGGATTTCCACAGAAACCAAACTACAGTACGGAAAAGGTGCATTTTTCTTTTTGAGCACGCTGTCATTCTTGCTTACGTGGTTATGCAAACACTTCTCTCTTAGAGTGGTAACACACGCAGTTTTTGTGCGTGAGTGTGTGATTGTGTTGTGCGGGCGTGCATGTGTGCGTGCGCGTGCATGTTTATGTGTTAACACGTGTGCGCGCGCGGTGGGTGTGTGCGTACTTGCATCCTGCTTCCCTATAGGCACACGTAGGTGTCATATATGTCTTAATATGGGAGTCTTCATTACCTTTTATGATGCACGAATGATAACCAACGTCTACTTAGCAGACCGTATTTGTGAGTTCCATTAATGTTCATGCGTTCCGCACGCGCTGAGCAATTTTATTGCGAGCGCACTTATATGGACACTCTCAACGGGTTTTTGTTGTCGCCGTCATGTCACGTTTCACATTCAAACTATTAACCATCCCTCCACCTCCCCTCCCC
Organism: Rhipicephalus microplus; assembly: GCF_043290135.1. NCBI lineage: Eukaryota > Metazoa > Arthropoda > Arachnida > Ixodida > Ixodidae > Rhipicephalus > Rhipicephalus microplus. The sequence goes on from NC_134701.1 coordinate 189,861,813, forward strand.
ATTTCCACACACCGTATGTTCCAACCACGGGTCATAGCGCCCGAGAGGGAGCGACAAGACAGCTTACGGAGAGACGAAACGAGCCAGTCTGTCTCCGTTACTCGGAAATGGGTCGTCACTTACATCACCTCACTGGGGAAGCATGTTGTCGAAGCAAAGGGAAAACAAGGAGAAAAATAGGGGGGAGGCACTTCATTTCCTCCTCCTCGACTAGCTTCAACACTAGCTAAGGAGGGAAGATGTTTGATGTTCGGAATGGGTCCCCTCGATGACTCGGGTGCACGGTGGCAGCGTGAAGAAAGAGCCGTAGTCCGCTGAAGAGACGCTTTATTGCAGCGTCAGGCTACTGCTTGAGTCCAAGCCCGAACCTCAACTCCCCATTTCAGATTCAAATATCCGCTTTTCAACCCTCGGTTGAACAAAGGGTCTTCACACGAGACAATCACGCGTGTGGCCACGCATTGCCTCGACCAATTGCAGAAACACTTTCATAACAGACACTACATTGGTAGAAACCCCATTACCAAATACAACACGCAAAGGGATAGGTTCTCCGCGTGTGACACTCTGTCCCATGCCAGGCCGTGCTGCCTTCGGCGGCCGACTTCCGTCGGCGGCCGTTCTCACGCTCGAGCCCCGTCAGCTTTCTCATTAAATGTTGCTTCGTAGAAGCGTCCTTAAGAGCGGTGGGTACACTGTTGTGCTCGGTGCGCTTACCAGGTGTGCATGCGACAGCGAGGCGCCCCGAAATCCTAACAACACCAGGTAATGAGGTACAGCGGTGGACGTTTGCTCGTCTCCCTGCCGCCACTATTACGTCTCGGTCAGTCAAGTGGTCGCGTCTTAGCGTCATTCTCAATGGCACGCGTGCATGCCAACAATGGCGTAAACACAGACGATGGCGCCTGATCTGCCTCTTGCCAGGTGCTCTTCCGAGTCAGGCTTCCCCTTCTAGTCCCAAACGGGGGCGACCTTCACTGCTCCGCTCGTGAGTGTGAACGAAGAAGTCTCCTTTCTTTTCCGTGCTCGTGTCTTCCGCGTTCGCCTTCGCGGAACCGATCAGCTTCGTTTTTTGACGGGACGGAAGCTGTCTACGCGCTCTACATCAGCCGCATTAATTGCGCTACACCCAACACGCTGGTAATTGGTGCCTCCTACTAACTGGGACATTCAAGCCGCAACTGTGAACTTAGAGTTTAGGGGCGCGGTTGCCAATGCTGACGCACACTCTGTCTCGTTATCTCGGCAGCCATCGGCGGGCGGCGCACATATCCTTTGAGGTGCTGGGCTTTTAAAGCGAAGAGACTGTAGGAAAAGTGTGCATGGAGCCCCGTATCATCTTGCACCAGCATTTAGTAGAGTCGCGTGAGATAAGATTCGAAAGAGTTAGCTGCCAACCTCACTCCATATAACATTGCTATCACAATCATGGCTACGCCCTCGCGGTGAAATCATCCTTCTATTTTATAACCTTCTCAATTAAAAAAAAACAAAGCAAAGGAAAAAAACTATAGCAGCTTCGCACTAGTGCTGTCAAGAATAAATGAGGAGCGCAGATGGGTGGCCTTACTTGTCTCGAATAATTTTCTCTTTCTTTCTTGTTCATTCCATCTCTCTTTGTTTGTTGTATCCCTTTTTGTAGCTATTTCTTTCTACCTATTTCTATTGTATTCTATTTTTTTCTATCGCGCTATTTGCACTTTTATTTCTCTGTCTTCCATTTCTTTCTCTTTCTTTAGTTTCTTCTTTCTCTTTCTTCGTTTCTCTTTATATCTCTCTTTTTTTTCTCTATCTGCCTTGCTCTCTGTTTTTCTAATTGTGTTTGCGTCTGTTTTTATCTCTTTCTTTGTTTCCATATTTTTTCTGTATTATTTGTCTTCACTCTATTTTTTTCGCTCTCTCGCGATCAAGTTTCTTAGAAAAAATGGAGGTCACTGCGGAGGGAGAACCCATTTGCCGTGAAGAATTCGAAGAAAGTACAAGATGGAGCACCGTAGGATTAAAGAAGTCGACCCGCGGGCAATCACTAGAACCCGGTGCGGATTCTCAACGAGAGAATAACAGCAGAAAACAGCGTGAGCAACGCCTGAGTCAAGTAACAAGATTAAGCCGGATGCCTTCACTGCCCCGAGGTGACTACAAAATCATCATTCGACCTAGAGGTGGCCTTCGACTCACTGATCATGGAGCCGCCCGACTGGCGACTAGCATTTACCACGCCGCGTAAATTCCGAGAGACGCCCAAGATGATGACACAATATGCCCAAATTTCCAGCAAAATATCATCGTTGTGAGCACACCCATCGAGGCGCATGCTGATAGATACCAGAAAGTCTCTCGCATTGTGGTGGGCAAAAAGACTTACGATGCCAGCCCATATGAAGCAGCACCAGACGGTACGTCAAAAGGCGCGATACGTAATATCCCGTTGGAAGATACCGCCCGAGATATTACGGCTAATGTGATTACAGCAAAGAACCCTACAGCCATCACTGCAAAACGCCTCAGCAACACAACGACGGTGATCGTACTGTTCGCTGGTCTTCGCGTGCCGACATACGTTCGATACGGTGGGGCAATGTTGAGGTGCTCCCTTTACCGCAAGCAGATAGAGACGTGTTACCAATGCGGTCGCCTGGTGCACCGCGCAGATGCATGCCCGAACCCGAAAGACCACGTGTGTCGTGGCTGTGGTACGACCAACCCCCCGCAAGATCATCAATGCCAGCCCACTTGTCAACTATGCGGTGGCGACCACCAGACGGCCGAGAAGGCGTGCAGGCAACGTTACAAGACGCCGTACCTGGTGAAACGCTGGCGATGGAAGCGACAACAACAACAATATGAAGACTACCCGATGAAGCCAACGCCTTTCGACAACATCCTTGAGCAGCGGGACACTACCCCTACCCGGAAGCCCGGAAAAAAGCCTGGTCGAGATCTCGGTCGCGGTCTCGGTCGCGGTCTCGCCCCCGTCCCCGCTCCCGGCCCCGCTCCCGGCCCCGCTCCCGGTCGCAGTCAACATCTCGGAGCCGTACACCTGGACCTGGCGCAACCTTCAAGGTGGGCTGGGTAGACGTAGTCAAGGGGGCGCGCTCGGGGTCTGAGGAGGCCGCTTCTCAAGGCAAACATGATAAATTAGAGGCTGAAATAGCACAGCTAAAGCAGATGTTAGCACAATGTAACCAGAAAATGACAGCTTTAGGAGAGGAAAACAGGAGCCGCAAGGAGGAGTTACACCACTATAAAAGAACAAAACTTGCTCCACCAGTAGTACCACCGCTTTCAGCTGTTACACCCAGTGAAAAAATGAAGGAAGGTACAACACCACCACCTCCCAAGCGCAGAGCCCAAACCCAGGCCAATGAAGACAAACCCGCATGCATGATGCCCGAGAATAAAGTCCTGAAGGAAGTTCAGCAATCAGTCAAAGAAATAAATGAGTGGATGAGCAACGCATCCCGACTGATCTCAGCCCTTACTGACCGCGTAGACACTATAGCTAAAATTACCCAGCAACAAAACGAACACCCAGAACAGCGACTCAACGCTGTGGAGGCTTGAATCACCCCTCTGCCACCTAGCGGACTGGACCCCACAGCAAATGTAAAGCGACCTTCCTTGTCGGCATTCAGTGTGATACAGCCGGCGGCATTCTTACCCCCTGCGTCTCATCATAGCTAGAAATCACGCCTACACAATTTGGCAATAGAATTGTAGAAGCTACGCGAATAAGCAAGCAAATCTTCACCAATGCCTTAAGGGGAAAGTTAAGCCCCATATTATTTTATTGCCGGAGACACATTGTCTCGCTAAATTGGCAGGCTACCACTCAATCGGACATGCCAACGGGGAGACGACTGTCCTTACCACCCTAGTTAGACAAAACCTTACGTTCACGCAACACGACACGGAAATTACCAATATAGACAATTTATTTATTGAACTCGTTCCGCAACACAAGACACACGAAAGTCTTTTTATACTAAACATATACAGCAACCCTAAACAAAAGAAGCACAGATTTCTCACACTCTTTAAACGCGCTCTCAATACCGCTGGCCGAAATCCCATCCTAATAGCGGGGGACTTCAACGCACCACACACTGCCTGGGGATACTCTTATGTGTTTTTTAAAGGTAGGGTCCTCTGGTTTGACACGCAGCAGGAGGGATTAACTCTCATCACCAAGCCTAGCACACCCACACGTGCGGGCACTAGCTCCAGTAAAGACACAACGCCTGACCTGACGTTCACGAGAAACACATCATCAGCCACCTGGAAAAATACCCTAGAAGACTTGGGTAGCAACCACTACATCATCGAGGTACATGTTCAAGGTGGCCCACGTAAACCCATGGGAAAACAGCTAAAGTTGGTAGACTGGACCCAGTTCCGCAAATCACGTGAGAACCAGGTCCAACCCATCAGCGACATAGAGGACTGGATACACACGCTTAAACAGGATATTAATAATGCCACCCGAATTGTACCTCCCAAGGCACACCTCGAAGAGTTCGATAGCCGGCTCCTCCACATGTGGGAGGCAAAGCAATCGCTCCAAAAGAGGTAGAAGACACAGAAACACAACAGAAACCTCAGTAAACGCATAGCACTCCTCAACACAGAAATAGAGATGTATGCAACACAGCTAAGCCGGCAACTCTGGGATGAAACCTGCGATGCGATGGACAGGCAGCTAAGTCTTAAAAAAACATGGCATTTTCTACGGTTCCTGCTCGATCCAGAAGACAGCAAAACCGCCCAACGACAAACCATCAACAAACTAATACATGCTTACAAGGGCACCGACGAAGAGTTTCTTAGGGAGGTAGAGCTCAAATATATCTCTCAGGCTCATACTCAGCAGCATCCAGATTATACGGGCCAGGTCAACACCACTCTAGACGAAGAATTCACCGAAGCGGATATCCGTGCGGCCCTACAAAAACTTAACACCAATTGTGCACCAGGTCCGGACAACATCACAAATAAGATGATACGCAATTTGGACGATGAGTCAATCACGCATATCACAGACTATATTAATAACTGCTGGAACACCGGAATCTTGCCCCCACATTGGAAAACGCCAAGGTGATTCTGATTCTGAAACCAGGCAAATCACTGAATACTGACATACTTAGGCTCATCTCCTTAACATCTTGCATAGGCAAATTGATGGAACACGCTTTCCTGGCTAGACTGACAAATTACCTCGAAGACAATGATTTTTTCCCACACACCATGATTGGCTTCCGTAGGCATCTTTCAACGCAGGATGCCATGTTGCAGCTTAAGCACCACATCATAGACAGTACCGGACGCTCCACTAAGGGCATACTTGGTCTTGATCTCAAGAAGGCTTTTGACTCCGTCACGAAGAGCACCATTCTAAATCAGGTCAGTACCCTAAACTTGGGACTTCACACGTACAACCATATAAGGGCATTTCTTACGGGCAGAACGGCTACGATCACTGTGGAAGCACTCAGGTCGTCCGAAATAACCATAGGAAGTGCGGGCACACCACAGGGTTTCGTGATCTATCCCTTGTTGTTTAACCTCGCCCTCGTTGGTCTTCCTTCAAAACTTCAAACCATCCAAGGACTTCATCACAGCATTTACGCCGACAACATCACCCTCTGGGTATGCGACGGCAGTGACGGTTCCATTGAACAGAGGTTACAGGAGGGTATTGACACAGTCGAATGGTATTTACAAGGAACTGGACTCGGCGGAGAAATCTGAGCTACTGCTACATCGCCCTACACTTAGAGGTCGGCCACCCAAGCAACATCCCCAAGCGCAGGCACTCGCTGATATAAAACTCACTACAAGCGACGGTCACGCCATAGCCACCGTGGACAAAATCCGAGTGCTAGGTTTGATCATAGAAAGTAAGGGTACCAACGGAGAGACAGTTCGCAACATTGAAGCCAAAGTGTCGAACACGATGCGCCTCATTAGGCGCATTACCAATAAACACAAAGGCATGAAGGAGGCTAGCATCATCCGTTTGATCCAGTCATTTTTTCTAAGTCACATCACCTATACGGCGGCGTACTACCGATGGTTCACCACGGAAAAGTCAAAACTCAACAGCCTAATTAGGAAAATTTACAAACAAGCGCTAGGTTTGCCTCAAAACACCAGCACCAAACTACTCCTTCAACTTGGTTTACACAATACCCTTGAGGAGCTTATTGAGGCGCAACAAATCTCCCAATTCGAGCGATTAGCCAAGACTAAGCCAGGCCGCCAGATTCTATGTAATCTCGGTATTTCTTACCACACTCAACACGGAGACAAACACGACATATCACGCACTATCGGTGCTAAGCTAACAGTACCACCCATACCAAGAAACATGCACCCTGAACACAACAAGGGCAGACGTGTCAGTAGAGCCAGAGCCATGTCAAAGATGTTTCGGCGCAACCACGAGGTAGTCTTTGTCGACGCAGCACGCTACCAGGAACGTCACCGCTTCGTGGCTGCTGTCGTAGACCACACACAACAATGCAAAAGCAGCGCGTCAATCATCACACGGAACGTAGAAACGGCAGAGGAAGTGGCTATCACTATGACCATAGCCCACACTAACGCCTCATGCTTAATCAGCGACTCGGAGACAGCCGTTCGAAACTACGGCAGCGGCAGAATCTCCCCCGAGGCATTGCGGATTCTTAGTACAGGCAAAATTCACGAGGCGGACAAATACGTACACATCTTGTGGTTCCCTGCCCACACACCACTAGGTAACGCGGAGGCCAGTCCGAATGAAGTGGCGCACAACGTGGCTCGAGGTCTTACGTTCCGAGTCACGTCAGACGAAGCGGTCACCCAAACGGACCTTTCTGCACCGGTGTGGGAATGGGACGATCGGCTTACTAAATTTAATGGCATAACTCAACACTATCGACTTCAAAGGCGGGAGTACCCTCCGCCTCACCCCAAGCTAAATTGGGCCCAGTCCGTTCAGTGGCGGCAGCTACAAACACGGACATACACGAACCCTGTCATCATGCACCACACATATCCCGACGTCTGTAGTTCTAATCTATGCCAGTACTGTACCACCAGAGCCACTTTTGACCATCACCTATGGGAATGTCCAGCATTAGTCAGAAATTCTGGGGTCGCGGCCTCTAATGAAGACTTGGGTTTTAGCAGCGCGAAAAATGCACAAAAGACAAGAAAGGGACGAGACAAGCGCTGACTTCCAACTAAAATTTTATTGACGGGAAGACCGTTAATATGCAATGGAGCACAAAGAGTGAAAAAAATGACGTATTTTAAGATACAAATTATCAACTGACGCCATGCCTGCTGCGCCTACCCTCGCATCTCAAGAAACATATCTCTTTATCTGAAAGGGCAACTGAAGGCTTGCTTACACATGCGCTGCTTTCAAGCTCCATTTGAGCAGCCTCATAAATTATACGCACGTTTTCCTCTTTAATCTTGCATAGAACTGTTGTTTTTTCAAACAACGGAGTGCACCCACCCGTGCTCACGTGTTGCGCTAAGAAGCCATCTTTTCCGCCACGAACATTGTTGGCATGTTCCCGTAAGCGATCGTTAAGGCATCTGCCCGTCTGGCCCACATAACATGCACCGCAAGAAAAAGGGGTCCTGTAAACGACGCCTAACGCGCAGTCCACAAACTGCGTTCTGTGCCTCACCATACACTTTTTTCTCATACTCTTTACGGGGCAGGTCCTGTTTGTCAACTGGGACAACTTATCAGGGGCACTGAAGACCACTTTCACATTGAGGCGCTGTCCTATTTTCTTTAGGCGGTGTGACACAGAATGCATGTACGGAATAACCGCTACCTTTTCCCTCTTCTCCGCTGTGGTGCCATCACTGTTGCAAACAGTGCCCAATCGTTTCCTTTTTCTGTGGATTGCCTCCGCCACGGAAATGAGCAAAGTGCGAGGGTACCCTTCTCTTTCTAGGCGCTCCGACTGTGCCAAGAGACTAGCTTCTAAGACGTGGTGACACGACCTCTCTAAAGCATTGTGAAAACATGATTGAACAATGCCTCTCTTTACTAATTTGCTATGCGCAGACGAGAACGGAAGAACAGGCTTCTGCGAGCGAGGCTCGTAACACCAGCACGTGTGGTTCTCCGAAAAAGAAATCTTTAGGTCAAGAAAGCGGATGCTATCCCTTTCCGGCATCTCGTGCGTCACCACAAGTGGATAGAGGCATTCGCGAAAGATTTGCAACACCTGCATGACCTTGGAATGAAAGGTCTCTAAATCACACCTCAAAATTAACAGATAATCATCCACATACCGAAAGGTCTTTACTACAGATAGTTCACCAAGCTTCACATTCAATGCCCTATCAAATTTGGCTAATAGCAAGTCACTTAGAAAAGGAGCTATGGACGATCCTATCGAGACACCTTCTTTCTGTATATATGTTTTTCCGTTCCATTCTACAAACGTTGATGTGATGTACAAAGATAAAAGTTCCAAGAAACCTTTGGACGAAATACCCGTGGTGTTCTGAAATGGCACCGCGCCGAAACTGTCAATGCATTCATCAATGCATGCTAACAAACCTTCGTGCGGAAGGGAATAATAAAGGTCTTTTATGTCAATCGAAAAAGCTCTAAACCTCGCGCCTGGATGCTGCCTCAGAAAGTTGACGACTTCTCCAGAGTTGAATATTCTGAAGGGGTCTTCTACAGGGAACAATTTCAACTTATCTTGCAAAAACCGCCCTAGTTCATACTGCCAAGAATTCCTTTCCGAAACGATTGTGCGGAAAGGTGCTCCTTCTTTGTGAGTCTTGGTTGTGAAAAACATATTTAAGGACAGCTTGTCACTTTTGCCGATTTCTCGCGCCAGAACCGGCAAATCTAACTCGGAGCACAGATTCTTCGCCCTCGATCTGATTTTAGCGAGATTAATGCCTTCGCACACCCGAAAGACGGACGAAATTGCATGGTGGGCCTTTTCAAAGTACAGGCCTCTCGGTAACACAGCAAACCCTCCCTCTTTGTCCGAAGGTACCACACAAAGAGCATTGTCTATGAGGTAAGCAGCAACTTTACCTACTGGTACGCCACTGTTAGCTGGCTTACCCCGTAAAAGAACGTCGAGGCCTTCTGAGACGCATCTGTCGGTTTTTGCAAGATAAGTTGAAATTGTTCCCTGTAGAAGACCCCTTCAGAATATTCAACTCTGGAGAAGTCGTCAACTTTCTGAGGCAGCATCCAGGCGCGAGGTTTAGAGCTTTTTCGATTGACATAAAAGACCTTTATTATTC